>NC_058370.1:59307500-59907500 GCF_018350175.1 Felis catus
CCACACAACTGTCCTAATTGGAAAGGATTCTTGATCTATTTCATTGCAGTCTGTTTATTTCTGGTAAGTGTCCAGAACACTTGGCCCCTACCCCTGCCAAGGCTGCTCTCCAACAACATTTCAACTTTGTTCCAGAGCACTTGGAGTTTCACAGCAGCCCAGAAATCTCCGCACAGAGCCCCAGGTGACATGCTGGGGCATAGGTCTCCCCTCCCGGGACTATCTTCAGCTACTTTTTAGGCCCACCCAAGTTGCTCACTCACAATGGCACTCCTGTCTTCTCCTTTCTGCTCACCTCTCCACACAGGGCTGCCCCACCCAGCTGTTGCCACACTCTGTGTGCAGGCATGGGAATAGGGAGGTTGTAGGGATCAAAATCTAATTCTGGAATCAACTAGAGTCCCTTGTGTATTGCATGAGCCCAGGACAATTCCAGCCTCCACAGAGCTGTGTTGGGTTAAGGCCTTGCATGGTAGGAAGGTACCCGTTAAAAGCAAAGAGATCAGATTGCAACAGGCCAAGGTGGGGTTGTAAGATATAGGCAAAACAAAACAAAACAAAACAAAACAAAACAAAACAAAAACAAAAACAAAAAACAACAAGGCTTCTCCATAAACACATTGTGATACAGATGAAGTCAGCATCAAGAACAGCCTTAGGGATTGGTGGAGGGTTGGAAAAGCCACCAAGATAATAGGCAGTCATAGTGAGGATCCTTACCACAGGGGCCAGAGAAGGACCCTGGAGATGATCTAGAATGGAGGTGGTGCACCAGGGACCTGCAGATACGTTCTATTTTGCCCACACAGTGTGTATTTACATATGTGCGTGTGTGTGTGTGTGTGTGTGTGTGTGTGTGTGTGTGTTTTCCCCTTAGTTGACATAGAATGCTTTTAGATGACACATGTACTCCCTACCTTGATTCACTAATATATATTACCACATTACCTGCTGGGCCAGAGAGAGGGGTGGAAGTTTATGAAAGAAGAACATACCTCCATCATGCCTCAAATTGCACCTGCTGAATGCTTTTCAAAGGAGAGCATACAAGCTTAGTATTGACTCCCCCAAATTTTCAGACTTGTAAGTGAGTGTGGTGGTGGTGCTTCCTTCTCCTCATGGAAATCATCCACAGCTTCAAAGAGTTTCATTTGCTATACAGATTCCAAAACATGTGTAGGGGCTATCAGGAGCAGATATCTCAAGGGAAAAGGTGCAGGAGTGTCTAGGGGCCAGTGGCAGCCAGGGTTTAGAAAGCACAAACAAAACTACACTTCCTGAAGGTGAGTTGCTCATCTGCCCCTTGTTGCACTGCTGGTGAAGGAACTAGAGGGTCTAGAACTGGTAGCAGAAGCCCTTTGGACCCAATTTGATTCAGAGAAGCTAAGGAGGCGAGCTCTACAAAGAATCATGCAGTGATTTTGGGAAGCAGTCCGTCTCTGTGGAAACAGAGAAAGAGAGGTCCTTTGGGATCAAGAATTCTAGAAGCCTGCTCTTCCACCCCTACTTCAAGCCTTCTGCAGGGAGCTTTATTTAGGAAAACTCCAATCCAAAGAGCAGCAAGTCATGTCAACAGAAGAGCACACACCTTAAAAATATGGCCTGGAAGAGGTGAAATTACGATCAAACATTCCTCCATGAATTAAAAACAAAGCACAACCAAAAAGACCTTAGTAAAACAATTTGATCTCTAGAGGGAAACCACAGAGCACAAATGTAAGAACCCAAATACAAGATGACAAGGCAATGAGAGGTGATGAGATAGGACGAGAAGACTCAGGAAAGATAGGAAAAAAAGCCATCATCACACAGGCGAAGACAAAATCAGATGGAGAATAAAAGGAGAAAAGTTGCTCCATCAAATACTGTACTGGAAGCCAAGGGTAGAAATATGAATTGTGAACTAAATGAAATAGAGATAGGAGTTTAAAATGACTGATGGGGAAATGACAGGGTTAGCAGAAAGTAAAAAGAAAGCCGACATATGCAAAATTGGGGTCCCAGAAGAAACCAGAGAATAGAAAGTAACAAATATTTTTAAATATAATTCAAAGCATTTCCTAAAATGAAACGAGAGTTGAATCTACTTATTGGATGTTCACACCACCTCCCAGGGAAACGTGCTCCAGGACAGTCACTGTAGGAATCATGGCCTAGTCCAGTTATGGACTTAAAGAGAGTATCCATTGGGCAGTAAAGCATTAAAAAATCAAATTATTTACAAAGAGCAAAAAAAAAAAAAAAATCAGATTGAACTCAGACTTCACCCAACAGCGTCTAACATTAGAAGAGAATGGAGAAACACTTAGAAGATATTTAAGGAAAGTGCAAACCAAGAAGTTTATATCATCCAAGCTGTTCAACAATTATAACGCCTATTGCAAACCATTTAAATATGCAGGAACTCAGAAAGTATTGTTTCCACGAACCTTTCTTGAGGAAACAACCAGAAAATGAACTTCGTCCAACTGAGACTCAACTGTGGAGACGTTAGCCAAGAGTGTGACTGTAAGCCTTGATTATATTTAGGTTTGGATCTAAAAGTAAACGTGAAGTGGGGATTGGAGTAACAAAATAGAATGTAAGTGTCTTATGCTCTGACAATGTAGAAATAATACAACTGGCAAATACTGGGATAGGAAAGGGTAAAGATGGCAGGAAGCTCAGTGATGGCCTTATCTATAGAATTAGGGACACAGGGGAAAGAATTTAAAGACTCAAATAGTAGACATACATTTTTAAGAGTTCAAAGTAAAAACTAATCAAGATAATATTATTGACTAAAGTAGGAAGCAGAGGAGAGGTAGGAGAAAGAAAAGAACATACATATAAATTTTATTTTTGGTTAAAATGATTTAAAAAGCAGATGACTGAGGATTTTGTATAATAATTATAAAGATAATTATTAAAATATTACAATTCCTCTTAAGTATCAGAAACTGTTTCTCGTCTTTTCTCTTGAAACTTTTCTCCTCTCTTCCCTTTCCCTCCCTTCCTTTCTCTCTATTTTTCACTCTATGCCATCCACCCAAGAAAACAGAACAAACAGACCCAATATTGAAAGATTTAAAACACTGTATTCAGAGGGGCGCCTGGGTGGCTTAGTTGTTTAAATGTCCAACTGCATCTCAGGTCATGATCTCACAGTCTTTGGGTTTGAGCCTGTGTTGGGCTCTGTGCTGACAGCTCAGAGCCTGCTTCAGATTCTGTGTCTCCCTCTGTCTTTGCCCCTCCCCTGCTTGCTCTTTCTCTCTCTCAAGAATAAACATTAAATTTTTTTTTAAAAAAATACTGTATTCAGAGAACAAAATACAGATCTTCCAACAAATATTGTTAAAATGTCTATACTACCCAAAGTGATCTACACATTTATTGCAATTCCTATTAAAGTACCAACAGCATTTATCACAGAACTGGAACAGACAATCCTAATATTCATATGGAACAATAAAAGACACTGAGTAGCCAAAGCAATCTTGAAAAAGCAAAGCAAAGATGGAGGTATTACAATTCCAGACTTCAAGTTATATTACAAAGCTGTAGTGATCAAAACAGTTCAGTACTGGCATAGTACATTTATACAGTACAGTGTATATACAGTACAGTATAAATGGACACATAGATCAATGGAACAGAATAGAAAACCCAGAAATGAACCCACAATTATATGGTTAATTAATCTTCGACAAAGCAGAAAAGAATATGCATTGGAAAAAAGAATGTCTCTTCAACAGTGGTGTTGGGAAAACTAGACAGCTACATGGAGAAGAATGAAACTGGACCACTTTCTTATACCATACACAAAAATAAATTCAAAATGGATTAAAGACCTAAATGTGAGACCTGAAACCATAAAATTCCTAGAAAAGAATGCAGGTAGTAACTTCTTTGACCTCAGCTATAGCAACTTCTTTCTAGATATGTCTCCTGAGACAAGGGAAACGAAATAAAAAATAAACTACTGGGATTACCTCAAAATAAAAAACTTTGGCACAGTGAAGAAAACAATCAACAAAACTAAAAGGCAACCTCTGGAATGGGAGAAGATGTTTGCAAACTGTATATCTGATAAAAGGTTAGCATCCAAAATATATCAAGAACCGATAAAACTCATCACCCAAAGGAACAAATAATCCAATTAAAAAATGGGCAGAAGACATGAATAGGCATTTTTCCAAATGAGACATACAGATGGCCAAGAGACACATGAAAAGATGCTCAAAATCACTCAGCAACAGGGAAATATAAATCAAAGCTGCAGTGAGATATTACCTCAAACCTTTCAGAATGACTAAAATCAACTACACAAGAAACAACAGGTGTTGGCCAGCATGTGCAGAAAGTGGAACTCTCTTGCACTGTTGGTAGGAAGGCAAACTGGTGTAGCCACTCTGGAAAACAGTATGGAGGTTCCTCAGAAGGTTAAAAATAGAACTATCCTATGATCCAGCAATTGCACTACTAGGTATTTACCCAAAGAATACAAAAATACTAGTTCAACGGCACACATACACCCTGGTGTTTATAGCAGCATTATCTACAATGGCCAACTTATGGAAACAGCCCAAGTGTCCATCAACTGATGAATGGATAAAGAAGATGTGGTATATATATATATATAATGGAACATTACTCAGCCACGAAAAAGAATGAAATCTTTCCATTTGCAACAATATGATAAAGCTAGAGAGTATAATGCTAAGCAAAATAAGCCACAGAAAGACAAATACCATATGATTTCACTAATATGTGGAATTTAAGAAACAAAACAAATGATCAAGTGAGGGTGGAGAGAGAGAGAGAGAGAGAGAGAGAGAGAGAGAGAGAGCGCCAAACCAAGAAACAGACTCTTAACCATAGAGAACAAAGAGATGGTTACCAGAAGGAGGGAAGGGGATGGGTTAAATAGGTAAATGGGAATAAAGAGTGCACTTGTGATGAGTGATGAATGGAAGTGTTGAATCACTATATTGTACACCTGAAACTAATATTACACTGTATGTCAACTAACTGTAATTTAAATAAAAACTATTAAAAATACAGATCTTCCTTGACTTACTACAGGGCTATGTCCCAATAAATCCATTATAAATTGAAAATAATGAAAGTTGAAAATGAATTGAAGGCACCTACCCTCCCAAACATCACAGCTTAGCCCAGCCTACCTTAAATGTGCTAAGAACACTTATGCCTCCTAGAGTTGGGAAAAATAACCTATTTTATAAGAAAGTGCTGAATAACTCATGTAATTTGTAGAATCCTATACTGAAAGTACGTGGTCTTATGGGTACAGAATGGTTGTAAGTGTGTTGTTTGTTGACCTCATGATCGTGATGCTGACCCAAATCTGAGGCTCAGTGCCCCTGCCCAGCATTGAGAGAGGATCGGACCACAAATCACTAGCTCAGACACGATTTGAATTCAAAGTTTGAAGCATGGTTTCTACTGAATGTGTATAACTTTTGCAACATCTTAAAGCAAAAAAATCACTAAGTGTAAGCATTGTAAGTCAAAGACCATCTGTAATGTGACAGATCTAAGATCAAACTCATAAAAAAATATAAATGTGGGGGGCACCTGGGTGGCTCAGTCAGTTAAGAGTCCGACTTCGGCTCAGGTCATGATCTTGTGGTTCATGGGTTCAAGCCCCGCATTAGGCTCTGTGCTGACAGCTCAGAGCCTGGAACCTGCTTCAGATTCTGTGTCTTCCTCTCTCTCTGTCCCTCCCCCACTTATGCTTTGTCTCTCTCTCTCTCTCTCTCTCTCTCTCTCTCTCTCTCTCTCAATAAATGAATAAACATTAAAAAATTTTAATATAAATGGGATTCACTCAACTATTAAAATAAATGATTTTCACATTATATCATAAAGCACAACCAAATGTTTTGCTGTTTAAAAGCAACATATCTCAGGCAGTTAATCAAAGGTTGGCAATGGAAATGATGGACAAGGGGTACCAGACAAGCACAACCCAAAGAAAACAAGTGTTGCCAGTTTACCTTCAAAGAAGAGGAAATTCAGGACAAAAACTATTAAATAAGACAAAGAAGGCGATGCTATAATGCTAGAGAATACATTGTACAATGAAGACAGAATAGTTAATGAATATCTACGCATAAAATTACATGACAGCAATATTCACAAGGAAGAAATTAGAGAAGATATAAGGAGAAATAGAAACATGCTTAGAGGAAACTTTTCAATTCTATTAATTCCTTTTAAGATTAATGTCAAATAACAAAAAGAAGTAAAACTTAAGAAAGTTGATCTGATTAATATATGTCAAAATCTATATACTGAAAATGGAGAATTTACGTTCTTTTCAAGGGGCAAGGAAACACACGTGAAAACTGACTGCCTGATAGACCACAATGAACATCTCAACCAATCCCCAAAAGTAGAAATAGTACAGGCAAAATCCTCTGATCATAAAATGGCTAACCTAGACACTGATAACAGAATAGAGAAACAGAAAAAGATTCTTCTATCTGAAATTGTTAAAAAGATAAACAACTCTTTCCTAAATGTCTCTTGGGTCAAAAGAGACATGTATATCGGATTGTAGAGATTTTAGGAAATAACAATTGAAAACACTACATAACACAACCTGTGAGTCATAGCTGAAGCAGTGCATATCCTTAAAAATTTGTGTCAATAAAAATAGAAAGAATAAAATTATTTGAACATCTAATTCAACTTTTAAAACACTCACTGTTTTAAACCCAATCTTCAACCTTAATGTGTTGTTAAAGTAGACTTACAGATAATTAATGTACCATAAACTGTGTATTTAAACTGTGTAATTTGGTGAATTGTGACCTACATATCCACCTGTGAAATCATCACCACAATCAAGATAATGAACCTATTACCCCCAAATGTCTGATGTTCTTTTGTGATTCAATTTTTTGTTTCTCCTACAACAGCCCCAATCACTGATTTAATTTCGGTCAATATAGATTCACTTGCACATTCTAAAATTTTTTAAAAATAGGATTATAAAGTATTATGTAGCTCCTTTCACTCAGCATAATTATTTTTAGATTCACTGAAATACTTACATGTAAGGATATGATGTCTGGGATATGCCTCAAAATTACCTGGCAGTGGGTGGGGGCAGTGGGTAGAGGTGAAAATGAACTAAGACTGGCTATAAGTGGATAATTACTGAAGCTGAATCATGGACACCAGAGAGTTCATTTTACTATTCTGGCTACTTACATAAATGTTTCAAATTTTCTGTAAGAAAACGTTTTTAAAAATTACTTCTTCCGCTCCACCTTGCTATTCTTGTGCTATTTAATGTTACTGCATATTTTGAATCCTTGTCTATTATTGTCATTCAAAATAACTGTTCTTGAATCTACTTTTTGAGGTTTGAAAATCCAAACTTTATATCTGCAGGACTGCAGAACAGTGAGTGAGTTTTATTTAAAAACAAAACAAAACAAATCTTCCACTTGATTTTTTTTAAATGCCAGCTACTAGACATCATGAATACTCATGTCCAAGGGGAGGGAACATTTGAGCCCACTGGATGTTTCATGTCTTGTAGACATAGCAGGTGAGATCAGCATCTGATGGCCAAGATTTCTCTGAGGAGAGATATATTTGCAGGTTTGGGGAATTTGCCAGCAAATACAGTGTTCTGGTTTCTCAGGAGGGAAAGCATGAGTGAAGATTGTGGGCCAGAGGTGATGTAATTAGTTATTATCAATCAAATCCAGGGATCTGAAAAATGTAAACAATGAAACATGACGTGCACTATTATTTTTTTCAATTAAAATATTATCTTTAGGGGTACCTCAGTGGCTCAGTCGGTTAAGCGTCCAACTTAAGCTCAGGTCATGATCTCAGGGTTCGCAGATTTGAGCCCTGAGTCAGGCTCTGTGCTGACAGCTCAGAGCCTGGAGCCTGCTTCAGATTCTGTGTCTCCCTCTCTCTCTGCCCCTCCCCCGCTCGTGCTCTGTTTCTCTCTCTCTCTCTCTTTCAAAAATAAACATTAAAAAATTTTTTTTTAATTATCTTTAAAAGTTAGTAAAATGAAAATGGCAAAAAGAAACAGACCAAAACAGTGCTCCAACTTTCTCTGGCATTAACGAGAATTTGCCTGTTAAGTAGAGCTGGCTAGTCTTCCTCTTTTTCTGAAAGGCTCTATGTCTGCTCCAGTTTCCTGTCTGAGAAAAGCAAATACCACAATTTGCTTATGGCGTTTAATGTGTGTCAGACTCAGTTATCCCCAAGTGAGTTGCATTTGTGAAATTATTGGTGTGGTAGACTGTGAAACATTTGTAGCTCCCAAGGAGCCCTGCCTTCCAGTGTTGTTCACGGTGTCTCTGGGCTTGGCCATAGGATGACTTGGGGCAAATGGTTGTTAGCAAGAGGGGTGCAAGCAGAGGTTTGATCCTTGCTTGCACAGTGGGGCTTATCCTCTTGGTGTGCTCACTCTTGGAGCCAGCTGCCATGCTGTAACTCAGCTCGAGCTAGCCATGTGGAAAGACCATGTGGATTGAACAAGAGGGCCCAGTCTTCCAGATGATCCCATCACGGCACCAGACATGTGAGCAGAGAACCATCCTGGATGTCCCAGCCATCTGATGGTAGGCCCAGTCAACCCAATGAATCATGAGAAATAATAAAATGGTTATTTAAGCCAGTAACTCTGAGTGGTTTCTTACACAGTAGTAGACAACTGAGTCAGTATTTACACAATTGTGTGTGTTTCTGGAAAGTTGATGAAAATGTGCACACATGAGCCACAGGTTAAGAGAATTAGTCATGAAAACAAAACTCGTACCACTCCTAGGACAATTATTTGTTTTCAGCACACGGCAAAATGTAGAAAATCTCCCTCACGCATAACTTTCCTGGAACACACCTATTGTGTGCTAGCAGCTACCTAAGAGATCACATGCTCAGAGATGCCCAGAGCAGGTGATGCTGGAAAGGTCTCTGGATAATGGGCATTAACCCAGGTTAACACAACTGACCACAGCTCCTGGGCATAATAAAACCTCATGGTGGAGTTGGTCTTATCCTGCTTAGTCCATTTCACAGAGCAGCTATGAGTTGCTCAGGGCAGTACCGCAGAGAAAAAAAACCAGGTCCAGATGAGCAAGCCCGTCGTGGCACTGGGATGTGCTGGCTTCCAGACACCAGGTTAGGGAATCGAGCCAATGACTGTTGGGGTGTTTCACATGAGTGGAGGCCAGAAACCCCTAATCTGTGGACCTGTGCCACTGCACTGGCAACAGCCACAGCATGGCCCCCATCATAGAAGGAAAAGCCAAAGAGGATAAAATCATTCCATGAGAGCCTTGCCCTCGCCTGCATTGCTTTCATCTCCCATATATATTCCTTACAAAGTGAGTGAAATTGTTCTAGTTCACTGCAGTGGGTGAAAACAGACCCCACCCACCATTTCCTGGGTGTGGGTGCTGTGGGCAGATGCCAGGAGGAATTTGAAAGGAGTCATGCTATTTCAGGTATTATAATTTGCCATAATGCCAAAGCAGTAATACATCTGCCCGTGTGAAATTCCCACTCTTTAGACACCAAGCTTCAACCAGTGTTCACATTGTTCTAGCACACTCCTTTGTGAAGTCGCTCTGCGGCCTTCTCCCTTACAATTCCCATTTCAGCACTGGGACTTGTGCTCTGACCCCGGAGCAGCCTCCTGCCTTGCCCATCTACATTCAAATCTCCAAGTGCTTTTACCCAGTTGGCTAATGTGAGGGGTGGGCAGGACTGAGGTGGTATCATCACAGCTGCTGGCAAGTCTGAAGTCTGCCAAGAAGGTTCCAGATCAATTGGCACTGTCCCCAAGGGTGACTGGATCGTGAATCAAAAGAGAAAACCCAAGAAGTGTGGCTTAAGGGGTCAGGCCAGGCCAGCCCTGCCCTGACCAGTGCAAATCAGGAAAAAGAGGTCATTCAGCAAAGAAGGGAAGGCTATTTTGGGGAAATAAAAGGCAAAACGGATGTCAGTAGATGACAGGACAGACCTCCAGTAATAGGTGTATATATATATTTCATTTTGGAGAATTTTGCGGAGCTCGGAGGCAGAGCCCTATTTTTAGTGTCTATTGTGTGAGGCTTTGGCAGGGATGTGCATAGCTGCAGTTTTCTTCTGACAATGATTACATTTTAAATAGAGAAAGAAGGTAATGAGGGCAAAAATAATAACTATTTTCAGGCCTCAAAATTCAGGGTGTTTGAAACAGGGTTTTCTAAAATGCCAGCCTTGGGAGAAGAACCATTTTTCCTTCTTGCCTTTTATCCAAGGCCTCTTAATAGATGACGTGCAGGGGGAGGCAAAGCAGTGTTCTTGTCCCCCCTCTCCCCCACCATGTCCCGCTCAGGCCCAGTTGTCTGATTACCACTGTTTAACAAGGGAGGAGAGAAAGAGGAGGCAGGGATCCACCCACCATGGAGATTCCTCAACTTTGTGCCTCAGAGTGCCTGGGGGCTGCCAGAAGTGCAGATTCCTGGCCTTAGCTCCACTAGGGGATGATTCCACTGGTCTGGGAAAGGACTTGGAAACTGAATCTGCCCCCCACCCTGGCACACCCCTCCCAACTTGGTGTCTCCAGGGGACTGGGTGTGGATAGTCCTGGACCCCACTTTGAGAAAACTGCCCTTGCAGCCAGTACCCTATAAATGGTACTCATGAGTTCATGAACTTGAAGGAGTCTCAGATGTTCAGAAGAAGGCACTGACCATAGAATTCGATGAGAATGAGAGATGGTGTGGTCAAGACCATTGTGATGTTGTGATTTATAATAAGAAATATATATTTGGTCTTTGTCCCCATTTCTGAACCAAGCTCCTAAGATGCTTGAAATTTCCTAAGTGAAAAGAGCCATAAACATGTCTTTTGTTATATTAATGAGGTGACTTTTGGAAGCACTTAAGGTTGGGGTCTGGTTGCCAGTGGAGACAAACCTGAGATCAGAGGGTTGGGCTTTCCAATCCCAACCCTGGACCACCAGGGAGGAAAGGGGCTGGAGACTGAGTTGAAACATCAACGGCCAATGATTTCATCAACCATGCCTGTGTGATGAGACCCCCATAAAAACCTAAAAGGACTAGCTGGGAGAGCTTCCAGATTAGTGAATTTGGAGACTCAGGGACAGTGGTGCACTCAGAGTGCACAGAAGCTCCATGCCTCTTCCCAAATATCTTGTCCTATGTATCTCTTCCACCTAGCTGTTCCTGAATTATGTCCTTTGTAATGAACTGGTAATCTAGTAAGTAAATGTTTCTTTTGAGTTCTGTGAGTTGCTCTAGCAAATTAATTGAACCTAAGGAGGGAACCTTAGAACCTACAATCTATAGCTGGACTGTCAGAAGTACAGGGGACATACCTGAAATGGGGTGGGGAGGCAGTCTTAAGGGACTGAGCTCTTAACCTGTGGGATCTGATGCTATCTCCAGGTGATGTCAAAATTGGGTTAAATTGTAAGACATCCAGCTGGTGTGAGAAAATTGCTTGATGTGGAGGATGGAACCCCACACAGTGGAATTGGATGCAGAGTTATAACCATGGGTTCCAGAGTCCAGCTCATCTGGTTCGAATCTGGATAGCAGAGGCCACTATTCAGAGCACCAGCTAGTCAAAACAGGCCTGAACTGAAACAGTATACTGAGTCACAGAAAAGAGGACTTCTCTTCTTTCTCCTTCAAACATGGGAACAGTCTTGGCTAAACAAAGATGCTGTTGGAGTGCCCTTTGAAGAAGAGAGGAGCCCAGGTAGGGGTTGGGAAAAGTCTCCACTGGATGGAGGAAGGCAATTGGTTTAGTATGGGTTGGTCAATCTCTTCCAGAGGCTGAGTGTGGGAGCTCACAAAAAAGAACTGCCTGCAATTCTTGATATCTTTGTGGGGTGACCACATCAGTGGGAGAAAGTCACGACTGTCACACTCAGCATGAACCTGAATTAAAGGTTGATGGAAATGGTTTCATAGTATTAAAATGCTATAAAGGAGCCTGGGTAGTTCAATCAGTGAAGCGTCCGGCTCTTGGTTTTGACTAAGTCATGATCTCATGGTTCATGGGTTTGAGCCCCACATGGGCTCCTTGCTGACAGTGTGGGGTATGCTTTGGATTCTCTCTCCCATTATTTGCCCCTCCCCTGGGCACACACACTCCCTGTCTCTCACTCTCTCAAAATAAATAAACTTAAAAAAATAATATAATAAGATATCTCTGTTTACATCAAATGGAAGGTCATGATTATTACGAAAAGAGCCCAATTCTCACCAAATAAAACAAAGGTGATCTCTGACCACTTTACAGGACTCTGGGTGACATTCCTTATTCTGATGTCAGCCTGATAGCACCAAGCTTGAGGTACCTAGTTCCTCATTTCTTTAGTAAAACAGAAGGATGCCCAGACCCCCTCCAGTTGTATTGAATCAGAATCTCTGGGGATGATGGGATCTAGACTCTGTATTGTTTTAAAAGCCTTGTAACTGATTTTGATGCACAATCAGTATTGACAACCAGTCATGTCATTGTCAGGTGCCCTTATTCGTGTTCTCCACCCTAAATAGGAGGATGGTATGCACTTAATCAGGGCTTTTTAGTGGCAAAAGAGAGAAAACCAATGTAAGTAGCTTATGCCAAAAGGAAGGTCTAGTGGCTCCCATAATTGGAGTGTTTCAGTGGGTGGTGCTTGGCTAGATCCCAGGGTCCTAGAGGGGCCTTCCAGATTGTTTCCCTCCATCTTTCAGCTCTAATTTCTCTCTATTGTCTTCATCCTCAGACCAACTGTTTTAGGGAGAGGCAGGAATGACCCCTCAACATCACGTTACAGAGGATGATTCCAGAAACATAAAAAACACTAAAGAGGGCTCTCATTGGCGCATGTGACCCATGCCTGTGTTACTGGAGAAGGAATGGGCTGATTGGCTAGAGTGGTCAGGTGTCAGATCTGAGTGGGTAACAGAGAGTCATTCACTCAAAGAAAAAGATCTGGAAAGGAAAAGAAGCAGAGACTAGGAACTGGTAGTATCTATCAGAGACCAGAAAGATCATGATAATGGCCATCTTTTTTCTGAGCACTGTGTATGTGTATCAGGCACGTTGAGGTAAGCACTTTACACACTCTCTGCTTTAAAATGCTATCAAAAATCTCACAAGATGTATCCCTTGTTCTTTAAAAAAAATTTAAATATTTATTTTTGAGAGAGGGCGTGTGATCAGGGGAGGGGCAGAGAGAGAGGGAGACACAGAATTCGAAGCAGGCTCCAGGCTCCAAGATGTCAATACAGAGCCCAATGTGGGGCTCAAACTCAGGAACTGTGAGATCATGACCTGAGCCAAAGTCAGGCGCTTAACTGACTGAGCCACCCTTGTCATTTTCATTTTCTAGAGAGAGGAGAAAGGCTTAGAGAGGTTATGTGCCTACACAGGCTTGCCAACTGTGTTGGCAGAGCTGGAGACTCAGCTCAGGACTGTCTGATGTCAGAATCAAGCAGTGACCAGAACGGTTCTCAGCCTCCAGGACCAGCATGAGCACATGGCTTCCCCTCTTCCCCTGGCTCATCCATGGGAACGTGGCTAATCCCTACCCCTTTCTTATTCTTTTGATTTAAATGATGCCCTCTCCCTCATTTTGAAGCATCCAGAAGAGTAATTATTGTTCTGCTGACAGCTTCTAGCAGTTCCTGAATTTGATGAACCACCGCACTGAAGAGTGCTCTCTCTCTCCAGTAGGTCCTGGTGGTTAGCCAGCTGTGGGCCCAGCACTGGATCTGTTCACAAACCTGAGGGTAGCAGAGGGCTGCAGGCACTACCATGTCTACTCACAGACAAAATATCTCTGAAAAAATTGTTATAGGAGGCTTAAAAATTCTCTTTTCATTACAAACCCTATTTTACAGAAAAGGAAAGAGAATCAGTAGATCCAGTGAGAAATTCAAGGGGGCTACAAGTTTAGAGAGAGTCCCTCTCTGTCCCAATTCCGGATTTCCCCCTCTGGCACCCTTGCCAACCCTGGCATCCTTCTCTCCCCAACCCCCAATTCTTCCTTCATTCCCTGTACAGCAGCTCTATTATTTCTAAAGTACATTATATACTTTTATGATTTGGTCTTCCTGCTGTGACATCAAGACTGAACTTTAATAGGGGTGTAAACACCACTTTAAAATTCTTTTGCAGGCTTTCACTTTTTATATTCTACTGGGTGTTTGTGTCTCCATGAATAAACAAATCATGCACCAACATGTAGGGTGAGAAAATGCATTTCCTTTGTTGTTACAGCAGTTCTTGCCAGAGGCACTGTGACTTGTAACACAGATATATTTCTACCTTCCTTCCCTCTCTGACACCAACAAGAAAACAAGAGCCTAATCCCAGCCATTCCTTTCTCCACAAGGATGCAGGACAGTAATGTCACCCATGCTGAAGCCTACCCATAATCTATCTGTGACTGACACTCTGGTCCATAAACCCCAAATCAAGTAACTGGGTTCTCCTCTGTGCTATCCATCAACAGTATCAGACAGGGAGAAGCAATGTGCCTGAAGTGTCTATATGGGCAAGTTGTTGTTGAACGTGGAAGAAGAGGGTTGTACAACATGGAGCTGGCATGCAACAGAGGCAACATTGCATCTAATCAATCCATCAGTTTTATAACTGGGATGTTATTTAGTGTTAATATAATATGTAGTTACCTAAAGAATGGGCTAGTTTGAAAGCCTTTATCCATGGTATTTTTTTTCCATAAAAGCTAGCCTGAATTCTGATCTCGTTTTGGCTGATCTGCATTGTGGCTCAACCCATCTGTGGTTAGGAAGCAGTACTGGTGCCCCAAACTGCACACTGGAGAGTCCCAGCCTCCAGAGAGACTGGGATGTCCAGTGGGTCCAGTGGGTAGTTGGAAATCTCGTGTCCAGAGCTCATCTGCATTTGAGAATGGAGATTCTGACTGTACTTCAAGCTGGAAGAGGGAAGAAACGTTCTCAAGTAGAGGTTGTAGGGAAAGAAGATGAGAGATTTTGTATGGAGTTTGGTGAGGGTAGTGTCATTTTCAGACCAGGCAGAAGAAGAACAAAAAACGGTAAAAAAAAAAAAAAAAAAAAAAAAAAGAGGATCTAAATGAGGTGCCCTGGGGGAACAAAGGAGAGCAGAGTTGCAAGGAGTGGTCAGTCAAGTGCTGCTGAGGATTTGATTATAGTAAAAGCCCTGGAAAGAAGCCTGCATCCAAGAGTTCAGAGCTGGCTGTGATTTTGTTGAGGGTGTGTTACAGGGGGTGTGGTGTGATCTGAGGTCAAAACCCAGACTGCAGTGGTTGGAGATGAGGAGAGAAGAAGTGCAGAAAACTTACAGGAAACATGTCGTGAAGAGAAGAGGGACAGCCAGTAGTCCATTGGAAAGGCAAAATTGACAGGTGATTGCGACTGGATGGGAGTGCCTGGACTATGTGTACAGAAGAGACAACGTAGCAGGGAGTGGGAAAGTCTAGAGGTACAAGAAGAGGCTGACCACTGAGGGCACAGGGCATGTGTGAGATGTAGTGTGTACACGTGTATATTGGTGTGTGTGTGTGTGTGTGTGTGTGTGTGTGTGTGTGTGTAAAGTTTAAACATGGACAAAAGTGAAGGAAGCTGAATGAGAATAAAGCGATGAAGCCTGTGCAGTGCTGGCAGCATCTACCTTCCTCCCAGACTCTAGTTCCTGTGGGTGTGTTTGCATCTCTCCAGCTGCTTGGGTAAGCCCCGCCAAGGCCAAGCTTGCCAGTGCCCTGCATGAAAATGCAGCATCACGATGACAATAATGTCCCCTGATGCTCCCAGAGCCTCCTATCCTCAGGTCCTCCTGGCATAAGGGCAGAAGGGGAGAGAACGGCCCTCTCTCCAAATCCATACCTCACTTTATTGCTGGCTTGGACCCCTTTGAAAACAATTTTTTTAAGTTTATTTATTTATTTTGAGAGAGAGCACATGAGCATGAGTGAGGGAGGGCAGAGAGAGGGAGAGAGAGAATCCCAAACAGGCTCTGAGCTGTAAGCACAGAGCCCAACGTGGGGCTCGATCTCATGAACTGTGAGATCATGACCTGAACTGAGATCAAGAGTGGGACTGACTGAACCACCCAGGTACCCCAGAAAACAATTCTGATATTCACTGTGAACAATGCTAATAGAAATCCACATGCATTTCTTCCTCCTGACAGCAGGAGCCCATCTGCCACACCAAATCCCTCCTCGAGAAATTGTAGTCTTCAGAGATGTCTGTTGCTGGCCTCTGAGCCTACCTTTCATCTGCTCACCAGGCTTTACTGTTTCTGTTCTTCATGTGAAGGCTTAAACTCTTAGGCCAAAGTCCTAAGGCGGAGTTTAAGCTCAAGGCTTCTGGGCTCCCTCTCCCTGTAGCAGGGACTGTGAAAGTGAAACCCCCTTCCACCCCAATGCCTGCCTGGGAACGGAAACTCCTGCCAAAACTCAGGAAACTCCTGTGTGTCACACAGACACACAGGGGTTCCCACTCTCACAAATGCATACGAGACAGCTACACATTTTCCCTGGTTTTATAGTAAGGGCTGCTATCTTCTGTGAGAGAGGGGTGTGTTGAGGGTTGGAGCAGTAGTTGGGAGGAAGGGGAAAGCAAGACAATTAAAGATGGTGTGGGAAGTAAGGTAATGAGAACCTGCTAAGGGAGCTACAAATTAGAGGTTAAGGGATTAGGGTCCTTGGGACACAGAAGAGTAGGTTTTGCTTGATTCCACCCTGCAGGAGAGGCCAGCCATGCAGACCATCAGGGCTGGGCTGGGGCCAAATGAGAAAGCTTGCTAATGAGTGGGATGTGGGGATGAACAGAGCCTGAGGATGCATGCAAAAAAAACCATATGGGTTTAAAGGATCAAAGGCAAGCCAAAAGAAAAAAGAGAGAGAGAGAGAGAGAGAAAATCTGTGTTCTTATTCAAGAGTGAGGGACAGTCAAGACTGAGGTGAGAAACCAAGTGGACATTAGGATGAAGTGGTTGATATGAAGTAATGTCTGGCAAGGAAAGTAGGATAAAGAATTGTAAAGTGGACTTCAAATTCTCAGAGCTTCTTCTCCTAATATAATCATGTTAATAGTTTACTAGTATTTAGGAGGGCTAAAGGTAGTAAGGTAGACAGGTTCAGTGGGACTTGGAGGAAGAAGGCAAAGAGGTTTTGGTTACAGAAGAAATGCCAGAAGAGGGGTAGCTCCTGGTGAACAAAGCTCCAGGGTATGACCATACTTACGGGAGCTGAAGTCAGGGGAATGAATTTTGGAGTCAAGATCTCAAGGCATTATCAGCCTCAGTGTTGGAGGGACCATGGGTGTGGACACTAATTATATAAAGAAGAAGACTTGGAACCAAGGACAAAAACCTTAAGGAACATGATGTAGTGGCATAGAGATGGTTAGGTGATGGGAATGAAACTGGAAAGGGACTGGATGCCAGAATGGGGCTGGTTTGAAGAAGAGATAGTTGAAGAAAAGAGAGTAGAGGAGAGATTGCCTGAATGGGGTTTCAAGGTGCCTGTCCATTGTGACCTCATTTTTATCTTTTATCATTGCCCACGTAATCACCTTTAAGGGTGTTCTTTGGGGTATGTGCGTGTGTGTGTGTGTGTGTGCGCACATGTGTGTGTGTGCGCATGTGTGAATTTGAATTACTGTATGGCATCACTTGCTTTCAGCCTAAGGAACTTCTTTAGTATTTCTTGTAGCATAGATTTGCTAGAAATGAATTTTCTGTTTTTATCTGGGAAAATGTTTTAATTTGCCTTCATTTTTGAAAAATAGTTTTGCTGGTTATAAGACTCCTGGTCAATGCTTTTCTTTTTCTTTTTGTATACTACCATCCGGACCTCAGTGGTTTCTGATAAGAAGTCAGATGTTAAGCTTACTGAAGATCCCTTGTATGTGATGAATCATTGTCCTCTTGCTGCCTTGAATACTTTTTATCTTTGGCTTTCAATATTTTGACTATCATGTGTCTGAGTGTGAATTTCTGCTTATTCTACTTACAGTTTGTTGAGATTTGTGCATGTGTACATTAGTGGTCTTAATCAAATTTGACATGTTTTTAGTAGCTGTTGTTCACAGTTAATAATCTCTATTAGTCTGTTCCATATTTGTTGATTCTTTCTTCTTTCATCTCAAAATACTATTGAGCCTCCCCACCACTTAATTTTTCATTTCCATTATTGTACTTCTCAACTCCAGAATTTCCATAAAAAATAATTTCCATCTCTTTATGATAATCTCTTTGGTGAGACATTGTTGTCAAATTCTCCTTTAATATGTTAGACATGATTTACTTTCTTTCTTAGAAACAATATTTATTTTTCTTAGAAACATATTTATAATAGCTCATTTAAAATCTTTGTCTAGTAAGTTCAAATATGGGTCCTCTCAGTTTTATTGACTTGTAACTTTTTACAAGCCTCATAATTTTTTGTTGAAAACTTGGTATTTCAGATAATGTATTGTAGTGACTCTGGATACCAACTCCCTGTCACCTCTCCCTCCCTGGAGCTGAAGTTGTCATTGTTTGCTTGGTCATTTTTTCATTTGTTTAGGCACTTGGCTGAATTAACTTTGTGACATCTATTTTCTATACACTAGGAAGCCTCTAGTGTCCCTGCTCTAACTTTTTGCCTTGCTTTTATCTCTTTAGCTTACCTGTCTAGGGGTGGCTCTGGGTCATCACAAAACATTTTATTGGTCAAAGACTGTGCTTAAGTTCTCTTTTATCTATTTTTTAATTCTTTACTATGTGTGTAGCATGGAGACTGCTATCACAGTTCAAGGAGTTTGTGGGTTTGCCTCTTGTTCAGCCAAAAAGTAGCAGCTTGGATGGTCCCTTCCAAATCACAGCTGAGAGGGCAGACAGTCTTCTAGACTGCCAGAGGTATGTGTGATTTTATTTTATCTGACTTTCTAAACATTGCCCCTGGATCACAGAAGTTTGCTGTCCAGTCAATGTTTAGTCAGAGGCTGTGATCAAGCTTCTTGTGATGCTTGCACACTGGTTGGTTTATTGGCCACAGCTACCAGGAATAGAGCTGTTCCAACATGGGACTGGAGGAGATGAGAAATGAGAATGGTTTGTCCTACTCCCTGCCCAGGTAAGACTATAGCCCCAGACTGGGGATCTGGGGAGAGAAGACGCCTCCATCTCCTTGGTTGTGATGGTCTGGGTAGAGCATCTAAGAGGTAACTGGAGAGAGGTTGGGGGAGGAGCAGGTAATGGCTCAAGTGCCATAGACTCTTACTTATTCTTGGGATTTAGTAGAGTTTTTGAATGAATGTTTTTGTTTTTCATTTTCTGTATGTCCTTTTGACAGTTTTCAGAGACTTTTAGGTAGCTGTTAAGGTTGTTTTAAAAGATTCTCCAGTTAGGGGCACATGGGTGGCTCAGTTAGTTAAGCATCCATCTTCAGCTCAGGTCATGATCTCACAGTTGGTAAGTTTGAGCCCCGCATGGGGCTCTGTGCTGACAGCTAGGAGCCTAGAGCCTGCTTCACATTCGGTGTGTGTGTCCCTCTCTCTGCCCCTTCCCTTCTTGCGCTCTTTCTCCCTCTCAAAAACAAATAAGCATTGAAAAATATTTTTTTAAGTCTCTAGTTAAATGATGGCCTTGTTGGGAAGAGGGCTCAATGAGCTCCTCATTCTGCCATTTTGCAAGTTCCCAGCTCATGCCTTTTGTATTATTTTCTTATTCAGACAATTTTCTCCCAGTTGGAACACAACCCTGTTCCCATGTAAAGGGCCCTCCTTAGGGTCAGGGCTGGGATAAGTCAAATAACTCCTCTACAAGGGCCATATTGTCACATTCTGGAGCTGACACATTTACTGTCCTGTCTCCTTATATTTGCTTTGCTAATGAGACAAAAGAAAGGTCTGTGTGGCTCAGATTTTAGAGACAGATTTCTTATTTGCTTTTAAGTTTTCATAATAGTTAAGTGGTTAAGAGTAACTATTCAAGCCAGCTTGACAGGGTCCAATCCCTGGCTCTCCCATAGGCTCTCCGGGCCTTCATGTCCTTGCAATAAACATGTGAGGAGGGCAGAGCTAGATCCGAATTCATGCCTCTTTAATTCCAAAGCCTCCCGTGTTCAAACACCTCCCCTGAAGGAGGCTATTTTACAACTTTTCTCTACAGTTTCCTTTAATGGCTACAGTTCTCTCTTTCTAAGAACCTGGGGGTAATTTTTGGTCAAAGAAAACAAATGAAGTGGATTTTTTTTTAATCAGAAACTATGCTTTTTCCTATGTTTATGCTTTAAATATGCTTCCTAACAGCATTTTTCATGATGTAAGGCTTTTAAAAATCAATGGGACTCGAAGTAGAGTAGTTTTACAAGATTTCCTGCCCTCAGTCCTAAGCAGTTGGACATCTGTAAAGGATCAAGTTCTGCTGAAGATCTCCCCTCCCTAACTTAAAATAATGAGCATAGGGTAAAAATGAAAGGGATGGCTGGTTGATTTTAGTAGGCATGCATAAGCAAAAAGAGATGCTAATGCAAAGCTAAGACTTAAAACAAAATGCTTGCCAGGTTAGGAAACTGGCTTTTGACAAGACTAAAAGTCTAACAAGGAGAATTCTCATGGGCTGAGACTGCTAACACCCTTTAGCCCTTGGGTATCCAGCTCTGCTCCTCTAAGCAGAGTTGCTTCCACAGTGGACTCTCTCATGGTAGTGCCTATCAGGCAGCATTCACACTGCCTGCACCACTAACCCACCCTACCCCTTTCCTCAGCAAGTGCTCTTACCTAGTGCTTCCTTAATTACAGAACAGAGACTAAAGGAGCTGGTAATTCATAACTTCATTGCTGACTTACATTTTAGTGAGATAAGGGGAAAAAATAACATAGCTAGAGGAAGGAAAGGTATTTATAGAACTGCATAGTGATTCAGAGATATTAATAACACCTGGGACTCACCAAGGGCTGTTGCCTCAAAATGCTTTCATAAACAAAACAACTCAGGCTTGCCATGTGCATGGAAAGAGATAGAACAGCATTTGTTAGTTGCCAACCCCCAATTTACAGAATCTAATTGGGTTGGCTCACACAGAGCATGTCTCCATGCCAGACACAGTGCTGAGCTCTGAACATTTGATTACTGTACATCCCTCAAAAAGGTGAGTGGTTTTTGTCCTCTTCATATAGATAAGGAAATAAGGGATGGATGTGAAGACCTTTGGCTAAGGTCAATCAGTTTGTACATGGAAAATCTGATTGCAATCCAGGCCTACCAGATCTATAGCCTACCTGGTACACTTGGCCATCCAGTCTCCAAAAGACTGAAGCACTAGCACAGTACATACTAGGCACAATAACAGGGGCTTCCACGGCCTGAACTGATATGTTCCAATATAAGGTGAAATGTAGTAAAGAGATTTAAAAATAGAGGTAGAAATCAGGGATCTTGTAAGGATTCTGACACTTGCAGCTTGAGTGACCTTCATTGGGTAAATACATATGCAGCTTATTAGTGTGTATGCTCCCATCTGTAAAATGGGGACTAGTGGAGGCTTCTGGTTCAAGCCATGATGCAATTTTGGGTATCAGACTTAGTTTCTTACCATAAGCCCTATGAAATCTGGGAAAAAAAATGAAACAACTGCTTTCAGCCATTGGATAACAAATAGTGCAGAGCTGTAGCCCTTGAGAGAAAAAGAATATGTAACTTCACATTTATGCTAGCCTTCTGCCTGAGAACACTTTGTAAATCATGGCACGGAAGTGGAAGTGAAATAGAGAGTAGTGTTCTCATTGGATAGAGGAAGAAGATAAGAGTTCGATGTTGATGAGGCAGATGGAATTTGAGAGATAGGACACCACGAAGAGGAAGCTATGCAGAAAAAAAAAATCCAGAAATCTGAATGATAGACCTCTTGAGTGCATGGACAAATGCTACCTATACACAGACCAGACTCCACAAGGTCTGGCAGAGAACAACTACTGGGGGTTGGGAACTTAGTGGAGATTTCAGAGATGGCACAGTGCTGGTAAATGCTGGAACTCCAACTTGCCAGAGGGGAGAAACTGCACTGAGTATCCTATGCATTCAGTTAAGATCCCAGAGAAAGCATGCCCTAAATTAAGAGCTACTCGTTCTTATCCTACCAACTCTTAGTTTGTCATACCAAAGTCTAAAACTGAGCCATGCTGTTAGTAAATTAACTGCCTGACAAAAAAAAAACAAACAAAAAAAACCCGCAACACACTTTAAAGAAAGAAAATATAATTTGGGCTCTCAGTAATATTGTATACATTTAATGTACAGCATGCAATCAAAAATCACTAGACAAATAAATAATAAATATGTCCTAATACTAGGAGAATAATATTCAATAGAAGCAAACAGAGATGACACAGATAATTGGATTAGCAGAGAAGAAATTTAACTGTTAAATATTTTTTCAAAGATTTATAAGGAAAATGTAGATATAATAAGCAAACAGATGGGGCTTTCAACAAAGAAATGACATACATTTCCAACATACATAACTGTAAACAGAGAAGGAGAGGCAGGAGATATTAGAGTCCCCAAAATGGAAAACACAAAATCATAAAACTTTCCAAATCTGATGAAATATATCATTTTATATATATGTATATATATATATATATACATGAAATATATCAACCCAACAGGTTCAAATTCAACAAGCTCAACAAATCCTGAGTATTATAAATAAAAAGAAGACTACATCATGGTGTAAGTTATTAAAACTTCTGAACACCAATGATAGAAAAATTTAAAACCAAGCAGATAAAAAAGACACACTGACACAGAACAATAACTACAAATATAATGGCATCTTTAAAATGCTGAAGAAAAATTGCCAACCTAGAATTCTATTTCTAGTAAATATAGCCTAAAAACAGTAAAACTGTTACATTTTCAAACTAAACAGAGACTGAAAGAATTCATTAACACAGTGCACCACCAGAAATGTCGGGGCGCTTGGGTGGCGCAGTCGGTTGGGCGTCCGACTTCAGCCAGGTCACGATCTCGCGGTCCGTGAGTTCGAGCCCCGCGTCAGGCTCTGGGCTGATGGCTCAGAGCCTGGAGCCTGTTTCCGATTCTGTGTCTCCCTCTCTCTCTGCCCCTCCCCCGTTCATGCTCTGTCTCTCTCTGTCCCAAAAATAAATAAACGTTGAAAAAAAAAATTAAAAAAAATAAAAAAAAAAGAAATGTTAAAGGAAGTTCATCTGATTAAAGTTAAATGAAAGCAGATGAGAATCCAAAATCTACACAAAATAATGAAAAGAAATGGTAAACGTAATTTTTTGTTTCTTAATTTCTTTGAAGAAAATGACTTTTGAAAACAAAAATATTAAGAATACATTATGGGGCATATAACATATTTAAAATTAAAATGTAGGGGTGCCTGGGTGCTCAGTGGGTTAAGTGCCTGACTTCGGCTCAGGTCATGATCTCACAGCTTATGAGTTTGAGCCCCATGTCAGGCTCTGTGCTGATAGCTCAGAGCCTGAACAGCCTGCCTTAAATTCTGTGTCCTCCTCTCTCTCTGCCCCTCCTCTGCTTGAATGCGCGCGCTCTCTTTCTCTCAAAGAAATAAACATTAAATTTTTTAAATTAAATTAAATTAAAATCTAGTAAAAATAGCACAAGGGTGGAACAGAAATAAGGGAATATTACTGTAGGATTTTTATATATTACATGAAGTCATATAATATTAACAAGATAGACTATGATGAATGAAGAACGCATATTTTAATCACTAGAGTAACCACTACAAAACCCAAAGTCAATAGAGGAGATATATTAGTATACTAAAAATTGTTCAATTAATTAAAAAGAAGAGAATAAAGAACAAATGACCAGGGAAAAGATAGGACAAATAGAAACCAAAAGCAAAGTTGGTTAACATTTCAGTTAATAATAGAGCCTGTCAGACTAGCTAAAAATACAGAATTCAACTATACGCTATTTATAAGATACACGCTTTTAAAATAAAGACACAGAGGGGCACCTGGGTGGCTCAGTCAGTTAAGCATCTGACTTCAGCTCGGGTCATG
The DNA here is from genome assembly GCF_018350175.1 of Felis catus. NCBI lineage: Eukaryota > Metazoa > Chordata > Mammalia > Carnivora > Felidae > Felis > Felis catus. The sequence continues at coordinate 59,331,542 of NC_058370.1, forward strand.
ATCTCACAGCCTGTGAGTTCGAGCCCCGTATCGGGGCTCTGTGCTGACAGCTTGGAGCCTGGAGCCTGCTTCGGATTCTGTGTCTCCCTCTCTCTCTCTCTGCCCCTCCCTCGCTTTCTCTCTCTCTCTCTCTCTCTCTCTCTCTCTCTCTCTCTCTCTCTCTCAAAAAATAAACATTAAAAAAATTTAAAAAAGACATAGAGAAGTTACAAGAAAGGGAAAGATATGCAAACACTAACTATAAGAAAGCTTGAGTAGCTGTGTTAATGAGTCAAGATAGGTTTCAAGGGATATGACCACAGAGAATAAGGGACATTTCATAATGATAAAAGGTCAATTCATCAAGAAGATATAACAACTCATGTGCTTTTACTAAAAGAGCTTCAAAACATGTTCAGAGACCACACCAGTGAGAGTGGCTAAAATGAACGAATCAGGAAACTACAGATGCTGGTGAGGATGTGGAGAAGTGGGAAACCTCTTGCACTGTTGGTGAAAATGCAAACTGGTGCAGCCGCTCTGGAAAACAGTGTAGAGTTTCCTCAAAAAATTAAAAATAGAGCTACCCTATGAACCAGCAACAGCACTAGTAGGAATTTACCCAAGGGATACAGGAGCATGTATGCATAGGGGCATGTATACCCCAATGTTTATAGCAACGTTTCAACAATATCCAAATTATGGAAAGAGCTTAAATGACCATCAACTGATGAATGGATAAAGAAGAGGTGTTTTATACATTTAATGGAATACTACTTGGCAAAGAGAAAGAATGAAATCGTGCCATTTGCAGCAACATGGATGGAACTGGAAGGTATTATACTGAGTAAAATAAGTCAGTCAGAGGACAGATATCATATGTTTTCACTCATGTGGATCTTGAGAAACTGAACAGAAGACCATGGAGGAAGGGAAGGGGAAAAAATAGTTACAAACAGATAGGAAGGGAGGCAAACCACAAGGGATTCTTAAATACAGAGAACAAACCAAGGGTGGATGGGGGGGGGGGGTGGACGAGAGGGAAAATTGGTGATGGGCATTGAGGAGGGCACCTGTTGGGATGAGCACTGGGTGTTGTATGTAAGCCAATTTGACAATAAATTATATTGATAAAAAACATATGTATGTTCAAAGAAAAAGTGACAGAACTAAAGACAGAAATAGACAAATCCACAATTATAGTTAGATATGTTAATACTCCTCTGAGTAATTAAAAGAAAAAGTGGACAAAAAGATATCTGCCAACTTAATTGGCATTTACAGAATAATAACAATCCACTTAATTGGCGTCTGTAGAACACAGTATCCAACACCAAACACACTCATTTCAGGCACATATGGAACATTTACCAAGGTAGATAATAAAGTACTGAAATCAGAAAGAGCATCATCTTTGACCACAATGGAATTAAATTAGAAATCAATAATAATAAATACTTAGAAATCTCTAAATATTTAGAAATCAGCTATACATTTCTAAGTATGCTATGAGTCAGAGAAGAAATCACAGAAAAAAATAAGAAATATTTTTAAGTGAATAACAAGAAACACTACATATTAAAATTCGTTAAATGCAACCAAAGGAGTGGTTAGAGGGAAATATATAGCTTTAAGTGATTATATAAGAAAAGAAGATTTAAAACTAATGATGTAAGATACTACCCTAAGGAGTTAAGAGGGGAAAAAACAAACTGACAGAGACAAAGTAGAAAGAAAAAGATAAGAAAGATAGAGGAAAATAATGAAAGAGAAAACAAACAATAGAGGAGATCAATGAAACCAAACATTATTTTTTTAAAAAATATTGATAAAATTGATAACTCTACTACCATACTAATAGAGAGGGAGAAATTGCAAATCTCAGAAATATAAGTGGAACTGTCACTACAAATATTACAGATAGTAAAAACATTCTAATATAGGAATATCATGAAAATTTTATACCAATAAATTCAACAGCTTATATAAAATTAATAAATTCCTTGAAAGATATATTAAACTGAACGAAGAAGAAATTGAAAAATCTAAATTTTCCCTTATTTGCTAAAAAAATTAAACTTATAACTAAAAACTTTCCTTTAAAGAACACTGGTAAACTATATGAAACATCTGAGGATACAATAATACATTCTTACACAAAATTTTTATTCCATAAAATAAAGGAGTAAACACTTCCTAGGTCAAATTATGTAGATACTAAAGCCTGACAAATATGCTACATAAAAGGAAATTCCCAGAGAATGTTATTTGTACACATAGAAACAAAAATCCCTAAGAAAATATGAGCAAATAGAATTCAGCAATACACAAAATGATAATACATCATGACCAAGTGGGTTTTATCTGAGAAATTCAAGGTTAATTTGAACGTACTTCAACACATTAACACATTAACAGAAAAACAAACTCACTGAATAAATGCAGAAAAAGCACTTGACAATATTCAACATCCATTAGTGATAAAAAAGAAAAAAAAACTTTGAGCAAATTAGGAATAGAAGGGAACTTCTTAGCCTGATAAAAAGCATCTGTGGGAAACCTCTGGTTAACATCATACTTAATGGTGAAAGATTAAACACTTTCTCTAAAACCAGGAACAAGAAAAAATATGTGCTCTCCCTGTTTCTATTCAAACTTGCATTGGAAGGGATCTTTTAGCTAACAGAATGAAGCAAACAAACAAAAAAAGACATAAAAATTGAAAGAGAAGAACTTAAGTTTGAACCGTCTTTATTTTGTGGATAGCATGATTATGTACATGGAAAATACAAAGAAATATTCAGAAAAGCTACCAGAATAAGTGTTTTTAGTGAGATCACAGGATAAACAGTCAATATATAAAAAACTATATTTATTTTTATGTACTAACAAACAATTGGAAAATGAAATTTATATAAATTCATTTAACAATAGCATAAGAAATAAAAGTGCTTCAACATAAATTGAACAAAATATGCACAAGACCTCCACAATGAAATCTTCAAACATTACTGAGACAAATTAAAGTGGATGTAAATAGTGGGGTAAAATAACATGCTCGTGGATAGGAAGACTCAAAAATATTGAGATGTCAATTCTTCCTAATCCAGCAAGCTTTTGAGGTGGGGGGATGTAGAAACTGATAACCTAGTTCTATAATTTATACGGAAATAAGAAGGGCCTAAAATAGTCAAAGCAATTTTTAGAAAGAACAAGATGCAAGATGTGCATTACCTGATTTCAGTACATACTGTAAAGCTACAGAATCATAATGGTATGATATTTACATACAAATTGGCAAACATGTGAATGAGACAGAATATAATCCAGATACTGACAGACACATATTTAGTTAACTGATTTGTAACAAAAGAACTAAAGCAACTCAATGAGAAAAGGCATTTTTTTAAATTAATGGTGCTGAAATTGAATATTCACACAGAAAAAAATAACCTTCATTCCTACTCCTATCGTATGCAAAAATCAATTCAAAATGGATTGCAGATCTAAAAGTTCCAGAATAAAACATGGAAGAGCATCATCATGACCATGGGAGTAGACAAAAATATTTTTAAATTGAATTTCATCAAAATCAAAAACTTCTCCTCCAAAACTACCATAGATTAGAGAAAATATTCCCAATACTTATATCTGACAAAAGTGCTGTGTATATATTATATATACATATTAAAATTTTCTTATGACTCAGTATTTTTTTTTAAAAATGAACTCAGTTAAAAAAAAAAACAAGCGGGGCGCCTGGGTGGCGCAGTCGGTTGGGCGTCCGACTTCAGCCAGGTCACGATCTCTCGGTCCGTGAGTTCGAGCCCCGCGTCGGGCTCTGGGCTGATGGCTCAGAGCCTGGAGCCTGTTTCCGATTCTGTGTCTCCCTCTCTCTCTGCCCCTCCCCCGTTCATGCTCTCTCTCTGTCCCAAAAAAATAAATAAACGTTGGAAAAAAAATTAAAAAAAAAAAAACAAGCAAAAGACTGAATACGAAGAAAGATATACAAATGGTCAACAAGCACATGAAAAACTGTTCAACATCATAAGTAATCACAGAAATGCAAATTAAACCATAGTGAGATACCACTACTACTCACTACAATGACTATAATGTTAAAAGTCTGACAATAATAAATATTTATAGAGAATATAGTGAGAATATGGAGCAAATATGGTAGAATGTGGAGCAACCGGAACTTTCATTCGTAACTGGTAGAAGTGTAAAACAATAAAGCCCCTTTGGAAAATTCTTTGGCAGTTTCTTATAAAAATTAAACATGTGTTGGGGCGCCTGGGTGGCGCAGTCGGTTAAGCGTCCGACTTCAGCCAGGTCACGATCTCGCGGTCCGTGAGTTCGAGCCCCGCGTCAGGCTCTGGGCTGATGGCTCAGAGCCTGGAGCCTGTTTCCGATTCTGTGTCTCCCTCTCTCTCTGCCCCTCCCCCGTTCATGCTCTGTCTCTCTCTGTCCCAAAAATAAATAAACGTTGAAAAAAAAAATTAAAAAAAAAATTAAACGTGTTTCTCTTATAACCCAGCATATTTCATTCTTAGGTATTATGTCAAGAGAAATAAAAAACATAGGTCCACAAAAAATACCTGCACAGAATGTTCATAATAGTTTTATTCATTATAGTCAAAAACTAGAAACAATTGAGATATCCATCTAATGGGTAAACAAATTATAGAATATCCATACAAAGAACACAACTCAGCATAAAAAGAAAAACTAGTACACTTAGCAACAAGCATGAATTTCAAAAACATTATGCCAAACAAAAGAAGCCAAGCACAAAAGAGTACATCTTGTACGATTACATTTATATGAAGTTCTTGAACGAGCAAAACTAAAGCGCAGGGGTAAATGGTGCTGTTCCTTGTGGGTGGGGAAATGCACGCTTGACTACAAAGACAAACCCAACATTACTTAGGAGTGTAGTTACAGAATTATATGCTTCAAGTCATCTAACTGTGCACTTCAGATCTGTACATTTCATAGGAGATGAATTTAAAGTAACACAAATTGAATAAATAAGATTAAAAAAAATAGTAATTCCTTCCCTGTCTATCTTACATGAGAATGCATGTGAACACACTCTATTACTTATGAAGTATGGTACAAATGCACCTCCCTGCATAGTAATTTTGGTATCTAGGAAGAGGTTTGTGCTTTCAGAGGATTTTGAAACCATTTACGGCAATGTAACACTTAGAATTATTGTACATTTTTGAGACTCTGGTAGAAGATGGAACAGCTAAAGAGCACTGAGGTGTCAAAGTGATTACATGCAGAGGTGGGCATTTTGATGGCAATTCTAGAAGCAACTCTCATCTTGCCCTGCCAGGTTGGTGACCCTGGCTCCACATATCACCACCCAACCCCCTTCTAATCTTCTTTGGTAAGCTTCAAGAGATGAACACAACAGCCTTCTAATCTTGGGAGGGGGGAATCACTTCATTTTATTGGAACTTCACAGAGGAAGTGAACCAGACGGTGTTTGGATTGTGTGGCTTTTGTCCTCCAATCAGAAAGTTGATATATCCTGCTTGAGCTCCATTCAGTGCATGAGGGCCAAGTTCTTGGACCTGTGAAGGTCTGGTTCAATCACCTAAAGTAAATATTTAATGGCCTCCTCTTTCTAAGACTCCCTCCAATAAATACAGTTATATTGAAGTAATCTCACGTTTCCCTCTATCTTCACATGTTGTAACTAGGAGAAGCAGAAACACATACATGGCTGTGACTTAGGGTAAGGATGATCCTAACAGATGTTAATGTCAAAGGGTTTTGGACGTGCATTCCTTTTTTGTTTTTGGTTTTTTTTTTTTTTTTTTGGACGTGCATTCCTAAATGTACCCACCATTCCTCTATTCCAAACATCCTACCCCCAAACTTCACTTAGACACACTTGCACAGGAAATGTGTATGGGACACTAAATAAAATTCAGTTCTCTTTTTTTTTTTTGCAGGGGGGTGGGGAGGGTCTAGGTTGGCCAGCTGTTGTTCATAGCTAGAATTACTTATCTACAGGAGACATCATGCCTGATGCAAAAAAAAAAAGTTTTTGCATTCAGGTCTGCAATGAAAGATCTCAGCCACCCTGGCTCATGCCCATCTCCCCACTCATCCAAAAGTGCCAGTGTATTAATTTCCTAGGGTTGTCATAACAAAGTGCCACAATCTGGTCACTTAAGCCTATAGAAATCTCTTCTCTCACAGTTCAGGTGGCCACAGGTCCACAATAAAGGTGTCCACTGGCCAGCTCTTTCTTGTGGTCTAAAAGGAATATCTGCTCTGTGCCTCTCTGCTAGTATCTGGTGGTTACAGGCAATCCCTAGTGCTCCTTGGCTTTCCATCTTTATCACTCCAATCCCTGCCTCCACAGCCACATGGCATTTTCTTCATAAGCCCTCACATCATCTTCTCTCTGTGTGTGTCTGTCTCTGTGTCTCCCTCCTTTTCTTATAAGGACACCAGTCAAATTGCATTAAGGGCCCATCCTACTCCAGTATGACCTCATCTTAACTAATTATATCAACTATGACATCATCAGCAATGAGGATCTGGGAAGGACAAGAATTCTTAAGGGACATTATTCAATCCAGTATAGCCAGTAATTTTGTTTTCCTGTTCTGAGCCCATGGCCCACCAACCTCCCTGATAATGCAACCAGTGGCAGTGGGCTAATGGAGACCCTTGGCAGGAGCGAGATGTGCATTTCAAAGTCAACTTCTGAGGCCTCCCCTCACCCTGGTTAGATTGAAATTTAAAGTTACAAATGTTGGAAAGCTCAGATCTTGGGAATTATTTAGGGGAAGGAGTTGTATGTGCACCCAGGTGACCACCCACTGAACCTGCTGATCTCAAAGGTGGAGGCAAAGCCCCTTCAGGCTGGAATTCACTCCCATGAAATGCTGCAGAGTAGGCTTCTGCTGGAGCAGCAAGAAAAGCATGGTAATCAGCTGTCAGAGGATGAAAGACAAGCTGGAAGGGGCTTGTAGGGGATGAGATGCAGACCAATGGGGCAGGACATGGGAGGAAGGCACTCAGCATTCTGGAGGAGGGCTTCTAGCAAGAAAGTCTGATCAGCTGAGCAGACCACACACTCCTCTGCTAATTCTAAGAAAATGCACAAGCCCATATCTTCAGGAGAGACAAATGAGTAGAATGTATCTGCAGGAACAGAGCTCTATAAAATAGGATTTACTCACCTATAACTCACAGAGCAGCCAAGTGCAAGGGAAGTGGCTAAAAGCTGAGAGCCAGTGATGAAAAATTTATTGGAGTGCTTGTAAGACTATCTCAGGATGCAAACCCATTTATTTTCCAATTTGTAAATCACAAATATTCTAGGTCAGGTAGGAGAGCTAAATCTCTCCTGCCCAGTATATAAATCAAGGGCAGCACAGTATATAAATCAAGACAAAATTTGCTGTCAGAAATGTAGAAAGCTCAAGTATAAATTCAGTTCATTCCCTATTTCCTCCAACATTAAGGAACCTCCTCTCATGGCTTCCATGGCTCTGTTGCTCTGGGGATGGTCCCACCAAGAGCCAACAGGGCCTCTGAGCTCTGGGTTGTTGCAAGTGTCCTGGTTTCTGTTCTGGGTTAGGAGAAACAGGCTACACGGTTGTCATTACAGATTCAGAGAAGGCTGAATCTATAGCATTTTTTCCTACCCAGGGCTACTAGGGCTGGACCTGCTCAGATGAAGGCCACTGATTATCCCCCACAGGCTTCAGCCTAAGGAAGTTAATGGAAAGGAGAGGAAAAAGTGATGGTTGGCAGCAACAACCACAGCAAAATCATAATGCCATTAAAAACAGCAGCAATAATAATAGCATTTATCAGGCCCTTACTATCTGCCTGGCTCTCTTCTAAGCACTTCACATGTGTTAACTCATTTCATCTACAAAGTGACTCTTTGCAAGAGGCACTATTAGTCTTTTTTTTTTTTTTTTTTTTTTTTTTTTACAAATGAGGAAACTAAAGCACAGGGAGGAAAAGTCCAAAGGAATACTCTCATTAATTCTGGGATCCTTCTCAAAGCCTTGGTCTTTGGGGGTTCCTTCTCCTTCATCAGACCCCAGTCTTGAGTCATTAGGCAACCTCAGAGCCAGGCCTAGGGAGGAGATGGGCTGAATTCAACTGGGTGTCTTGTGAATAACTACAGGAGGTATGCCCTGCCAGATCCATGGGTTTCTTTGATGTTCAGCTGCAACGACCATTTAAGAGCCACTTGCCACTGGAGCCCCCTCTGGTTGTAGACCCTCCAATAATTTAAGTAGGTCAGGCCCATGACCAAGCATGGGGACCCATGGCATTTGCTGTGGTTTCTCTCTCTCTCTCTCTCTCTCTCTCTCTTTCACACACACACACCCCCCCACACACACACACACCTTAGAATGCCCCTTGACAGCTTCTTGAATGGATGCCTACAAGCCAGGAAGCTCTCTGAAGATGCTTTTCAAAGATAAAAATGCAGACAACCTGCCTGCAAGGAATGTGCAAATGAGGGAAGTCCTGACCTACACAGCCCACTTAGGAAAGTGCCAACTGGGCCTGCTACATCACATGGGACATCATTTATCCGTAATAAATAAAAATCCTTTGCTTTGTTGGCGACAGAAAACTCAGACACTTGAAAGCTTTGCCAGGAGTGGAATGTAAACCTCACTGGTGGGGCTGTTGAGACTGCTCTGTGTGAGCTCTGTACTTCTCTGAAGACAAGAGACCCCAGCTGAGCCCAGAACTGCTGAGGACCACCATCCTCCTTCCTCTCTGTGAATATACACCCAGTGCCTGGTTCTGCCTGTGTGGTGCTGTGTGCTTCTAGTCTCCACCCCTTCAAGGACCCAGACTTGTCTTTCCCACCTCCCCTCAAACATCTGTGTCTCAGGGAGGCCTGTCCTGGGCTCCAGCCTGGGAAGGGAGTTGCACAGTATCCAACATTTTCCCTCTCATCACACTCACCATACTTGTATCTCACTTACTGAATGTCAGTGTTTCCCACCTGCCTTTCTAGCTGCTTTCCATGAGAGCATAGATAGATCATGTCTGTCCTGACCCTTTCTGAATCTCCTGTGCTCTGACACAGCTCATGACACATAGTAGGTGCACATGATTGCTGAATTGACTTCAACTAATCAGACGAGCTTACTTTCACTGGGCACATACTATATGCCAAACACTGTACTATCTCCATGTCACAAGTTGCTGTTGATGCCAGCAGGCTGGGTCTGGGAGAGCCAAAGGGGGTCCCCCAGGACCAGCCAAGAGGGTCCTTGGCTTCATGTAGGATGGAAATCAAACATGAGCCAGCAGGAGGTGAGGTAAGAGTTTACTGAAGATCTATAGAGAGCAGATACAGATGGAGTGTCTGGGAGACTCAGAAAGGAAAGAAGCACGAGTCTTGTCTTTGTTTTGGAGTCTGGGGTTTTTATTGAGGATAGTGATATGGTGTATGTGTCCCTTCAGGCATCCAGGTTAGAACACAGACAAGGGCCCAGGTGTTATTCCCTAGAGCCAGGGGGCCTGGTGTTGAGATGTCTAGCATCCGTGGTGTGGAATACGCATATGATGGTCATCTCACCTGCTCCTTCCTTAGATGTTATCTATTCTAGAGAAATCATTAATTCCTGTCCCTTACAAGGAGGACATACTCCATTTGCATTACAAGGCATGTGTAAAGTGGGGATACAGGTCCTAGCAAGGACAAAAGCAGGAAAAGGAGCAAAAAGCAGATCTTTATGGAGTCATTCAGTTTCCCTGTCTCAATGTGAGGCACAGAAAGACCCAGTAATTTGTTTAAAATCACATAGCTGGAAAGGAGAAGAGGTGCAAGGAGGATGTAAATTCAACCAGTCTGAAACCAGAGCCCAAGAGCTAGACCATGACATTATACAGCCTCCTGTACCTCCTTGGCTATTAACTCAGGCCCTCCCCTTCCCAATAAAAGAAGACCTGTCCTAAGAAGGACTGCACATTCCAGCAGCATGTCCAGACTCATAGCCCCTCAGGCCTGGGAGACAATGCTCTTTTAATAGAGAATACCACACTCTGCCATCACAGGACCTGGCCTTGGACTGGCTCCAGCAGCAGCTGCCTCAGGGTCTTCCGCACAGAACTAGTACCTTCTCAGGGCATTCTTCAGAAGACCCAGCTGGGTTCAGGCTCCACGCGACTGGACTTAAATTCTCCCACCACATACTAGCTCTGTGACTCTGAGGAGAGGCAAATGATATTTTGAGCCTCCACTCCATTAATGACTGAAACCTCAAATCTCTAGCTAAGCCCAGTTCAAAAGTTTTCATGAATTCAAAATGCTGCCTTTAAAATTGATATTTTTTCAACTAGAGTTGACCAATTTTGTTCTTGATATCTGTATAAATTTCCAGAGATCGATATGTACTTTTGAATGAAAGAAACATGACTATAATAGGAACAATAGCAACAAGACAACAGCAACACCAGCAAATAAAGAGCCTGCGGGAAAAGGACTGAAATGAAAACACCCCTCTCCCCTCCACCTCTCAGCACCAATTTCTCACCCTGTAGGTGAAGTTCACTGGCATCTCTGTTCAAAAGACTGGGTAACTGACAAGATCAGTGCATTCTACCTATGATTTTAAGTTGTGGGAATTTCTTTACAACACAAATACATTTGCTAATTTTCTAACTGGGGTTTGATTTTTTCTGATTCTTACTGATTGAACCTTTTGGGCCAACTTACATTTTATTTCCTGAGGCAAGGTTCACTTGGTTATGCTTTATGTCTTAATTCTCATCATACCTCAGATACAGATTTTAGTTTTATATTTGGAACCAGGGGAAAGGAGCTAACATTTATTGTGGACCTACCCTTTGCCCACACGTTACGTAAGTCATCTTATGTTCAGTGGCCATGTGAGGTAGACAGTCCTCATTTGATGGATGAGAAAACTGAGGTCCAGAGAGATTAATTAGCTAATATAAAGCAATGCTGGGATGAATATAGAATCTTTTCAGTTCTATGTGTCAGAAACCCAAGTAAGACTGGCTTAGCAAGGAAGTGGCTTTTTGATTTCCACCACTGAATGACACATGGTAGATTCACACACAGCTGGATCCAGACACACCGTTTTTAGGACTCAGTCCCAGCTCTGTCTCATGAGCAAACAATCTGGCCCTCACCTTGTGGAGTCAAGATGGCTGCCAGCATTCCAAATTTCCGCCTGATATTCTCAGCTATCCCAGCAGGAAGAACACTTCTGTTTTTAATCAATCCACCAAAGGTCCAGAACTGAATCTCACTGGCCTGGCTCAGATACAATACTCACCTCTGGACAAATCTCATGGCCACGTCTAGGTCAAGTTCTTGCTTCCAGGGGGTCAGGAAGGAGGGTAGGTAACACATGTGAGCCACATGGCCTGAATAGGGAAGGGGTGTGTCTTCGAAGTAAAGCTGGGGGGTTATTTTCAATTCAAGGGGAATAGATGCTAGGAAGGCAGAAACACATTTGGTGCTCAGCCAAATACCCACAGCTATCTGTCCCTTGGTGTCCCCTGAAGGGAGAGATGCATGGTACTGGCCTCAGCAATCACTCTACCCAGGAGGCAAGAAAGATGGGGTTTTCAACCAAACAGCTCTTTCTCTGCCCTAAATCCTTAGGCTTTCCAAGTTATCAGGTGGGAAGAACAGAAAGCAGACTGTATTTCCTCCATGCCTACTCCTGTAGCAGAACTACAGCTCCAGAACTTCTCCCCTTTCCAGGATATGCTATGAAACCCTTGTTCAGCTGCTGACCCAGAGGCTCTGACTCCAGATCAAGCTCCTCCTCTGAGGAAGTGAATTATGCAGCACACTGTTAGATCTCACCATCAGCACTGAGGACCTTTCTCTTAGTCCCTCACATACTCTAGGTCACTCATATTTTACCCAGGCTGTTGTAGACAAAGCCCTCAGGCTCTGGAGCAGGGTTATCTGGGTGAATGTCCAAACCCTTCACCTTCCTTGACCCCAGGCAAATTACTTAACCTCTCTGTGCCTCAGAGCTTGCCTCCTCTATAAATAAATCAATGCAGATAAAATGCTTAGCACAGTGCCTACAGCATACCCAGTGCTAATTAAGCATTAGCTATTATTATAATTATTACCTCACTCAGGTGTTGTAAAAATTAAATGGATTAACACACGTGAACAGTGAAAGGCACATAGTAAATGCTTAATAAATGTTTGTTATTGTTACTTAGAGACCAGTAGGACATAGGGACCCTTACTTTGTGGCCAGTCTCACAACTTCAGCTAGCTATTAAGTCACTTTGAGAAGCTTTTAAAATGCCCATGTTTGAGATCTGAAAGCCTACTGAGGTTCAGCCTTGGCTGCTATGAAACCATCTGGAGGAGCTTTAATAGCTAGAAGCCTGAGCACTACCCCAGACACTCTGATGTAAACAGTCTATAGTATGCTGGGCATTGAGACATTTCACAGCTTCCCAGGTGATTCCAATAGGTGGCCAGAGCCAAGAACTACTGCCTTTGAGGGACCTGATAGAGAGGACATCATAGGTAACACAGTAGAGACAGAGTAGGTGAGAGAGGAAATGCCCAGTGGCTCTGAAGCTGCAGGACTGCAAGAAACTCTGAGAATCCTGAATATGGTCCCCTCAAGGACTTCCAGTGGGTGTCCAGCCAAGAAGCAACCAGTGGTGATCACAAACTCCAGTCAAAGGCTTGGCACCCGGGGCGCCTGGGTGGCTCAGTCGGTTAGACGTCCGACTTCAGCTCAGGTCATGATCTCGCGGTCCGTGAGTTCGAGCCCCACGTCGGGCTCTGGGCTGATGGCCCAGAGCCTGGAGCCTGCTTCCGATTCTGTGTCTCCCTCTCTCTCTGCCCCCCGTTCATGCTCTGTCTCTCTCTGTCTCAAAAATAAATAAAAAACGTTAAATAAAAAAAAAAATTAAAAAAAAAAAGTCTTGGCACCCCAGTGAATAGGGCTCTGCTCAGCTGCCTCATGCAAACATCAGCCTTTCAAGGGAGGAAGAAGGTACTGTTCCAACCAACTGGCCTGCCTGATTGGGGAATCTAGAAATCCTACATCTGACTCTGGCCAAGATGAAAGTCTTCAAGGTTACTAGATGTTATTTCTTTGGTGAGAACTGTGTCTCTCATTCACTGATTTGCACCTACAAAATAATAATCAAGTGGTGGGTTTGTGCTGGGTGAACAAAATAAACATGGTCTTTGCCCTCTGGGCTTCACATCTTAGAGAGGGATGTGAGGTGGAAACAAGAAGGTCTCATAGAAGTGCCTTGTTTACATGGTGTAAATGCTGTTTGCTGAGATAGGGAGCAAAGCCAAAAAAATCACAGGTTTGGAAGAGGGTGTGTCTGGGGGGTGGGAATTTGAAGTACAAAATCATTCATCTTTGCGTCTAACATAATAGCTGTCATCCTTATCTACACATGCAAAACTTCCAAGGCCTTTACAAATGTCTGCAGTCCAATCCCTGCCCCTAGACATACTGCTTTACAGTTGATACTTGAACAACATGGGTTTGAAGAGCATGGGGTCCACTTATATGCAGATTTTTTGGATACAGTACAGTATTATACGTGTATTTTCTCTTCCTTATGACTTCTTGAATAACATTTTCTTTATTCTAGCTTCCTTTATTATAAGAATACATTATATAATACATATTATACAACATATGTGTTCACTGACTTTATGGTATAAGTAAGGCTTCCAGTGAACAATAGGCTATTAGTAGTTAAGTTTTAGGGGAGTCAAAAGTTATACACAGATTTTTGAATGTGTGCATGAGGGGTGTCAATGCCCCTAACCCCCAGGTTGTTCAAGGGCCCATTCTATTTGGTCTGAGGGTGAGGCCTGGCCCTGAGAATTTAAACTCCTTGGCCAAACTTACAACAACTGCTCAAATCCTTAATATAGATAGAACACAATGGAAGGACTGGGTGTGGCAAGTGGCCTGAGAGGGGGTCCTTGTTATGGGGAAATTCAGGGGCACAGGATCGAGTCCCTCTGGCCTTTTGGGAACTTCCTGAAGGGCACTGCTCTGGTGTTAAGTGCTGTGGGGAGGAGGGGAGGACACCTAAGGGCGAAGTGTGGAGCAGGAGGAAGGGCTCCTATTTTTGTGGGGTTGTGCATTTTGAACATATTTGCCAGGTGGGGTTCTGAACTCTTAGGTGAGAAAGGAAGAGAAGGACTAGAATCAGATGATATCTTCTACTATGAGCTCAGCTGGTGCTGCAGTTGCTGACCTAAGGATCCTGCACCAAATGACCCTCCCCTACAAACTATCCAAGGGCCCCCAAAGTGTCCTGACCCTTAGAAATAAAAGGCTGGTCTTGAGGGCCAGGGAAGATCCCGGATGAATAACTATGCAAATGGGCTCAGTCCTCAGGGGAAGGCAGGGCTGGGCAGAAGCTACAGGCTGCAGATGCATTTTTCCTGAAGCACCTCTCTGAAGATGCAGGCTGTTCCCATGGTAATTTGAGTCAAATCATGGGGGAAGTAGCTCATCAGTGCACGGTCAGTTCGACATAAAATGTGATTTTAAATAATTTTCTTTGACTGCATCTGTTATCAAAAACCATATCCACCTCTGGAGTTTGCATTGCTATGTTTTAAAGAGAAAACTATGGAAAAGTGCATCCTTATCAAAACACCCCCCCCAACTTTCTATTCTGTTTCTCCCTCTCTCTCTCTTTCTTTCTCTCTCTCTCTGCTTTGAAGCCATCAAATTGATTCAGCTCAAGGCTAAATATAGGGATGACTAACAATGATTTCCACAAGAGCCTTAGAAATTGCTTGTAAGTGAGCAAACGGAAAATAGATTATCCAGCAACCACATCAACGAGCGTTTGAGACAACAGCCTAAATCCAGTCACTGAAGTGAAATGAAAAGTAATGCTCTTTCCTTAGACGGCCCGTCAGCTGCATCGCCTGAGGAGGAAGAAGGGAATACATGGATGGTGTGCAATGCCCTCAAGACTGGGTCTGGCTTTTGTGATAGTTACTGGTTGGAGCTGTCCCCTGGGAAGGGGTGGGAGCTTGGGGGGAGTGTCCAGTTCTGCTGTTGGCACCACAGTGATTTTTTAAGAAATTAGGTAGTTTATGAAATGTGGCTATATTTGTCAGAAAGAAAGAGACCCTCCACACTTTTCACATCCCTAAAGAGGCTTCAAATACTGAAAATACAGCAGATCAGAGAGGGCAAAGGTAAGTAGTGAGGGACGGTGTGAGGTTCAAGATGATGCCACTGAAGAGGCCTGGTCCAAATTGGGATCAAAATAACTCTTGTTGACTGTGGAAGCTTCCCTTAAACAACTTAGCTCATTAACCTGTGACTGCTCATACCTGGCAGGCTGCTTATTGCCACCTGGATACCTGGATAAGAGGGGTCCAGGATAAGAGGGGCTCCTGCCCTCAGCAGGAGGCCCTTGAGGGCCCTACTCTGCACCCCACAAGTAAGATGTCTGGGGCTCAATAGGATATGTCAACTTGGAGACCCCACCTCACTTCTCTAAAAAACAATGCTCTCTAAAAGACTCTCTGAAAACAATGGTTTGCAAACTACAACTGTGGACCAAGTCACTTGTTTTCATACAATTCATGAGCTAAGAATGGTTTTCATATTTTTAAATGGTTGGAAAATAACCAAAAGAATAACATAAAATCACATAAGGTTCAAATTTCAGTGTCCAGAGGTAACGTTTTATTGGAAAATAGTCATGTTCTTTCATCAACATAGTAGCCGTGGCTGTTCTCACCCACAAAGGCAGATGTAAGTAGTAATGATAGAGACTGCATAGCCCACAAAGCCCAAAATATTTACTATGTGCCCATTTACAGAAAATTTTGCAAACCCTGAGTCTACACCATGCTCAGTGTACCTGGGACCCAATACTACCTGTCCATAGGGCCCTTAAGACTCTTCTGTCTACAGATGGAGCCTCTTCTTTGGGTTTTCTTCTTGAGGGTGGACCAGGCCTCCTGAAGGTGGCCAAGGGGTGATTCTTTGCAGAGAGCGTAGATGGAGCTTAGCGCCATCAGTGCCAGGCTGCCTTGGCATGCAAGAAGCAGGGGTGGGAAGATAAAACCAGCAAATGGGGAATGAGGACCTCAAACTGGCCCTCTCTGGGTACAGTGTTCCAGGATTTGATACTAAAACTTGTCCTTTGGGTTTGTCAGGACAGAAGGACTATGTTCTATGTTAGAGTTAGCTTGATTTGTAACTTTTAAACGTTTAGCAGTATGGCATGTGGGCCTCCATTTGTGCTCACACCCTGGGTTCAGTGTTAGTCACACAGTGGTAGGGAGTGGAGGTCTCCAGACTACTCCTTTCTGTTCCCACCAGTGGGAGTCCTCTTCGTCCAGAGCCACAGGGATTCTTCCCAATCCCATTCTGGCTGGATGTACTTGCTATCGCATTTACATAATTTCTGGCAGTACTTACAAATTAATGAAACATGAGTATGAAAATCAAGAGCTTTGTTGTTGACGCAAGAAAGGCAAATTTCTAAAAAACAATGGTATTGAAATAAGTGCAGGCAAGACAAGCACACATGATTGGGAAAAAATTAAGTATTCAAAGGATTATGCACTTTATTTGCTTCTTATATGCCTATAAATCTTTGCTCCATTTTTAGAACCCAAACTGAAAAGGACAGCCTATTTATTATACTTGTGATTTACAGAAGGGAGAGAATATGAAGTTCCAGTCAAAAGGACAAGACACAAGGCCAGGGCCTTGACCCTACATCAAAAGACAGGCAAATTAGTGCACATTGATGTGCTTTACATGAAATGAGTTTCATATTTTATCACTGCTTGCAATTCCCCACTTAACATTTTTGATTAACACTTCAGTGAACAAGTCCACATAAGATGCCACCTTGCACTATAATACTGGACACAAAACAGTATTGTATGGGGCATTGTACTAAAAGGTACTAAATGCTTTACAGGCATCGTTTCATTTAATTCCCACAAAAGTCCAGTGTGACAGGTCACAGAAAATGCACCAAAACTCGAGAGGGTGAGTCACTTGTCCAAAGTCATACAGCTAGTGAGGAGAGATTTGAACTCAAGTCCACCTGACTCACAGCTCAAGAACTCGTGTTCTACACCATCACCCAATGGATGTGCAGTCTGTACAAACAGATGAATGATGAGCTGCAAGCCTGAAGCTCCCACTAACTGAGCACTGGTGCTTTGGGGAAGCCAGGGTGCCAGGCAGAAGCGCAAAACAGCCCATAGGCAATACATGGCACAGTAGCCTGGACCATCAATTCTACTTGATGGTGAACAATGGAAAACTTTAAAAAAATGTTTAAGTGAATTTGTAAATAGTATAGAATGATGCAAAATACTGAATCACTTCCAAATGTAAAAGAGGGCCTTCAGAGAGCTCTGAGGCTCTGGGCTGTTTTGGCCTACACCCCCACACCCTGTGGGGTCCACATTGTTATGGGCTCTCAGGTGGAAATTGGAGGAAGCACAGTCCTGTAAAGTATTATAGAAAATTGACTCCAGGTCAGGGAGGAGGAGCAAGCAAGAAGGCTTGCTTGAGCCTTGTCTAGCAAGGCCAGGCTTTATTGTGAAGGGACGCCCTTGTGGAAGGGCGTGCTGAACTGCACCACCCCCAGGCCCCAGCATGGGCTCACAGTGAAACCTGGGGCATTCACAGTATATAGGAGGTTAAGAGGCCAGGGATGGCCAGAGCCCACAAGGAGCTAGAAGACAGAGGAAGGCTGCTGAGGCGCAGACCTTCAGAGGCTGCTTCATGATTATGCTGAATGTGAAGTGTTCTCTGGCTAAGCTAACACCACTTAAAGAAGTGAAATTAGGGGAAAGATGACTTTGAGACATGCCTGCCCAGTGTGAATCTCATTCTGCAAGGGCAGGCCATAAAATTCAGGATGCCTAGGGCAGCCTTCCCCTTAGCCCCAGTCAGGGGTCAGAGCTCCCATGCTTCCCTCTAAAGCTCCACATCTACCTGGGTTATCATGAGGCTTTGGGGCAATTGGAAGTCCTGAAATTGTGCATTGTTCTAGGGAGTCAGTGCATCAGGGCACATGTTTCCCCAAAAGGTGAAGAGCCATTGCCTTAAAGAGCCTTGGGGTGGAAAAGCCAGGCATGGGGGTTTTAGGCAAACCAGACCAACAGCCAGGGTCCACTGTGTCCTGAACCTGCTGGGCCTATAGAAACCTTTCTAGAAAGTTCTCTGATCTTCACATAGCATTGGCTCCAGTCTCTCCCACTGACAGAAGCTGTTGGATTTATGACTTATGTAAGTGTCCTGACCTCTGTCTCATTTAGTAGGCCCTGGCAATGCATGTCTGATGAGTTGATCAAGGCAAAGGGGCACTGAGGAATGAAAGCTGAGCTGATCCTGGAAATGTGCCAGGAATAGTGATGTCTTCTACTTCTGTGCAGCTGTGGAATGTGTTAAATTATTCAGTGCATATCACAACATTGTGAAGTCTTGCATAAAGAGGCTGGGGCTCTGAGAACTTAGCTGTCCTGCCCAGAATCCTAGAACTGATGACCTCACACTCAAGCCACTTTCTAGCTAGGTGACCTTGGACAAGTCGGATTGTCTCCAAGCCTCAGTTTCCTCATTTATAGAATAGGATTAACAGGGCTGTTAGGAAGATTCCATAACACAGTGTGAAGAGTCAATGATACAAGGTGTGTAAAGTGCTTCCAGCATGAACAGGGACATCACTGCTTGATAGTTGTTGGTTATTATTACACAACTAATAGCTGCTCTCTTTATTAAATGCTTCTGAGAGAGGCGGCTGGGGTAAGGAGGAGATATACAGTACTACTGGATCTAATCCTACAAGGTGATTTGTAACATGGGTCTGACCATACTCAGTAGAGTTACTGACCAAAAGGATAACAATAATTCTACACAGAACTACCCAGTGCCACCCCTGACGTGCATTCATGGAATATTCCTCTTAATATCCCATCCTGTGAGAGAGGGCTGGGACTCAGAGAAATGAAGTAATTTTCCTAAAACTCATCAGCTTGAAAGAGTGGAGGTAGGACCATAAACTGCCTCTGAAGGCTCTGGGCTCCACTGTGGGGGCAGCACTGGGTGGGCCTGGAGAGCACTGAGGGGTGGCCTAGGGCCACCAAGGATAAGCCAGCACCTGCCCACAGCCAACAATAACTGGAGGTGTGTCAAGTGAGGGACTCTGGGTATGGCAGGGATAGGGCCCACATCGCCAGACTCAATTTCCAAGTCCCCCCACCTTGTTCTTCATTTCAGTAGAAGCTTCCTCTAAAATCATGCACCTTTGCCAAGATGCAGGGCTAGAAAGTTCATAAATCAGAGAATTGCTGAGTGGCAAACAAGCTCATTTCAGAACTGCCAGAAAGGAAGTGACACTTCCCCAAGGGCTGCAAAGATGCTGTTTGTGAGAGAGAAGTGAGAGGACCTGGCATCATGCCCGTGAAGAGACAGGTACTTCTACAGAGGAGCCTGTGTCCCAGCCTAAGTCTGCAAGCATCTTAATCATCCACAGCTCCATGAGCCTCTACTTTGGCCCCCACGTCCACTCCTTACCAGCCACCTGGCCATATCACATCCTGCTTTTGTCTACTCACCCCCGCCTGTCACACAGAGGATAAGTTAACACTTTGTGTCCACACTGCCCTCTCCCCCCTGCCTCTTCTCCAGCCACACTGGCTTCCACACTTGCCTGGGAAATCCCAGGCTTGCTCCTGCCTCAAGGCTCTTCCCTGGTTGTTCACTCTGTCCATATCTCTCTTCCCCTACCTCTACAAATAGCTGATTCCTTTTGCTGTTCAGGTTTCAGTTCAACTGTTATCTCTTCAGAGAGTTCTTCCCTGACCTCTCAATTTAAATTACACTCTGCGGTTAATCACCATTTAAAATCTTCATGAATCCTTCAAAATCACCACCTAAAATGATTTTATTTCTTCCTTTCTCTCTCTGAGGCAAAGGCCTTGCCTGTCCTCTTCACCGTGTGCTCCAGAGTTAGAAGAGTGCCTGGGACAGAGTAAGCACTCAATGAATCCTTGATGAATCAGCAAACAAATCAGCACAGGAATTAAAGCTTCTTGTGCCAGCAGTGAGTGCACCTTGCTGGTGGGTGCCACATGGCTCTGAGTAGCTCTCATGGTTCTGGTTCATGCCCAAGGCATCCCATAGGATTACTGCTGGGGGCTGTAGGAAGATGGAATAAATGGGTAGGTGGGGGAGGACATCAGTGTTCCTTGTGCTTTGATATATTTTTAATTCTGAGGGACTAGATATTATCATTTTTAATTAACTGTGTATAACCAGCAGCCCGAATCCTAACCTTAACCTATTAGTCATGTGAGATGGGAAGTTATGCAGAATGGAAGGACAGTTGGCTTAAGAGCCAGTAGACCTGAATCCAGGTTCCAGCTCCATCTTTAACGTGCTGGGTGACACCAAGTAACCACAGAGCATCTGGATCTCCTCTCTAGAAAACGTGGTTGAGGGTGTGAATTTAGAAGTCTGTCCCATATGGCCTTAGGTCTGAATTTGAATTAGGCCACTTAATAAGTGAGTTAGGCGGGTTACTTAACCTATCTTTGTCCCAGTTTCCTTATCTATGACATGGAAATCTTAAAACCTCAGAGTGGGGGCATCAAGATTAAATAAGTTGGTGCTTGTAAAATGCACTGTTCTGTGACTGGCACATACTGCCTTCACTGCTTTGACCTCTGGATACCAAACAGAGGATGTGGCTGTCATCTCCTGAGCTGACAAGTAAACCCTCACTATTTACATAATCCTTTATCTGAGTAGTTCTCAAAGTGTAGTCTCTGGAGCAGCAGTATCAGTATCACCTGGGAACTTGATAGAAAAGCAAATTCTCAGGCCCTGTCCCAACCTAATGAACTAGAAACTCTGGGGGCGGTACCCAACAATCTGGGTTTTAACAAGCCCTTCCACATGATTCTGATACCCAAGCAAGCTGAAAACCACAGTTTCAGCCCCAATCTTAGAATCATCTGGTGTAGTTTAAGAACATGTACTGCCTGCCCCCACATGCAGTGATTCCCATTCAGTTGGTCTGGGAAAGGGCCTGGGCATTCGTATTTCTGAAAGCACCCTGAGTGATTCATAGGCAGCTGGGCCTGAACACCCCACCTGTCCCCCACCCAGTGGAGAAATGGAGCTTGTTCCCATCCCTGGAGGCAGATCGCTCTGTAACCACTGGAATTCCTTATGATGACAGACATCCAAATCTTTCAGCAAGAACTGGTTAATTCATACTATGAAAAATTATATGCCAACAAACTGCACAATGCAGAAAAAATGGAAAAATTCCTGGAAACACATAACCTTCCAAAACTGAATCAGAATGATATAGAAAATTTGAACAGACCGATTACCAGCAATAAAATTGAATCAGTAACAAAGAAACTCTCAACAAACAAAATTCCAGGACTAAATGGCTTCACAGGTGAATTCTACCAAATAGTTTCTTCTGAAACTATTCCAAAAAACAGAATAGGTAGGAAAGCTTCCAAATGCATTCTATGAGGCCAGAATTACTCTGACACCAAGGCCAAAGACCCAACAACAAAAAAAAAGAAAACTAGAAACCACCTATCTCTGATGAACATAGATACAAAACTCCTCAATATTAGCACACCAAAATGCAACAATATATTTAAAAAATAATTCACCATGATCAAGTGGGATTTATTCCAGAGATGCAAGCATGGTTCAATATTCACAAATCAATGTGATACAGCCACAAACAAGAGAAAGGATAAAAACCACATAATCATCTCAATAGATGCAGAAAAAGCAAATGACGAAGTACAATATCCATTCATGATAAAAACTCCCAACAAAGTAGGTTTATAGGAAACCTACCTCAACATGATAAAGACCATACATGAAAAACCCACAGCTAACATCATACTCAATGGTGAAAAACTAAGAATGTTTCCTCTAAGATCAGGAACAACACAAGGATGTCCACTCTTGCCACTTTTATTCAATATAGAACTGGAAGTCCTAGCTAAGAGGCATCCTTACCAAATTGGTAAGGAAGAAGTACAACTTTCACTATTTCCAGATGACAAAATACTACATAGAGAAAGTTCTAAAGACTCCACCAAAAAACAACTAGAACTGATAAATAAATTCAGTAAAGTCACAGGATGCAAAATTAATACACAGAAATCTGTTGCACTTCTATGCACTTATAATGAAGTAGCAGAAAGAGAAATTAAGAAAACTATCCCAATTTCAATTGCACCAAAAAGAATAAAATACCTAGGAATAAACTTAACCAAGGAGGTGAAAGACCTGTACTCTGAAAACTATAAAACATTGATGAAAAAAATTGAAGTGACACAAACAAATGGAAAGATACTCCATGCTCATGGAATGGAAGAACAAATATTGTTAAAATGTCCATATTACCCAAACCAATCTACAGATTTAATGCAATCTCTATCAAAATACCAACAATATTTTTCACAGAACTAGAAAAATCATAACATTTGTATGGAACCACAAAAGACTCCAAATAGACAAAGCAATCTTGAGAAAGAAGAATAAACCTGGAAGTTTCATAATCGCAGATTTCAAGATACACTAGAAAGCTGTAGTGATCAAAACAGTATGGGTACTGGCACAAAAACAGGCACATAGATCTATAGAACAAAACAGAAAACCCAGAAATAAACTCATGATTATATGGTTAATTCATGTATGACAAAGGAAGTAAGAATATACAATGGGAAAAAGACATTCTCTTCAACAAATGCTACTGGGAAAACTGGACAGCTACATGCAAAAGAATAAAACTGGACCACTTTCTTATACCATTCACAAAAATAAATTCAGACCTAACGTGACCTAAACGTGAGACACGAAATCATAAAACTCCTAGAAGAACACATAGGCAATAATTTCTTTGACACTGGCTATAGAAACATTTTTCTAGATATATCTCTCCAGGTAAGAGAAACAAAAGCAAAATTAAACTATCTGGACTATACCAAAGTGAAAAGCTCTTGCATAACAAAGGAAACCATCAACAAAAGAAAAAGGCAGCCTACTGAATGGGAGAAGATACCTACAAAAGATACATTCAATAAGAGGTAAATCTCCAAAATATATAAAGAATTTATGCAACTCAACACCAAAAACAACAAATAATCGAATTAAAAAGAGGCAGAAGACATGAATTGACATTTTCCCAAAGACGACACACACAGATAGCCAACAGACATGAAAAGATGATCAGCGTCGCTAATCATCAGGGAAATGCAAATCAAAACTACAATGAAGTATCACATTCTACCTGTCAGAATGGCTAAAATCAAAAACACAGGAAATAACAAGTGTTGACAAGGATATGGAGAAAAAGGAATCCTCATGCACTGTTGGTGGGAATGCAAACTGGTGCGGCCACGTGGAAAACAGTATGGAAGTTCCTCAAAAACTTAAAAACAGAATTACCATATGATCCAGTAATTCCAATACTAGGTATTTACCCACCCCCCCCCCAAAAAAAAACCCCAAAACAGTAACAAACACTAATTTGAAAAGACACACGCACCCCTATGTTTACTGCAGCATTATTTACAATAGCCAAGATACAGAAGCAGCCCAAGTGTCCATCCATAGATGAATGGATAAAGAAGATGTGCTACACACACACACACACACACACACACACACACACACACACACACTATGAAATATTACTCAGCCTTAAAAAATGAATGATATCTTGCCATACACAACATGGATGAACCTAGAAGGTATGATGTTAAGTCAGACAGAGAAAAGACATATGACGTATTCACTCATATGTTGAATTTAAGAAACAAAACAAATGAACAAACAAACAAAAAAAAAGAGATAAACAAAAACACTCTTAAATACAGAGAACAATATGGTGGTTGCCAGAGAGGAGGTGGGTTGGGGGAGGGTTAAACAACAAACAAAAAAAAAACTGGTTAATTTAACTAATATTAATACAGGGCCCCTGACCCCAGAATTCTCCTGGATCTTGGAGGCATAGAAGATACTACCAGTTCTTTTAAGAACTATGTGATTTAGGTGTTCAATCAGAGAATAAAGAACTAACAGTAAAGAGTGATAATACTGCCCTTTCTGTTGTGCCCATGATTAACTGGGTAACCTAAAGCAGTTCACATGAGCTCCCTGGATCTGCACTGGGGATAGTCACACTGTACCCACTTCCTAAGGAAAGTGAAAGTATAGAATGAGAAAATGTTTGTGAAAAATACAAAGCATAGCATACATATAATACTATTATTTATTATTTACTGGCTTTATTTTTCTCTTCATAATCCTGAGCACTGACTACAGACAGCTAGTTAGAAACTCATGGCACTAGCTGGGGATTCATCTATATTCCAATCACTTTCTTTTACAGATAAGGAAATGAAGGCTCAGGGGGAGCATTTGCTTTGCCAGGGATACATACAGTGATTCACAGGGCCAAGGCATGAACCTCTGGCCAGAAGTTCTAAGCCTCCAAATAAATCACTACCAAGAGAGATCTATGAGAAGGATACTGATGAACTGAAGCCCACCAGGCCCTGAATTCGTATGCCATCTGGAGGACTGCTGCAGGGAGAAGGCTCTGGATGCACAGTGTTTTAATATTTGAGGAAGAACTGGCCTGAGGAAGAGAACAGAGATTGTTCTGCAGGACCCCAGAAAGTAGCAGAGTAGAAGAGATAGCTACAGGGACACAACCTACAGAAGGCAACCAAAAATAGAACACGGCTACCTTGGGGACTAGTGAGTTTCCTGGGAGAGGAGGTATTCCTATATGCTAGGCAACAAGCTCAGAAATTCTGTAATCTGAATCTCTTAAGGCACACCATAGCAAGCGGAAAGGTTAGACTGCACCAGTGCTTTTCAATCATGGCTGTCTATTAAAATCACCTGGGGAGCTTTTCAAACATAGGTGTCCAGGCCCCAACTGTGGTCATTTAAAAACAATTTCTGGGGTGGGGAACAGACATTGATATTTTTCACTGGTTCCCCCAAACGATCCTAATGTACGGCTGGAGTATAGAACAACTAGACTAGATGGTCTTGAAAGTAACTTCCAAATTTGAGATTCTATGATTCTAATAAATTACCTTTAGACAGAAAGGGAACACCACCACCCCCAACCAATATGTCATTTCCTTCAGTGGCTTTGATCTGGTGCTAAGAAATTCTTTTTTTCAGAGGACCAAAAAGGCCACTCATGCAGACAACCTGAGCTGGAAAAGATGGGTTTCACTTCCTAGCATGATGGTGATCTAGTCTATTCCTAAAATAGAATATTATGGAAATCCAGGGTCTTTGTCTTTAAGCTTAAATCAAAGTCTGACTTCTCTGGAAATGTTATATGTGAAGGCTTACTGGGATTTCTTATGGAAACATTTTTGCAGACAAGCTTTCATCAAATCTAACCCACATCTCCATCTAGATTGCTTGTTAAGAGGGGTCCCATGCTCAGCACAGCCAACCCTATGCCTTTACTCCCCATATCCAGCCCAGTGACATCAAGGCTCACCTTCTCAATCATTCTCTCATGTTCTGTAGCATCAGACCAGCACATTCCCCCTAAGTGTTTCCCATGCTCTTTGGTCTTTCTGCCATTCTCAACGTAAGAGAAAGAAGTTTCAGGGTATTTGTCTTGACTTTGGTACTTTTTAGGTGAGGAAACCCTGATGGCCATACCAATCTCTTTCTCACTGAAGATGAGTGCCTCTGCTTTACAAAAGAAAACTCCCTCATTTCCTAGGGAGAAAATGCCTACAAAATAAGAGGCCTGTGGATAATGCTGCTGAAGGAGAGAAGGCTTGCTTCAGGGTAACCAAACATAAGGGTGTGCCAGAGGAGGCCTGGGTTTCAAAACAGGGGTGTTCACTCTGATCCTGGAACCCCTTCTCATGGCCCTTTGGAGTCTGAGGGTGAAGAGAGACCTCTCTTAGGAGATTAAACAGATGTAAGCTGGTATGTTAGAGTTCTCCAGAGAAACAGAACCAATAGGATGTGTGTGTATATATATGTATACACACATATACATGCAATATATACATTTATACGTCTCCCATGACCACATGGAGTTTTTTCCACATATACAAGGCTGTTTCAATATCAGATAATCAGTCAATGTAATATATCATATCAACAGGCCAAAGAAGACAAATATGATCATATCAATTGACACAGGAAAACATTTGACATACCTCAACATCCACTCATGAAAAAAACTCCCAGTATATTGGGAATAAAAGGGAACTTCCTCAGTCTCATAGAACCATCTACAAAAAACCTAGAACTTACATCATACTTAATGGTGAAAGGCTGAATGCTTTCTCTCTGAGGTTGGGAATAAGGCAAGGATGTCTTCTTTCACCACTCTTACTCAAAACAGTACTGGAAGTTCTACCCATTGCAATAAGGCAAGAAAAAGAAATAAAAGGTAGGGGCATCTGGGTGGCTCAGTTGGTTAGGCATCCTGCTTCAACTCAGCTCATGATTTTACAG
Organism: Felis catus; assembly: GCF_018350175.1. Classification (NCBI taxonomy): domain Eukaryota; kingdom Metazoa; phylum Chordata; class Mammalia; order Carnivora; family Felidae; genus Felis; species Felis catus. Next base: position 59,358,088 of record NC_058370.1, read on the forward strand.
TCTGAGTTTGAGCCCCATGTCGGGCTCTGGGCTGACAACTCAGAGCCTGGAGCCTACTTCAGATTCTGTGTCTCCCTCTCTTTCTGCCCTCCCCCCATCACATATTCTCTCTCTCTTTCTCAAAATAAACATTAAAAATGAAAAAAAAAGAAATAAAACGCATTCTGAGTGGAAAAAAGAAATATAAGTGTCTTTATTTGCAGAAAACATGATTGTCTAGTGAGAAAATCCCAAGGAATTTACAAAAAAAAATCTAGAACTAATAAGTGAGTTCAGTAAAGACACAGGATATAAGATCGACATAAAATATCAATTGCATTTCTACATACTGATAATGAACAAGTGGAAACCAAAATTTAAACAAATGAGGCACAACTCATAGTCCTTCAAATAAAATGAAATACTTATAAATCTAACAAGACATGTATAGGATAATTACATTTAAATTATGAAATACTAATGAAAGAAATCAAAGGTTTGATATAGACCTTTCATCTATAGGTTTCATGCATTTGTTATCAAAATCCCAGTGACGTTTTCCAGCAAGATAAATGAGATAACTTTAAGAGAGTCTTATTCTAAAATTTCTATGATAAAGTACAGGCCCTAGAATAGCTAAAACAATCCAGACAAAGAAGAATAAAGTGGCAGGAGTCATTCTACCCATTATGGGCCTGTGTATATAGTAATCAAAATAGCATGGCAGTGCCAGAGGGCTAGCCATATAGATCAATGAAACAATAGCAAATTCAGAAACAGACCCTCAAAAACATGCCAGTTAATTTTTGACAAGATGCAAAGGCAATTCAATAATATTTAAACAAATAATGTTGGAGCAATTAGACATATGCAATTAAAAAAAAAAAAAAGAACCAGGAGATAAACCTCACACCTTACACAAAATTAACTCAAAATGGATCATGGATGTAAAAGTAAAACACAAAACTATAAACTTTTAGGAAAAAATGTAGGAAAAAAATCTTCAGGAACCAGAACTATGCAAACAGTTCTTAGACTTGACAGAAAAAGTGTGATGCATAGAAAGAAAAATCAACAAGTTGGACCTCATCAAAATTAAATACCTTTGCTCTGTGAGAGCTCATGTTCAAAGGATGAAAAACAAAGCTGCAGACTAAGAGGAAATATTTGCAAGTCACAAATTTGACTAAAGATGAGTATCTAGAATATATAACAACTTTCAAAACTCAGCAATCCAATTATAAAATGGGCAGAAGACATGCACAGACATTTTACTGAAGAGAATATACAGATGGTAAATAAGCACATGAAAAATATTTAATTTTAAATATATCACCTGGAGAAGGCAATTAAAGTGAAAACCACTAACTAGTGGTATTCCTGGGAACAGACAAAAGCACACACAGGAAATGGGATGGGTCTCTAGTAGCTCCTCTGCATAAACAGAGCCATCCTCCCTAGCTCTTCAAGGAAAGCAGGCTCTAGAGGGCCACCAAGAAGGGCACCATGATTCTCCCACCTGACTCCTCTGTTCAAACAAATAAGGAAGAAACTGAGCAAACAGAAAGCATGCCATAATGGACCCCACAAGGACTCCTGGGGGAACTGGAGGTCTTCCTACAGAGGGGCTGGATAAAGAGTAGCACAACTTTCCTTGGACATTGGCCCCCTCTCCTGCTGACATTCCCTCCTCACACCCTTCTTACCACTTTTGCAGGAACTGAAGGGCTCTCTCTAAGCACACAGCAATCTGAGGATGGTACCAGGGGCTGGACTTTTAAGCTTCTCTAGAAAACCAACGAGCAGTCTTTGCCTGAAAACACCATACCCTTGCCTGCTTTCAAGGGTAGTAAGAAGACAAATGAGTTAATAAAGGCAAAGAGCTTTGCAACTTGCCTATAGATGACTGTATGTGATCATTAAGTGGCTCATGCTCCCCTTACTGTTATCTATGCCTCCCAAGGCCACTTAGGTGATACCAAGAGCCTGCAGTATTTCATCTCCAGTTTCTGCTATATCAGAGCAAAGTCCTAATCACTGTAGAGTAATTGCCAGTTCACCAGACAGCATCAGACACTGTCATGCAAGGAGCCCCTAATCCATGGCCCTCCAGAGCCTGTTCTCCTCACAGAGAGCAGCTCTGTTTCTGCAGAGGGCAGCTTTGTTTTTGCAGAGGAGCTACTGGGGACCCATCCCATTTCTTGTGTGTGCTTTTGTCTGTTTCCAGGAACACTACTCGTTAGTGATTCTCACTTTAATCACCTCCACGTGACATATTTAAGATTAATGAGGAATTTGTTCTCATCCAACTAGTTAGGGAAACAGGCCTATTTTCCCCCTTCAAATGAATCTTGTAGGTAAAATAATGAAAAAAAAAACACCCATGTTTTCCTCTCCCACCTTGGCCCCACTTTGAATGTTCTTAGGAGCTCTCAGCAGAGCCAATATGTGAAAATCAGATTCTTTATTGCTCATTAATTTGCCCAAACTAGCCCTGGCAGATGGAGTCTGCTGGTGAAGAGAAGGGATGGGCATGGGAAGGATGCCCGGGGATGTGGTAGGTGCTTGTGTGTAATGAGCATTTGAACAAACAGCTTCTTGTGTTGGGTTTCCATGGCCAAGAGGTGCCCCTGGGTAAGCTGGGCTAAGTTATTCTTGAAAATGTGGCCTTTTGAAAAAAGTATTTTCCCTCAATCTCATGGCTTGAAATGACAGGTATTGACTGCTTCTTGGGGTCTGTGTCAGGGGAGATCTCACTCTCTGAGGCAGTCTGGAAAGCCCAGATGTATGTCCATAACCCACTGTCTGGGGCTCCCACAGTGCTTTGCACATATTGCTCTGGTAGCACCCACCTCACAGGGCTGAAATGTCTTCTTTATTTGTCTCTGTCCCACAAGAGAATGTATATTCCTTAAAGACAGAACATGCCTCTTTCTCAGCCTTATAGTGTGTGCCTAGTATTATACTTGGCATGTAGCCAATGCTCAATAAAGAAGCTTTGAACTGATGCGGAGTGGATATTCAGATAATACATGATCATATGGACACTGCTCACATACAAGGCCAGGTGATCCTTGGGACAGGTATGCTTTCTGTGAGAGGTGAGGGGATAAACCAGAGGATCCTGCACCCTCTTTATGTGGAGCTGATGCGTCTTGACCTGGTTTGGGAGGCTTCTGGACACTTGTACTTCTAGTGAGCCATGATAGGCTCCCAAGTGGGTCTCACTGTCCTCTCTCCTCCCTCCTTCATTTATGCTAACTCCTCCATTCTTTAAGGCCTGGTGCTCTATTGGTGGATAAAGAGCCCATTTTCAAAAGGACTGTCCTAGTCTGGCTGATCTTCACCCAGTAGGGCCTGCAACTGGTAACCACTAGGGCCTGCATCTCCTCCACCTACCAGATGGAGTACACCAGGCCAGAGGGTTAATGTGTTTCACCTTGCCCATCTCACTCTGGCCTGGGAGGGATATGTACCCACAGGGGTCAATGGACAAACCTCTGATGGAAGCAAACACTAGCTCCCAACCTCTGAAGGATAGAGAACAACTGATCTGAGCCCAAAGCTGACGCTGAGCCATGAGGATGAGGGAGGGAAGTAACAGTAGCAATTCTGAGGCTAAAGAAGACCAGTATGGGGAAGACACAAGCAATTAATCCTTTTAATTCTTGAAATGCACCAGCACCCCATTGCCCTACTTTCAGCAGAGGGAAAGCCAATCACATCCTGCTCTTCACAGAAATGAAATAAAGGGCTCTGCTGGTTAAAACTGCAGAGAGAAGCCCTCTAAGATGGGGTTGCCAGATTGAGCAAATAAAACACAGGAAACCCAGTTAAATTTGAATTTCAGATAAATGAGGACATTTTTTAGAATAAGTATGTCCTGTGAAATATTTTGGATATATTTATACTAAAAACCACTGCTTATTTATCTGGAATTCACATGTAACTTGGTGTCCCAGCAACTCTCTCTGAGAGGTACAGGCCACTACTCAATGTCCATAGTGTGTTCTGTTCGCATGCATGTGGTGGCCCCTTGGAGGAGGATGTAGAGGTGGTGAACCTACCCCCAGTGGTGACCCAGAGAGGCTACAGAGAGTCAGGAGGGAAGGCCACTTCCATCATAGGAATGATCAGGGAGTCAACCACTGTGGAGGAGTGGGAAGGATCAGCAGAACACAATGTAAGCACAGACATGTTCCTGTCCAAAATACTGAAAGCTCGGGAACAACATAAATGTTTCCCATTAGGAAAATGGTTTTTAAAAGATTATATTCATATGGTGGGAATCAGATAGACACTAGACAACATGTTTGGAAGGAGAATTTTACAACTTCAGAAAAAGGCCCACTGTCTCTGATTCTGAGAAGCCCTGAGCTTCTGCAGCGCAGGCCTCACGACTGCTTGAGAGCCACACTGCTGCATGATGAGGGCTTTTTGCTCCTGCAGTTACCCATGAACTCCTCAGGCGCAAATCTCAGCTCTGAGCCTTCCTATAATATGATTTGTGCTCATAGTGTATTCGAGCGTAAGAAGTCCCAGCTCTCTGACACCTCACCAGAGATGTCACTGAGAGCCTTTTCTAGCATAGCAGGGGGGGGGGGGGGAATACACCAGCACTGCCAAGCACAGACTTCTAAAACTCACCCAAAGTTGCACTCCTCACGGTGCGTGCTCTCTCTCCACTCCCCACTTCTCCACTCCACTTACCCTTCCCCTGCCTTCAAGAATACTGTCTTCTTCCTGAGATCTCTGTGCCCTTTGCTCTGTAGATCAATGCAACCTGACATTCAGGCCTTTCTGAGTCTCTGCCCCACCCTCTTCTCTGTGCAGCACATTAGTGGTGTGAGGTAGGTTGGCAGAATTACACATCATAATAACATTGTTTTCCTGATAAACAACCATGTCATAGGTTGATGTGATGATTAAAGAAACCACAGATGCAAAACCACTAACAATAAGCTTAAAGCATGGAGCAAACTCAATAAATGTTAGTTTCCTTCCCCCTGCCTCAGACGCAAAGATCAAATGGGTCTGTAAGCATTTTCAAAGTAGAGCGCACGATAGGACTGTCTTCTGATGAAATCACTGTTCTGATGCTAAGATAAAAGGGGGCAAAGAAATGGTCTAACCCAGTTGGGTACGGGGGTCAACAGTCCTTACATGGGCTGACTTCCATCGTGGGATGGGGCCCACCCTGGAAGGGGAGGTCTCCCCAAAGTAGAGGTGGTGGGGGGGAGCAGGGATGTTTTCAGGCTAAAAGGGTGAAAAATAGAAACTGTGTCTTGGTGGATAGGAGTGCAGACACTGATCTGTGGGCCAAAGAAACCCTTCTAGAAGAGTGGGTTAACAGGGCATTATCTTCATCCGTAACCGGAAAACATAATGGTTGGGACTGTTTCTTTGAAGTCTATTAAACAAACATATATATGACTCACTCTTTCTAGTGTTTGCGCTAATGATACAACTTAGAAGGAATGAAAAAAGGCAGCACTTTTGGGGCGCCAGGGTGGATCAGTAGGTTGAGCTTCCGACTTCAGCTCAGGTCATGATTTCACACTTCGTGAGTTTGAGCCCCGCATCAGGTTCTTTGCTGTCAGCACAGAGCCTGCTTCAGATCCTCTGTACCCCCTCTCTTTCTGCCTCTCCACCACTCGTGCTTGCTCATGCTTTCTCTCCCTCTCTCTCAAAAATGAACAAACACACACACAAAAAGGACAGCGTTTTCTTTCTAGAATGCCTGGATTCCCTCTCATGAAGAAAATGAAATCATGGAGCCCCCTGAGGTCTCAATCAGTGTTCTTGTTGTAGGCTGAGTTGTCCCCCTCTGAAATTCACATGGCCATGATGGTATCTTGCTCTGCTTGGATGAGACCTGCTATGCTTGCTTGGCCAGAACAGAGGCAGCAACTGCATTGTGTTTTCAGACAGTTGAAACCTGGAAAGCGGTCATTTTCCTTGAACTAGTTGTGACAAGCTGAGGACCACATAAGCCTCACTGCTGTGGACAAGACAGGAGCCCTGGGTCAGGAAGAGAACCTGGTGCCTTATGGAGGCTCAGGCTATAGAAGGAAGGTCTACTTCAGTGCTTCTAAAGCAAGTGAAATCTGGCTCAGAGGCCCCATCCTGCTGAGCAGGCCTAAAATCTACCTACCATCAATGGAACCACACCCCCACCCCCACCAGGGTTACACGAGAACCAGGAACCTTGTGGAGTGCCAGGACACTGGGTGGGGGAGGGGCCTCATCCTTTCAACCCCAGGACAGCCCTGCTGTGCACATTATCCCATGCACGGTCCCTTGAAGGGGGCTCCACTGCTCCCTTGTCACATAGGATAAGTTAATGCTGAGAGCTGTGGGGCCTGCAGTCAATCCCCTGCAGGACACCACATTCTTTCTCCTCAGCGGTCCTGCCCTCCTGTCAGAGCATTTCCAAGGAGCAGGGCCTAGTCACCACTGATGAGAGCCTTCCCAGACTTGGGACTTCCCAGACTTCCCAGACTTCCTTCCCAGACTTGGGAGTTAGTTCACATGCTTTTTCTCTCCCTCTCTATTCCCTTTCTCTCCAACTCTGCTCTCTCTCTCCCTCTCTTTCTCTCAGTTTGTTCTCTCTCTCCTTTCATCCCTCCATCTGTCTCTGTCTCTGCTGCTCCCTCCCTCCTCTCTCTCTCCCCTTTGGAAAAGCTCAGGATTCCAGAAAAACAAAAGCCAGGAGAGTAAGGTAAAGTCAAGTAGGCTGTCTGCTGGAAGGCAGGGGCGCAGGTGGGTAGTGAGTAAGAAAGTGGGGACAAAATGCAAATACAGACTCTAACAATCATCCCACCACATCTGCTACACTCAGCTTTGCTCCCTGGCCCTGGTCTTGAGTCAAGAAAGCCTCAGGGTCCAGTCAGGCCCAGCAGTCTTGCAGCTGCACTCAAAGTCACTGAACTGCATCTCCCTCCATGCATGGCCCATCTTACTCATTGTGACAGCCACTGTTTACTGAAGGCATTCCCTGTGCTGAGTGGTTTTCAATCAATTATCTTTAACCCTAATGACATTTGAAAGTAGGTGTTATCATCTTTTAACAGATGGGAAAGTTGATTCGCAGGCAGGTGATGCCTTGAGGACCTCACAGGAGATAGCTGCCAGAAGTGGATTTGAAACCGGGTCTGAGTGGCTCTAAAGCTGCCCCTCTCAGCACCCAGCCCAGTGCCTGCTTCCGAAAGGTGCCCAGCAAATGCAGCTCCATACAATTCCTCCATGGGGGAAAATGCTGGGAAGGCAGGAGTCAGGACCAATACCACACAATGCCTCCCTCCTTGGTCTTCTTAGCTGAAGAAGTCCTGCTAAGAACAGGGATGAATGGTGTAGGGAGAAGAGAAGCTTATTCACATAATTTTCATGAACCCCCATCTCCTGTTAAATGGGCCCCTCCTTCCACTTCCAGGTCAAAGGTAGTGGCACGTGCTCACCGCCCGAAGCAGCAGCAGCTTTCACTGAACACAGGCTGAGAGCACTGTGTGAGTGAATTCTAGGGGTGCTTCTCTCCTACTCCAAATCTTCTGGGGTTCAGCTTTATGGCTCCAGAGGTGGGGAAGTGTCCTTATTCTCTTTCTGCACAGATCACATTATGAATGGAATCTGTTTTATTTATTTTTTAATATACTTTATCGTCAAATTGGCTAACATACAGTGTGTAAAGTGTGCTCTTGGTTTGGGGGATAGATTCCAGTGATTCATCACTTACATGCAACACCCAGTGCTCATCCCAACAAGTGCCCTCCTCAATGCCCATCACCCATTTTCCCCTCTCCCCCGCCCCCATCAACCCTCAGTTTGTTCTCTGTATTTAAAAGTCGTTTATGGTTTGTCTCCCTCCCTCTCTGTTTGTAACTATTTTTCCCCTTCCCTTCCCCCATGGACTTCTGTTAAGTTTCTTAAGATTCACATATGAGTGAAAACATATCTGTCTTTCTCTGACTGACTGCTGTCTGAGTCTGTCTTTCTCTGACTGACTTATTTCACTTAGCATAATACCTTCCAGTTCCATCCACGTTGCTGCAAATGGCACGATTTCATTCTTTAGAAGAACATTTCTAGACATTAGTTGATGTTTCAGACCCTGAAGCATTCTCCTTCTAGCACCGTATAGCTTGGGTGGTGGGGGTTGGATCTGTGAATGTGTATGTATGGGAGCATGTGTGTGAGAGAGACAGAAAGAGAGTTTATGCGTGTGTATGTCAGCCCCTCTGCCTGGCTCCACCATTAGCTACCTCTGCAATATCAAGACTATTTAACAGGGACACAAGTCCAGCCACAGGAATCTTCAGCAAACCTGCCATTCACATGGACACCTTCATTTCTGCCCTAACAACAAAGCCCGTTGAGTTGGAGGGATCCAGAGCCATTCTCTTTAGGCATTCCTTCAACTTTGTTTCCTCTGGTGCTACCCTCTCTGAAGTCATTACTCATTAGGTATATTGCACACAGAGAAAAAGTAGGTCAAAGATTAAAAAGAAGGAAGGAAGGAAGGAAGGAAGGAAGGAAGGAAGGAAGGAAGGAAGGAAAGAGAGAAAGAAAGAAAGAAAGAAAGAAAGAAAGAAAGAAAGAAAGAAAGAAAGAAAGAAAGAAAGAAAGAAAGAAAGAGAAAGGAAGAAAGAAAAAGAAATCACCTTCAGGAGAAGCACTCATATTGTAAAAGCTATTTTGAACTTACATGAAATTTTTTCAAGGGAGAAAAACTTTGCATAGGGCTGGCTGCTGTTAAGGCTGACTTATGAATGAATGAGTGCCTCTCCAGAGCCTTTCATATGTTAAACACATGATCTCAGAATTCTGTTTTTAAAAGATAATTCTGCCCAGTGGGATGAGCAACCTCTAAATCTAGGTTCTGAATGATATAGGCTACCTTGAGGATCCCCATCTAACAGAAAGAAGGGAATCCTGGGAACTCCTCCTTATAAATGGACAAAAAGAATGAGAGAGAAAAATGTGAGTCTGACCCTCTGGACACGTGCTGCTTGGGGTCTAAGTGAGGCCACTGGGCAGACTAGGCCCAGGGGAGCCTTAGAAAGTCAGAAGCTTTGGAAGGAAACATCCCAGATCATTCTGCTTTGCCATACACTTGCTCCTGCTGGAAGCTTTGCTGCTAAAATGAGTATATTTAGGAGGAATAAAAAGTGCTTTAGGATCAAGGTGACAGGTTGCCAAGTGTCTAGAATCAAAGTTTCCTGGGTATGATGGTTAATTTTGTTAATTTGTTAATCTGATGGTTAATTTGGCTGGGCCATGGTGCTTAGCTATGTAGTAAAACATTCTGGTTGTTTCTGTGAAGGTGGTTTTAGATAAAATTAACATTTAAGTCAGTGGACTCTGAATAGAGCAGATTGCCCTCCATAATGTAGAGGGGCCTCATCCAACTAGTGGAGGGCCTAAATGAAACAAAAACCTGACTTCCCCGAGAAGAAGGGAATGCTAAGGGCAGATAGCCTTCAGACCTGAACTGCAACACTGGCTCTTCTCTGGTCCAGCCAGCGAGCCTACCCTGCAGATTTTGGACTTGCCAGCCTCTATAATCATATAGATAATATAGTAGATATAATCTCTCTGCAGATAGATAGATAGATAAGTAGATAATGATATATAGCTCTCTGGAGAGCTCTCGCTCTCTCTGTAGTAAGAGAGACAGACAGACAGACAGACATCCTATTGGTTCTGTTTTCCTGGAGAATCCTGACTAATACATTGGAGGAAGAGGGCCTTGACCTAGGATTTAATGGAAGGAGGAATGCAGTAGGGAGTGGGGAACAGCCATAGCATCTGGGTATGAATGTGAGACCCGGCCCTAGGCTGCCCTGAGTGGGGGTGTGCTCCACATGCCCAGGCTGCTGTGGCTGCTTGCTACTCTTGCTTTCCAGGGCATAACCCTGCTGGGCTGCCTTTCCATGCTGGGCTATTAAGATGGTCTACAGGCAGCATCCATAGGCATTATCTCATGCAATCTTGTTTTTCTCTCTTCCACAAAGGGAGTAAGGGAGAGAGGGAGGGAAGGAGCAAGAAAGCTGGACTAGCATTTAGCTCTGTTAAATGGTTCTTGCCTAGTTATGCTCCCCTGGAAAGGAGCCCATGGTGTTCTGCACATCCTTCACTCATAACCAGGTACTCCCATTGGGAACTCATAATCTGTAGTAGGCCATCACTGAGCCAGTTGGCTAAGAAAAGCACTCTTGCTTTTCTAGAAACATCCATACAATATAATTCTCTCTATATATAATTCCCAATATAATTGTTAAAGCATTAAACAATTGTGGGTTGTGACTCTGATCAAGAAGCATCTGATAAAACAGTAGCATGTGGTTAAAGGCAAAGACATACCAAATCTTTAATTATTTTATAGTGAAAATGTGTGAAAAGCCTTATAATATTAGAGAGAAAATATACCACTAGGGAGAATTTAATCTATTTTTTTCAAATGAAGACCAGATTCAGCTAATTATGTGAAATATTTACAACCCATCTCATTGGGCTGATCTGAGAATAGAACCTACATTTCCAAATAAACACACTTCATTTACCACACTTTAAGAAGGTCCTTGAAAAAGGGTATTTGTACACTGTCTACAAGTTTGTGGTAATGGCTATAGAGTCTTCAACCTGCATAAAATAAAAATCTATTCTACTCATGTTGTTCTCACTAAAATCAATGTGTTCACTGTAAAATCCACTAATTGTAAAAACAATGATTGCCATTCTTTCTTAGTTTACCTGGGCTTTGGAGAGACAGTTTGGGTAGCCAATCTCTTAAAATTTCTGTCTAGGGGACACCTAATTGGTGACTTCTTTTTCTCTCAACAGAAGTTCCTATAATAGAAAGTGACCTTTAAAGTCATTCTGGAAAGGATTCCTTTCTAAAAGTAGCTATTATATTCTGTATTAACTATATTAACTGATTGGTAAAATGGAAAATCAGTTAACTATATTAACTGATTGGTAAAATGGAAATTTGACAGTTCAGTGGGGAAGGCAACCTAGAGAATGGAACAATATATGATCGAGTGGCAAATCCAGGGGCAGAGGGTGTAAGGGCTGTGGGGATGCCAGAAACGTGAAGACAACAGCAAGGGGTAGGGGAGGGTCGACTCTGAGCACTGGAGAATGGAGTCAGGGCAGGGCCTACAAAGATGACTGTAGAGGACTCTGGGGACTGGAGAGCATGCATATGTTAACTTTAATGCAAATGGATGCAGTCTCTTATTGTTCCTTTTCTCCTACAGTTGCATCAGCACTTCTTCCTATCTTCATGCAAAGAATTAACTCTGATTTCCAAGCATCATTCTCTTCTCACTTTCCATGCTGGAAGCCTTGCAATGCTACTGTGGCAACCTTAACTAGATGGAACATCAAAATCTTCAAACTCCTTTATTCTGGCCTCTACCTCATCACTCCATCAAAATTGCCCTAGCCAGTGACTGTCATTATATCTATACAGCCCAATCCAGTGAAAACTTTTCGGTATTCATTCTATATGACTTTTCAACAGCCTTTAGTATAGCTTGGTCACTCTCTCAATGCAACACTTTCCTCTCTTGTTTCTGGGATACTGGACTCCCAGCACTTCTATTCTATCCTTCCTTCTCCATTGCCAGAAGCTCTTCCACTACACAATATTTACATGTTGGGGTTCCTCAGGGCTTGGTCTGGGTAATCTTCCCTTTTCCCCACTCTCTTGCTCTCTAAGAGAAATACCTGCCCTGCGCAAAAATACCAGGGTATCTAGGAAGTACTTGTAGGCAGAACCCTCTCCATTAAAAGAAACCCAACATCCAGGCCTGGAAAAAGCCTTCCTACCCCCTTAGGCAGCAGAAATAGCAGCAGGGACCAGCTGGAGCCTGACAGCACCAGATAAGCCAGGCAAACCAAAGACTCAGAAAATTAAATTGTTATTGTAAGCAGAGCCTACAAAAGTAAGGCAAGACACACATACTAAACCTAAACAGGGTATCTTTCACTACTAATGTGAAAGATAATAAAACCCAGTCTCCTAAAATAATAGACAAAGTTTCCAGGATAGAATAAAATAAAAATCTGCTGTCAGACCAAGAACAACAAGAAAAAAATCACACCTTGAATGAAGAAACACAAGGAACTAACACCCACACTGAGATAAATCAGGTATTATTGCAATTACTGATAAGAGTTTTACACATGAAAAAATGCTCAACGTCACTCCTCATCAGGGAAATACAAATCAAAACCACACTGAGATACCACCTCACCCTGGTCAGAGTGGCTAAAATGAACAAATCAAGAGACTATAGATGCTGGCAAGGATGTGGAGAAACAGGAACTCTCTTGCACTGTTGGTGGGAATGCAAACTGGTGCAGCTGCTCTGGAAAACAGTGTGGAGGTTCCTCAAAAAATTAGAAATAGAGCTACCCTATGACCCAGCAATAGCACTGCTAGGAATTTACCCAAGGGATACAGGAGTGCTGATGCATAGGGGCACTTGTACCCTAATGTTTATAGCAGCACTTTCAACAAGAGCCAAATTATGGAAAGAGCCTAAATGTCCATCAACTGATGAATGGATAAAGAAATTGTGGTTTATATATACAAAGGAATACTACCTGGCAATGAGAAAGAATGAAATCTGGTCATTTGCAGCAACGTGGATGGAACTGGAGAGTGTTATGCTAAGTGAAATAAGTCAGGCAGAGAAAGACAGATACCATATGTTTTCACTCATAGGTGGATCTTGAGAAACTTAACAGAGGACCATGGGGGAGGGGAAGGGGGAAAAAAGTTACAGAGAGGAAGGGAGGCAAACCATAAGAGACTCTTAAATACTGAGAACAAACTGAGGGTTGATGGGGGTGAGGGGAGAGGGGAAAGTGGGTGATGGGCATTGAGGAGGGCACCTGTTAGGATGAGCACTGAGTGTTGTATGGAAACCAATTTGACAATACATTATATTTAATATGAAAAAATAAAAATAAATAAAATTAATTAAATAAAAAATAAAAAAGGAATTATTAATAAGAGTTTTAAAGTAGCTATCATAAAAATGCTTCAATAATCAATTATAAATTCTCTTGAAATAAATGAAAAATCTGAGTAAAGAAACAGAAGTTATAAAAAAAGAACAACATGACAATTACAGAACTGAAAACACAATGACAGAAGTTAGAAAAACCTTATTGGATGGGCTCAACAGCTGAATGGAGATGAAAAAAGAATCAGTCCACTTACAGAGAGACAAGTTATCCAATTTCAAAAACAGAGAAAGTAAACTGAAAATAAATGATGAGAGATTCAGAGAACTGGAAAATGACAAGAGAAGGCCCAACATTTATATCTTTGGAGTCCCAGAAGGAGAGAAGAAAGAGAGTACTGAAAGAGTATTTGAAGAAATGATTACTGAAAATGTCTTGAATTTAGCAAAATATAAACACCTACAGATCCAAGAAGCTACATGAACCCTAAACAGTATTAGCCCAAGCAATCCACATCAAAACACGTCGTAATTTAAATGCTTAAAACTAAAATCAGAGAAAAACCTTGAAACCAGTCAAAAAGAAACAATACCTTACCTACAAGGGAATAGCAATTTGAATTTTGATTTCTCATATGAAATCATGAAAGCCAGAAGAAAGTGGCACATTTTTCAAGTGCTAAGAGAGAAGAATTTCCAGCTGCCTATTCTGCACCTGGCAAAATTCTCTTTCAGGAGTAAAGAAGAAATAAAAAACATTCTCAAACAAAGGAAAACTAAAGGAGTTCATTGCTAGCAGACCTACACTGAAAGATTGGCTGAAGGAAGTTCTGCAAACAGAAAGGAAATAAGTAATCTTAGAGTACTGGGGAGAAAAAGAGAACAATGAAAAGATCAGAAATAAGGATCCTATAGACTGTCTTTTTCTTCATAAGCTTTTAGAAATCATAATTTGGTTATTGAAACAAAAACTAACACCATCTGAAGTGCAAGACAATGATACTTAAAAGTGAGGAAGGTAAAAAGACCTAATGGAACTGAGATTTCCATACCTCAATTGAAGGCAAAATATTGACATCAGTATACTGTAATAAGTCACATGTGTATATTGTGATACCCAGAGTAACCACTACAAAAACTATACAAAGAGATATATTCAAAAACACTATAAATAAATCACTATGGAATCTTAAAATTATTCAAGTAACCTGCAAGAGTCAAGAAATGTGAAAACAGAGGAAAGAGAAGCAAAAGAAACAGAAACCAAATAACAAAATGGCAGATTTAAGTACTAACATACAAATAATTACCTTAAATATAAATGGTTTAAATACTCCAAATGGCAGACTGGATTTAAAAAGAAAACAACCCAACTATTTACAAAAAACAATAACAACAACAACAACAACAACAACAACAACAACAAAAACTCATCTTAAATTCAGTGACACAGGTAGGTTAAAGGTTAAAAGTAAAAGATGAGAAAAATAAACCATGGAAACATTAATTTTTTAAAAAATCAGTACCAGCAATATTAATATCTGATAAAATAAACTTCAGAGCAAAGAAAATCACTAGAGATGAAGAGGAACATAAATAAAGGTAAAAGGATCAGTCCATACAGATGATAGAACAGTCCTACATGTGAATGCACCAAACAACCTTGTCTCAAAATACATGGAGCAAAAACTGATAGAGCTAATAGGAAAAATAGAAAAATCCACAATTATAGCCAAAGACTTCAACACTCCCCTCTCAGCAAACAAAATAAACTGCTAGATGGAAAATCAGCAATGATACAGAGGATCCAAATAACACAATCAAACAGTAGGATCTACTTGACATATACAGTACACTCCACCAAACAGCATTAAACGAAACATTTTTTTTTCTAGTGCCCATGGAACATTCACCAAGATAGACTATATCATGAGCCATAAAACAAATCTCAACAAGTTTTAAAGAACTGAAATCACAGAGTGTGGTCTCTGGCCATAACGGAATCAAACAAGAAATCAACAACAGAAAAATAATAAAGCAAGTGGAAACTGAACAACACAATTATAAACAATTCATGGGTCAAAGAAACCTAAAAGGAAAAAATTTTTTAAATACGTAGAACTGAATGAAAACAAAATTATAGCATATCAAAGTTTGTGGGATGCAGCTAAAGGAATAATAAGAGGAAATTTATGGCCCTAAATGCTCAGATTAGGGAAGAGGAATATCTAAAATCAATAATCTAAGTTCCTACCTCAAGAAACTAACAGAGAAGAGCAAAATAAACCCAAAACAGGCAAAAAAAAGGAAGGAGTAGAGATTAATGAAAGTTAAAATGGGAAAAGAATAGAGAAAATTGATAAGAAAATAAAAACCAGTTTTTCAAAAGCAACCAATACAATGGATAAATCTGTAATGAGACTGGCAAAAATAAAATTAAAGACATATCATCAATATTAGAAATGAAATGGGGAGAGGGACGCCTGGGTGGCTCAGTCAGTTAAGTGTCCAACTTCGGCTCAGGTCATGATCTCACAGTTCGTGAGTTGGAGCCCCACATCAGAGCCTGTGCTGACAGCTCAGAGCCTGGAGCCTGATTCGGATTCTGTGTCTCCCTCTCTCTCTGCCCCTACCCCACTCATGCTCTGTCTCTCTCTCTCTCTCAAAAATAAACATAAAAAAAAGAGATTAAAAGAGGTATATCACTATAAATCCTGCATCCATTGAAAAGATAATAAGGGAATATTATGAATAACATTAAGCACATGTATTTGACAACTTCAAAGAAATGAACTAATTCCTCAAAAACCACAAACTAACACATCAACCAAGTTGAAGTAATCAGAATAACTCTATATTAAAGAAATAAAGTTAATAACTGAAAGTTTCTACAAAAGATCTCTAGGCCCACATGTTTCCCTACAGAATTCTTTCAAACATTTAAAGAATTAACACCAACTTTACACAATCTCCTTCAGTAAACAGAACAAAGAGGATCGTGTCCCAGCTCATTTTTATGGGCCCAACATTACCTTACACTAAAATCAGAAAAAAAAAAAAACAGTACAAAGAAAACAACTGACCAAAAAGCGTCATGAAATTAGATGTTAAAATCCTCAACAAAATAGTCACAAACCACATCCAATAATGTATGAAAAGAATTATATACCACCACAACAAGTGGGATTTCTTTCAGGTGTGCAAATTTGGTTCAACATTCAATGTTAGGCTTTGTATCAATAAGCTAATGTAGAAATATCATATAATGATGTCAGTTGGCACAAAAAAAAGCATTTGATAAAATCCAACACCATTCATAACAAAAATTTCAGCAAGTTAGGAATTGAAAGAAATCACCTCAACTTGAAAAGAATTTCTACAAAAAAAATACAACTAATATTATACTTAATAAGGAATGACTGAATGCTTTCCCTAGGAATTTATGAAAAACCTTCTAGAACTAGTAAGTGATCTCAGTGAGCTCACAAGTTACAAAAGCAACAAAGAAAATGAATTGCATTTTTATATACTAATATGAACATGTGGAAACAAATAAAAAATATAATACCATTTATAATCACTCCAAAGACAATGAAATACTTAGATGTACACATAACAAAACAGGTATAGGATCTCTATGCTGAAAATTGTAAAATGTCATAAAAGAAATAAAGAAAGAACTAAATATATGACTAGCCATACTGTGTTCATGGATTGGAACACTCAACATAGTAAAGATGTCGATTCTCCTTAAATTGATCTATGGGTTTAACTCAATTGCTAACAAAATCCAAGCAAGGTTTTCTGTAGGCATAGACAATCTTATTCTAAAATTTATATGGTAAAGCCCAGGCCCTAGAACAGCTAAAACAATCCTGACAAAGAAGCATAAAGTGGGAGGAATCAGTGACAGAGGACTGAACACATAGATCAATGGAAAAATAGCAAACTTAGAGCACCTGGGTGGCTCAGTCGGTTAGATATCTGACTCTTGATTTTGGTTCAGGTCATGATCCCAGAGTTGTGGGATCAAGCCCTGCATCCAGCTCTGCGCTGAGCATGGAGCCTGCTTAAGATTCTCTCTCTCTTTCCCTCCGTCCCTCTCCCTCAATCCCTCTCCCTCGCTTGTGTTCTCTATAAAATATATATATATATATATATATATATATATATATATATATATACACACACACATACATATATATATACATATATATATATATACACACATATATAAATACATTTTGATAAGATGGAAAGGCAACTCCATAGAGAAAGGATAGCCATTTTTAAAATTAATTAATTTTTTAAATTTACATCCAAGTTAGTTAGCATATAGTGCAACAATGATTTCAGGAGTAGATTCCTTAATGCCTCTTACCCATTTAGCCCATCCCCCCTCTGACACCCCCTCCAGTAACCTTCTGTTTGTTCTCCATATTTAAGAGTCTCTTATGTTTTCTCCCCCTCCCTGTTTTTATATTATTTTTGCTTCCCTTCCCTTATGTTCATCTGTTTTGTATCTTAAAGTCCTCATACGAGTGAAGTCATATATTTGTCTTTCTCTGACTAATTTTGCTTAGGATAATACCTTCTAGTTCCATCCATGTAGTTGCGAATGGCAAGATTTCATTCTTTTTGATTGGTGGGTAATACTCCATTGTGTGTGTGTGTGTGTGTGTGTGTGTGTGTGTGTGTGTGTGTATACACACACACACACACACACACACACACACACACACACACACATACACACACCACCTCTTCTCTATTCATTCATCCATTGATGGACATTTGGGCTCTTTCCATACTTCAGCTATTGTTGATCGTGCTACTATAACATGGAGGTGCATGTGTCCCTTCAAAACAGCATCTCTGTATCCCTTGGATAAATACCTACTAGTGCAATTGCTAGGTTGCAGGGTAGTTCTATTTTTAATTTTTTTCAGAAACCTCCATACTGTTTTCCAGAGTGGCTGCACCAGTTTGCACTCCCACCAGCAATGCAAAAGAGATCCTCTTTCTCTGCATCCTCACCAACATCTATCGTTGCCTGAGTTGTTAGTGTTAGCCATTCTGACAGGTGTCAGGTGGGATCTCATTGTGGTTTTGATTTGTATTTCCCTGATGATGAGTGCTGTTGAGCATGTTTTCATGTATCGGTTGGCCATCTGGATGTCTTCTTTGGACAAATGTCTACTCATGTCTTTTGCCCATTTCTTCACTGGATTATTTGTTTTTTGGGTGTTGAGTTTGATAAGTTCTTTATAAATTTTGGATACTAACCCTTTATCTGATATGTCATTTGCAAATATCTTCTCCCATTTTGTCAGTTGCCTTTTAGTTTTACTGATTGTTTCCTTCACTGTGAAGAAGGTTTTTATTTTGATGAGGCCCCAATAGTTCATTTTTGGTTTTGTTTCCCTTGCCTCCAGAGATGTGTTGAGTAAGAAGTTGCTGCAGCCAACGTCAAAGAGGTTTTTGCCTGATTTCGCCTCGAGGATTCTGATGGCTTCCTTACACTTAGGTCTCATCCATTTTGAGTTTATTTTTGTGTATGGTGTAAGAAAGTGGTCCAGGTTCATTTTTCTGCATGTTGCTGTCCAGTTTTCCCAGCACCACTTGCTAAAAAGACTGTCTTTATTCCATTGGATATTCTTTCCTGCTTTGTCAAAGATGAGTTGGCCATATGTTGGTGGGTCCATTTCTGGGTTCTCCATTCTGTTCCATTGATCTGAGTGTCTGTTTTTGTGCCAGTACCATACTGTCTTGATGATTACAGCTTTCTAATACAGCTTGAAGTCCAGGATTGTGATGCTCCCTGCTTCGGTTTTCTTTTTCAAGGTTGCTTTGACTATTTGGGGTTTTTTCTGGTTCCATACAAATTTTAGGATTGTTTGTTCTAGCTCTGTGAAGAATGGCTGGTGTTATTTTGATAAGGATTGCATTGAATATGTAGATTGCTTTGGGTAGTATTGACATTTTAACAATATTTGTTCTTCTTATCCAGGAGCATGGAATCTTTTTCCATTTTTTGGTGTCTTCTTCAATTTCTTTCATAAGCTTTCTATAGTTTTCAGCACATAGATTTTTCACCTCTTTGGTTAGATATATTCCTAGGTATTTTATGGGTTTTTGTGCAATTGTAAATGGGATCGATTCCGTGATTTCTCTTTGTTGCTTCATTATTGGTGTATAGGAATGCAACTGATTTCTGTGCATTGATTTTACATCCTGCAACTTTGCTGAATTCATGAATCAGTTCTAGCAGTTTTTTGGTGGAATCTTTTGGGTTTTCCATATAGAGTACCATGTCATCTGCGAAAAGTGAAATTTTTACCTCCTCCTGGCCAATTTAGATGCCTTTTATTTCTTTGTGTTGTCTGATTGCAGAGGCTAAGACTTCCCATACTATGTTGAATAACAGTGGCCAGAGTGGACATCCCTGTCTTGTTCCTGACCTTAGAGGGAAAGCTCTCAGTTTTTCCCCATTGAGATGATATTAGCATTGGGTCTTTCATATATAGCCTTTTTAATAAATGGTGTTGGAGCAACTGGACATTTGTAGGCCAAAAATATAAACCACGAGATAAACCTCATACCTTACACAAAATTAATTCAAAATGGATTATGGATTTAGAAGGTAAAATGCAAAACTATAAACTTTTAGAAAAAAAACTGTAGGAGAAAGTTTTCAGGAGCCAGAACTATGCAAACAGTTCTGAGACTTGACACCAAAAAAGTAATGTATAAAAGGCAAAATTGACAAGTTGGACCTCATCAAAATTAAACACCTTTACTCTGTGAGAGCTCATGCTCAAAGGATGAAAAGACAAGCTACAAATTGGAAGAAAATATTTACAGATCACAGATTTGACAAAAGACTATTACCTAGAATATAATAAAGATATATTATAAAGGACTAGTATCTAGAATATAATAAAGATATATATCAATAGCAAATACCAACAAACCCAATTACAAAATGGGCAAGAGATATGCATGGACATATCACCAAAGAGGACTAAAGATAGTAAATAAGCACATGAAAAGATGTGCAACATCATTAGCCAGCAGGACAATGTCAATAAAAAACAAATAAGATACCACTATACACATATCATAATGACTGAAATAAAAAATTGTGACAATACCAAAAACAGGAAAGGATGAGGAAAAACTGGATCTCTTATGCATTGCTTGTGGTAATGTCAAATGGTACAGCCATTCTGGAAAACAGTTTGACAGTTTCTTATAAAACTAAACCTGCAACTACCATATGACTCAGCAATCAACACTCTTATCTTTTATGCCTGAGAAATGAAAACTTGTATCTACACAAAAACCTGTTTATGAGTGTTCACAGCAGCTTTATTTGTTATGGCCCAGACTGAAATTCACCCCAATATCCTCTCATAGGTGAATGGTTAAACAAACTGGTACATCCATACCATAGAACACTACTCAGCAATATACAGGAATGAACTATTAGCACACTCAATAACTTAGGTGAATCACCGGTGATTCATGTTGAGTATAAAGAAGCCAATCTCAAAAAGTTACATGCAGTATGATTTCACTTACATAATAACATTTTTGAAATGACTAGTGGCTGCCAAGGATTAAGGATGGGATTGGGGGTAAATAGAGGAGGGTATGGTTGTACAAGGGCAACAAGAGGGATCCTTATGATGTTGAAACTATTTAACATCTTGACTGTGTGGTACATACATGAACCCACTCAGGCAATAAAACCGTGTAACTCCTAACACCCACACACACAAACACAGACACAAAGGCATACATACAAATACAAGGAACATTTTGGAAATCAGAATCAGCCAGTAGAGTAGAGCAGTGTCCATTCCTTGGTTGTGATATTATACTGTAGTTTTACAAAATGTTACTACTGGAAAAACTGGGAAATATATACAAAGGATCTATTCTCTGGATCAGAGTTCTCAACAGGACTAAAATTTTTCTCAATGCCAAGGATATCTTCCCTGGCTTTTTGTTTCTCACACAACACTTAGCACTGAGCCCACCACATAGTAGCTTCTAAATAAAGCCTGAGAATTCCCTTATAATTGATTATCTCATCGGATGAAGTAGGGATGAAAGACTATCAATATATTTATCAACAGATACTTGGAAAAGTTTCAGGTGTGGATATTTACCTTTCCCAAAGACAATGTTACACATGAAGACCACTGGCATACGCTGTGCATTTGCTACTCCTGCACATAACATGCACGACTGCAAAGACTAGTATGACAGGACTCCCCAGCAGTGGTTCTCATAGCAACCAGCAAAGAGCCACTTCACGTGTGTACTTGTAAAATCACTGGACATGACTCATACTTGCAATCCAGCTTCTGCTAGGAGTATTTCTTTCTTGGTTTCACATTTTACTATGCTTATTATCAAGCACATTGTGGTTACAGATTTGATATTCAGTGATGTTCAGTCTCAAGGGGCTCTATACTGGGCCCATCTATAACCTTAGATGAGAGATGATTACATTCAATTCAATTAAACAATTGAGCATTTTCTATGTACAAGGCACAAACCTGGGATCTCTAGGGGCAACAGAGATGAATAAACAATGTTTCCTGTTCTCAGGCAGCTGACAGGTCACATGGGGGGTCTCTACCAATGCTGTCAGAAAAGATTGGGTTTGGTATGAGCTGTCAGTCAGTACTGATATGAGGACCTTGGAAGTGATGACTTCCTCCTGGACAGTGTGGGTGCACTGGAAACAGGCACAGGTTTACTGAAAGAGCTGTGGTCTACAATGGTTAGGAGCCTGCTTGCCAAATCAGCCTATCTAATCTGAATCCTTACATCATCACTTACCAGCAGGTAATCTGAGGCCCATTCCCCATCTTTAGAATCAGGAAAATATTATCAACCACCTAGAGTTGGTGTGGGAAGTAAAAGAAATGCATGTGACCTACTTAGCACAGAGCCTGGCATAAAGTAAGTACTTCCTAAATGTTGTCTATTATTATTTAGCTGGTAGGGAAAAGAGATGAATAAGACATAAGTCTTCTTGAGCTGTTTTCCATCCAGTGGTGTGCTAGACATGCATACAGAGAGATTACAGGACAATAGGATCCATATTATTACAGACCAGAAAAGATGAGTGTGCCTCTCACTCAGGAGGCCAACAGATGGTTCGTGGTCATCATGGTGCCATTCACAGCTGCCTAAAGCAAGTTTCATTTATACTCTGCCACCAGCTTTAGCACTCACCATTTTGCAAGGACAAATAACATGGGCTGAGCACACTGATTGCCTCTGCCCCCTCACCGTGTTCATCTCCTTGTTGCTAGATCACCATTGCACTTAGCTGTTTGCAACGCTGCAGAAGGAGAAGTGTTTTCTGTGGGTTCCCCTGTAGGATATTTCTCTCCTCAGTTCCCCAGGATACACATGGCCCCAGAAAGAGAGAAGTACTGAGGACTCATCATTACTACATCCCCTTCAAGCACAGGCACATCCAGCTTGCTTATAGCTCACCACTTTTGGTGTGAGAACAGTATCAAAGCAGTCACTGTCCATTTCTTGAGGGGTGGCAGAAAGGTCAGGGTGGCAGAGAGATTGCATCTTGCAGCTCAAAGCATCTTTCTCCTCCTTGCTCTGAGTCAGTTTTTTGATACAGACTGTGCCTTCATGGACTCACTGTCCTGTGGTCCAAACCGCTTCGAGGTACAAATTCTCTCCATGCACAGTAGCCCTATCTTACATCCTGGAACATGGCAGAGCTGGGCATATTCACTTCTAGTGTCCATCAGACACCGATTCATAGTCCTCTGCACAGAGAACTGTACAGAAATAGAGAATCGACCAGTCATAGTTTACGATCTGAGGTGGGAACTTTTAGAACTGTCAGTTTGAAGTCCTAGTAAATTTTGTCTGAACGTAGTGATAAAGAGTTCTTGTTTTAGAAGGAATAATAACAGAGTAGAAATGTGTGCCATTTATTTGCTTTCTTGATGAATATCAGTGTACAGGAAACCTGGGGGAGTCTGAGGCCTCCACACAGCCTGCCTATCCCCGGAGTTGTGGGCAGTAACTGCAGGTAAAACAGTCATGGGAAAATCGCAGCTTAAGGTTTGCAAGCTGAAATCTAGAAAAAGGGCAGAAACTGTGAAAGCGATCATACAGAAAAGGATCATTATCAAGGGGAATCTGTTTGACAACCTGCCAAAGAAACACGAAGGTCAGAGTTTGAGTAACCACGGTGGGCACCAACGGCCCATAGTGCATGGGCCTGTGGACCAAATAGAGGCACCTCTGTGATCTCACAGAAAACTCCAGCATGTGATGGTGGGGTCCAGTGTGCTTAGACCAGGAACTGTGGGGTCCTTTTCTCTGAACTGGGGGCATGCAGGAGGTGAGCCCAGGGTCCCATCCTGCCCCATGCCACTAATATGGAGAGTACGTTCTCATGAGGTCCCAGGATTTGAGATCCAGATATTTTCTCCAGGTGTAAAGGATGATTCCTGGTTTAGAGAGAACAGCTCCCTTTTTCCCTTTAGCCAAAGTCCCCAGGTCTAGAAATTCTGTTGCTGATCAAAAAGTAGCCCTAAGGAGGATCAAAGTAGAGGTCAAGGTTACAGCCTTCACACATGTAAGGTCTCCCTGCCCCTAAACAGCCTCTGGGGCCCAGGGTTGTTCCAGCCCTCCTGTGTCTTTCCACTGGTGTTGGCACCCAGGAGACCATCCTCCTCCTCTGAGCTCCTGGGACTCTGCCAGGCTTTCTCAATCTGTCCTGAAGAATCACCAAAACTGCTTACGTTGTTTTAATTCAAACCCCATCCTGGAGCTTTAAATGTTCCCAATTTGTTTTATAAAATAAATATCCATGCTGCTAGGATTGAATAAGTACTGATTATGTAAGGACAATGCTTCTGGGTCCTTTGGATGCACAAGTAACACTTGAAGAACTAAAAGGAGGCACAAGCAGACCAGAAGGTGACCAGGATGGTGAAGGTGCTAGAAGCCATGTACAGGAGAAGCCACCAATGTTATTGAACAAGGGAAAAACCAAGGGGCATGTGGCAGGTAGACTTGGGATTGTCAGGTGGGAGGGGAAGGATACCAGTTCTTGCAGTTCCAAAAGCCGAAGCGGGACTAACAGGTGGCCACTTGGGGGGTGGAAGACAGATCTCAATGTCCCTAAGTGGGCCTTGAGCCCCTGCTGCTGGTTTCTAGAGGGGATGTCTATATGGAAAAGTTGTGCATGAGGCTGCAGCATGGAAGGCTCATGCAGAAAATGTGAGAAAGGAAGGGGGCATGAGCACCATCCACTCTGCAAGTGGGCAGACCCTGCAAGCCCCACCCACCTCAAACCATCAGCATGATAGAACCCACATACCCCTGAACACCCATTAATCATTGAGTTTGGTGGAGCTGGATGTTCAGGTCCTCTGCTGGGGGTTCTGGGGAATGAATTCCTGCTCTGGGTGGGAGGTTGAGTTAAATAAACCCTAAAGCTCCCTTACAGCTCTGAAAGGTTGCATTAAATCATGATTCATCTCATTGTTCTTCAGTAAGCTCCAAGCAATGCACCTGGAGTCTAGTATCTGTACAGGAAGGAGTGAGTCCTCCAAATTCGGGCACCCCACTATTCTGGGCACCAAACATACATGGCACCCTTTTCTTTTCTGTGCCTTAGATGTCTGGATTCTTTTAGTCCCATCTTTCACTCTCTCTGCATCTCTACCTAAACACTAGTTTTATTCTAGTTTTTCCTAGGGTATTCTTTCTCCCTGGGATGCAGCTGTCTTGTATCCAGCCCCCTTGATCCAAGGTTTCCAGCAGCTGCTGCCTGGGCTCTGGGAGCACTGGGCCTCACAAAGGTCAGACAAACTTTCCTTCTGTTCAGGTTTGCACAGGTGACCCACTGACCTACTTTTCTGTACTGCTTGGCATAACTCAGCATCCTTGCAATCAAAAGGCCCCTCCTCCACGGATTTGTGATGTTTAGATTCTATGACAGGAAACATGAGGGTAACGGCCCTGCAGATAAAAATGTAATGCATTGAGGTGTTCACGGCCTCCAGGCTGGCTCTGTTTAATTGCACAAACATCATTTATCACGAGACACGTGACAAATTCATCTGCATTTTTTTCCAGCTTATAGCTCTGCATTCTCTCATGCATGTCCATTAGGTTTGCTTCTCCTACTTACATATTTAAATGAAAACAAATTGGCTCATTTACTCTAAGATGCTCAGCTTGACAGAGATTGAAAGTGTGTGTGTGTGTGTGTGTGTGTGTGCGTGCACGCACATGTGTGTATGTTGTATTTGTTTTGCCTCAAAGGGCTGGGATGTCTGGGTGGAATGGATCATTCAAAAACGAAGAAATTTCCAGAATGTCTTCAATCATCTGCACAAAACAGAGTCTGAAATTGCTTAGGAAAAAGCTCATTGATAAAACCACAGCCACAGACAAAAGCAAATCAATGTGGCAGTCTGTTGCAAATGTCCCAGCATCACGTATCATTTATACCTTCACAGAGAACCGCAACCAATTGTGGAATGACATTTTCCTGCCTGTGTGAACTGGTTTGGAAGAAGACAGCTGCCAGGGGAGCAAAGCCCAATACAATGCAGAACGGGGATGTGCTGAAACACAGAGTCAGCCCCAGGTCAAGGAGGAGGAGGGGTGGCTGCCTGAAAATGGAAGGCAAGCTCTCCCACAGTGAGGGGAGAAAGTCAGACTGGGCACCTGGAGTCCTCCTTATAGAAGAGATGTACGAGGCAGGAGGCCCAAGCAGGAAGAGACCCTCTCCACTGGAGACATCCCCCCCCCCTTTTAGATGTATTGTTCTTTTCGAATGACACGAGTAATGGACAGACACCTGACAGAGGAGTGTGAAGAAATTCCCTTTACTTCCTCCTCCAATCCCAATCCTTAACTCTTTATTGTGTATTCTTCAGGAACTCTCCATGCGTTTAAATGTCTGGTGTTGAATATATACACATAAGATTATATGGATATAATCTTACATAGGTGGCATCAGCTGCATTTAGAATTGGTCACTCCCTCCTTTTTTAAGCTCTTTCTCCCCTTGGTTTCCAGGGCTTGACCTCTTCAGGCTCTCCTCCTACCTCACTGCTCACTCTTTGGTTCTTCTCCACCTCTCATGCTGGGTCTTCCTCACATGAGTGACCTCCTAATAAGAGAGGTCCCAGACAGAGTCAGGGACCACTTCTCTACCTCTTTGGTTTCTCCTAGTCCTATAGCACTGCATAGTGCTTACAAGATGATAGCTCTCAAGTATGTTTCTCCAGCCTGAAGCTAGACCACCACCTGCCACACCTGACATCCCAGCTGGGACCTTTAATAGGCCCTGCAAACCAGTCCAAGGCAGAGCCCTTGATTTTGTCCTTCCTGAACCTGCTCCTCTCCCAGTCTACCCACCATTTACTGGCCACACACTGGGAATCCTCCTTGGTTCCTCTTTTCTTTCCGTAATCCAAACTGGCAACAAATCCCAGGGCCACTACCACTCAGGACCTGCTCACTTCTCACCCTGCCCCCACCACCATGGTAGGTCCACAACCGTACTTCACCTGAACTACTGCAGTGGCCTCCTAACCTGCTCTCCCTGCTTCAACCACCTCCAGAAGCAATGCTTTTCACAGTAGATAGACTGAGCTTTTAAAATGTAAAGGCAGAGGCGCCTGAGTGGCTCAACCAGTTGAGCATCTGACTTTGGCTGAAGTCATGATCTCACAGTTTGTGAGTTCGAGTCCCACGTTGGGCTCTCTGCTATCAGCACAGAGCCTGCTTCAGATCCCCCACACACACCTCCCCCGCTCATGCTCGCTGTCTCTCAAAAATAACCACTAAAAAAAAAGGTAAAAGCAATCATGTCATGTCCCTGCTCAAAATACCCCCTGCCATCCTCAGAACTGAACCCAAAGGCCCTGTCTGGCTCATCCACCGCCATCTCTGGTCCAGTTTCCTACCATGGCTCCAGTGGTTTGGTTTTGTTCATTACTACAGCTCTGGCACATAGCAGATTCTCAATATATGTATTTTAATTAAATGAACTAATTTTTGTTTTCCTTTTCAAACTTGACTACCTTGGAAATTTTTCTACTTACTTCTGAATTTGCCCTGATTTACTTAACTATTCTCTTACTGATAACAATTTGAGTTGACTCATTTTTATAGATTCCATTTTCATGGAAAAATCTGGGAGAGGAGTCCCAGTCCTTACAGGGAACCCATGGATGGGTTGCAATGGGTCTAGGAATTTCCAAGAGTATATGTGGGACTCCCTAGGTATGTGAGTATGTAAGTCCTTGGCTCAGCAGGAATATGGTTTCTTAATACAGGATGGATCAGGATATTTGTTTAAACCAACCCAGGCGATCCACTATACTGGCCCTGCCAACCCCTAGCAGGGGAAATTAAGCAACTTAGAAGAATGCTGTGGTCAGTCCTGAGACGTTGAGGCAGTGTGTTCTGGATGAAGGGGCAGAGTTGGGAAGGGTAGACCTGCCACTACTCCCTGGAGATCTATGGCTGCCTCTACACTTCCACCGACCTCTTCACATTCTTCTGACCATGGGCCTAATGAAATCTTCCTGCCTTCAGGTAGCACACAGGAAATGCCTTTATAACTATAAAATGTCGTTTTGCTTTTCTGACTTCCCAATTTCTCCATCTCCTAATTCTGTACCACTGATGGTGGACAAAGGTGAGAAAGAGAAATATAAAACAAAACCACAATGAGATGAAGTTGGTGAGTGTACCCATGAGCTCTTTAAGATGCAAAGAGTCTCTGAAAATTCTGCCGAGGAGAGCGTTGCCTCCAGACCCTTGCCTTGCTGAAGGATTTGTTAATCATGCAGCTTTGGGCTGCTGTGGGTTCCTCTGTGCCCCTCAGCAGTTTCTGCTGCGGCAATGAAGTCACTTACTTAAAGCAACAGGAAGGAGTGCTGCTGGCCAGAGTTGAGTTGAGAAGGAAGGGATGTTCCCTACAAAGCCTTGAGCAGTAGGCTCCCTCCCAGCTCTAGAGAAGCAAGTCTTGCCCACCTGCCAGTCTCTCAGGAGACCCTTGTCTATCTGCTCCCTACAAGCTCCTTAAGGCTCTGGATGCCACATCCTGGCTCTCGCTCTGGACTCAAGAGTATGGGTGATACATAGTTCTCCAATTCAATGTCAGATATCTCAAGGTACCTTCCTGACAAACGAGTGGCTTTGATGCCTTAGGGTAGAAGAATATAGTGAGGAGTTAAATTTGAAGACCTGTACTTTTAAAACTAATACTGTATTATAAATCTAATGTAGCATAATAATTAAAAGTATGGAATAAAAGACAGACAACCCAAGTATGAATCCCAGCTCCATACTGATTGTGCTCTCAGGAGGGTTTCTTGATTGTTCTGCCCCTCAGTTTCCTCTTCTGTAAAATGTCAACAAGATAGCAGTTCTCTGTGGTGGAAATCCTTGGCTACTCTCCCTTTGCTATAACAGCAGAATTGTGGAGTGGCAGGTGCTGGTGGATTCTACCACATTTCCCAGCCTCCCCTGCAGCGTGGCCATGTGAGTTCATCTCCCACTGAGTAAGTGGAAATGACTTGTGCTATTTCCAAGTTGGGCCTTAGAAGAGCAGGTGTCTGCCTCTACACCCTTGTTCTCTGCTTCTGATGGCTCAAGTAGCAGTGACCAGAGCAACTTTAGAAGGCACATGGAGACAATGGTAGAGGAGCCATTAGCCTGACCATGTTGCCTTCCAATTTGGAATGCATGGTGTCACAAGAGGGAGAGATAATCTTCAAGCTGGGTAGAGCCACTTCATTTTTGTATCTCTTTCTTAAAGCAGCTATTGTTATCCTCACTAAAGGCCTACTTCACAGAGGTGTTGGGAGCATTCAATATGTTAATAAATGCAAAGGAATAGGAGTCAGTGCTGTATATGTGTTAGCTAATAGTACTGGTGATGAAAATAATAATAAAACATCATCATGTAATTAGGAAGGAGTAGCATATGTAAAAATTATGTGGTGTATTTCAATGCTGTGTATCAATGAGACATGTCTGATATAGAGTTTTCTACTGTCCGGCCCATAGATAGCTCAGCACCACTGCTCAGACAACCCACAATTGATTGGTAACACAAAACAGTAAAGCACGTGATATTCTGGATTATTTCTTTGTTTACAAAAGGTCTTTATGATAACTAAAATAGTGTACCCTTCTTAGAAAGTTCCCACGAAGAGTAATTAAAAACTTGTGCCAGAAAGAGGGGGACAGAGTGATACTGATCCTGCTGGATGGCTTTCAATTACTTAGGAATATAAATGCGAAGAAAACTGATACACCACCCCTTTTCTAAATCTGTGCTATTTCTTTGTGCCTTCTTTCCCGCTTGTCCACTCTTACGTGGGCACTTTGGGTAGGTGCATTTCCAGAAAAGGTAGGGTGTTCATAACCACTAACTATAGAGCTCACAGCCCCTACAGTGGTTGCCCTGGGACGCATGCTCCCCTGGTTGCCTGGTTACTAGTGGAGAGGAGAGCTGCAAACTGAGAGGAGCTGGGAGCAGGCTGTCCAGAGGAAAAGCAGACGGGCTGCAGAACTGTGGGGTTGCCAGGAGGCTTTTGTTCTGATAAGTGCATGGAGTTGCTGCAGCTTTACCGCATGGTGGTCCAGGCAGAGACAGCTGCCCCTGCTGCCAATCAATGTTAACATACACTCAGAGCCCACAGGGGGCCACTGTGTCAACTGTGTTGATCCCTGCTTTGGACAAGAATGAGAAACGCCTGGGGGCGCCTGGGTGGCGCAGTTAAGCGTCCGACTTCAGCCAGGTCACGATCTCGCAGTCCGTGAGTTCAAGCCCCGCATCAGGCTCTGGGCTGATGGCTCAGAGCCTCGAGCCTGTTTCCGATTCTGTGTCTCCCTCTCTCTCTGCCCCTCCCCTGTTCATGCTCTGTCTTTCTCTGTCGCAAAAATAAATAAACGTTGAAAAAAAAATTTTTAAAAGAATGAGAAATGCCTGAACTATTTCCAGCTCCCCTGGATGACAATGTTGACAAGGACCTCCCACTCCCCAGCCCCAGAACTGAGCTGGAGATGGATGGCACCCAGACGGAACCCAAGGAGGCAGGAAGGCTGCCGTGCCACAGTCACATCCTGCAGCCCAAGACCAGAGTACTTCTCACATCACAACAGCATTTGTGAATTAGCTCTGGAGGTCCATATAGAGCTAGATAAACAAATGATACCGAGAGCTGTCTGACTCCCAGCCTGTCAAGGGATCCCAGATTTCTCCATTACCCACGTAGCCCCTATACCCAGCCAAGTGTCTGTGTAATGTGGCTACTCCACACGTTTGATACACCTGAGTGAAGGACTAAGTGAGCAGAAGGTAGGTCAGCAGGTGGTCACAGGCCCAGGCTCTGGCTGCATATAGCCTGGTTCTGCCACTTACAGGTGATACAACATTGGCCTAGGTCATTTCCCCTCTCAGGTCTCAGTATTCTGATCCCTACAATGGCAACAGATAGAATTGCCTAACAAAACACTGGACAGATTCAACATAAGGAAGGCAAAGTGCTTAGCACAGAGTCTTTCAAATAGTATTTGTTCAATAAATGGAGTGACAGTCTCAGTTGTACCTTTCTGTTGTCCTGGAGTAATTATCAATAGCATCTGCTTTCACATTTAAAAGTGTCCCAGTTTGAGTGATGAATGATATGTTCTATCAACAGATGATGATGATGTTGATGATCATGATGACAATGACTAACTGGGGCAGGAGGCCAGTCAGGGACTGGGAGGGGTCCCTGCACGCAAACCTGAGCTATATGGCTTTCAGCCAACAACCAAGGCATCTTCCCTCCCAGCTCCATTCGCCCGCACCATGCATAAGTGAAGTTATGCGGGTCATCACACATAGAGTAGATCAAATCAGAGACCACATATGGGATGTTTTGTTTGAAAGGCACCCTGATCTCACGGAGCCACCAGCCCTACTGGACAAGGGCAGTGAGGAAAAAATAAGGCAGCCAAGAGTGGACATGAGCAGGACAGTGAGCAGAAAGAAGAGTGTGGTGAGTCCCCTGGGTGGGGAAGCTAGTGTGCTTGCTCACACAGATGCAGAAAGACTCCTGAGAGCTCAAGGTGGGACAGAGCTATGGAAAACCCTCCAAAGATAATTCCATGACTTTCTTCCTGATGACTGGTTTCTCTCCAGGACTTCCCTTTGTTTTCTCCTCACAAGGAGCTTTACAGAGATCTTGCAGGTGACAACAATTACAAGCATGTGTAAGGCAAAGCCCCTGAATAACACAGAAGCAACAGCCATCAGTTGTGGAGTTGGAATTCAGCACTGTCATTTCTTTACAATTTCTTTACCTCAGCAATCATTTCTTTACAATTTCTTTACCTCAGCAATCAATAAGACTAGTGCTGTTATCACCCTTTAAAGATGGGGAAATGGAACTTGGAAGATGAAGCCATTCCTCCAAGTTCTCCCTGCTGGAAGGGGTGGGACTGGGATTTGAACTGGGTTTCTCCAGCTCCAGGGCTGTTCGGCCTACCAGCTCCCTGGACATTGAGAGTTATGTACCATGACACAGTCAGAATGGGAAGGCTCCCTGCAATCCAGGCTGGCTGCTGCCCCTGGCAGTCCCCACAGCCATGGAATAAGCCAGAAAGTGAGGACTGAAAAGACCAGGAATGTCCCATGGATGGAAGTCTTGCCTTCAAAGTACAGCCCACAGAGATAGCACACGTGGAGTGTCAGCTTTGTGGGAGTGGCAATCTGAGTCTCACCCAAGTCCCCTCAGGGAAGTGGGTATTTACCTTAAGGATAATAATAGCAATATTCAACATTACCTGAGCACATATGATGTGTCAAGCTCTAGGCTTGATGCCCCACTTGAGTTATTTCTTTTAATATTCACAGGGACCCCACGAGGTAAGTGTATGTAAGAATGGGTACAAACCCCCATCAACACCAGTCCTGGCTAGCTCTATTTCATAGGCAGAAACCCAGTGCCCAGAAGTTTCTGGAAGGGAGAATGTTCTCTACTCAGGGCAACAATTTAACCCCCTCTGAACATGAAATGGGACAAGTTCCCATCTATGGGCCAGTGGGCCATGGGTGGTGGCAGGTGTGAATCCTGAGCAAGTATGAACCTTTCTGGACAGTTGGCTTCCTGGCTCCATCACAAATTTTGTGTGTGTGTGTGTGTGTGTGTGTGTGCACGCGCGTGCCTGATGAACACTCAATTCTATCAAAGGAAATCACAAAATGTGAAAATTAATTTTTCTCTCCAGGAGAGAAACATCAGGGACTACAAAGTACGTTAAAGGTATAATATGCAGAAAGGAGGTCAGGCTTTGACCTTGGCCAGCAAACTCTGGCCTTGGATCTTAGGAAGAAGCTGTAAGAATATACTGTGTCAGAACCTCAATGTGTCATTGGGGTGAAAGACAAGGCCCCAAATGCAGAGGTATAGGAGTGGGCCTCCAGTTCCTGGGACCTGGGGCAGGAGGCATAGGCAAGGGCAGGGCCAGGAAAGTCTGGGGGAACAGATAGATTATCCAGGCAGGGGTTCAAGCACAAAGACTCAGTTACCCACTTGGCAGCAAGGTGGGGACTTAACAGGAGAAAGTTAGGAGCCCTGTTGCTAGGACTGGGCTCCGAGAGAAGAACAAGATGAATTGGACACTGAACCCCATTTCCTTATGAGGAGTGTCCCTGGACTCAAGATAAAAGAGCTAAGGGCTGCATTATAGGTGCAGGTCAGGTGTGGAGAAGTATGAGAACAGGGCTGGGAGAAGAGTGACCTGGTAGGTCGGTCCCACATGAGACCTCCAATGTTGGTCTGGACACTGTGGAGGCATAACAGTACAGCTGGACATGACTTTTCATGCACTGCTTTTCAGAGGGGCCCCCAGAGCACCTGGCTTCCAGCATGCTTCTGACAGCATGCTGTGTGAAACCTTTGGAAGCAGTTCCCTTGTTGGCACTTCCAATAAGAACTGGGTTCCCCAAAAGTAGGTCAGGAGCTCCCGGGAAACTTATGGATTCTGACTTTGATTTTTCCATCTTGAAGTTCAAAGAGCATGAGTAAGTTCACTGGAAGAAAAACAAATGCCTTTTTTTGAAATCCAAAACATGCTTGGCACGAAGGGAACTAAAAAACTCAAAGAGTCAGGAAAATCCTAGTTGTGGCCTAGCAAATACTCACCCACTGTCTGACCCCAGTCTGTGGTCATGGCTGGTCCCCACTGAGGTGGGGCGGGTACAGCTCCGGATACAGAGAACATGACGCTGGATGACCCAGTATGTTCTTTGTGCTGCCACCCTCTGCCCAGTCCCGCTCAGAGTGACCACAGAGTATACTGCCACTGACTCTCTTTCCACATGAGCCCTAAGGATGATTTATTACCTCAGTGAACATCTGAAGCCTTTTGTATAGGGAACAGGTTTCTTTATCCCTCTTTGCTAGAAAGGGGAAATGGGGGGATCCCAGCAAGAGGAAGGGCATCATTTCACCCTTGGCTCATGGCTCATGATATGAATAGAAGTATGAGCCATACAAAGAACCCAGATCTTTAAGAACCAGGACCACATGCTGTTTATTTTGTATCCACAGCAGTATTTAGCCAGGATCTTGTCCAGAGTCAGTTCTCGATGAATAAATGAGCAAGGAGCAAAGCTTGTGTCCTCAGAGTCTGGCATAACAGTATCTACCTACTGGAAGATGGGTTTAACAGTAAGGCACAGGCAGTGAATCCTGCTCTGCCTCTTGCCAACTCCAGTGGGCTTCTATTGATTTGGCCTGACCAGCATCCCCTCCACCTTCTTCAGGTAATAAAATCCTGATTTTCCAGTGATACACCATCTCTTCTCCATTCTCGATTCAATTAATCCAATTTGGGTGGACAGGACTACCCTAGGCTCTGGTGGCCATGTGACCTAACCCAGAAAATCACAGAAGCAAGTGAAGAATTTATAAATGATTTCACTTTTTGGAGGCAAATAACTCCTACATTAGAAAATGATTTTGGGGCGCCTGGGTGGCGCAGTCGGTTGGGCATCCGACTTCAGCCAGGTCACGATCTCGCGGTCCGTGAGTTCGAGCCCCGCATCAGGCTCTGGGCTGATGGCTCGGAGCCTGGAGCCTGTTTCCAATTCTGTGTCTCCCTCTCTCTCTGCCCCTCCCTCGTTCATGCTCTGTCTCTCTCTGTCCCAAAAATAAAAAAATAAAAAAATAAAAAAAAAAAACGTTGAAAAAAAGAAAATGATTTTATCGGGGGGCACCTGGGTGGCTCAGTCGGTTAAGGTCCGACTTCAGCTCAGGTCATGATCTCACTGTTCGTGAGTTCAAGCCCCGTTTCAGGCTCTGTGCTGACAGCTCAGAGCCTGGAGCCTGTTTCAGATTCTGCATCTCCCTCTGCCTCTCTCTGCCCCTCTCCCACTCATACTTTGTCTCTCTCTCTCAAATATAAACAAACATTAAAAAAAATTTTTTTAATGATTTTATCTATGTAAGTCCAGATGGCAATATTCATAAATAAGCTGCTTTCAACGGCCCTGGCCTCTTGCCCTTGAAAACGTTAGATGACTATAGCAGTAGATACAGGTTACTTTGTCCTCAGACAGCAGAGAACATTTATACAAATGAATAAGTGGGAACAAATCAGATTTAATCTCATGTTGATAAAACTTCAACAGGAACAAGCACCCCTTGATCTAGTTGTTAGAGCCAGCTCAGCTACAATGAGATGTGTTTCAAAGTTTGTACAGAAATCAGGGTGGAATTTTTAATGCATCTTGAAGATTGTATTCTTCAAACACATATATTAATACAAAACAAAGAAAAAAAGCAGTCTCATCCACAGCTTGGTCAATTTGCTGACTTTGGAATGAGGGTTACAGAAAGTCTGTGATTTCCTCACCTGTGATCTTTTCATTTCTGGTCAGGTCCTAAGCTTTTTGGTTGGGGTGCTGCTAATAGTTCATTTCAATTCCCTCCCAACTGGACATGGTGTCTGTTGGCTTCACAGTTGAGAAGGCCCTGATCCATGACCATGAGGTGGTGTCATCATCTGCAATTGTCTATGAGGACATGCAATGTTGGCCACTCTTCGGTGGCAAGCCAAACACCAAACTCAGGGCCATCAGATTCTCAGTTTGGTCTATTAAGAGTCACTTTGTTCCAGGGCAAACGGCACTTGAGTAGCTCTTTTAATGGGCTGGGTGAAACAACCCCTGGTTTCAACAACAGCTTATGTGATTCATTAGGCCAACCCAAGGATCATGTAGGCTTTTCACATAACTACTAGAGAAGGGCGGCCTAACTCTGGGCTGGGACCCAAGGTCTGGGCTGTGCAGTGTCAGGATATAGGCACCTCAAGAGGGAGAGGGTCCCCAAAATGCCTACCAAACTGGAGCCTCCACAGAGAGGATTCCATGCAAAGGGGCTTCAGATAGCAGAAGACATAATAAAAGTCATCCTAATCCCTTGGAAATGTTCCAAAAATAAATATGGAGGCAGTATTAGGTTCCATCCTTCTCACTGGAGAACCAGTCCTTTGGATTTGCCAAACTTAGTTTCCAGGTGAAAGGTTGCCAGTTTTGGGACTTATTACTATTTATCCAAACCAAAAAATAACATAATTGGGGATTTGCCCTAGTATATTTTTTTCCTTCTATTATCACTCCAGTATTTTTTTAAATACTAATGTTAGTCATTCTCTAAACTGAAAATGGGGGATAATGGTGCCAGAATCACATTGCTTAACTATTGACAAAGCAGAGGACCAGAACTCGTGGGAATTCTGACTTTCGGGCCGTCCAGATTTACCAGGGACACAGCCCACCTCGTGAACATACTACGTGTGCTCAGTAGAGATTTGAGTGGAAGGATGATGACAGGACTATCCCCTTTGCAGAGAGAAGAGTCTGAATGCTGCATGACTACGGCTATAGCTCTGGAGTTCATGAAGTTTACATCCTCTCTCCATTCATCCAAAACATCCCTTTCCTTCTCTATGAAGCCTTTTTAACAAGTCCAATGCTCAGTTCAGGAGACTCTCCCAGAATTTACTGACTTGAAACTACAATTTTAGTCAAGGGACTCATAAGAACTAATCAACTCCAGTATGTGTGTACCCTTCATTATAATCTTGTTTCTTTCCTCCCTGCTTTATTTTCAAAAGGTATTTGAAGCATCTTCCACCATTAGTTCCTTTCTATCTTTTGCTTGGATCTACATGGTTTGAGCTCCGCAGTGATTGATGGCCCGGCACAAAGTGCTTATGAGAGCGACAGCAGGAGAGGAGGCACAGTGTTTGCAGTTTGGGTGTGGGTGACCTGCCTAGGGAAGAGTAGAGAGAGACCTGGGTGACCAGCAGAAGCCAGGAGTGTGGACACACAGTGGACAAGCTGCTAGCTGGTCTCATGGAGTCTGCTTCTTTCCATGCTTCTGCATTTACAGCATTTAAGTGCACACATCCCACCTAACTTTCTCTGACTCTATATTCAAAACTGTGTGAGGGCTCCTGCCTGCCTTCCCCTTCCAGGGAGAGTGAACCCCCTCAGTGAAGAGGCTGAGGGTACTCAGACACTACCCCATGCCAAGACCAACATGGCAATGACACATTCATCAGCACAGGAAGCATGGTGCCTGAGGCCTTCAATCCTGTGAGGAGCTCATGTAAGTGTTTTAATTTATTTTAAAGTCAGAAGGAAAAATTAGTACAATGGATATAAGATGATGAATCCAGTCTGGATTATATTCATCTTTATACAATGCAGTCATAAAATATAATTTTTAATATTTCTTTTATAGAGGAAGGAGCCCACAAAGGCAAAAGTGCCCGGGGCGTATGAAGCCCTATGTGGCCTGAAATCTTCTGACTAGAGGAAATACTAAGGAAACTGGAAAGCTAGGGCACAGCAATGCCTGTTTCCTTCCTTCTTTCAATCATTTGACCCTTTCTTTTTCTTGCTTCCTTTTTTCCTCTCTCCTTCCTTCTATGTGCCCAAGAGGAAAAAAAAAATGTGTGCTTGAAACAGTGGCCAGACAGCCTGCTCTGTCAGGGAAGACGCTGAGGGAGACATGCTACCCACATCAAACAACAAAGAAGCCTGTGGGACACAGTAGACAATGCCTGGCCTTCCACTGCAACAGCCCCCAAGGCCAGGCCTTACCCCAGGTCCTCATGCTAGTTCTGTCACTCCTCTGGGTGTTGAGCAACCTCCCCATGCCCGGTACAAAGATGAGAAGGGCCAGGCCCTCCCTGTTGGGAAGGGACACAGAACAAATGGGCAATGACAGAGCAGTGTGACACACACAGTACATGATGCCATGGTCAGATGGGCCGGGCTGCAGAGGCAGTGCTGTTTTCCAGAGAGGAGCTCCTGGACCCCAGTGCCAAAAGGTGTGGAAAGCCGGAGTATGAGAGCAACGCAGTTGGGTTTGTATGTTAAAACACTCAACTCTGTGGCCTGTGGAGAATTGATTGCAAGGAGACAAAACTGGAAGCAGGAAGGCAGTTAGGGAAATGGAAGTCAACCAGAAAAGAAGGATATGGATCTGAATGAATTTGTAGGTGTCAGGATGTAGAGGAACCAAGCAAACGTGAGAGACTATGGAGTGAGATCTCTGAAATCAGAGGCGGGTGGGGTGGCTCAAACCTCTTGGGTCATGGGGAGGATGTGGCATCTCCTGGGAAAGGAATAGAAAGGAGGCTGGGAGGCTGGGAGGCTGGGTTTGGAGTGTGTTGATTTTGAGAAGCATCTAGATAGGCTTCAGTGGGCACATGGAAACCTGGCAGACAGTCTAAGCCAGGGATAAGCAGTTTTCTCAAATGAAGGAAGGCTCTGGTTTGGATGAGCATATCTGTTCCTGTGGTTGCCTAGGGCAACCACCATGGATACTCTAAGCTCTAGGAATTGATGGCTTTTTACCATGTCAAGAGAGAGTTTGCACAAAATGCCTTCCTGGGTCCTGACAGAGAGTCTGTGGCTCTGAGGACCACTGGGAAACAGCAGTGGGCTGCTGCCCACAGGATGGCCATCTCTCTGTCTACTCAGTTGCCGCCTGGCCCTAGCACTTCAGGCCTCAGCCCCCACACCTACTGCCTGCTCTTTGCAGCCATCTGCTCCCACACTGAAAAGTACTGAGCTCTGAGCTTAGTACCCACAGAGGCAACAGAGGATGAGGAGGGTGGGTGAGAAAGGCAGGGTGGGGTGAGGTGGGCAGTAGGAAGGGGAGTGGATAGGAAGTCAAGGAGACTTGATTTCTGGTGTTATAACCTTGGGTGACCTTGGACAAGTCACTACCCCTTTCTGAACCTCTGTCCTCAAGCATTAGAGGTTAGATTGCTCTATTGATTTCCACAGTGGTCTGCAGTTCCAGGGTACTGCAAGTCCAGGAACTCATGGATCTGGAGAGCCTGGGCTGTGAGCACTCACTGGCTCTCACATCTATTATCTGTGTCTTCCCATACAGGACACGGTGTGACCAGAGCTTCCTGGCTGTGGGGTGAAAGGTTCCTTCCCTAACCCTTCTCACCCTTTTCCTAGCCAGCTAGTCCAACAGAGAGAGCAGCTTAACGGCTCTCAGCTTCAGCCAGACCCTCCCTTTGCCTGGTGGGGCAGCCCTGGACTGCCTATAGAGTCCCTACTGGCCCAGAGAGGCAGGTGGACCCTGCAGCTCAGTACCTCCTAACTGCCTGCCCTGGACCACCTTTCCCAGCCCATCAAGGGTTTCTGTCTTCCAGGAGCCTCTGTAGAGCTGAGGGGAGCATCCTCCAAACTCATGAGCCTGTATTACTGTCTAAACAAGACCCCAATCCTTATAGTGTGAGCCTCAGCCTGGGTCCTCCTCCTTGGGGTGCAGGGATGTGACACACAGGGGTGGGCCACCTGCTTCACTCCACATGCAGAGATAACAAGGCTTAGAGTTCATAATGGCAGTCAGGAGAAATAAAGTCCTCCCATGCCAGCGATGGCCACTGAGATGTTGCCATGGTAAAGGGGAATCAGCAGACCAGCTGGTGCTGGAAGAACTGTCAGCACTTTGACAGTGATACTAAGGCCAGTGGAGTGCACAGGACAAAGCTTTGTTCTGCTCCAACAGCATAAGGGAAGAAAGGCCCTTTGACTCCTGACTAGGTTTTACCGTCGCCTTGGTTCTAAGTTCAACTCTAAGGATTCTTAGAGTCTACTGCTTATTTGTGAGCTTAGAAGACAGGATAAGAAACAAACAACACCTAGTGCTTGACAACCACACCCTACTATGTGAAATCATGTTCCCAAGCCCCAAGGAAGCAGAGAAGGGAAAGGCAGAGCTCCTCATTTCTAGGTATTTATTACCCGCTTGGGAGACAATGACAAAGAGATTTCAACGCCATGTGCCAGAAGAAGATGTGAGCAGTACAGCTATGGATGATGAGTCCCAGGTCCTCCTGGTGTCCACACCTGTGGTTTAGTTCTCTCCACCTGCTCTGTGCAGGGACAGGGTTGGGCTGATGTTGCCTCCCCAAACCTCAAAGCAGGCTCTGATCAGTAGGGGCTGGACAGCCCACCCGTTGACCACTCTATTGAGCATAACCCCCTCCAGGGTAGGCTTATCATTCCCATTTTCCATCAGGGGAGATGGAAGCTTGGAGAAGTCAGGCAACCCACACAGTTAAAGGGTAGGACCCAGATTCACAAGCAGGTTCCTCAGATTCCTAAACCCATGAGGGATGGGAGAGAAGAAACTGGCCTAAAAGATGTGGGCTCTGAGCAGGCAGAAGTTAGTGGACAAATGGGAGAGGAATATTCCAAGAAAGGGAACAGAGCAAAGAAAAAATTTAAAGGATTAAATTCAACATGAGAAACATTTTGCCATTTGTTTGAGTCAAGTAATTTATGCTCTAGACTTGCTTCTGCTTAACTCCATGGAATGCTTAATCTTTCTGAAATTTAATTCCCTTTCTTGCAAAATGGGGTATACTTACAGGGTGGTAGGGATGCTGTGTTAAA
The DNA here is from genome assembly GCF_018350175.1 of Felis catus. Classification (NCBI taxonomy): domain Eukaryota; kingdom Metazoa; phylum Chordata; class Mammalia; order Carnivora; family Felidae; genus Felis; species Felis catus. The sequence goes on from NC_058370.1 coordinate 59,398,069, forward strand.
TGTAGGTGCTTTTAGATGGTTAGGCAGTGTATAAGTGCAGTGTTGTTAAATACATTCCATTTATAGGTGACCACCAAGTTAAGGGCAATATGTGTGAAAAAAGCCATGGGGTATCAAGAACTGCCAGGAAAGGATGCAAGCAGAAGCCTCTCACGATGCTGCCCCCTACTTCTGGTGTATCCCAAGTTTCTGTGAAGCTCTTCACTGCCCCCTTCTTCCACAAGATGAGTGGCTATAAGAGGAAACATCCCAGTGAGGAGGCAGGGGTAGTGTGCTGGTGGAGCTCACCTTCACTGGCCACCCTGCATGACAGTTCTGCCTGGGGTCTGGGCTGTGAGTGAAGAAAATGCAGTTCAGAACTGGTGCAGGGAACCCCCTGGTGAGCGATCCTAAGACTCAGTGATCCTGAGGCTCTACAAGCCAACGCCCACTGTCCCTGCTCCCCACGGCCACGTCCAAATCATGCCTATCCTAGACTCCCTTGACTGTGGGTCCCAAGGCCTCTCAGACTTGGCTGTTCCAGCTGCCTTGGCCTCCACAAGGAAAAGCCTTTTTTATTTCTATCTCTCTGTGTGTGTTTACTAAATTTAACCTTATTTCTGTAAAACTATTCAAAAAATAGGAAAAAAAATATAGAAAGTTTCAATCACCCCAGAGCCCACCACCTAAAAATAACTTAAAAATTTTGTGTGTGTATGAATGTTATTCCAGAATTTACCCAAACCTATATGCAGAAGAACAGATTTATGGAAATAATTATGTAAAATGGCATTTTAATACACAGCTTTTTTTAAGAAGCAAAGGCATTAAATTCAGTTTTCACTGAATTTATCATGAAAAAAAATGAAAAAGACTAGCAAATTTCAGATGAGTTTTTCTTTTGTTTGAGGCAGATAATTTGTACTCTATTATTTCAAAATATTATTTTCAAAACATATGGAAAAGTAGAGTGAACAATAAAATGACCTTACTGTCCACTTTTAACAAATCTGGACCCGCGCCTAGGTTAAGAAGTTCTTCTTTCTCCTTTTCTTTTTCAATTAAAATGTTAATGTAAAAAGAATTCATTAACAGAAATATACCTATAGGCATGATTTCCCAACCAGTCAAATTCTGTTCCTGGATGCTGGACACTGGGTACTCAACACCTACCCACCCACCCCCACCCCCAACACCTCTGTAGTCAAACCAGTGCTTAAGTCAGACACCAGGCCCTGCAAGCATTTTACATTCATTGTCTTGTATGCTCACCCTTATCTAGAAAGTCTGCCCTGTTATTATCCCTGCTCTGGGCAAATGAGAGCTCAGAGGGCAAAGCAACCAGTTCAGGTGTAAATGACAGAGCTGGGATACAAATTCAGGTCTGTCAGACATCAGAGCCTGGTGCTAGAGATAATTTTTAAAGGATTTTGGACTCCATGTAAGCTGCTCAGGTACTTAAGCTGACAAGGAACAAAAACTCTGGATGAAAAAAGATTTCAAGAGCAGCCGGTAACATCAGAGCTCCACTACTCTAAGCAAAGTGAGAGGAAATTTCTGTCCAGAACATCATCTCCCTGGACTTCCTATAAGAAAAGTTTGTTTTGGAGTCGTCTCTTCTCCCTATTGTGTCAGGCAATGAGACTGAGTAGAGCATCATTCAAAAGATGATGGAACCTGAGCATGACAGGGCCACCCTTGCCGACGCTTCCTGAATTCAACCAATTGATCAAAATCCAGTGAGCTGTGACTCTCAGATATTAGCTACAGATGAAGCTATTTTTAAAAGTTCAAAATTCAAAAATGATCACTTGTGGGGGGATCATTTTGCAATAATGACCGAGGCTTTAAAAAAAAAAAAAAAAGACAGTAAAAATGTATCTCTTGAGAACTTTGGAGCTCAAAGCCAGCCTGATGTGCCAGCCACCAGCTCCAAGGGCACAGAGACAGTGAGACGAGCCAGTGTGACACCATGTACACTGGGGCCACCGCAGCTGCCACCTCCAGCTGCAGTTTCAGTTCCTCAGTCCTGCCTAATCAACAGGGCACCAAAGGACCTATGTATGAACTGCACCAGTCAGGGTGCACACAGAAGGCCGAAATCACACCAGTAATTTGAACAGGAAAAAATGTAACATAGAAGTGTACTAAGTAGTAACAAGAGATTCACTACTGAGAGGAGATAAAAGAGCTCTAAGAAATACTGTAGGGCTAAGGGGGAGCTCCAAGGAAGTCTCAGCCAACTTGGCTGAGACTCAGAACTCAGGGAGAGGGTGTTCATGGGGTTTTCTGAGCCACCTCTGGTCTGTACCCAGGGCCCAGACTGGTGATCAGGGAGCCTCTCCAGGGTATTAGCAAATCTCAGTGGAAGGTGAAAGCCCCTGGGTGTCACACATACCACTGGCAACCATGCCATAGGAGCCAGAAAGGGGAAACACCTGCAACCAAGCAAGAGGAGAAGCGCGTTCCTTCTGCAATGTCTTTCCAGAACCTCCTAGTGACAAATCTAACAACAACAAAATGTTTACAGGGTCCGGCTCCAGCATCACAAAGCAGGGCAGAGAAGCTTGATTTGGAGTTCAGAAGCAATAAATGAGTATCTAGCTGCAGCACTGTTTGCAACAGCCCCAAACTAGAAATAACCCACATGCTCATCTATAAAAAAGGATAAGTAAGCAAAATGTGGTAGAAACATACAAAGGAATAGGACATTGCAGTAAAAATGAGTGAATTCTAGCCACACACAATTACATGGCTGAACCTTAGAAACATAAAGTTGAGTGGGTAAAGAAGCTGCAAAAGACAACATACTTATAAAGCTTAAAAACCAAAGAGGTTAGAGTGGGAGAGAGCCAAAGCATAAGAGACTGTTAAAAACTGAGAACAAACTGAGGGTTGATGGGGGGTGGGAGGGAGGGGAGGGTGGGTGATGGGTATTGAGGAGGGCACCTTTTGGGATGAGCACTGGGTGTTGTATGGAAACCAATTTGACAATAAATTTCATATATTGAAAAAAAATAAAAATTAAAAAAAAAACAATAAAATGACTGACATGTAATTTAGCTATACATATAGACATAGAGGAAGCTATTTTTAAATGAGCAAAATAGAGGCACCTGAGTGGCTCAGTCAAGTGTCCAACTTTGGCTCAGGTCATGATCCTGTGGTTTGTGGGTTCGAGCCCTGCATTGGGCTCTGTGCTGACACCCCAGAGCCTGGAGCCTGCTTCAGATTCTGTGTCTCCATCTCTCTCTACCCCTCCCCCCTCTCTTAAAAATGAATAAAAATTTTTTAAAAAATTTTTAATGAGCAAAATAATGAAAAAAATATCCAGAGGAGTGGTTACCTCTAGGAGCGAGATGGATATAGGACTAGGGAGAAGCACATGATAGTTTCAAATATATTGGTAATATTCTAGTTCTTATATTGATGGCAAGTTCATGAGCATTCATTTAGTCACTATGCCTCATAATTTACATGAATATAACACTTGTTACACATATACTTCTGTACACGTCAAATACTGCTTAATAAAGTAAAAGGAATCAAATCGTATGAGGTGAGTTGGGAGTTACCTGGTCTAACAACAGCTCCTGTTCAAAAAGCCTGGATATCTTAATTGATACAGCTCCATATAAACCAGCACGTGCCAGACTATTGGCAAAACAAATGCAAGCCTTGCAGAAACATAAGCAAAGTGCCCAGGACAAAGGAAGCTGTGGTCCCTGCTCTATCACTCTGTGAGGATCAGATTACATCGGGCTATCTGTCCCCAGTCCTGAGGGACCTTCCAGGAACACAGACCATCTGGAGCACTTTCCAGTAACACACAAATGGCTTTCTTGTAGAATGAAGACCAGATTTAGCCCAGGTAGTTCACAACCTGGAACAATAGTAGGAGAAGTTGGAGGGAATTGGATCTTGGCTCAATTAAAAGAACCATGTGTAAAACTGAATATGACAAGTGTTGGTGAAGATATGAAGAAAATGTAATCCTTGTTTCTTGCTGATGGAGATATAAAATGGTACAACCATTGTGGAAAATGGTATGGCATTTCCTCAGAAAATTAGACATTACAATGTAATCCAGCAATTCTACTTCTGGGTATCTATCCAAAAGAATTGAAAACAGAGACCCAAACAGATAATGTTCGTGACAGCATTATTCCCAGCAGCCAAACATGAAAGCAACCCAAGTACCTATTGACAAATGAATGGATACAGAAAATGTGGTCTATACGTACAGTGAAATATTATTCAATCTTAAAAAGTAAGGAAATCCTGTCACATGCTACAACATGGATGAACCTTGAGGACATTACGCTAAGTGAAATAAGCCAGGCACAAAAGAACAAAACTCTGTAGGATTCTACTTACACGGGGTACTAGAAGAGTCAAACGCACAGAGACACGAAGCAGAATGGTGGTTACCAGGAGCTACGTGGAGGGGCTGAGGGAGGTAGTGGTTAATGGACACAGAGTTCTAATTTGGGAAAACAAAAAAGTTCTGGAGATGGATGGTGGGGATGCTTGCACAACAATGAGAATGTACTTAATGCCACTAAACTGTGCACTTAAAAAATAGTAAATTTTAGGGGTGCCTGGGTGGCTCAGTCGGTTAAGTGTCTGACTCTTGACTTTGGCTCAGGTCATGATCTCATGGTTTGTGAGTTCAAGCCCCAAGTCAGCCCTGTGCTGACAGCATGAAGCCTGCTCAAGATTCTCTCTCTCTCCTCCTGTTTCTGCCCCTCACTCCCTCTCAAAATAAATAAACATTTTTTTAAATAGTAAATTTTATGTTATGTATATCTTACCACAATTTTAAAAAAAGAACCATGTGTATTGGTTAGAATGGGCTGTCTTGGCAAGTTCCCTGTTACTGAGAAGGTTCACACAGAGCCTGGTGACCATCTTGTTGGGAATCGTCTAGCTTTGGAGCTGTCAGGGCTCTGGTCAAAGGCTCTGCCTGCAGGAACCCTGTGTGGAGTTGCAGGGCATGGAACAAAAGCAGGCTCCCTCCATTGCAAAGCGCTCAGCCTCCACCTAGTTAAGGTAGATGGGTCTCGCCAGTAGACTGAGCTATACCCCATCACAGACATGTGGGCCGCTGAGAAGGCGCTGCCTCAGGAGGCTTGAGATCCACCTGGAGGAAGGTGGGTCTGAGGAGACCCATGGGATCTGTCTCCCCAGGAGTGAACTTGACTGCTTTGGGGTTCAGGCCCAAGCCTCAGGCCCTCAGTGTTACCAAGCACCCTCTGCATCCATCACAGTGTTGATCTCCAGCAGGACCAGGCCCCTGGGTAAATCCCACTGCAGGTTACCTGGTATTGGCCCCTGACCAGGATTCTGGCCTAGCCCAGCACTGACCACCAGGTTCTAACCTGAGCCAGGGCCCAATAAAGGCAACTTCAAGGTAGTCTTACTGATAGTATGAAAACTTAAAAGTCTAAACTTTAAACTGCAACATACATCCAGACAGGAAAAAAGAAACTAGAAGCAATCTCTGTCAAAACCTCTGTCAAAAACAGGTTTAAAAGCTCAGCCCTCAACAAGAATAAAACCTGGACCAGCTTTTAGGTCACTCTTCTGCCCTGACTTCCCCAAGAGAAAGTGTTTTTGAAATAATGAATCAAACTTCTTACCTGACCTTATCCTTCAAGACTCATTTTCAAAGGCACCTCTCTCAGAAGCCACTCATTTCACTCAACCATAATCAGGTGTTTGTCCTGTGTGTCTTCATAGGGCTTTTGCCCCCGTCTTCACACCTGCTGTGGTTTTCTTGCCAACCAGGTCCAGAAGCTCAGTGAGAGCATGATTTTGGATACCCAGCACAGTGCCTGGCATGCAGCAGACACTCAACACATGGTTGCTGGAAAAGTGAATGCACGCATGCATAAAAATGAACACAGTGAAAGCATAATTTTTAGCTAGGAGCCCAAATTTTGCTTGACTCATTATGACACCTAGTGGTGATTAATCTCCATTGCAGACCCCCCAAAATGCACATAATTACCCTAGGCGCACTTCCCTTTGTTCCAGCAAAGGCCCTCTGAGTGCCAGCTATGTGGCAGGGACCATGTGAGTGCAGGGGACATTTAGATGAGTTGGTCAGTACCTATTCTCGAGGGGTTTTAGGCTAGAAGCACCGAGTGCTGCTCACCACCACAGAGAGTCAGTACTGGCATTAATGTTATATCATTGTAGGGAGAAATGAAGGACAAGAAGGCTCCAATGGGCATGATCTCACTGTGGAGAAGGGCAGCTTCCGAGGGAAGTGGAAACCCTATTACCTGAGCTACCTCATAACATCATCCTGTTTATCGTTCCCTTTAAAGCTAAGCTGGGTTCCAAGTTTTGAGGTATTATCCCAATATTGCTTCTAGCTTCTGCCAACATTCCTGGAAATGTAATGCCTAAAGCCACCCTGGTTTCCCTTATTCCTCCTCCTATGGAGAAAGGATGCTGGGGAAGGAGACTAAGAAAGAGAACCCAGTCCTGCCTTTTAGTCTGCATTTTCTCCAGCCCTTTATTCCTCTACTTCTCCAACCAAGCTTTAAAAAATAAATCCCAACTGGATGACCATTTTGGAAGCAAAATTAGAGTTGGGCCTCTTATTCTAAAATATATATTTTAATACATTTTATTTATAATTTAATATATTTTTATATATGTACATATTATATACTCACACAAAATTGAAATCATTTGTCTTTCAATTATGTGAAGAAATATTTTTTAGCTATGGCCAAAATAATACTTGGCTCATTAAGACACCTAGGTATCTTCATTAAATAAATAAGTTATGGTATACTGATGCTATGGAATACCAGTTAGCCACCAGTTTTCAAATGTAATGCTGTATTATCATTAAAATATGTTCAGAATATATTGCTAAGCTTTAAAAACATCAACAAAAATGCTAGAGCTATCTCCAAATCCATAAAAACACTGTCACGTGAAAGGATGTTCATCAAAATGTTAACAGTGCCTTATCTATGTGTATTTAGGCTCACTTACTTTCTTTGTATATTTTTAATATTTTTATATGGCAAGAATGCATTGTTTTAAAATCAGAAAAACAAGAGCTATTTCCATGAGCAAACAATGAATCCCTGCCTTTCGCATTACTATACTTGGCTGCTGAGGCAGGAGATAGATAGATCTATAGAAACACATAAGTATATAGATTGATAGAAGCATTGCCTTATGAGAACAATGGAAAACCTACATTCTAAGACTCAAGATGGACTGTATGGTTCTTACTTTCTTTGGAGTAACATAGTTCTTTCTGATACCCCTAACAAGGATAACGGACAGTACAATCCATAACAATATACACTATAAAAATTCAAAACATAAAAGCAGTTGTGAGCAGAGGCCTTGGGTTTTCCAAGTCACAGGCTCGGGTAAAGCTTCTCTGCCTGGAACAGGCTCTTCCCAAGGCTCACATTTACAGTAAATGTAATTACACTTTAATGGCATTCATCTCATTCTGTCACTTTTTCCATAGCTCCTATTTTTAACCAGCACAATGGGAACATTTGTCCTCTGATTCACTGACGAGTTTTCAGGCCAGGAGTCTAGCTTTTAAAATGACAGTACCCTTAATCCTATCGCTGATTTTTTAAATGAAATAACAGCCTGTAATTAAAACAATGGAGCACAGGCAACCTCAGTGGGGTAAGAATAGCAACTCGGCACCAAATTCAGGTAATGGGATATATCAGCCACTGTGCTGGAAGGCAGGAAAGGGAGAACAAGGTTCTGACCCCAGCTTTTTGGCCTCGCAAATCACTTCAGAGTCCTGCACCACAGTTGTTATGAAAAGGGGCACTGATTCTTAGATTCCATCAGTCAAGCCCACCCAGTGGGAATGACGAAAGTCAACCCAGGGTTTCTGCTCCTCTGGAAGAGTCCCAGGTGACAGTTCTGCCCACTCGAGCAATGCACTTGGGACTACCAGAGTTGATGGGGCAGTTGAGGTTCTCCTGTCCCATCATATACCATGAAGAGGTGAAGTCTATGTCAGCTCCCCTTAATTCTGTAACCCCACATTGTGGTGGGAGTGACTCTCTGTGATGTCTGGGGCTAGGTCACAAAAGGCTACATGGCTTCTTGCTAGCTGTCTTCATATGCTCTTGGGACATTCCACCTCAGAACCCAGCTATCAGGATGTACAAAGCTGGGTTATGACCAAGACACAAATAGGTGCTTCAAGCCTGGCCCCAGACATGGGAGTGCAGAAGCTCCAATCACCGGAATCCCTCCTAGCATCTTGAGTCTTCCTCACTGATCAACACTGTGGAGCAAAGGCAAGCCATGACCACTGGGTCTTGATCATGGAATTTGTGAGCACAATAAAAGGGTGGTTGCTTATGTCACTAGATTTGTGGTGGGTCCGTGGGCAGCAGTAGTAATTGGAACTCCATATCAGATGTAGGAGTTCAGATGTAAACACTGACATAGTGCTTACTGTGTGTGGAGGACCTGTCTTAAGCAAGATACTAATACTAATTGGCTTTATATTTACCTTCATCATGGCTCTGTGAGGCCTATACTATTATTGTCTATGTTTTACAGTTGAGGCAACTGAAGCTCAGAAAAATTAAGTAACTTGCCCAAAGTTGCACAGCTACCAAGTAGCATTCAAATTGAAATGATCTAGCTCTAGAATGCATACTCTTAGACCACTTAGTAGGTACTTAGGTTCTGTCCAAATCTTTGGTACTAAACTTTATGTAACAACTCTACCTAGGCCCCAGCATCCACTCAGCATCCTTTTTTCCTTTCTACCTTCCTTGCCTTGCTAAGATATGATCAGACACTCCAGGGAAACCCACCTATATTGCACACCTCAAGAAAACACTAATAGAAAGATGCTTTCTCCCAAGAAAAGGGCAAGTTCATTATGCACCTTTCAGACCAGCCTCATGGTGACTCCTGGTCCTGACCTGATTTTTCCCAGGCTCCAGGCAGGGGCTAATTTACATTGCTGCAGCCACACATGCAGCTTGAGATTGCTTCCTGACCTGCAAGCCCTTGCTTAGCAGTCATTTTGTTTGGGTACATGTTGAGTTCCTCGAGTTCTTGTGTGCTTACTCAGCAGGCCTGCTGTCTCCAAAAGAGGACGCTGCATGACAGTGGCCTTCAAGAGCCCTCAGGAGCTCTTAAGTGTTGGCTTTGTTTGCTTCTGTAAACATTTAACATTTATGCACACCCACTAGCAAATCCTGATCAATAAAGGATAATGTTTTGTGGTCTTTTAGCAGAAACTCTTTCTTAAACTTTACTTCTGCCATTTAAAAGTTTTTCCTAAAACCACAGGGTCAAACTCTGATTGTGGTGCCATTAGATCATGCAAAAATCCTACGTAGATGTCTCCTCTATTCTAGGTATCAATCAAAAATGAACAAAACATTTCCTTTGGTTGATCCTTTCCAAACAAATAAAAGCCCTGAGTAAAAAGCCCTAGCTTCTTACCCACCTACTATTTTATTTGCTACTTAAGTAACTGCCAGAGGGGCGCCCAGATGGCTCATTTGGTTAAATGCCCTACTCTTCGTTTCTGCTCAGGTCATGATCTCATGGTTTCTGAGTCTGAGCCCCAATCAAGCTCTGAACTGACAGCATGGAGCCTGCTTGGAGCTCTCTCTCCCTCTCTCTCTCTGCCCCTCTCCACTTTCTCTCTCTCTCTCTTTCAAAATAAACAAACTTTTAAAAACTTTTTAAAAAGTAATTGCCAGCAAACATCACTGATTCTTCCCTCCATCCTCTCCCTCCCTCCCTTTCCACCCCTCTCTTTCAACTTTCCTTTCCTCCTTCCCTCTCTTTCTCTACCCTCTCTCCTTTCCTTTTTGCTTTCCTTAAACTATGCACCTATTGGGCTTAGGGTAAGACCTATAGGAGGTCACAGATACAAGCAGACACTAGGAGAAGGCTGGTATAGCACCTATTTGATGTAAGCCACAGCATGTTACAAAATCATTAGTGGCAGATCCTATACACCTCAGAATTCATTTCAAAGAGATTCCCCCACTCCTCCACTATTCACTGACCAGCATACAAATGTACCCACTAACACTGATGTTCATTCTCCCAAGACCTCTCACTGCCAGGAATATTAGCAGCAGGATCTGCTGTGGCAAGCTGGGACAGATTAAACAAGACGTCTGGGAGGGAGTACTCAAGTTCAGAGCACTTTCACTCTGCTTCATGTCCTATTCCTGTTTGATTCTATTTTCTCTCTTATACTCACTCTAACACAATGAAAAACGGAGAATGTGCCTTCAACCCCAGTGATCTTCATCCTATCGTCTCTGAACATGGTTCTGTGCTGCTATGAGCTGTATATTATTCTAAAAGAATTCACATTTTAGAATCCCAAAAGGGAAGAGGAATGGCCTAAATGCTACATAGCCCAGTACATGGCCTGATGTGGCTCAAAACTCCTCGTGTTAATGCCATTCCTGTAATTTAGAGGGCACATCCATCAAAAGGGCTGATGAATAGTATGAGATAACCCAATCAACCAATATGCAGTAGAGACTTGATAGAGAAAAGTCAGTCTAAAAGACAGCATTTAATCTACATGGAGGAAAGTTGTCTTGGGAAGTGACAAATATCACACTGTAAGCATATAAAATCCTCTTATGCTTTATACTGAGACTTTTACTTGCTAGGACACCAAGAAAATAAATGATCACCTAGAGTGAGAGAGGTATTACTTAACACACTGAAAATATGTAAAAGTACGCAGAAAAAAAATAGACTCTACAAGGAGGATTATGTAATGGTGGAAATGTAAATGGGAAGCAAATTTCCCAAAGTTCCCCAAAGGTCAAAAGATATAATTTCAAGTTCTTCCCAAATTGCACTGAAAACTTTACCTCAAGAGTTTCCGAGTCATGGGAGGCCCAGTTTAGAATTGCAAGTATTAAGGCCTACCAATCAATCTCAAATGAGCAAATTTATCAGAATGCCAAACCCTAAATGCTTTCAAAAAAACAGGACACTGGTGAGGATGACCATAATGACATCACGGATAACTACTATTATTACTACATCTACAACAATAAAACCTCAACAAACTGCGCTAAGTACTTTATAAATCTTAGTCCATTTAATCCTCAAGATAACCGTATTTGTTGGATCCTTTTTACAGGGGAGAAAACCCAAGGCACAGGGAGGTTAAACACACTCTACTGACAACATGACAAGCTACCAGCTCTGCTGCAGGTGATGATAGAGAGAAAGCTGTCTGCTCCATGAAGATTGGTCCTTTGGGGAGTAATTTGGAGTCACCCCAGGTTTTAGGGTGTAGTACTCAGCCTGACATAGTCAAGAATATCCTGTGTTGAGTTGACTCTGAGGTAATCAAGTCTGAAGGATGGATTTGAATCAACGTAATTTCACTTTCAGTTACAAACCAGAATACCAATTTTTTAATGGAGATTCCTAAACTTCCATTGGTTCATGGCTTAGTAATTTTTTCACTGTGCTCCTAAGAAACAGAGGAAACATTGGGGCACCTGTGTGGCTCAGCTGGTTAAGCTTCTGACTCTTGGTTTCAGCTCAGGTCATGATCTCATGATTGAGCCCTGCATCTGTCTCTGCCCTGCGGCCTGCTTAGGATTCTCTCTCTCCCTCTCTCTCTGTCCCTCCCCTGCTCATGCACACTCATGCTCTCTCTCTCAAATAAACTTTTAAAAAAGAAAGAAAGAAAGAAAGATCTAATCATTTCTTTTATGAAGTACTTAGGGCCAAACAACTTAATGAGAATTTATGTTCTAAAAACTTTTAGCTGTTTGAAAAAATTTGAAAATTGAATGAAAATATACTTACTTCATTAATTACTAATGTGATGTGAGTGCCTGTTGGGCTCTGCACTTTCTCCAACCTTGAAATTTGATCAGACACTGTCACCTTCATTCCCTGCTCCATGTTGATTTTTGAGCTGTACCTGCTTTTATCACACCAACTGCCAAAAACCCTGCTTTGGAAAGATATGACATCATCAAAAGGAATGTAGTGCAAGCTAACACTTAATGTGACTACTTGGAGCTGGTATTTCCTGCAGTGTTTGATAAATTGCAGCATGGCTGTGTTTCCCTTGAAAACAGAATATCCCATTCCTGTGAGCTTGCTGTGGGAAACTGGGGCACCTCAGTGCAGTTTGGGAACTGTATTAATTTACACTACAAAACATAACTGCCAAGTGTACTGAACTTCTCACATTTTCTCCCCAGTAACATTGGGAAACCAAAATAGAAAGCCTTTGGGACCCAGAGTCAGTAAGGGGGGCAACCTGGGGCTCACTAATCTGCTCTTTGATTTAGTTACTGCAATTACAGTATAGTCCAAGTACAGCTTGCATTAGTGGGTGTGTGTTTATTGTACTATTTCACTTGGATATCTCAAACCCCAGGATAAAACAAAAAGTTGCAAGTTATTCTTTTCTATAACATTTGCTAAAAGGCAAAGGATTATTACTAACTACAACTCTTTATGAAATATATATGCATTTTTAAATATCTTTAAAAATTTTTCATCACCATCTTACAAAAAGTATTGGGTTTTAAGTTTATTTATCTTGAGAGAGAGAGAGAAAGTGGGGCAGAGACAGAAGGAGAGAGTGATTCCCAAGCAGGCTTCCTGCTGTCAGCAAAGAGACCAAGGCAGGGCTTGAACCCATGAACTGTGAGATCATGACCTGAGCAGAAGAGTCAAACACTCAACCGATTGAGCCACCAAGGTGCCCCAACAGTATTGTTTTTTTAATTTAAAAACAAAACTGTAGTCATTTTAATAAGTAGGTAAGGAACAGTAGCAGCATTTTTCCTATTAGGAAGCTTGTATTTTCAGTATTTTAAACGTCAATAAACAGAAATGAGCTAGAATGGTCAAGTTAAAATAAGCCACTGTGAGATACCTCATTTGACCAATGCTAAACACGTTTCCCCTCATTTTAACATCCCTGAGGTCAGGGTGCATCTTGCAGTCGCTGTTGGCCTGGGGGAACAACACTGTTACTGCTCGCCACCTTCTGGCTGGATCAAGAAGTGCCAGCATCAAACCTAGCAGAAGATGGTGTCAGAGTTGCACTCTTCAAGAGCCCATTTTAGGAATGTCTTAACCAATGTGTTTGCTTCTATTTCCCTTCTTACGTATGCAGCAGAGTGATATCCAACAAGAATTTATTTTTGAATGTCTAAGAAATTTCTTTCAAATATATAAAATAGGACTAATTTCCATGCAAGTTCAGACTCACCTTGTACCACCAGCATCCCACCTAAAAGGCCACACTGTATCTGTCTGCCCAGGTTTTTCTCCCAGGCACAGACATTTGCTCAGTCTTTGTGCAGGCATAGACCAGAAGTGCAGGGGAGTTAACTCCTCTGGAAGCAGCCTTTAAGGGTTGGAGGGCAGGACTGGTAAATAAATAACTCAGGCTTTTGTCAGTGGATAGACTGTGCTGCTTCAAAGTCCTAAAGGGATTGAGTTCCTACTGTCTACCTATGGCACTGACCTGATTCTCAGCCTTATACTTGCCTTTTCCCTTCCCTTCCACCATCTCTCAGCTCCCTCCCTCCTGCTCCCTGGAATCACCTCTCAAACTCTGCACCTAAGTCCTTGGCTCAGGCTCTGCATTGGGACAGATCCAAACTAAGACTTGTGCCTTTTATTACAGACATATGACAGTCAAGAACTGAAAACCACCTTTCTTGGTTACAATTTCCATTTTGCCACCATATTTTTAAAATAAACTTTATTTTTTGGGTACAGTTTTAAATTTACAGAAAAATTAAGAATATAGTACAGATTTACCATATACCCCATACCCAGTTTCCCCATTACATTTTACAATAGTATGGTACATTTGTTACAATTACCAAATCAATATTATCATGCATAATCATTGATGAAGTCTACACTTTATTCAGAATTCTTCTGTTTTTAGCTGCTATTCTTTTCCTGTTCTAGGATCTCATCCAGGACACATTACATCTAGCAGTCCTGTTTCCATAGGCACCTCTTGGCTGTCACAGTTTTTCGCATTTTTCTTGTTTTTAATAACCTTGACAATTTTGAGTTCTGGTAAGCTGTTTTGTAGAATGCTCCTCAATTGGGATTTGTCAGATGTTTGTAAAGAAGACCAAAGAGGTGAAGTATTATTTTCATGACATCATATCCAGGGTCCATACTAATAAATGACTTACCACTGTTGACTTTGACCATGATCACCTGCCTGAGACAGTTTGTCAGGTCTCTGTACTGCAAAGTTACTCTTCCCAGCCACCTTTCCACATTATAAACTTTGGAAGGAAATCATTACATGCAACCCACGCTTAAAGGTGGAATCTCTTAAGTCCAGAGTATCTACATAAATTATTTAGGATTCTGAATGAGAGATGGTTTCTTCTCCAATTATTTATCTACTCAATCATTTATCAGCATGGACTCATGGATTATACTTTGGGTTATAATACATTATTTATTTTGTTGCTCAAAGGGTTCCAGCTTTAGCCACTAGATCTTTTAGTTGCCTCCTTCATCCTTTTGCCATATTCTTATCATTGTGAGTTTTTTGTTTTTGTTTTAATATTTCTTTCCTTTCTGGTGCTACAAGATGCTTCAGGCTAATCTTGTATATTTCCTGCTCCAGTTTTAGAATCAGCCATTTCTCTAGAGCCCTAGCTCCTTTTTTGGAGAACAGTATTAGAAGCCAGTATCTACAGGTTAGGTGTGGTCTTTGATACTAGAGTGTCATTGCTTTTAGGGTCACCTTAGCTGATGGAACAATGAAAAAAATGTGTTTACTAGCCTATGTATGTTCACTATCTAAATATATAATCATCTGTATCTATATTAAGTGAAACAGTTTATACCAATGTCTCCAACTCTAATCCATTACGCCATAGATCATTTTAACCTCCTCTCCTTGCTATCTGTAACCCCACACTTTAGCAGTGAAACCAGACTCTTGCCATCTGCTATCCATTTAATTGTTCAAACCTAGTACATAGTCTAGCACTAGACTAGAATTATTAACCCGTACTGTGAGAAATAACTACCAACTAGAGTACAGTGCTTATACAGATTCTTTTGCCTTTCACCTTACAGACTCATTTCCAAGGTTACTTAGATCAGAACCCTTCCCTTGAAACCTCTTCTATTAGGTGGTTTCACACATTTGTAATACAGTTAGATTATTTTATCACATCCTGGATTCCATCCAGGGATCTCCTCTCTAAATGAAATTTTTAAATATGCATACATTAAGACTCACTCTCTGTACTATAAGGTTTATGAGCTTTGGCATATTGTCCTATCTCCACCATTATTGTATCGTTCAGAATAGTTTCACTGCCCTAAAAATTCCATGTGCTTTACCTATTTCACCCTTCCACCCTCCCTCAATCCTCTGGCAACCTCTTTTTAGCCTCTCCATAGCTCCACCTTCTCCAGAATGACAAAAAATGGGAATATAGTATACAGCTTTTTCAGAATGGTTTAATTCAGTTAGCATCCATGTTTTCTGTGGCTTGATAGCTCATTTCTTTGTAATGCTGAACATTCCATTCTGTCAACATAGCACAGTTGGTTTATCCATTCATCTATTGATAGACATTTTGGTTGTTTTGGTGATTATAAATTAGCTGTTAGCAACATCTGTGTGCAGGTCTCTGTATGCATATGTTTCACATCAGTTGGTTAAGTACCTACAAGCATGACTTCTGGATAAGACTATTATTGTTCATTTACATTTATTGTGATTACTGTGTTAGGTTTCCAGCATTTTGGACTTCCTATGGTTTTGCCTTTTGGTTTTTTGTTTTTTTGGGTCTTCTTTTAAATTAAGAGGTTCTCACCCTCCATGCCCCCACTACTTTAAAAGTTACACACTCATTTTCTTTTATTGTTACCTTGAATGAAATATTTCTTACATGTGTATCTTTGCCAACCTCCTAAATCTACTTTTTAAGGGTCTAAGAACATTTGAACTCCAATTAAGCCTTCAACGTGTACCCTATTTTGTCTTGTTTTTTAGATCCATCTTGCTTTTAATATCACAAATAAGGCATTATTTGTACTGTTATAAGTCAATGTTCATTCAGATTTACCCATATTTTTTTGGTCACGATCCTTTCTTGAGCTTCAGACCTTTCAACAGATGGTGGTCCTTCTGCATCACTCATCTTCTAAACTGAGAGTCTACTGATGACAAAACTACTCATTCTGTTGGAAATGTCTATTAATCCTCACTTCCAAAAATATAGATTCACTGGGTATTGATTCTTGGTTAGTAGTTTTTGTTTTTCTTCAACCACTGATACTGGCCATCTTTCTGGCTTTCCTTGCTGCTGAGAAGTCAGTAAGCCCTACCATTACTCTGTTTTGGGTAATGACTTTTCTGACTACTTGCACAAATCCAACATTCTGCAGTTTTACACACACACACACACACACACACACACACAGTCTGTAACTCGCTTAGGACTTATACAGCTTTCTGAATCTGAAGGCTCATGTCTTTCATTGGTTCTAGAAAATGTCTTTATCTTCTCAAATATTACCAATTTCCAATTCTTTCTAAAACTCTTTTTAAGATTATGCTAGAACTTCTCAGTCTCTCCTCCACATTGCTTTCCTAATTTTTATATTTCTATCTATTTATCTTTGTGTGTTATCTACTGGGTAATCATTTGGCTCTATTTTCCGGTTCGTTCTCTCTTCCATAGGTTGACAAGGGATTTATTTTTATATAAAGAATTCTTATTCCTTACTCTTATTAAACACATATTAAATATATTCATTTTATATCTTATATCTGAAAATTCCACTATCCTAAGTTTTTGCAGGTCTGACTGTACTATCTGTTTTCCACTGGCTCTCATTCAGGATACCTTATTTGAGGCATCCTGTGATTTTGTGGGTTTGTGATTTAGGACTATGAGCTCACGTTCCTTTGGAGCTTTATCTGTAAAGAGTGTCTGAGGACTACATTAAAGCTCTGTTCTTTCAGCGTGGATATGCAGTTGCTTTAGCCATGAGCTCAGGGGCATTACCAGCTTAAGATGACTTTAAGAACTTGCTTTGAGAAGTTTTTAGACATCATGTAACATGAGAATTCAAACTGCTTTTGACCTCTGAGAATGCTTTCCTTTCTTGCCAGTTCAGCAACAATTTAAGAACATTAAAAAAAATTATCCAACATTTTGAGTTATTATCAGGTTATTCAGAGTATCTACTCCTTCACACACTGGAAATGCAAAGTCCCTAAAGTCTAATTCATGACATCACTGAAAGGCAACATTGATACAGTAGAGGTAGAGCATCTAGATTGTTCTTCTGTTTTATCAAGCAAGGTGAAAGTGGTGAGTAGAAAGCTAGAATGGTTGAGGTTTTCTTTGGCGATGGTCAGGTGACATTATCAGGAAATGTGTCAGCTGCTCCTAAGAGAGACCAAGACGGAAGTTACTTCTTTCCCAGTAACCAAAGTCCAGAGAAGGCAGTCAAGAGCTGGATTATACTGGTTCCACAAGGTCATCAGGAATATTATCCTTACAGCTTTTCCTCTATAAAGATGCCCCATAGCCCAAGTAGTCTTCAACCACATCTACACTCCTGTCAGAAGTAAGGGGTTAAGTCCAAAAAGGGCACATGCCAATCATCTGTCCTTCTGAAGAGGCTTGTCCAGCCAACTTCCCCACCTCCATCTGGCAATCCATGGCTCCAAGGAGACTGGAAGTTTAATCTTTTGGCTGGTCCCATTGCTGCTGGAGTAGAACTGGAGATTCCTGGATACTTGATAGGCAAATAGCAGTCTCTGCCACAGAACCTGAACATTTTCACTGTGTGAGGCTCCACATCAAGGGAGAGACTAAAATCAAGATGGTAATTTACTGCTGGAACAAGTCCTTAAGAACGTGGGAGAGAATACAGTCAAAAGCACAAAGGGAGGGTTTAAACTTGGAGACCAGACACATCTTCACTTGAGACTAAACGGAACAGAAAGAGAAGACAGGACACTGCGCCAAGTATGG
The DNA here is from genome assembly GCF_018350175.1 of Felis catus. NCBI lineage: Eukaryota > Metazoa > Chordata > Mammalia > Carnivora > Felidae > Felis > Felis catus. The sequence goes on from NC_058370.1 coordinate 59,416,092, forward strand.
GATGGTTAAGACTAGAAACCAAGGGGATTCCTTGTAGCATGCAAATGACAAGGTCTCCTGTGGAGGTCACTGAATTGTGGTGGGAGGGGGATGCAGAAGGCAGAAAGCCTGGACCACCTGCTATGGGAATGTAAACAGTATAAAAAATGCTGTTATGTTTATATTTATATAAAATATAGAGAGATTATTCGCACTTGTCACTTCTGGTCTCATTACATAAGAAAACTGAATTTAAAGCTGGAGGTAATAAATGACAAAAACAATTTAGGCATTGATGACAGAGGACACTCTTCTTAACATTCCTTTCATAACTCTCAAAAAGTGCCTTTCATGTCTAGGGTTTTGTTTTTGTTTTTTTGTTTTTTTTAATTGAGAGAGAGAGAGGGTGCAAGTGAACAAGGGTGAAGAGAGAGAGAATCCCACAAGGGGCAGAGAGAGAGAGCAGGGCTCACCAGGAGTGGGGCTTGTGCTCACCCGAAACAGGGCTTGAGCTCACCCGATGCAGGACTCCAACTCATGAACTGTGAGATCATGACCTGAGCTGAAGTCATAACCGACTGAGCCACCCAGGCAACCTCTAGTACAACTTTTCTGAAGTACTTCTGAGCCACCCACCCTGGAAGCTCTGTGTCAGGTATGTGCCAAAGCAATGGTCTGCAACCTTGGGGAGTGAGGATATAAATTTAGGTTTGCAATGAGATAAGCATATACAATTCATTCACATCCTCTTCTTCCTCTAGAGATGAGGAGAATAAGGAAGAATCAATTTGATTTGATTATATAGTCTTAACTCCATTTCACTTCTCCCAATTATCATCCCAACTTTCCAGAACCATTTCTTACGCTGAATAAAGGGCTATCTAGCACTTGCTTAACACCCTTTCCCAAAATCCCTTCCTCTGAACACTGAAAGACAGCCTCTAGGTAGCCTTGTTTGCTTTCCCTGTGTGGAATTAGATGAACTCAATGCTTAAGGATCCAATTGTATCCCCTCTGTCATGTCACAAATGCCTCACATGAAACAGAAAATTAGTGGTAAATATTACGGCAAAGTCTCCCCAAATTAACTAACCTGTAGAAATTTGCAGGTCACGTTCTAAATCACAACACTCATGTTAGGAGAGAGATGTTTCTCTGTTTAAATCAAGTTCAGTCAGCATGACTAAATAGCTGCCTGGGGCCTGGGTGCCATGTGGCCAGACAGCACTCATCAGCCAAGTCCAGAGGCACCTGAGCTCTCCTTGAGCTCCCACTAAGAGCATTAGCCGGGCATGGAGGCAAGATGATGAAGCAGTTTTCACACTTCCACAGATCAAAGTGGCATAGTGAGTATCTAGAACTACATCCTGCATGGGCTCCAAAGTGGAATAAAGCTTGCTATTTTCCATCACAGTAGGTATTACCCCCCACCATGCTCAAGCACTGTTCTCTCAAGAGTTGTGAGCGTTGCAGTGCTCAGGCAAATGCAGCACTCAAGCTTTTCACCTTTATTCTTCCCACAGCATTTCATTTTAATGTCAGCTAACAATAGAAAATCCAAGAAGGCAGCTCTCCCACAAAACCCATGGAACTGGCATGTGAGTGATAGAACTGACCACGCTTATATCAACCCTGCAATTAAAATCTCATGAAAAATCATTCAAAGTAAATTGTTACATAGAACACACTTTTAAAAGCAGCACTGGCTCTTATGTGTGTAGAAAAATAAATATTCACTAACACAGACACTTCTGACAGATCAAAATGGGTCACAGCTGTTGTTACTCTTTGAATTATAGCAAAAATAAATTTTGCAATATAATCTGAAGGAACTCCAGGCTCTCTAGAATTCATATTTTTAATATTCAAACCCACATTGAGTACTACATCATTCAACACAAATATTAGAGAAAAATATTACCCCTAATTTTTCTGTTAATGTCAATTTGACAAGGGTTAAGTGCTAAGATTCTAGTTCAGAAAACACCTTGCCATTTTTTTTACTGACTGAGATACAGTTTATCATTTTATGTGTTTATTATCTGTTTACAAAAAAGAATTTAAGGTGGACTTTTACAGTAATTGGGATTAACTGACATCTCAACAGTCTGAGACAAAAATTATTTTAACTAGAAAAAAACATTTAAGCAAAAATGGCAATAAACTGGAATCATTTAGTTATTGCTTTCATAGGACAACGTTTTATAAAAATTATTGCCTATTTCTTCTAAATAGGACAAATACTAGGATTTTTCCTATCAATCATTCCTTTAATAATTCTATTGCTAGCCTTATAAAATAAAAATAGGGGCGCCTGGGTGGCGCAGTCGGTTAAGCATCCGACTTCAGCCAGGTCACGATCTCGCAGTCTGTGAGTTCGAGCCCCGCGTCGGGCTCTGGGCTGATGGCTCAGAGCCTGGAGCCTGTTTCCTATTCTGTGTCTCCCTCTCTCTCTGCCCCTCGCCCGTTCATGCTCTGTCTCTCTCTGTCCCAAAAATAAATAAACGTTGAAAAAAAATTTTTTTAAAATAAAAATAAATGATAATGTGACTACAAAACTTAGTTTGCAATTATCCACTGTAAAACCTCCTCACATTATTAAAAGACACTCCACATTTCCTCTTATATAGTTAAATGTGGACAAATAGTGAATAGACAGTTTTATAGCTTAAAATACAAGTGAGGAAAACATAGACGTCTGTCATACCAGCAGCTGGTTTTTATTTTTATTTTTTTAAGGAAATGTTATGAATTTAAAAAGGGAGTTCCAAGAAATGTAATAGGATTCCCAGTAATGATTTCTGAGATCTATGAGATTTGAAACGTAATTATAAAAGGCTAAAAGCCAAACACATTTCTACTTTAACCTTTTTCAAAAAATCCAGATGATCTGTCACATCAAGGAAGTTTGGCACATTACCGAGGCCATAGTCTTAGTCATCCTCAGAATCACTGTTCCTTCTTGTGGGGATAGAGCACCGCACCGAGGATAGCAAAGTGTCTTCAATTGGTTTCTTAGGGTTTTCCTCCAGATCTGTCTTGATTGCTCCAGATTCTGACAGTTTCCACTCCAACTCTACGTGACAAAGAAAAGCCAAATCACCTAAGACAGTCAGCACAAGACCCTCGTCCTCAAGCCCATCAAGCCAGTTTTTTTCTAAGCAGAAACTATGATCATCAACATTTGATGACGATTTTAGTGCTACAGTTATAAGGTGCCTAGAAGAAAAAAAAATCAGACCCTTAAGGAGGAAAACAAAATACTTTCAAATGCTTTTTCAGAAGATATTACATACACAGTAAAACCTTGGTTTGCAAGCATAATTCATTCCAGAAACATGCTTGTAATCCAAATCACTTGTATATCAAAGTTAATTTCCCCATAAGAAATAATGGAAACTCAGATGATTCATTCCACAACACAAAAACACTCATACAAAAATGATTACAATACTGTAATGTAATATAAAATAATAAAATACAAAATATAAAGAAAAATAAACAAATTAACCTGCACTTAACCTTTCAAAACCTTCGTGGCTGATGTGAAGGAGACAAGAGAGGAGGGTTATGTATAGGACGACTTTCACTATCACTAATGGAATCACTGCTATGTATTGGCTCAATGGACTCTCTGCATGGGAACCATTATATATGCTGGCATGGATGTTGGCTACAGTACACTATTAATAAATTCTTATCATCTACTGTATTTAATGTAACTGGTAATAAAGCAGCAGAGGAAAGGGTCTATATCTGCAGGCAGCCTGACCTAGAATGAAACAAAGCATCCCAAGCTCACTCATGTATGGAAAAGCAAAGGACAGTTCATTGGTGCTTTGAAGTGACAAAAAATACACTAGTGCCAGTTGTGGGCACCTTCCAATGTTCTGAAAAAACACTGATTTCTGCTAAACAGTGTGGCCTGAGACCAAGCATCCGAAATGATCACCCACAATCCCTCAGATTGAGAGAGAGAGAGAGAGAGAGAGAGAGAAAGAACGAACTACCACTGGCTCAGTTTGATTGTGTGACATTCAGCATCATGTACTACTCATATTGCAAGACACTGCTCGTTTACCAAGTTAAAATTTATTAGAAATGCTTGCTCATCTTGCACAACACTTGCAGAATAACTTACTCGCAATCCAAGGTTTTACTGTATTTGAACCTACATGGTAATTAAAAACCAAAGACTAAACCTGTTTTCTAATGACTACCGCTTCTCAACTTGCACAGTTTTCCAGGAAAGAAATCATCATGAAACATTCAAAGGAAATACTTTTCACAGTCCTTCTGGCAATCTAATCATTAAGTCTAATTTTAGTTAACAAAAGGAAATTCTTAGGCCTCATGTCCGGCATCTCAGTCTACTAGAGTCAAAGGATAACTGTATGATGACATCCCAGAACTTACACATTTGTCTGAAGTAATAAAAGCAGTACCAAGAAAATAAATCAGTGACTAAAACCTCAGTTCCTGTATTTCACTTGTTTATTTATTTTGGGAGAGAGGGGAGCACATGTCCATGCAAGCAGGGGAGGAGCAGAGAGAGGGAGAGAGAATCCCAAGTAGGCTCCACACTGTTAGTGCAGAGCACAACACAGGGCTCGATCTCGAGAACCATGAGATCAGAACCTGAGCCAAAATCAAGTCAGACGCTCAACTGAGCCACGCAGGTGCCCCTCACTCTCTTGTAATCAATGAAACTCCACAAGGATGTGAGACCTCGTGAAGTGAAATCAAGGGATACATTTTGCATTGCAGAAAAGACTCCAAGCAGAACTAAGGACTACATGAGAGACTACAGCAAACAGCAAACAGGTTTAAGTGATGCTCTGCCAATTAGATAACGCCACTAAAATATGACAACCACTTTATTTAAGTCATATTAATTTAAAATGCTCCATGGAGATCATTAACACCAGTGTTTACAACTCTAGGTACCTCAGTTGAATGTTATGAAAATTCAACAAATATCTTAAAAAAAAAAAATCTTAATTCTGATTCTTGACTCAAGAATATATTTAAATCCACCTATACATATATACATATATATATGTATAGGTGTACGTATTAATGTTATTATTCACTTCCACGCAATAATTATAAGTTCACTAATCCTCAAATTATTTCTACAAATAAAGACTGTAACTACTATCGTATACCCCTCTCTGTCCCCTCATGGTAAAATTCAAAACACCAGAGGGGCACCTGGGTGGCTCAGTCAGTTGAGCAACCAACTTCAGCCCAGGTCATGATCTCATGGTTCATAGGTTCAAGCCCCATGTCTGGCTCTGTGCTGACAGCCAGAACCTGGAGCCTGCTTCGGATTCTGTGTCTGCCTGTCTCTCTGCCCCTCTTCCACTCATGCTCTGTCTCTCTCTCCAAAAAATGAATAAACATTAAAAAAAAAAAAAAGAGTAAGATGAAAACATAGTTTAGAAATATTTAGAAATGCTGTATGCCTTTGAAGATTTGAATAATGTATAACTGATGTAATGTGTGTATGTATGTACACATGCTATACTTATCTCACAAGTATCTTACATAAAATAGTTACATAAAATAGTATGTAAAGTCACATTTGAACATTTTTTTATTTTATTTACTTTTTTTTTTAATGTTATTTATTTATTTTGAGAGAGAGACAGAGAGCACGAGTAGAGGAGGGACAGAGACAGAGACACAGAATCCAAAGCAAGCTCCAGGCTCTGAACTGCCAGTATGGAGCCCAATACAGGGCTTGAATCCATGAAACGTGAGATCATCATGACCTGCGCTAAAGCCAGATGCTTAACCCAATTTGCCACCCAGGCACCCCTAATGTTTTTTTTTTAAAGCACAGGTGGACACATTATTTCAATGAGTGACTTAGGTGGAAACCCTTGGGCCTCAGGTTCTCTCTTTCATGCTATGAGTATGTACATAGTTCAACACCTCGTGTAACAGGTCGAAAGGAATAAAAGACATGTCCTTCAGGAATAAAAGGATATATCCTTCAGGAGTTAAGAGGCAGAATTCAATAAACTTCTAATTTAACTTAAAAGCCACTAAGACATTCAACTGAGAAAATATTCTTAAACATTTTTATGCATGTCAGTATAAAAAAGTATAAATATCAGTAATATGTTCAAGTGAATTAAACAAAAAATGAATGCTGAGATCTTTAGTTGTAACTTAAAACATACCCAACTATAGGGGCAAATAAAACCTATTAGACATAAGTATTAAATATACATATTTTAAAGTCCATTGTGTCCTCTTTTAATAGAATTATTAGAGCCCAGTTGTAACTGCCCCCAGTGACTCATCTAATGAGAGATTAAATGTATTTCTTTCCTTTTGACAACACACAGGGGCAAAGATGACTGACAAATCATCTAACACATGTCTGTTCAAGAGAAACATCCCCTCATCATCTCTAACATGCACTGGTCATCGCTCACATGCCCTAGACCACCTCAAAGAAGCCCTTACCATCTATTGTCAGGTTCATGCCACCAAACACCAGAGGTCCAATAAATTGAGCCTTGATATCTCCTTCAAGGTAAACAAATATCGTAGGCAGATTCCTATCAGGATAATTAGGTATGCAGGTTGTTGAAATGGCTTTGATAAATTTGACATCAGGAAACTTCCTGGCAAGTCCACTGAAGTGCTGATTTATGAGGGCACAGAGGGGAATCCTGTAAAGTAGAAATGGGAAACAACAGTGAGCGAGAAAACCTATAAAACAGAAAGAGAAGCAACTGTGATTCTGTATTTATATTGGGCAAAGCTCAACTACCCTTCTACCCTATGTAAACCCTAATAGCTTCACAAATGATTCTGCTACTCCAGTCAAGATGATTAAACATTTTTTAAAAAACCTTTCTGGTAAGTTCAGGGAAAATAAAGAACTCAAAATCTAAAACGCAATTTAAGTTGACTCAGTAGTAACTCAAAAAAACAGCTTCAATGTAAAAGATAATTATTATGCCCACCTATATGAGAGAACATTCAAGATTCAGAAGGAGTGAAAAAGGTCAGAAAGTATTTCCTGCTTTTCAAAAAATTTCTACACAAGTACACAGTAGGAGAATGCAGCTGGAAGTAAGGCACAGCAGAGCACCACTGCGTCACTTGCCTGGAACAATTATTATAAAGGTCACCCCGACATCTACGAGAATGATTCACTACATGCAATTTTGAAATGCCAGAGTTTCTCTAGAAGGATAAATAAGGAATTCTTTTTCAATAAAAACAATCCTCATTGCTATGATGTAATAAAAAGCATTCTTATTAGTCACAAATATTAATTTGAAAGTCTAAAGACAAAAATTAGGCATTAGGTTTGGGCAAATCAGCAACAAAAACAAAATACTAGTTTAAAAAACAAACAAACAAAACCTCCAATGTGGATTAAGCCTGGGATATCCAAGGCATAAATTCAAATTAACATTTAAGGATAGTGCGTAAGGTCAGCTCACCCTTGTTTGTAAAGGTGCAAGATTACCCACAAGCCCTCACCGGCTTTAGTAACTTCTTGAACATAATCCTTTCCTGAGATCTCCAAAACTTCTCCAAATTTATTCTTTAGTTGAGTTGCTTTCCACTCAGCCAGTCTTTGCTGCCTGTACCGCAGAAGGAGGAGAAAGACATCTTACACATCCAGCCCACACGTCCCACACACCTTTCACACAGCAACCTTTATAAAGATCCATGTTTATTTATTTGCCACATGGCAGAAGTCCAAGACCAGTTCACTGAAATCTGCAAATTACTATTTAACTATATAATCCTTTCCAAATGTTATCTCGGTCAGAAAGTTAACTTTTCCAAAGACACACATTTTAGTGCCACACAAAAAAACAAACAGTCCCTCTGGGTGGCACTAACCTGTACATTTCAATAGCACGTTCATCTTCCTCATTAAACTCGTCTTCATTTTCTTCCAGCTCTTCCAAAGTCATATCTTCATATGTTTTCACTGAATGTAGTTAAGTTAGCAAAAACCAAAATATTTAAAAGATGAACAAACTTGCATTTTGTTTTTCCTCCTTTTCTTTTCTCCTAAAGATGTGCATGCAATACCAATAAAACTCACTCGGCAAAACCAAAATAAAAAATACTGAAGGTATTACACTAGTAAATAAGAACTTAAGTGTGTTTTAAAAAAGATAGGCCTATGTTGACATATGCAGCAGAACTGACTCTCCTACCTCCATGCAATTGTAGGGATACGAATGAGAAGTTTCCCAAGTTTATAAAACAAGAGAGTTGTATTTGCCTAAACTCACCTGGTCTGCTCTTCAAGCACACACACCCATGACCTGGAGTATTAACAATTCTGTTTCTGAGGACACGGGGGAATACCAGTGGGTGTCCTCCCTGGCACACCTTCCCTAGACACGGGGGAATACCAGTGGGTGTCCTCCCTGGCACACCTTCCCTAGAGTTAAAGGGATTATTACAGGACTTCTGGTTCTTCTCTTGTGAGTGGTAGCTAGGCAGCTCTCTTTCCTTTTAACCAACTGCTACAAAATCTCTATTTCGTTTTTACTGCCATATTCTTGCTTCTTGACATCAAATCAGATTTTTATCCTCCAACCCCAACTCCAACACTAAACAAATTGCTCTTATCAAGATCAACAATGACCTCCACTTCCTGATGGATGAGCAGCATTAATCCAACCCCCCACGGCCTTCTCCTTGAAAGATGGTCCTCCTCTGGCTTGCAGAATGCCTTCCCTCGTCCTACTTCTTTCTATGACCGCCCTTCCTTTGAACCTCTGCTGATTTGACTCCTTTTTTTATCTATACCCACTCCCTTGGTGACTGCAACTCATGACTTTATGCCTCCAGCCCACACTTCTCTGATTTGGAGAAAAACATGGCCAACAGCCTACCTATCATCTCTACTGGACTAATAAAAATCTCAATGTTACTGTGTTCCAAAGAGACCTCCTGATCCTAGCTCCAAACTGCTACTCACCAAGCCTTCCTCATCTCAGTTGGTGGTCACTCCATCCCTCAGGCTGCTCAAGCCCAATACCCTGCAGTCATCTTTCGCTTACTTTTCCTCACGCCCCTCACAGGATCCACCAGAAAAGCCTACTGGCCCTACCTTCAAATTATTTCCAGATCCAACCTCTTCTCACCACTTCCACCAACACCATGCAGGCTGGTCCAAGCCAATCGTACCTCCTGCCTGAATTAGTGCAGTAGTTTCTATACTAAACTGTCTACTTCCTGACTTTCTGCCCATCTTGCATGCTCAGTAAGGCAGCAGCAGGAGGGTGCTGTCAACATGTCAATCCTCTGTTCAAACCTCTAGTGATTCCCACCCCACTAGACATAAAAGCCAAGGCCTTTATTAAAAGATACAAGGTCCTCAATGGTTGGACCCCTAGTTGCCTCTCTGAACTGACTACTCTTTCCCAGTCATATTGGCTTCCCAGATGATTCTCTAACATGCTCTTCACTTACTTAAGTAGCTTGATTCAACTCTTAGGTCTACTCAAAGTCACTCCTACTGAGGCTCTTTCTGACCCTATCTAGAATTACACTCACCCCTCCTCCCACCCTTTTGAGGCCTTTCCCTGCTTTATTTTCCTATATTTACTTATGTATTGCTTATTGTCTATCTCTCCCAATAGAATGTAAGTGCCATGAGGACAGGGATTTTTGTCTGGCCTGCACACAACTAAAGCCCCAATGCTTAGAATCACACCTGGCAGATGATCATTTAATAAACATTCACTGGATAAATGCTTTCTAATGAATCCATCTCTAAATTAGCTCTAATGTATAAACAGAAGACAAAAGTACTAGCCCCTGTGATCAATGGGACAAAAAGTACAACTCAAGTATTTTCTTCAGGTTTATCATGTGCCCATCTGACACAGACAAGAAATTATGGAAGTGAAGGAGGCCTCTGAAGTCCCATTTCTAAAGCCCAGGAAGTTGAAGGTTAGAGAAAGCCTGTGACTCGCCTGAGGTCCCAGAGTAAGTGCCCATTCCAGCACTCCAATCTCTGGCTCCCAATTCCTGCTCAGAGCATCCTTCCACCAAACCACTTAGAGACCTAGAAAGTTGTTTCTTACCCCAGAGAGAGACAGAACAAAAATGAATGTAAGCAAGCTCACCAACTGACTGCTGAAGGACTCGCTGTTCCTCCTCTTCTGCCTCCTTTTCCAGGTCTTTCAAACTTTCCTTTGAGGGCAAGATGCCCTTTTTGCGTAAGATGTCATTCCACTCAGTGTCTGCATTGGGGTCCTAGTGCAAGTGGACCAAGGATACCATGAGTGCAAAGTCCACTATGGAGGGTGTCATACTGAGGAAAGGGTCGAATGCGAAAGGTGGAGGGAAGAGGAATTCAAACCAAATTTTACTGTGACCTATTTCTGAGAAAGTGTCACATGACCCACAGCCCCTGTTCTTTTTCCTGTCCTTCACTGCACCTTCACTCTGCACCCCCCTAAACATACACACCCAGGAATTAGTCTTGGGTAAATATCAGGATATGATGCACAGATCAGTATCAATGCTGTACCAAGGCTGAGATGGTTTTTCAGTAATTTAATTACTGATTTGGAGTGATTCATTCAACAGATATTAAGTACCCACTATATGTAAATTATTGTAATACATAGTAGGGAAGGATGGTGTCACCTATTTTACAGTTGAGAGAAAGAGGCAGGCAATAAATAAATAAATATACAGATATATATATTACACATTGTGGCAAGTGCAATGATCAACAGGCTGCTGACCTAGAGGGTTGCAAGAGGTCTGCATTCCACAGGATAGGCAAGTAAGAAATTACTTTCCAGGCAGAGGGACCAGCATGTGCAAACGGCCCAAGAGCAGAGATACGGAGTATCTCAAAGTTTTTAGTGACTGCAATACAATCAGGAGAGCCTGATGCTAGGCGGCTTCATTTTCTTTAAGTTTTGGGCCAATTTCATTAGAAAATTCCAGATACGGGGGGAAAGGAGGCCAATTTGACTCTATTTTAAGACTGAAGAGAGAGACCCCAGGGCTGAGCTCTGAAAGCCAGGGAATCTGAAAGGGAGCACACTTCAACCTAAACACCAACGTTAGGGAGAAAGAGGATGTAACTATCCACTCAACCAGCTCTAAGTGGTTTCAGGAGCACAGGTTCCGCCACTGTTTCAAGTTACCGGACCTCCAGGTCGGCCCCTTCCCTTCTCCGAGCCTCAGCTTCCACATCCACACAACGAGCCTATAACACCCCCGCTCAGGTGCTACGGAAATTAACAAATAGGAAGTAACCCTGCCAGGTGGGATGCGACAAGTCCTTCACAGGCTTTGCAGGATCTGACCTCAAGAAGAGAGAGCCCCCAAAGACTGAGATTTGGAGGGGTTACAACTGCGGGAGCGTGGAGGCCCAGCCCGCAGTTCCTCGAAGGGACCACGCCCGCCCTCTCGCACTGCGCCTGCGCCGGGCCTAGACTCGTGTGACCTCCCCGGCGTCGGTGGCGCCCAAGCGCTTCCCACAGTCCCAGCCCGGACGGTCCGCCGATGACACGCGGGGCAAACGAACTGCGGCAGTCTCCAGGACTCGGCCCCCCAGGTTCTTTACCTGCATCTTGTCTGAAATCGCTTAGGCCAGGCCCGCCACGGTGCGCCTGCCCCTCAGCTCTTTTCGGCGCACGCGCGCAGCCACCGCCCTTCGTCCCGCCCCCTAGGAGTGAGCTGGGCGGAGCCAGGGTGTAAGCGAGGCCTCTGAGCCTGCGTACGCTCCTCAAGAAACCGGCGCAGAAGCTGTGCGCAGGAACGAGGGAGGGTCTGCCTTCTGTCTGCCCGAGCCACTCGCTTCACGTGACCCGGAACCAGGTTTCGGTGCTACCTTATTAGGGCAGGTTTTCATCTTTGGAGGGTTGGGGGTGGATGGAGGAGGTTAAGTCGAGGTATGCGCTATATATTGCCGCAGACCCAGTCATTATAAAAGAGGTCATGGCTTTTTCAGTCAGAAATAGAAATGTGTTTCAGTGATCCGATGTTAGAATTAAAAATGATGCAGGGTCGTCCGGTATTCACTGGCTGTCATTTCAGCGCAGGACTATGCAATTAAGTCATATGGCACGTATTTATCGAGAGGCTGCTATGTACCAGGAACTATTCTAGGCTCTGTGGATAGAGCAGTGATCACAAGAGACAAAAACAGAAAGGTGAAAGTCATTTCACCTGGTTAAGCGTGGTACAAATTTGCAAAAGTGCTTAACCCGGTATCAGCAGAATCTTATTGTAAAATGCAGGTGCTGGGCTCCAGAGTTCTGCCTACACAGCACTCACAATTTGAGTTAAGAAAGCAATAGCCCTTTTGGGACACCTGGACTAACTTGCTGCCTCTCGGCAACCAAACAGACACAAATAATGTGTATCCACATACCTGTGGACTAGGCGTATGACTCCCAACTTTGGCTGTTCATTAGAACCACCTGGGAGTCTTCAAACATTGCAGCTATTTGAGGGTCCATCCCCAGTCAAATTAAATTCCTGGAGAAGAAACCAGGAACTGGTATTTTCTTCAGGATACTCAGGTGTTGCTAATATGCAAAACCATTGCTATACAGAGATGTCCATTTTCTCCAAGTTCATGTGTAAAATTTAACACAATCTTAATTTTAAAAACCAATTATTGGGGCGCCTGGGTGGCGCAGTCGGTTAAGCGTCCGACTTCAGCCAGGTCACGATCTCGCGGTCCGTGAGTTCGAGCCCCGCGTCAGGCTCTGGGCTGATGGCTCGGAGCCTGGAACCTGTTTCTGATTCTGTGTCTCCCTCTCTCTCTGCCCCTCCCCCGTTCATGCTCTGTCTCTCTCTGTCCCAAAAATAAATAAACGTTGAAAAAAAAATTAAAAAAAAAACAATTATTTTCTGAGGCTAGACAGGTTGATTCTCAAAAGTTTTTATGATGAAATAAACAGCAAGAATGGTAGACTGAGGGGACAGCTAGCCCCTATCAGATATTAAAATAGTGTGCTATTGGTGCATGAATAGGCAAGTAGGTCAATGGAGCAGCAAGTTCAGAATTTATCTACAAATAGAGCCAAGTACATACAAACGTTAGTGTATGCTTAAGATGGCATCTCAATCACTGGGGGAAGGGGTGGACTTTTTAATAAATGGTGTTAGGACAATCAGACAGCCACTTGAAAATTGATAAAACTGGATATGTACTTTATGGTTTATATCAAATTAAAAATTGAAAACTAAAAGTACTAGAAGAAAATATTGACAATTTCTTTATAACCCAAAAATGGGTTATAATAGTCTTTGATGACTATTACTAAAAATCCAGAAAATCAAGTGAAAATGATATACTTGACAACTTAAAGAATTTTTGTTTGCATAAGAATAATGAACACAAGCATGCCGCCTTTGGTGTAAAATAAAAGGTTAAATAAGAATACATATATGTGTATATTCATATTTGCTTAATTTTGCAAAATCATAGAGGAAATCAGAAATTAATGAAATGGCTAACTAGCAGTGAGGCAGGGTGCGGTGGAGATGAGGTGGTAGAGACAGAAAATTAGGAGTGAGAATCCTCTGATAAACTTTTATTTGGGAGCAGGTATGTTTTATGGGGCCTGAAACACTCAATCTTGGAGGTTCTCTTTAAGAATATGTCACTTAGGGGCACCTGGGTGGCTCAGTGGGTTAAGTCAGCTCAGGTCATGTTCTCGCGGTTCATGAGTTCAAGCCCACATAAGGCTCTGTGCTGGCAGCTCAGAGCCTGGAGCCTGCTTCAGATTCTGTGTCTCCCTCGCTCTTTGCCCCTCCCCCGCTCATGCCCTGTCTCTCTCAAAAATAAATAAACATTAAAAAAAATTTTTTTAAACAATGTCACTTACATGTGGAATTTAAAAAATAAGCCAAAAAATTAATAGCAAAAGATATACGATCTTTCTTACCTTAAGGAGAATTTTTTTTTCCTTTTTTCTTTTCTTCTTTCTTTTTGTTGTATTTATGAGAGGATGGATGTTAGCTGAACCTATTATGGTAATCATTTCACAGCATATGTAAATCAAACCATTGTGTGCCTTAAACTTATACAGTAATGTATGTCAATTATTTTTCAACAAAACTAGAAAAAAATTATAGGGAAAAAAAGAGTGTGAAGCGGTCCTAAGACCCCATTTGAGAGACTTTGCAAATTTTTGTTTAGGGATTAAATGAGATATCTCCTAGAATAATGCCTACACAGAATCAGAATTCAACAAATGTTTTTTAAAATGTCATTGACTATGATATGGCAGGAAGAGTAAGTTTATTATACTATCTTTCCTGTCCTCATAATTTGCTAAGTAATACAATATAAACCTACAAAAAAGGAAGAAATAAAGTATAATTTCTGTGTTGAGTAGAGATTGGCCTGTATAAATATTATGATGACATTTTGACCTAATGTAAATAGAAAGTTTAAAAAATACAAAATTATGAATATAAAAGTGGGCATGAAAGTAGACATTTAATTAGAATGGACAAGTAGTAACAAATTATGAATTTTATATTTTATCTATCTTTAATTTTTTGCAAATTACCAATTTTAAAAAGCTGACAACTACCACAAGCATCACAAAATCCAGAAAAATAACATAATATTTTAATTAATTAACACTCTGACATGTCTATATGATATCATAGACTAACTTCTGGCTTGTATGTATTGTTGAGGAGGGAGAAATTTCCTTCTTTATCCCACTTCTGAGCATTATTCTCCCTGGTTTAGGAATTAAACTGACACGAGACAAATTAACAGGAAAGAAATCCAAAGTTGTACTAAGTGTACATGGAGGCCCAATACTGAAATTGAAGCCTAAGGAAATGACCAAGGCAGGCAGATTTTATACACTGTAGACCAAAAGACAATACGTTTATAAGAAATTGACAGGATAAAGAAAACAGATGTTTGGGAGCTTTTAGTAAGAAATTCTAAATGGAATTCCGGCTAAGGTAGAAATTTAGAATAAAAAGTAACAAGGTTTATTTCCACAGCTTTATCAGTTTTAAAGTCTTCATCTCTAGTGATAAGGATGCCGTTTTACTTGTTAGCATAGGGAGGGTATTTTTCTTTTTTCTTTCTTTCTTTCTTTCTTTCTTTCTTTCTTTCTTTCTTTCTTTCTTTCTTTCTTTTTTGATTTTGGAAAGAACAGTCTTTATTATCTCTGAATCTGATTGTCTCTGTTTGATTTTTTTTAATTTTTTTTTTAATTTACATCCAAATTAGCATATAGTGCAACAGTGATTTCAGGAGCAGATTCCTTAATGCCTCTTACCCATTTAGCCCATCCCCCCTCCGACACCCCCTCCAGTAACCTTCTGTTTGTTCTCCATATTTAAGAGTCTCTTATGTTTTGTCCCCCTCCCTGTTTTTATATTATTTTTGTTTTCCTTCCCTTATGTTCATTTGTTTTGTCTCTTAAAGTCCTCATATGAGTGAAGTCATATGATATTTGTCTTTCTCTGACTAATTTCACTTAGCATAATACCTTCCAGTTCCATCCACATAGTTGCAAATGGCAAGATTTCATTCTTTTTGATTGTTGAGTAATACTCCATTGTATATATATACCATCTCTTCTTTGTCCATTCATCCATCGATGGACATTTGGGCCCTTTCCATACTTTGGCTATTATTGATAGTGCTGCTATAAACATGGGGGTGCATGTGTCCCTTCGAATCAGCACACCTGTATCCTTGGTTAATACCTAGTAGTGCAATTGCTGGATCATAGGGTAGTTCTATTTTTAGTTTTTTGAGGGACCTCCATACTGTTTTCCAGAGTGGCTGCACAAGCTTGCATTCCCAGGGAGGGTATTTTTCACATGAGAGATTTATTTCCTACTTTCAGGGGGACAGATGAGGTTTGAATGTCTTTATACTGGCTGTTTTCTAAGTAACTTTTACTTCAAATAATCAATATGCCAAAGGGGCATAATTTGGGGCAGGCTGCCCTTGGCTCCTACAATATTAAGTTCTGTTTCTTCCAGAACTACTTAAATACCTCATTCAAGGATAGACTCCATATGTAGCATTCATATCACATTATGTTCTCTGGCCCTGCAACTTCACATCACATCACTGGGCAAGAGGCCTGTATTCACACAGGTCCTCTGTCTCCTGGATAGACAACCATAACTGTGGATGGAAATAACTGCAGGTATATAAATGTATACCAGTAAATATATCCCCAATTCAACTTTCCCTTAGCCAGATTCCAAAAATGTGTGAGACTTCTCTAATAACATCTGACAAAGAGGTGTCACTGTGAATACAACTGGTACATAGTATACTAATACTGTATGTTGCCTTGGTAACTGAAATACTACAGGCAGAGTGAGGATTTTCTAAAATAGTGAACAACTTGGTAAAATTCCAATCAAAGCAAAGTACAATATTCCCTCAGTTTAAAAAAGAATTGCTCTCCCAGTAAATTTGGTGTATTACTAGAAAACTTCAGCTAAAACTGGACAAAAGTGTATGCTTAAATTTAAGTAGGTTTCACAGCTACATGAAAGCCCTCTGCCTTGTAGAATATCTAGCTTTCCTGAACCCCATGGATGCCAGCAGTATTCCTCTCCCTATTTAGTCATTGAGGTAACCAAAAAATTCTCAGTAATTTCTGAGATGTCCTATAGGGTCTGTCCCTGCCCTCCTTGGAAATCATTGCCGTAACCCAACCTTGTCAAGCTGATCTATTCTAAGTCAAGTTCACAAATCCTAAGGTGAACGAAGAGGACATTTCTTAAAACATAAGCAAGAGCTAAGAAGAATGTGGTGTTTCCCAAAGCCCAGGATCCTTATCTCATTGGTATAATATTCCCCAAAATGAACAGCCCACTCTTTCCATAAGTCCCTTTCTACTACACACAAGGAGATAGTTTTGTGAAGTATCAACACCATACAACTACTTCCAACAAACAATGATCGTGGCTTGTATATTAGAGTTCACACATTGAAAAGGCCAGTTAATCTCTTTTACCAGTCTTCTTAACTGCAAAATGAGGACAACAATTGCATGAGGCTCTTGTAAAGATTCATTGGTTTAGTACTCAAAACAAGGCTGTTCCATGAAAAGGATGTGCAAAATGACCTCCAAAGGCCAAAGTATCCATAAGACTGAAGGAAAAGGCCAAGTCTAGTTTGATGAGAAATGGTTTTTAAGGAGACCAGTGAACAGAAGCATGTCTTGGGAGGCTATGGGACCAGTAGATCTCTACAATGTCCCCTCTTGTAAAACCTGCTTTTATGTAGTCATGCAAGAGTCATGGAAGATCGGTGGGGAGGGAATATTTGAGAATCATAGACATATCTCCAGAGCAGATCAAGGACTTTATTTTCCCAGGGTGTACTTGATGGTGTGGTTAAACAAAAAGAGAGAATGGGGGGGATGCTGTGCTCAAGAACGCTTCAGGTCATGGAGCAGTCATCATGGCAGATTTGTCCAAGATGGCATCAGTCAGGTTCACTCAAATGCCTAGCACGTGGTAGGTGCTCAGTGTTAAATGTTTTTATTATGCTTTATTACAAGGCTTTCATTACTATAAAATAAGTTTAGTACTTCTTAAACATGAAGTGGAACATCTCATGGAGTGCTCTTGGCTTCACATTGTCTGACAGGATTGAAGAGCACCGCTTTACCTGCTCATTGTAAAATGGACCCCCTCACCCACACCTCACCCCAAATTCAAGTAGGATCTAAGTTGGCTCACAGAGCTCTACTCCCTGAACACCAGCTCTTATTTTTCCCTTTTGTTAAATAGCAAATATTTAGCCAAGTAAATTCGAAGATATAATTGGCTTTATTAAAACAACTCATGAATCAGTGGCATCCCATCTAGCAAGTAGAGGAGAACTCTGAGGTGTCTAAAATGGAAGGTCTTTCTAGAAGGATAGGACAAGAAGTTATTAGCAGAAGAAAAGAATAATTCCAGACAAAATCACTTTCCCTCATGATAAGAGCAGAGGGTCTTATCATGCCAACTACCTTATTTTTGTTTGGGGGATGGAGAAGACCCATGTGGCAGATTCATTGGTGCCTATCAGAAAATTCCTGACTGGCCTATTTAAACTACATTTATGGGGGAGGTTGAAACTGCAACTGGATTATGTATTAAGCCCCAATTTGGGAGTTTGGACTAAGTGATGCCATTTTGGGCTTGTGGTTTCCTTTTTAACACTCTGATATCTGCTCACCAACCATTTGGGGCTCATTGACCTTTTCACTGTTTCTCAGGCCATTCAAGCTGCAAGGAGGGAAGTGAGGATTCATGTTTCATGACCCTCCATTCTGATCACTCTAGACTCCCTTCGCTTTTTTATCAAACTTGCACACCATACCCCAGGACTAGTTACATTCCATCCCTTACCCACTTGGGGCCCAAACACCACCAATCTGACTCACTTTGCTTTACAATTATAACCACACACTCCCAGTGGGCTTCCAGGACTTCATCTACTGGTGTATCCACTCTTCCCTTTATTAAAAAGGAAACCATAGGCTCAAAATGGCATCAGTTAGGTTCAGGCCCCAACTCAGCAAACCAAGACAGTACTGAACCTAACTACAGTTTCCACCTCCTGTGAATGTAACCTTTAGCCAGTCAATGTAGAATTTCCAGGTCAATACTAGGAAAATTTACTGATAGACCCCTTCTGCTCCCCTTTGAAGGACAAACCTTGCCTAAACAATGCATTCCTTGCTAATAAATTCCTTTCTTTTTTTTTTATGCCCTCTCTCTGCCTTTAAAAATCTTCATTTTGTTTTGCTCAGAGGGGCTCCCCTCTACTTGCTAGATGGGATGCTGCTGATTCATGAGTTGTTTTAATAAAGCCAATTCGATCTTCAAATTCGCTTAGTTGAATTTTGGTTTTAACACCCTATCCTAGAGAACTATTTCATACTTTCTCTTTTCTCAAAATCCAATTGCCTTGTTCCTCTCCTGATTCTCAGAAGATGAACTTGAATCTATTATACCTAAATAAGAAAAGCAATCAGAAAAGACTCTCCCATGCTCCTGCTGGCAGCTCTACCCATCCACATGCACTTGAACCCATTGACTCTACTGTCCTTCCTTCTGATTGTCCTGTCTGTGCTACTGAGAAAGGAGAGCATTGCCACACCCCTTTGTGCAGTGGAGCCCCTAGCCATCTTTTATCCACAGTTGGACTTTGTTCCAGCAAGCAGACTCCTCCCGCTCCCCTACCTACTGTGTGTTTTATCCTCTCTAGTGGCTCATTACATCAACACATAAACGTGCTGAAATATTTCCAGTGTTAAAGACAAAAAACCCTCTTTGACCCCACATTACCCTCCAGCTACAGAGCTTTCCAGCAAAGCTCCTGGAAGACTGTGTTCATTGTGTCCCCCCCCCCCCCTTCTATTCAACTCACTTCTGTCAGGCATTTGTTCACCCATTAAATAGGCTTTTGTTGAGGTCACCCTTGACCCCCATGTTGGGAAATCCAATAGCTCATTCTCTATGGACTTCTTCCTCTGATCTCAGTAGACTTGACTCCGTTGCTCACTCTCTCCTTCATGAATCCCATTCTTTGCTTGGCTATTCCTTCTCTCCTTGATTCTCCTATCTGCTGCTCCCCTCGCTGGGTCCTCTTTTCTTCCTAAGCTCAAGGCTGGGATTTCACAAAGACTCTGTCCTCAGCTCTCTTCTCTATCTATAGAGATGGGGGATCTATAGAGATGGGGTATCTCAACCATGATGCATGGTTATAAGTATAAATGCCATCTATATGCTGAAGTCTTCAGAAATGAACTCCCCCTTGGTCCTCCCCTGAGCTCCAGGCTCATAGATCCATGGTGTACCTGGATGTCTGTTGGGTTCTCAAATTTAACAAGTCAGCTCCAGAACTTGGGGTACCCCACCCCCAGTCTTCTCCCTCCAGTGTTCATATCATGGTAGCATTAGGCTCAGCCCCGATGCCTCAGTTTCTCTTGTATCCCACATGTAATCCAGCCTTAAATTCTACCACCCCCTCTCCCTTCCTTCACCCCCTCACTCCTATGAAGCAACCTTCATGCTCTCCTGGACACTGCAGTGTCCCAATGGATCTTCCTCCTGCCTTCACTCTACTTCCCACTCCATGGTCAAGTCTCCTCAGAGAAGAAAGGGACCTGCCCAGTTATGAGGTCAGATCATATAATTTTGGCAACCTTCCTTTGGCTCCATATCATAATTAGAGTAAAGTCCAGAGTCTCTATATGCTCAGGCCCCTGGCCCTCCCTGAGTTCCCTGCCATTTTCCCCATCTTCATGCTCCAGCAACACTGGCCTCTTGCTGGTCTGTGTCCATACCAAGCATGATTCTGTCTGGACTTTCGCATTTGCTGTTTCCTCTTCCTGAAAAACCTGGCCCCAGATCTCTGTGGGGGTCACTTTTTCACTTCTTTCAGTTCTGTGCTCAGATATTAACCTACAGAAGACTTCTCTGTGACTCTTTCTACAATTGCATTCTCCCCATTCCCTGTCACTCCTGACCCTTTTTTTACTTGTCTTCATAGAACTTATTTGCCACGATGTTTTAGAGTAATTGATTTAATGATTATCTGTGTCTCACATCTGTCTTTTTTTTACTATGTCTCTGAAGCCTAAAACAGTACTTGTCACATCACAGTCTGTTGGTAGATGGGGATTCAAAGTGATAGTGGCTTTCAAGCTGGGTTCTAACAACGAAATCCTTTCTCTTTCACATCAAGGCTGTATTTTGTGGTGATTAGGGGATGGGGTGAGGGTTCCAGTAAGCAGACTAGGGTTTGTGTGGTTTGAACTGCCTGCTGGTACCAAAGGAGAGAGCACTCACCCTTCCTTTTCAGCTTACAAAGTTGAGAGGCAGAAGGGAGAGAGGATGTGGCTTAAGTTAGCATAACATGATTTTCTTCTCCAATCATACTGCTTGGGAAGACTCATGCCAGAAGGCACAGGAACCTACTTCTGGGATGCTGGCCTTCTTTCAGGTCAATCAGCAACTGATGAACAAAGTATAAAGGAAGATATATTATTGTAATGTGAAATAAAAACCAAAAAACGTGTTTTCATTTTGGTGTGTTATTGCAGTCATTTGTGATTAAGCAATTGCTTATGCATACCTGAATGTGCAGTGTGATGGAAAGCAGGCAGAGCTGGAAGGCAAGAGACCTTTCTCACCTTCTGGATTCAAGCTGCTTCATAGTAAAAGTTACATGATAATTTAAGCACTCTGCAAATGTCAGAAGGCCATGCATGTCTGGGTCGTTGACCATTGTCTGGTAATAACATGTGTGACCATTTTTCAATTTTATACAGAATTTGCTTTTAAAGCCTTTTCAATATATAATAAATATGATATGATCTATTAGCGCAGAAACCATGTGAAATAGCAGGTATTTCATTTTATTGGGTTACTGGTCAATGTCTCACAGCTGAGGACAGAGGATGGGGAGTGGGGAAGAATATAACATCAAGGTCTTCTGAAACTAAATCCAGGGCTATTCTCACCGTGTGATTATGTCACTAAAGTTCCCCGTGAAATTTTTATTGACTCGAATTCATACAGGAACAGGGGTAGGACTTATCTGGGGTGTTTGTTTGTTTGTTTGTTTGTTTTTTGAGACTCTAGAATCCATCTTGTAATAATAAAGCTCCTTTGTTGTGTCAAATCATTCTCAAGCCTCACAAGTGCTTAAGATTCCATCACCAAGGCTTGGGAATTGAGTGCAAAGTCTTTGTTATAACTTAAAGTATCAAGATGAGTCATGGTAGGATAGAAGGAAGGAAGGTAGAGATTCAGAGATTGTTACTGTAAGTCAGTCTCAAAATATAGTTCGGACCTTACCATATTGAACTCATCCCCAGTACTGATCCCTTGTTAACTCACTTCTTAGACTCCCAAGGAGACTTCCTCACAGCAAGGATAAGCCATGCTAGATTCTGACTGCTCCCCTGGCAGTGATGGTTTCAGTGCAAGGATAAGCAGAGTAGGGCCTTTCTCAGTGCATAGAGATTGGTGCTGAAAGCCCAGACAAAGGCCAGAGGGAAATAAACTCCTCTTATTTTAATGAGCGATCAGTTGGGGCTAGACACCTCCCTTGGACCTTCTAAGATGTGGGTTACCTGCCTTTGCATTTTGTTAACTAGGGAGATGTCTGCTGACACTATGGACAAACACGTTTACCCCTGTGCCACTCTGAACAGGGAACTGGAGAAGCCTGCATGGCCATCATGGGTCACCAAGGAAACACAGTTTCTAGGAGCTTGGAGATGACCAGGCTCAAATCCCTGTGCTGGATGGAGTCAAGGAAGGCTGCATGTATGGTGAGGCATCTCTGGCACTTAAGAGGTGTTGAGGCTTCTGGGAGGTGTAGAGACCAGTGGGGATAGAAGTTGAGCCAGCTCTTGGGGAGCTGTTCGGAAAGGCTGCTCGCCATAGACCTCTGAAGAGCTCTTGCGGATGCCAGGGAGTACTGGCAGGAAAAGCAGCAGAGGACACCAACTGCTGGCTGTTAGATAAAAAGATGCTTACCCTGCCCCCATTGTTATTCCTAAACCCAAATGCCAGAGGAGTTAGGTGCCATTAAAGAGCAAGTGGTGGTATCCAGACCCAGGCCACCTTCTCCCCTTTCCTAAGGCACCTCCTCATGCATGCACTTGGAAAAGAAAGAATGGTATTATAGGCCGCACTGTGTTCCCCCCCCCCCAATTCATATGTTGAAGTCATAAATCCCGGTACCTCAGAATGTAACTGGATGTGGGCACAGGGTCTTTCAAGAGGTAACTAAAGTTAAATAAGGTCATGAGAGGGAGCCCTAATACTGTATGACTGTAAGCCTTATAACAAGAGGAGATTAGGACACAGACACACAGAAGGAAGACCATGTGAAGACTCAAGGATAAGATGGCCATCTACAAGCCAATGAGAGCAGCACCACAAGAAACCAATCCTGCCAGCACCCTGAGCTCAGACTCCCAGCTTCCATGATCGTGGGAGAACAAAGTTCTGTTGTTTAAGCCTTTCAGTCTGTACTTTGTTACAGCAGCCCCAGCAAACTCATACAGAGGGTGTGAGATCTAAATTAGAAGGGCAAGAGTTTAATCCAGGCTGGA
Source organism: Felis catus (assembly GCF_018350175.1). Classification (NCBI taxonomy): domain Eukaryota; kingdom Metazoa; phylum Chordata; class Mammalia; order Carnivora; family Felidae; genus Felis; species Felis catus. Next base: position 59,439,182 of record NC_058370.1, read on the forward strand.
CTTAAATAACTTGGTATATTTAGGAAACGTATATCTGCCCAAGAGATAGGGAAGGGGAATTTGAAAGAGCACAGTTAAAATCGGGTAACTGACATGTAGCAGTTTGAGTCTTTTCAACCCCCCATGCGTTTGGACTATTCACTCCCCACCCCACGTCTGCCATCCTCCTGTGAATTGAAGCAAACACTGCTTTCTTTAAGGCTGGAGGGGAAACTGGGTCTCTGTTCTCTGCTAGTTCCCTTGTGAGAGGGCCCTGATGTCCAACCTGGGCTGGTTTGGGTGTCGGAGGTGCAAGGCGAGAGGGCCAGCAGTACAATGTCTCGAGCTCTTGGGTGATCCCCTGCTTTTTCTCTTGTCTGCTTTGAGAGCTGACCCTGGCCACTAAGGCACTTGAGTCTTTGGACCAGCAGCCTCTAGGTAGGTAAGGAAGCAGCTGTCACCTGCCCTGTCACCAGCTTACATAGCTGCATAACAGACAGAAAGGGCTCTGCACCCTGAAATAAACTACCCACATTACCATGCAAGCACCAGTCCCCTAAATAGATTAAACATCGAATGTTATCTTGTAAGTTACCGACTTCTTCCTTGACTTTCTTTATGCTGACGACTACAGATATGTGATGGCTTTTGCAGAGATGTTCATTTTTTGGGGAAACCACAGTTTTATTAGTTTATTTTTTATTGAAGTATAGTTGACACACAGTATTACATTAGTTTCAGGTCACAATCTGGTGACTTGACAAATCTATTCACTAAGCTAGAGAAAACCACAGTTTTTGCAACATAAGCAGAACGTGGTGTGGTGTGTGTGCGTGTGCGTGTGTGTGTGTGTGTGTGTGTGTGTGTGTGTGTATAAAACCTGCATACTGCTCTCTGGGCTTCCCAGATCTGTCATTAATTCTGGAAAATCCTAGTCTCTTTTTTTCTCTCTGTTTCATTCTGGGTAGTTTCTCTCACTGTGTCTTTCGATTTACTAATCTTTTATTCTGCAGCATTGATCTATTAATCTCATCCAGTGCAATTTTCTTCTTAGATATTACGGTTTTTTATCTCTAAAATTTGACTTCAGTCTTTTTATCCCTTCTGGGTCACTCCACTTCTCTGCATATGATGCTCAATCTCTCCCCTTTCCTCATGGTTTATCCTCATTTATTAGTCCTTTACAGTCCTTAGAGGAAGTGGCACTAAATTATACATCTTCAAATTGCCATGTTTGCCAAGAGCCCAGACCTTCTGATTTTGAATTAGGAGACAACTGATTGATTCGTTGATTTCTTGGCCAATGATATAACGAAGAAGGGAGGTTGCTGACATTGCCACAAAAGTGACCCAGTGAGTAGAAGGGATTGTTTCCTCCTTCATGCAACTATGAATGACGCAGTCAAGACTGCCTCCTGCTCCAAATCCTGCCACTTCTACAGTAAAATCACTTGGTCTTTAGTTGAATGGTGTCATTGCCACTTTTATAAAGTCACCCAGGTGGCCCAGTCTTGGAGAAGTGTCAAAATCCAAGAAGCACAGTCAATATATCTACAAGGAAATCCAAAATGACTTTGCCCTGTCTTGTATTTCTTAAATACCAGACAGAAAATTGTTGACCACAGGGACACTTATGAAAAACCCACTTTCTAGCCCATTAATTGCTATACTTTTGTAGCTACACTCACAATTCTCTTTTCAAAGTAGCACGGAAAACACACCACCTGGTACCACTTTTAGACTTTTTGTCTTTTTTATACCCATTTCTTTCCAATTATGTGCACCACCCCCCCCCCAAAAAAAAAAAAAAACCAAGAGAATAAGTTGAGCAAGCCAGGAGCCTCCTCAGGCTGGTTAACTCAGAACCCTCTTCATGGTAAGGGCTGGGTGGAAGACCAGGGAATCAGAATCAGAACACAATTACATTTTCCCAGCCACATAAATATTCACAGTGGCATGGTCAGCTTCCTCTAATTCTGGTCCTTTGGAAGTTTCCTTCAGTCCTTTCATGATGATCTTTCTCCTGGGGCCTTCATGTTTTCATATTTTGTGCCCCATCTCAAATAAAATCCTTTTTAATAAGTTAAATGTGAAGGGTAAGGCTAATTATCTTCCAGAGGTATTTGCATTTTTAGGGGCAAACCTTTAATTCAAGGTCCTCTATGCCCCAGCAAGCCTAGGAATGGGGCTGAGATATTATCCATCTCTAGAAGAAATTAGCCCATGGAAATAACCATCCACCAAGAGGCATATGGAGAACTCTGGCTGAGGTGCCCCAGGGATACATAAACTGGAATTAGAAAATTGTGTTAAAGGAGCAATGGTTGAGTTCCTTCTTCTTCTTCTTCTCCAGAGAAATACAGCTCCTGAACTCAAAAAAGCATGACATAACTTGGAAAGGGCCGCTCAGCATTATGCTTGGAGAGACAGCTTGCTTCTTCAAGTTGCTAACTGGTCAAATTTATGCACCATTTATTTTCATTTTCCTCTCATCCTACAGCCCTAGTGAGGTCATTTGATTCTCTAAAATAAATGAGGGATGAAGATTCATTTTGTCTTAATGTACAGAGAACCTCGATAAAAAACCTCCTAGGAATTAATATAAGGCAACCTGTTTATTGTTGAAGACACCATAGGGAATTAGATGCAACTAAGGGTAAAATGGAAGTTCAGAACTCATATCTTCAAGACAGCAATGAGCGGGAGACATAGCTATTTCACAAGTCAATTTAAAAGTAATTACATACATTAGGTGCTTAGGGATGGAATCCTAACTGAGGCATGAGCTGCTCCTTATTTAAGAATGAGTATCTGCCAAGTATTATTCTGTGTTTTACAAGTATCTTTAACCATCAAAGTTATTGTACAAAAACAGGTGATCTTATCCTTCCTTTATCTATGAAGAACCTGAGGCACAGAGAGGTCAAATGACACCCCTAGGTCATATTATGGCTAAGTAGATCTCTGTTCCAATCCATGTTTTCTGATGTTAAAACATGGGTTCATTTGTCCCACTTCATTAATCCCACGTAATGAAATAACTGTTTTGAAGAGATAGTTATACTCTCATATTCAATGCGGCATTATTCACAATAGCCAAAACATGGAAACAACCTAAGTGGCCATCAAAAAATGAATGGCTAAAGGAAATGTGGTATATATAATGGAACATTATTCAGCCATAAAATATCCTGCCATTTGCAGCAATATGGATGGGCCTTGAGGGCACTATGCTAAGTGAAATAAATCTGACAAGGAAAGACAAATACTGTATGATCTCACTTATATGTGGAATCTAAAGGCATAGAACTCATAGAAGCAGAGTAGAATGGTTGCCAGGGGCTTAGGGGTGGAGGCAGTAGGGAGATGTTGGTCAAAGGGTATACACTTTCAGCTATACAATGATTAAGTTCCAGGGACCTAATGCACAGCATGGTGACTATAGTTGATAATACTGTATTGTGTATTTGAAAGTTGCTATGAGAATGTTGCTTTCACCTTCTCACTATAATGACAACAAAATAGCAATTATGCCAGGCGAAGGATGTTACCTAACCTTATTGTGGTAAACATTTCAGATATATACAGGTATCAAATCATCACACTGAACATCTTAAACTTACACAGTGTCATATATTGAGTATATCTCAATAAAGTTAAGAAAACAGAAAACAAAATCTATGGGCTTTTGCCATTTTACCATCCCACTTTTTCTCTGGCACCTAAAGGTGGTATATTAATTTGATTCATGTTTTCATAATTTATATGAAATATATATATATATATTTCATTAATTTGAATCAAATATATTAATTTGATTCATGTTTATCAGAAAGGACTTCTAATTTCCTGTACCACCATTTAAAATTGTAGATTTCAGGATTTGGGGGCTACGATTGATTATCCATGTTTTATTTCTGTTTTTGCAGCACATAGACTCAGATCTATGCTGTGTCCAACAATTTCTCAGGATTATGATAAGAATTACAATTCTATTAGCATCACCCAAAAAGAATACGATTCTTAAGAAGAAACTTGACCTCTCAGGGGGAGAGTTGTTCTTTCTTAAGAATACTGGTGAAAACACAGGGCCAGTGCTTACCACTTAACATCTGAAAAGATGAAGTGTATTAACTCTGCTTCGACTACTGTGGCAGGAATATTTCATTGCACAGTATTTCCTGAATTTGTAGAAGCATTTTTCAGGCTTCTGGACTCACTTTAGTAATGGAGGCACCTTGATTCATCTCAAGCATATGGCCCTGAAAAATGACACTGTTGTTCCTAACTGCTGAAATGAGACTTTCTCCTGAGTGTTAACCATGGAAGAGGTCTGAACTCGTTTCTGAGGCTTCATTAATCGGTAAGTGGAATAGGAAAAAAATCTATCACAAGACCTGAGATCTTGCACAACTGCAAGATTGTGATTATTTCTTGATAGTTAAGATCTAGAAAAGAGATATGGGCAACAGAAGATAATGCAATGCTGGGGGACCATCTCTCTACTTCCAGCCTTTCCTTAAAAGTGTGTAGATGTGTGGGAGCTGGTAAATGGTTTACTAACGCTGAATGATTCTATATATACTCTATTTTTCACCTCCGCACTGGGCTCATTTTGACCCTTCTACCAGGAATCCCTTCCTCAGCTCCCACACCCCCTATACTCACCTTCCCCACCTTTGCTTGGCCAACTATTATCCAACTGGCCCACTCTTCCAGAAGCCTCCACCCATGTTGAGATGGTGCTTCCTTCTGTTTGAGTGCCCATCTTATCTGTGCACCATTGCAATATAGTATGTATCTGTTTCCCACACTGAAATGGGAACGAATTTGGGGCAAAGTCTGGGTTTCTGCTTGTTCTTTAAACACAAAGCATAGAGCTTAGCATGAAATAGGTGGTCAGTAAATATTATGAATAAACGACTAAATATATGAGTAAATCCATTACAAAGCTAAACACCAAAGGTCATTCAAAAATGTCAATCAAGAAAAAACCAACACTGTTTTATTTCTGGATGGGAAACTGCCTGACCTGCAGGACACATGAGGCAGGGGCAATCTAAGGCTCTGAAGATGTGTCTTCTCAGGGACTGAGACCCAGGGAAACAGTTAGGAGCCAGTGCTCCAGCTGTTCTTCTAGGAAAAACTGAGACTAAGTGAGTGAACATGAAATCATCCAATGAGTTTCAACTGGGACAAGAATAACTTAATAGATTTAGAATAAGCTAAATGTTGAGCGTGCCCTTAAAGCTTTTCTGGTTTCCTTCCCCAGCAATTTGTTCACCTCATCTCACTGCTCGCCACAGGCAGACTGACCTGCTGTCTGCCTTCTGCTGCTCTACAACACGCACTGTGTCCCTTGGCACATCCTGGACCCCACCTCGTCTAGGTGCATCGCACTCTGGGGACAAATGAGTCAGGGCACCAGGGATGACGGAGGGTTGTAGCTGGAGATTCATGTTGCCTGATGACCTTGATCCCAAGTGTGCAACTTCCCCCAAAAGGTCAATAGTTAACACCATGTCCATCACCCAGAAAGGTATTAAAAATCAGAGATAACAGTCATCCTAGCTTTGTCATAAACCTTAATAACAGAAATGCCTAATGGGGCTTGGGGTACTCCCCTTCAGAGAAAAAACATGGAAATGAAGTGAATCCAGAAAAGGGATAAAAAAAAAAACAACAACTGACAACATAAGTATGCTGTCAAGCCACGCTTCTAAAACACATTCCAGAATGCACTGGTCCTTTGAGAGTCTGTATGAAAAATAATCCCAAATCAAATACATTTGGAACCCTGTGGATCATGTTCCTTTTTTGACTATTTATAATGTATTTCAGTTCGTTAAAGGTGTCAAGCTCTTTAATAAAAATTACTCTTGTTCTATGCAGTGTTTGCCAAACTGACTTAGCCATGGAATCTTGATTTCACATAAAAATCTAGTAGGACCCCAAAAATTACACTTTGAGAAATGATGCATCACCGAGACTAGTTTCTTCACACTGTAATAATGACTGCAAATAACACCTTGCAGTTAAAATCATGGACTTTGGGGCAAGTATATCTGGGTTCAGGTCAGTTTCTGCTGCTTAATAGCAGTGTGTCCTCAGGAATAAATACACAAATAAATGATAGTAGCTTTCATTAAAACTGTATGATGTTAAGGGGCACCTGGCTGGCTCAGTAGGTTAAGCAGCCAACTCTTGATTTCAGCTCAGGCCATGATCTCACAGCTGATGAATTCAAGCCCCACGTTGGGCTCTGCACTGACTGTGGAGCCTGCTTGGAATTCTCTGTCTCCCTTTCTCTTTGCTCCTCCTCTGCTCATGTTCTCTCTCTCTCTCTCCCTCTCTCTCCTCTCTCTCTGTCAAAAATAAATAAAACCTTAAAAAAAACCTGTAGGATATAAAGACAAATGTTTACACATCAGTAAGCAAAGGAATAGGGAGAGTATAGGTGTGTTCATCAAATCCACATCAAATCCTGATCCTGAGTTTGGAGAGACTAGTTTTTAGGTAATTAACAAGCAAGCAATCAGGGATCTCTCAGTCACTCTCCACAATGGGCTTGTGCAATGGGGAATATAGAAATTTCATAAGATGTAGTCTCTATTCTTAGAGATTTACTGGGGGAGAAAAGAAACAGTGAGTGATAAATGATGGCACAAAGAGGCTAATATGTTTCTCAGAGTAAAAACTTGCCATTTCGGTTTAAAGGAGGAGGAAATCAATGGACTGGAGCTGAATTTGCAGAGACAGGGAAGATGTGGAAGTTCAAGAAAAGAGGCTGTCCCAGGGAGAAGTGTGAGTGGAACAGGTTTAAAGTGGGGATCAGCTCAGTGAGTGAGAATGAAGAGCAGAGGGGCAGGTGAGCAAGACTCAGGTGTGGGTTAAGACAGATGACAGAGAACTTTGAAGGGGCAGGAAGAATTGAGATGTGAAGAACTGAAAACAGGGAGCCATTGAAGGTTTTTGAGGAGGGGAGTGGTGTTATTGAAACAAGGCTTAGGGCAGATGGGGCTGACAACAGTGTGCAGAGTGGGCAAGAAGAAGAGAGATCAGGGGGTTTGGACTACAGACTAAAATAGAGCAAAACCACCGTTAACGAACTAATGAGGATGATAATCCTAAGAGATGGCCGGAGCACAAAATAACTTTTGAAGGATTTGGTTTTAAAGTTAAAATGTCAGATCCATAGTGTGTTGTTTCAGAAATCAGTCCCTTGGATTCACACCTTCAACATCCCCATCTGAACACAGAATTGTAAATGCTAAGTGTGTGTTCAAGATGATTATTTTGACCTCCATCTTCCTAAGTTCTGTGTCTCTCTCTCAACTGGTTCAGAACTTATAAGGGAAATAACACGTTGTATACGTTAACCCAATTCTCCCCAGACCTCATCAGGAAGCATTATGCCCTTGACCATTTTGAGGGCCTGGGTCTGAAGCATCACTGGAAGCCCAATGTGGTCCCCAATCTTGGGGGCCTTTGTGATGATGATGATGCCTCAAGGGCAGACAGGAGGGATGTCACATTGAAAGACTCTACAGACCTTCCATTTCATAGCTTCAAGCTATTAGCGGCAGTTACCTCAGTGCCTCAGCAGTAGATAGTACTATTATAATGTACTATAATGGCTATGCTGGGTACTAGGATCATGAAGGAAGGAAAGGAATTTGGTTAAGTGAAAATAACCAGCACCCATCACATTCTGCTAGAGAAAAACGGGTTGTGAAATAGGGTTTCCAGATAAAAATATAGGATACTCATTTAAATTGGAATTTCAGATAAATAATATATAAATGTTTGGAATGTCTCTCAAATATTTCATGTGACATACTTATACTAAAAAATATTCAACGAAATTAGAATTTAACTGGGTTTCCTGTATTTTATCTGGAAATCCTGGTTTGTGGTCAAAAGTCCTGGTTCTCAGAGCCAAACTTAGCACACACTGAGATGTATGGACTTGACAACCAGGTAACTTCTTTAAGCCTGTTTTTGCAAGGACCATGTAGAAATAAAATCATCTCGTAGGTTTAAAGTTCTGTAAATGTACTTATTGTTGTCATGTTTTTGTTATTTGGCCCTTCTACTTTGCAAGCTTGGCAAGAAAGTCCATGCATTATTCAATTTTGACTCCTCAAAGCACCCCAGAAGGGCCTTGACCTATTGAAGGAAGTGTCACATATTTATCAAGACCGTAACAAAGTATTCTCACCTGAAGTCTATCACCTGGTGGAGTCTCACCCTAGATGCTCTAAAGACTCAGTCAGTCTATCTGGCAAAGCGAGATGGGGTGCTGTATGTTCCCAGGTAGCAAGACATTGGAAGTCATGATTACATGAACCCAGGGAAAACCTGGGGTAAGACTAGAAACAGTTGGAGACGGAGCTGCAGGTTTGAGACAGGGAGATCATGCAGAGGTGTCTTTTACACCAGCACTTCTCACACTTACCTGGTCATCAGACTCACCTGGGGATCGTGTTAAAATGCAGACTATGAGGGGCGCCTGGGTGGCTCGGTCGGTTAAGCGTCCGACTTCGGCTCAGGTCATGATCTCGCGGTCCGTGAGTTGGAGGCCCGAGTCGGGCTCTGTGCTGACAGCTCAGAGCCTGGAGCCTGTTTCAGATTCTGTGTCTCCCTCTCTCTGACCATCCCCCGTTCATGCTCTGTCTCTCTCTGTCTCAAAAATAAATAAACGTTAAAAAAAAATTTTTAAAAATGCAGACTATGATTGCAAAGCCAATCACCACTCCTTCGGAAATGGAGGGTCTAACACAAAGAGACTGTGGCAACCAGTATGGGCTATTCACGGCAGTTTCTCTCGTTAAATGGATGACGACATTATTCACAGGAGAGCCAAAGCCAGTGATTCTCAGGAATGACTGCACGTTGGGAGTTATCTTGAAGCTTTGAAAATCCACTTGTGCTCAGGCTCATCCCCAATTTACTCAATCTCTGGGAGTGGGATCTGGGCACCCTTTTTTTTTTGTATTTGTTTTTATTTTTAAAACTCTCCCTTTTCTAAGCTGTTTATGGCAATGTTATCCCTTCTGAGGCATTGATTTGGACATAAGGTATGATTCCATTCTGGCCCATGAGACACAAAGAGCTGGGTGGTTTGGGGTAGTATTTTGGTGTTGACAACACAGGGGAGGAAAGACTGTTCTTCAGCTCAACATTGTCCTATCTGCTTTTGAGGCCATCTTGTAAACCCAAAAGGTAAGTCTCAATACAGTGGATGCAAGAGCCCAAAGATCCTGTGTCCTTGAGATTAACCTTTAGGACCACTCTTTTGTGAGACAATAAATGTTCTTGTGTTGGGTTTTCTGTTACTTGATAGCCAAAAATGGTTATCTGTCAAGCACTGGACTGGACACTTTGTACACATCATATAATTTAATCTTCACACTAGTCCTTCAAGATAAGTACTATTATCTTCATTTCACAGCAAGGAAATGGAGACCCAGAGAGGACTGAGCTGTAAGCATATCTCAGAATTTAACTGGAATCATGGTCATGGAGAAGGCTTTGTGTTTTAGCAAGGATGCACTTTGGATATGTAGAGGAGCTGTTGGGTACGTGGAGCATTTTCCCTGCACCCCAAACTCTTCTCTCATCAGCCTGAGGAACCAGCACAAGCTGACCTGAAATCCTTTACCTGTGGCTTTGAACCCTGGGTGCACATTGACTCCCCTGGGATGTTTTTAAAAATCTCAGTTCCCAGGCTAGAATTTTTTTTCACTAATTCTAAAAGTGCATCAATGACAATGATTTGTTTTAAAGAACCAGCTTTTTGTCTCATTAATTTTCTCTGTTTTTCTGTTTTCAATTCCATGATACCTACTCTTATCTTTATAGTTTTCTTTCTGCTTGATTTGGGCTTATTTTTCTCTTCTTTTGCTATTTTTCTGTTTTCTTGAAGTAGAAACTTAAATTATTGATTTGAGGCCTTTTCTCTCTTCTAATCTGAATGTTCAGTGCTATAAATTTTCCTTTTAGCTTTGCTTAATTGCATCTCAGAAATTTTGATATGTTTTCATTGTCATTCAGTTCTATTTACTTTTTTTAAATCTCTTTTGAGACTTCCTCTTTGACCCATGATAATTCTTTTTTTTTTTTTTTTAAGTAGGCTCCATGACCAACATGGGGCCTGAGCTCACAACCCTGAGATGGAGAGTTGCATGCTCCACTATCCAAGCCCCACACATTGATGATTAAGAAGTGTTGAGGCTGGATGCTTGGTTCATGGACCTGTTTTGAAAGCATGAACAGAACTATGGTTTTATTAGTTTGATTGTTAACTTAGCTCCATGTTCTGTTTAGCTCCCTACTTAATTATGCTCTTTGCACCTCTTAACATCATGCTTGACCAATCATTACCCCATTCCTTACTTACCCAGTGATTGTAGAAACCTAATGGGGACAGGATGGTAAAATTTGTCTTGACATATCTGATTGTACCAGGTCGTAAATAGTGTCCCATTTTTCAAAAGAATGCTTACCTCCAGACTGTTTCAAGCCTCCCCATCCCTGGTTTCAAGAAACCCCTTACCTTCCTCTTATGTGGATAAGCTATCTGTAGGCTCAACAGAGCAAGGCTGCTTTTGGGAATGATTCTCTGCCTTCTCATTGGACTGCTCTTCTGACAATAAACTTTCTTTGCTTCAAAACCAATATTTCAGACATTGGCTTACTATGCATCAGGTGCACAGACAAGTTTGAGTTTTGTAACCACGTGCTGCTAATTTTTCAAATGTTTGAAGATTTTTAAGTGTCGTTTTATTATTTATTTTTAGTTTGACTCCACTATGGACAGAATATACTCTATATTTTCACACTTTTAAAATTTGTTAAGATTTGTTTTATGATTCAGGATATGGTCAATATTGGTGAATACTCTATGGGGACTTTAAAAAGGTGTTTCAGGTTCTGCTACTAATTGACTCTTGACTGATTGCTCCACCTGGGTCCTCCTTATGGAGTAGGAGCTGTGCGTACTGATAGTGGGGAGTGGGTGCTGGAAGGTGGTCCCATGCCAGGCTGCTGCCACTCCCAAGTTTGTCCCCAGTATGGATCTTCTGCAACACAGACCCAAAGAGGATGAGATCTGAAATTTCCTGGTTGCCAGTTAGAGAGGCGGGTTCTAGTCTTCAGTGGCTTCCTAATGAAGGATCTTCTCTATGTAGTAGAAGTTGTGAGTAAGGAAACGAATGCCACCTAACTGCTCCCACTTACTTGTTATAGGTCTTCTACAGCATAGAGATATGGAAAATGGAATCTGCTCATGTTCGCTGTCTGACAAAACCAGCAGGAATACCTGTTCCACCCCCAGAGATCTGGGAGAGACGTGAACTGCCACTTGGTTGCCAAGTTCACTGAAACAGTTCTTCCAGAAGGCAGAGCTGTGGGAAGATGGCTACAATCCCTGGCTTGAATATCATGGATTTCTACTCTTCTTGTTACGTGTCCACACATTTTGCAGGATTAAGGTTTCTCAATTTGTTGTAAACCCCTCAATCAATCTCCAGAGATTTTGAACAATTGACTTTATTAATTTTGACCAGTTTAATAAGGGTCTTTGTTGGGGAATGGTTGCCCTGAACACCTCAAACCACCATTCTGGGGGTCCTCCCTGGGGTCCTTCGTCATGCAGCAGTAACTAGCTAATACAATGGCCACAAAGGAGGCATACCAAATTAAGACAAGCCATCAGTTAGATGGAGAGCAGGGAAGGCATTTCAAGCAGGAAGGACAGAAAGTGCAAATGTGTAGAAGGTGGCAGTACTAAGAGTTACAGAAGTGGCTCTCAGATGTGGTCCCTGCACCAGCACCATCCGTATCTCCTGGGAACTTGTTAACGATGTGAATTCTTGGAGCCTACTGAAGCAGAATCTCCACAGTCTGGTGTTCAGCAAGACCTACAGGTGTTTCTGCAGCACATTAAAGTCTGAGGACCACTAGAGTATAGGAATTATTTTTCATTAGCCACGATAGCTTGGCTCCTCATGTGTCCAAACTCTAAGTGGTTTTCCTCTTTTTTCTCTTTTTTTAAGAAGTGAGAGATAAGGAACTAATAAGCACTTTCTCTTAGTGAATGCTTTGGGCCTCATTAGAGATAAAGGTTCTCTGATACCAGTCACAAGAAGTTGGTCATGCTACAGCAAGCAGAGGCTGGCTCCACTTTTGCCAGGAAGAAGTCACTTCTGAGTTTTATTTGACTCCAATTGTTTTAATGAGGCATCCTGCAGTTGCCCTGCATATGGCCCCATTGAACTTGGCGGGGCCTCTGATCCCATGTGTGGTGGGTGGTCACGTCACCATAGCAGAGGAAATGTAGATATGTGACATTAGCATGATTTAAAAGAGAGTGTTTAAATGGGCAAAATCCAGTTATTTGAAAGAGTTAAAACTTATCCAGGCCTGAAAGAATGAAAGTAAGCTCAGATTGAAAGGGAGTAAAAGCAGCCCTGCTGTTCCCCGGGCTGGCAGAACAGACCCAGGTAAAGCCAAGAGCAAAGTCACAGAAAATCACATTTCTTCCAAAGTCTGGCTTGTGGTTATAAAATGCCAGAACAACCCCTGCTTTGAATGGCCACTGCTTTCTTACCAGTGATTCCCCTAGATCTGCTTTACTACACCCATCTTTTACTAGGAATATCCACAGGCAGAATCATCCCTGCTCCCAATGGTATGCAACCCCTGATTCATTGTAGTTTCTCCTCATTCTGCCTCAGAAACTTCAACCAGCCCAGACATGACCCCCACTTCACTTTTTCCCTATTTATTTATTAAAAATTTTTTTTAATATTTATTTTTGAGAGAGACAGAGACAGAATGTGAGCAGGGAACGGGCAGAGAGAGAGAGACACAGAATCTGAAACAGGCTGTGGGCTCTGAGTTGTCAGCACAGAGCCTGATGGGGGCTCGAACTCACAAACCACGAGATCACGCCCTGAGCCAAAGTCAGATGCTCAATGGATTGAGCCACCTAGGTGCCCCTGTTTATTTTTTTCTTTGAAGTTAACTCATTTTCAGAGAGAGGGAGAGAGAAAGAAAGAGAATGGGGGAGGAGCAGACAGAGAGAGATACAGAAAGCAGGCTCCAGGCTCTGAGCTGTCAGCACAGAGCCAGAAGGGGGGGCCCAAGCCTGCAAACCGCGGGATCGTGACCTGAGCTGAAGTCAGACGCTTAACTGACTGAGCCACCCAGGTGCTTCGATCCCCACTTCCTTTAGACTCTCCTCAGATCATTCTGCTGGAGCCTTGACTTTACAAACTTCCTCCCTCCTACTGAGCAGCACTTCACAGCTGCTTTGATGTCACTAAGCTCACATCAATAAATCTGATTTTGTTGGACTACAGTCTCGTCCCTGGAGGTCCTTGTCTGATGAAGCTTTAATAGGAGGAAAATGGTCCCTTGGCCCTGTATTTGGGTGAAGGGGTAGTAGTGATTTTTGTTTGTTGTTTGTTTTTATTTGACTTCATTACCAGTTTTACATCCCAGAAAGGAAGCCAGAGGACTGAAATTTTCAATGATGACTTATCACATTTCAGATCAGACCCTATTTCTGCCTCCCCATATCATTAGGTATTTTCTTATAATAGCCCTACACAAAGATCTGAAATTATCAGTCATGAATCAAGTATGGCAATCTTTCATTTAATCAAATCACTAAAGTTATTAATAATACGAGCATTCTCCACCTAAGGAACTTGCACTGATAATTACAACAAACCAAAGCTAAGAGCTTTGTGACTTGATTAATGCAGTGTCTCTGAATTATAAATCTAGTATATTACTTCTGTATCTCAAATATGGGCTAGGCACTTATCTTTGACATGTTCATTCTTCCATTCATGCAAACATTTTTTGAGAACCTTCTGTAAGCTGAATACTGTCCTAGGTCTCAGATCTTAAAAGGAATTAAACAGAGCCTCTGCTCTTAGGAAGCTTGCTAAGCTAAGGTTGGGGAGAGAACCAGAGGGCAGCTGAAGTGAAAAGATGAAAAGTTCTGTGGATGAGGTCAAGAAATCCAAGTCCTGATGTCCACAGGGGCTGTGAGGCCAATCCAGATGACACAGGACATGAGATACAGATGGAGATCATGAACAAATTACTATATTCCTCAAGGGAAGAGAAAAGTACAGTCAGGATGTCTGTAGATGACAGAACTGAAGCGGGGATAGGATGGCTTAGCTGGAAGAAAGGAGCTGCCCAGAAGTGCAGAGCTTTAGGGAAGGGTAGAGTACAATTGGTCTGGAATTCTTAAGGTGGTGAGGAGGACTCCTCCCCTGAAGGCATTCTGGAATACCTGGTACTGGACACTGAGCATCTTCTCCCACCCCACCCCCTTCCCAGAAAGAGAAAGGAAATGGAGGTAAGATTTCAGGAAGAGATTGTGGATAAAGAAGGCTTTTCATCCTGGTGCAAAGGTTCAGAGAGCCCAGATGGAGGAGTGGCCCTGGAGGACAGGGAGGCAATGGGAGGATGGCTGGGAGATAATTCTGGGGCAGAGTGATGCTTATCTCTTCTTTTGTGGTGGCTGTAGCAGCCAGCAGCATATGCTGTGACCATGGGTGTGGGGAGTAAATGGGTCCATTGGGTTGGGCTGCTTTGAGGAATCCTGAGGCACTGGGCTGAGCAGTCATGAGCAGCTATCAGGGACTGGCCTGGGTGGGTGCTCAAGCACCCTGTCTAAGGTCCTAAGGTTGATGCAAGCAGATGCCAGAGGTGGCTCTGAATCCCTGGGAGGGATCCCAACTGCATTAGATTGCAGTCCCTCCATTTGCATCGTCACAAGCCTTTCCCCTGTTTGGCAGCAAGCCATAGGGCCTGGAAGAAATTCAATTCAGTTATTAATTGAGCACCTACTATGTGCTGAGCATGTGTTAGAAACTGTATATACAGCATATACCTAGACAGCTGGGGTCCATGCCCTCAGGCCCTCGTGCCCTTTTGGTGTTTTAATATCTGGGCAGGAAGACATATTAAATCAGAAATTATGAGTAAGGAGTGGTTCAGGGGTGAAGCACAGCTCCCTAGAGGAGAATGTCAAGGAAAATCTTCCATGTGTGGGCCAACAGAGTCCCTGTGGAGAACCTTCTCACTAAGTTAGGCCAGAGAAGCACTATGCTCCTCGCACCCCTGCCACAGTAGAAGAGAGTGGAACAGTCCATTCCTAAACAAGTCACTCATGATCCAGAAGGATTTCATACAGTGTTTTTACTTCAGGTTCCAGTCACGCCTTCTCATCCTTTGAGAGAATATTCACAGGAATGTTCAGGAACAGAGTCTCCTTACTATTCAATTTACCTTCTCTCACCCAGTAACTCTTCAAAAGACACAGCCTTCACTTCACTTCTGGGGCAGCTCCTCCTAGCCAGCCCTTCTTGTAGCCACTGGGTCACCAACCCCTCCCTCTCTCTTTCCTCTTCTGGGTAGTCTGGTCCACGGAATCCTACCTCCTCTCAGCCTTCAATTTCAGTAGACGGCCATTAAGTTCATCAAAGTCCACTCAGATGAGAAGGACAAGGGGACACATTGGGTCCCACTGGTAGAGCATCTACTAGCCCCTGACAGGCTCTTGCACTGTTGATATCCTCTTCCCCCTCACATTTCATAGCATTAGTACTTTGCTAAAAGAATCCCTTCCCTGAAAACTTCCAGACTCATTCTATGAAGCCAGCATTACTTTGATTCCCAAACCAGACAGAAACCCCACAAAAAAGGAGAACTACAGGCCAATATCCCTGACGAACATGGATGAAAAAATTCTCAACAAGATACTAGCAAATCGAATTCAACAGCATATAAAAAGAATTATTCACCATGATCAAGTGGGATTCATTCCTGAGCTGCAGGGCTGGTTCAGTATTTGCAAATCAATCAATGTGATACATCACATTAATAAAAGAAAAGATAAGAACCATATGATCCTGTCAATAGATACAGAAAAAGCATTTGACAAAATACAACATCCTTTCTTAATAAAAACCCTCAAGAAAGTCGGGATAGAAGGAAACATACTTAAACATCATAAAAGCCATATATGAAAAGCCCACAGCTAATATCATCCTCAATGAGGAAAAACTGAGAGATTTCCCCCTGAGATCAGGAACATGACAGGGATGTCCACTCTCACTTTTTTTTTTTTAATTTTTAATGTTTATTTTTGAGAGAAAGAGAGAGCAGCAGCAGAGCATGAGCGGGGGAGGGGCAGAGAGAGAGAGGGAGACACAGGATCTGAAGCAGGCTCCAGGCTCTGAGCTGTCAGGACACAGCCCGACGTAGGGCTCAAACCCACAAACCGTGAGAACACGACCTGAGCCCAAGTCGAATGCTTAACCAACTGAGCCACCTAGGTGCCCCTCACCACTGTGGTTTAACATACTGGAAGTCCTAGCATCAGCAATCAGACAACAAAATGAAATAAAAGGCATCAAAATAGGCAAAGAAGAAGTCAAACTTTAACTTCTCGCAGATGACATGATACTCTACGTAGAAAATCCAAAAGATTCCACCAAAAGATTCCTAGAACTGATACATGAATTCAGCAAAGTCACAGGGTACAAAATCAATGTACAGAAATCAGTTGCATTTTTATACACCAATAATGAAGCAACAGAAAGAGGAATAAAGAAACGGATCCCATTTACAATTACAAGAACCATAAAATACCTAGGAATAAACCTAACCAAAGATATAAAAAGATCTGTATGCTGAAAACTATAGAAAGCTTATGAAGGAAATTGAAAAAGACACAAAGAAATGGAAAAACATTCCTTGCTCACGGATTGGAAGAATAAATATGGTTAAAATGTCAATACTACCCAAAGCAATCTACACATTCAATGCAATCCCAATCAAAATTGCACTGGCATTCTTCCTAAGCTAGAACAAACAATCCTAAAATTTTTATGGAACCACAAAAGACCCCAAATAGCCAAAGCAATCTTGGAAAAGAAAACCAAAGTGGGAGGCATCACAATCCCAGACTTTAGCCTCTACTACAAAGCTGTAATCATCAAGATAGTCTGGTATTGGCACAAAAACAGACACATAGACCAATGGAATAGAATAGAGAACCCAGAATTGGACCCACAAATGTAGGGCCAACTAATCTTTGACAAAGCAGGAAAGAGTATCCAATGGAAAAAAGTCTCTTTAACAAATGGTGCTGGGAGAACTGGACAGCAACACGCAGAAGAATGAAACTAGATCATTTTCTTACACCATTCACAAAAATAAACTCAAAATGGATGAAAGACCTAAATGTGAGACAGGAAACCATCAAAACCCTAGACGAAAAAGCAGGAAAAATCCTCTCTGGCCTCAGCTGCAGCAATTTCTTACTTGACACATCTCCAAAGGCAAGAGAATTAAAAGCCAAAATGAACTATTGGGACCTCATCAAGATAAAAAGCTTCTGCACTGCAAAGGAAACAATCAACAAAACTAAAAGGTAACGGACAGAATGGGAAAAGATATTTGCAAATGACATACTGGATAAAGGGCTAGTATCCAAAATCTATAAAGAATTTTCCAAACCCCACACCCGAAAAACAAATAATTCAGTGAAGAAATGGCAGAAGACATGAATAGACACTTTTCCAAAGAAGACATCCAGATGGCCAACAGACACATGAAAAGATGCTTAATGTTACTCATCATCAGGGAAATACAAATCAAAGCCATGCTTAGATACCATCCCACCCCAGTCAGAGTGGCTAAAATGAACAAATCAGGGAACTACAGATGATGGCAAGGATGTGGAGAAATGGGAACCCTCTTGCACTGCTGGTAGGAATGCAAACTGGTGCAGTCGCTCTGGAAAACAGTGTGGAGGTTCCTCAAAAAATTAAAAATAGATCTACCCTATGACCCAGCAATAGCACTGCTAGGAATTTACCCAAGGGATACAGGAGTGCTGATGCATGGGGGCACTTGTACCCCAATGTTTATAGCAGCACTTTCAACAATAGCCAAATTATGGAAAGAGCCTAAATGTCCATCAACTGATGAATGGATAAAGAAGAGGTGGTTTATATATACGATGGAATACTACTTGGCAGTGGGAAAGAATGAAATATGGCTTTCTGTACCAACACAGATGGAAGTGGAGAGTGTTATGCTAAGTGAAATAAGTCAGTCAGAGGAGGACAGATATCATATGTTTTCACTCATATGTGGATCTTGAGAAACTTAACATAAGCCCATAGGGGAAGGGAAGGGGGGAAAATAGTTACCAACAGAGAGGGAGGGAAGCAAACCACAAGAGACTCTTAAATACAGAGAACAAACTGAGGGTGGATGGGGGGTGAGGGAGAGGGGAAAATGGGTGATGGGCATTGAGGAGGGCAGTCATTGGAATGAACACTGAGTGTTGTATGTAAGTCAATCTGACAATAAATTATATTAATAATAATTAAAAAAAGAATCCCTTCCCCTTCCTTGACATTGAATCCTGTGTTGCCCACTAGGCACCCTTCTCTTCTTCTAAATCTAAGGCAGCAGGGTTTAGTGGTACATGGCCACCCCAGGTACAGACTACATCCCCTGAGTGTGGCCTTGTTGCTGATTTCTCTCCAAGGGAGGGAAGCAATGTTTGCCATTTCCAGGCCCAGGCCTTAACACACTGTGTGTGCACCTCACCAAGCTGGAGCATAGACTGGTGGAAACTCAGCATTGACAGCGCAGGGTATAGTGGGGCAGCGATTTTCAGGGTCCTGTATCTCTGAACGGCTCAAGGAACAGAGCTGCTCCATTGATCTGGGTCATCCACATTGGAACTGTAAGCTAGAGAGAAAAACTTACTTGTTCTTCAAATCACAATATTGTTGGGTCTCTCACTCTAAGTAAAACAAGTCTCATTACCCAGAGGTTTCTTTGTTTTCTAGTTCAGTGGGAGTAGACCCTATCCCCTGATAAAAAGGTACATTTTACAGTGCTGTCCATCACTCAAGTGCCAATCAAGCATAAAATAACTCTCCCGCAAATGTTCCTCACGCTTCTTCCACTGTTTGAGGTCAGGATGAGTTTTCCCTGGGAAATGGTGACAAGTGGTAACTCTTCCCTTGGCCACCTCTCTTTCTGAGTGCGCAGCCACATAGTCTACTGCCCACTTCCCGGTGCTCCAGTGTCCCTATAGCTGCTATGCGGTGAAAGCCTCTTGTCCTGGGCTCTGCTTTATTACAGCAATTTCCTAAGTTCCATTTCACCAATGTCTGGAAGACAAAGACTGAGAGTATAAATAATGTAAGTCCTATTATCTTCTCCTTCAGGGTTTCTATTGATCGTGACTTAATCTCTTGAGGCAAATTGATGGTTTTAATATTAAACTGAAATGCTAGGAGTCAGCAAAGAGATCAGACAATTGAACACAAAATAAAATTGTCCAGAGGTGGAACTTTTCCAACCCTCTGAAGGGGTTTGTTTGGGCCAGGCACATCTATTTCTTTCAGAGATTGAGATATATAGGAAAAATATCTTTATAAATACTAAGAAAGCCAAAGTGTCTAAACATGTTGAATTGGAAAAGAATTTGAGAGCCCAAGCAGAGGTGGGGGAGGTCCCTACTCAACCTCCCCCAATTTACCCAGAACCCTCTCTTGACCCCTAAATAAGAAGTGGTCCTGGCATTACTCGGCTGCAGCGAATTCTTGCTTCACTCTGTTCTTGTACTAGGTACATCATCTCTACCTAGCAAGTCCAGGACTGAGGTGACAGGCATTATAGCTTTGTAACTTCCTGTAGAACTCAACCCTCCACCCTCATCCCATCCCACTCCTGCATACAGCCAAGGGCTAATTCTGTGTCCCTGAGAGACAGCTGGCAATGGTGAGTCATGAGCTATAGATATTAGAGCCAGTTACACCTGGGTTTGAATTCTGACTCTGCCATTTACTGAAAGATCTTGGACAAGAATTTAATACCTATGAGTGTCAGTTTTCTCATGGCCTAGAGATAATACTTTTACTACAGTAGAAACTAACCAGCTGTTCACCAAATCTGTCTCTCCTTCTTCTAGGCTCTCACAAATAGTGAGAGGCAGAGGTGGAATTTGAACCCCTGGTAGTCTGGCTGCCAAGTCATGCACACTGTCCATATATCTCAATTATGGCTGGTCATAGCACCTCAACATGGGCCATAGCTTCATCTCCAAGTTACTTGAATCTAGCCTTACCCCAGTTTCAACAAGTGTTATCTAGCCCAGCAGGAAGGTTGTGTATGTGTGCAGGGGCTGGGGTGGGAAAGCAGGAGGAAACCACCCTGCAACGCACCCTGCCCTCCGGTCAGACTAGGCTACTTGTAGTCAGTCTTTTGAACATGCCCTGAATCTTCCCACTTTCCCGCCTTTGTTATTCTGTCAGGGATGCTCTTTTCCATTGCCATCTATAGAAATCTTACAGATACTTCAAGAATCAATTCAAGGGGTGCCTGGGTAGTTGAGTCTGTTAAGCATCTGACTTCAGCTCAGGTCATGATTTCATGGTTCATGGGTTCAAGCTCTGCATCGGGCTCTGTGCTGACAGCTCAGAACCTGGAGCCTGCTTCAGATTCTGTGTCTCCCTCTCTCTCTGCCCCTCCCCTGCTCACATGCTGTCTCTCAAAAATAAATAAACATTAAAAAAAAAGAATCAATTCAAGAACCACCTCTCTCTTTGATCTTCCTGGACACAATCTCTGTGCTTCCACGTAAATTCATTTGTAAATTATTATTTTTTTACACAATTAACACCCACTGTAAAAATTACCAATATAGTTGAAGCCCTGCTGTGGCTCCCTGGTTTGTGTCAATTTTCCTACCTCAGGAATCACTGCTCTCCTAAATTTGGTATTTGTTCTCACAATAGTATTCAACTTATATCTTTCCATAAAAATCATCTTGCTTGTTTCACTCAACATCATGATTTTAAGACTCTTCTAACATCATGCAAATGTTCATTTATATGAATATTATATTTATTTCTTCTCTTCTCATGGACATCTTGGTTCTTTCCAACTCTTTTGCTCTAAGAAACTATGTGAACACTCTTGTGCCTGTGTTCTCATGGATTTGCAAGAATTTCCTCTGGTAAATTGGTATCATGAAGGATAACTTGGCAGTTAAGACTTGTAAGGCCATAATATGATTAAGATGTAAACCCATAAAGGTAAAATAAACCTTTGGGGCTAGTATATTTCTTATAGGAATATCTGAAGGTCTCAGGAAGGCAGCTGTGAGACTGAAAAACTGGGCAGCAATCTTTGTCACCCTCTAGGACCAGGGGGCAAGAACTGGAGTGTAGGGTGTGCAATGGAGGAACCCATGAAAAACTCTCAACTATTTCATTAAGGCCCCCAAAGAACTATACTGTAAGAATAAGGGTACGTAATAAAAAACCAAGATAAATAGCAATCGTGAAACATACATAAAGGGAAGCTAGATTATTTACTTATCTGAAAGACTCTAAAAATATCTATTCTTAATAGGTTAAAGGAGAAAAATGACAAGATTGAGAATCTCACCAGAGAGCTAGAAAATATGAAATTAGCAAATGGAAATTCTGGCACTGAAAAATATAATAACCCTAATTAAGAACTCAACAGGTGGCTTTTTAAAAGTTTTTTAAGGTTTTTTTTTTTTTTGAGATAGAATGCATGGGAGGGGCAGAGAAAGAGAGAGAAGGGGGCGGGGAGGGAACCCCAAGCAGGCTCCAGACAGTCATAGTGTGGAGCCCAATGTGGGGCTCAAACTCACTAACCATGAGATCTTGACCTGAGCTAAAATCAAGAGTCAGAAGCTTACCTGACTGAGCCACCCTGGCACCCCTCAGCAGGTGGCTTTAATAACATAAGAGACACAGCTGAAAAGAGATTTAGTGAACTGGAAGACAGATAAAAAATAATATCCATAATGAATATCAGAGAGACAAAACAATATGGGAGATATATAGATTGCAGTGAAAAGAACTAATATGGGGCCCCTGGGTGGCTATCAGTTAAGTATTTGACTCTCGATTTCGGGTCAGGTCATGATCTCATGGTTTGTGAGCTTGAGCCCTGCATTGGGCTCCATGTGCACTCTTTCTCTCTTTCAAAATACATAAACAATTAAAAAAAGAACTAATATAAATGTGATTGGAGAAAAAAGAGTGAGAAAGTATGTGTCACTATTATTTAAAGAGTAAGAGAAGATCTTCTGCGTCATCTACTCCTTCAAATGATCTTGGGAGGCCTGGAAGTCACATCTTGTTTACAGAGGAGGTGCCTAAGAAGGTAAGGGGCCTAAGACTCATGGAATTGTTAGACATTAACTTAGTGCTATAACCTCAAGGCCCTGGTCAGCCACAGAGAAGCAGCTCTCATAAGGGCAAGTTGCTCTGGTACCATTTGTGTCATGAAAATCATCTTTGATTTCATCTTTGAAGTGTAATTAGAGCCAATGCTTACTGAGCGCCATGTACCACTATGCTAAGCCCCTTACTAAAACAGGTGGTCTCCCCAGTCATCACAAAAATTATGTGAAGGTACAATCATTACCAACTACACTTTACCATGGAGGAGAATGAGGCATAGAGAAGTGACCAGCCCATAGTCCTCCAGCTAAAAGGGGGAAGGGTCAGAATATGATGCCAGACAGTCCTCTCAATTCTCAGTAATAACAAGATAGCTGAGGCACATGAAAACAATACCAAAACCAACACATTAAAAAAATATATATCCTGTTATTTTAAAAATACATCTTATCCCTCCCCCAAGACTTCCCAACAAGAAATGAAAATGTTATGCCTATGCTACTTTATTTTTTACACAACTGAATATTCTGGGGAATACAGAGCAAGAGAATTATCTTTAAGTATTGTTCACAGAAAGAAATTTGACATTTGTTCAAAATAATTGCTCGATTTCCTTATCTGATCCAGTTTCTCTTTGCCACTGAATTCTGCAAAAGAAGAGAAAAATGTACCACTTGGAACAAATCATTATCAGAATCAAGACGAGACTGGCGGGTATGTTATTATACAACATATTTTAAAATTATGCCTCATTGGACAAGTCATAAATGCCCCAAAACGGTACTTATGTATCTTTGCTGTATCTAATTAGGCCATTCGGTCTGTGTGAGTGCTATGGCCTCTGTGAACATCTTCCCCCACCTTCACCCGGAGAGCTCTGTTTCCCAGCATCTGGACAGCTTTCTCAGGCACCTAGGCCTGCCCAGGCTTTAGCTGCTGCCAGCAGGTCAGGATCAGGCTCTAGGAAGGAAACTGTGACACCTCTGAAGGACAGCCACCTGATGCCCCTGGGACCACACAAGAGACAGAGGAGGCCCAGAGCTGCCCTCGTACATGGACTTCACTTCCACAGGCTTGGAGGCCAACGAGTCTCCCCAGATTTAAACTGGGTCTCAGAACACTGCTGAGTGGACAGAGTAGCCTTGCCTGGCTGTACTCAGAGATGTGCCCGCTATAAGGTACCCCCCCCTCCCCTGCCAAGCCTTCCAGGGTGGCTTTTCCCTCATCAGAAGAGTCAGGTGAGAAGTCCTGGGGATCAGCTGGGCCGTGTGGGGTTCTCACTCCCTCACAGCTACTGCTGGAGCCAACACACCTGCAAAGAGCTGGCAGGCAGCAAAGCCTGCACTGTGTGCTTGGGACAGCCTATCAGGCTGCAGTGGAGGTCTCTGCAGTGTGGAGAGCAGGGAAGGGAGGGGGGTGGGGGGCCCTCAGAGCTTCCATGTGGCCCACCTCTTCTTGAACTACCACCACTCTGGCTGCCTCTCACTGCCCTTCAGTGAGACACAACATTTGCTAGGAGGAGAAGACTGCAATGGGGCTGACCTTGGACTATCCTACTGGGTGTTGGCTTCAGTGTTTCTTCCATTCCTTGGCTGGAAAAAAAAATGTTGCAGCTTACAGATACTGAGACAAAACTGCCTAGAACCTGTTTCTGGGCTTCAGATCCTTCCTCAACTGGGCCTTATGGCCTTATTCTCCTAACTGGGATGTCAGCAGCCCCCTTGGGAGTTCACCTGGTAATCCCTAGCCCAGGGCTGGTAGTAGGTCACCTGTGGCAGTGCTCCAGGACCCTTGCTGATCCTACAGCCCCCTGTCCCCGCCCCACCATTCCACCACCCCCAGCCTCTATTTATGTGGTGGGATGGACTTCAAACCATTTATCACAGGACTTCTCACCCTAAAGACATCATAGAGACCCACTATTTCTCAAAGCACTTTCTGGAGAATAACCACTAATAGGTCATGCAGGCAGCATGGAGGTGGAAGAACTTCCTTGATCAAACAAGTTGGGAACTACAGGTTGTTTCCTGAAGGACACGCCTGTGTACACTGTAAACCTTTGAGAGTGTTGGGTGCCGTGTTTTCCAATCTTGTCCGATCTTTGCAGAGTTACCTCTTGGCGAACCTCTTAGTGACCCACAGAAGGCAGTTTGAGGGCCATGGGTCTAGTCTGATTCATAGTCTGATTTTTTTTGATGCAAACAATTGAGGATCTAAGGGATGAAGCATAGCTAGCCAGTGGAGGATCACAAAC
This sequence comes from Felis catus, assembly GCF_018350175.1. NCBI lineage: Eukaryota > Metazoa > Chordata > Mammalia > Carnivora > Felidae > Felis > Felis catus. Next base: position 59,463,698 of record NC_058370.1, read on the forward strand.
ACAGTTTCTGACTCTGTGACCTTTGCAAGAGGCTCGGAGATCCCAGGGCAGGAGGAGAGGATGGAGATTATACTACTTCCAGTGCATTTGGGGGCCACGTATCCTGACCTTCGTGCTCAGGGTCACAGACTCCAATTCTGGTTGCCCCCATGTCTGTCCATCAGCAGTACTCTCGCCTCCCATCCACGGTCCCAGAGCCCTGGTTTCTCAGCCTGGCCCTTCTGGACTCTTTCCTTTATAAACATCAAGCATCTAGGAGGAGACTTTGAGAGTTACCCCTAAGTAAAGGATGAGATAGTCCCCATAATTATTCACCAGCTTGCTGGGCTATGCTTATTCTGCAGGAACTCATAATTGGGTGACAGGGGGGAACCGGGGTTAAAAACAGAGGAAAAGAAATGTGTTATACCCTGAAAAGGAAAAATGGTCGTCCCAAGGTGGCAGTGTGATCCTGCAACATAAAAACACAAACCATTATGTAACCACTTTGTGCCAAAGGTCTTCTGAAGATGTCTATGACAGCAGTTTTCAAAGTGTGGTCCCCAGACCAGAAGCATCAACAACACCTGAGAATTCTTTAGAAATGTCTATTCTCAGGTCCCTACTGAATTTTAACAAAGTCCCAAGGTATCTACGATTCATGGTCAACCTCGAGAAGCGCTGGTTTGTGCCGTCTGCAATACCTCTCCCCCAGTTTATGCAACTGGTATGTGAGCCCCTGAGCCACATAAAGCAAATCCCCAGGAACAGATGGCTCTAGGTGACTCATCTGCAAGAATGGAGATGAAATATAAACAGCCAGAAGCATTGCCCCATGATTCCTATCTGCCTCAGGACAAGCTCAGGAAAACCTGAAATTAAATGCTCAGCCTCAGAGATGATTTTCAGGGGCATACTGTGAGACCAGTTCTTTCAGAAGAGATCTGAAGGGGCTGTAAGACTGCCTAGCTCCAAGCACTTCCTGTCCTTCCCTTGTAGGTCTTTGGGAGGTTTGTTCTCCATGGGGGCTTACCTACCTTCTTGGTGAAATCTCCTGCATCAGTCCTCGAATCCTGTGAAGGAGGGAGGCACAGGTTACTTTAACAGGAACCACATCTCCCAGGCTTGCCGTTGTTCTGCTGTGACCCTGCACCTCCCTGGCTCCATCCTCACTAATCTTTAGGTAGCCAGAAATCAGGTGCAAAAAAGCAGTTCAGGGGAAGGGCTAACCATGGGTAGCCAATTGTAACTTCCTGTTCAGGAAGGCAAGCATGTTTTCTTGAGGTAACATTTGTGTCCAGGACACAATGTTAAGTTGGCTTGCTCTTCCCAATAGCCTCAACTTGAAACTGACCCTCGGTTTGGGCAAATTTTCAAGGTTAAGCCATGGCAGCTTCGTCAGCTGTCTCTACTTGTGGGTCTGGCATAACAAGGATTAGGCTCAGTCTGGAAAGTAGCAGTCAGCAGTGGATCAGACAAGACAAACTGTTGCCTGTGCATAAGATGACCAACCAATTTTCCAGGACCTGAGCAGCTTCCTGGGGATCTTGGGATTTTCAAAGCTAATACCAGGAAGGTCCTGGGCAAACTGGGATGCGTTTCAGCATTCAAAAGAAATGTTCTCGGGGAACCTGGCTGGCTCAGTCTGGCCAGTATGCGACCCTTGATGTTGGATCTCTGAGTCTGAGCCCCACCTTGGGGGTAGAGATTGCTTAAAAAAAATATTTTAAAAAAAGAAATTTTCTTTCTTTCTTTTCTTTTTTTTGCAGGGTGGGCTACCATGCAACAAAATCTTGATTAGAATTTTGAACAATTATAGCTATTACTGAAACTGGTAATTTCTAAATTATAAAAAACGATTTTTAAAGAAACAAAATTCTGAGATACGGATAAAAGGGCAGGTGGGTGGGGCGCCTGGGTGACGCAGTCGGTTAAGCGTCCGACTTCGGCTCAGGTCACGATCTCGCGGTCGGTGAGTTCGAGCCCCAAGTCGGGCTCTGGGCTGATGGCTCAGACCCTGGAGCCTGCTTCCGATTCTGTGTCTCCTTCTCTCTCTGCCCTCCCCCGTTCATGCTCTGTCTCTCTCTGTCCCAAAAATAAATAAACGTTGAAAAAAAAATAAAATAAAATAAAAATAAAAGGGCAGGTGGGGGCAACAACGGAAAGCAAGGGGATCACCAAGGCAAACTGTTCCCGTCAAGAGAAGAGGAAAGGTCAGGGAAAGTAAAAACAACATGGAAACTAAAAGGAAACATAGAGATGGCGAGAGCAGAAGAGAACTTTGTACTAGCCCCCCACCGACCCACCCCTGGGGGGCTCTGCAGCCACTGGGTCAGGTTCCAGGGTTGGGGACTGAGGCACAAGGTGGGCCAGCTCTCCTTCCCAAGGTGGAGGCTTAGATCCAAAGACAGCATGCAAACGCGTGCCTCCGCACCCCCACTCCCCCAGCGACCACATGCATCTGCCATGGTTAAGTGAACTTTGGGTGGCCTAAAAGAGAAAAACACCTACGCGCTGCTGCTGAAATCTTTTCATCCTTCGGTTGGCGAGCTGCGCGGCCAGGCGCATTAACGGGCGCACCGGCGGAAACTGCAACAGAGGGCGCAGGGAGGGTGGGACACGGCCCTCTCCATTGCCCGCCTTACAGATAGTTTAATTTCCAGAATAAAGGCCATGTCAGAGCCTAAGCTTAAATTTTATGTTTTCAATAAAGAACTGCTTGCCTTTATAGCAGTCCACAATTCCAACACATCACTTTCAAATATTCCCTGAGGGTAAATCAGACTTTTGTCTGCCTTAACGCCAAGTGTTCTGCCCTAGTATGGCGTGCAGTGTCCCAAAGAAGCAACCCAGTGCCAATCTCTTTTCGCTCCAGGTGTGCGCTCCTAGTCTACGGAAGGAGGCAGAAGGGCAGCGTCCATAACCCTCTCCCTAAGGCCTTTGATTTTCCTGCACTTCTTGTCTGTGACCTTTCGGCACACACTCAGACATACATACCCGTGTCTTATATCTAGTTGTTGGGAATCCTCCTTGAACACTTTGGCTCAGAGTCAAGGTTCATTTGTCTCACAGAGTTTTCTTCTTCCGGTGTCCTTTCTCCCTTTGCAGTGCTCATGGCCCTTCCTGAGAATATCCCCATCCTCACCTGATCCTCATTCCTAACCTATACTACAGCTGAGTCTTCGCCTCTTGGGGAAACAACACTTTGCTGTTTTGTTTGTTGTTGTTTTTTAAGGGTGTTCTTGAAGACTTGGAAAGCCTTTACTATATAAATAAGTGACTTTCTAATGGTAGAATTTCAGTTACTATGACAGAGCACCGGAATTAAGAATTTTATTCTATGACCTTCCTAATATTCCTCAAATCATACCCTGCAGAAATTCACTTACACAGCCTGCTTTTCAGGGTAACTCAAGTTTATAATAACAAAGTTAGAGGTAGTGCATGTTATTCCCATAGCACATACACATGGTGATGGTTATAGAAAGTGCAGCTCCATGGATCACTACTGGGGATATGGCACTTTACACTTCTCAAAGCATTTTTTTTTTAATTAAAAAAATAAGGCAGTATGATAAATGCAAATAGAGGTTAAGTACTTATGGGGCCTTTTAAAAACATTTATTGTAAGTGCATAATAAAAAGTTATTCCTCACTTATTTTTCCTTTTTGGTAATATATTCTCTAACTTTTCTGATGTGTCAGCCTCACATCACTTCCAGCCCAGACAGGGAGAGAGATAATATGCCGGAAGCCCCAGGAAAAAGCTCTTTGAGAGCTATTATACAGACAGTGTCTGTAAGCCCCCTGCTTTTCTACTTATCTGCACATATTAGGTAGGGATAAAAGGCAAGCAGAGGAGAGTGACTTTTATAGAAAGAGGAGTCTGGTAAAATACTGACCCCACTTTCAACTGGATGTGTTGGCTCCTGAGTTCTGGAGTAGTGAAATTTAAAAAAAAAGTGAATAAGACAGGTTTTAGTCTTATTTTAGTAAGTTGATTTTAGTACGAGTTGATTTTAGTACAAGTGTCACTTGCTATCAATGTGAAAGTTACATGCCTGTGTTGCCAGGCTGGGCAGTTGTCACCCTTTTGTATATGTCTTGATTATCCTAGAAAGAGAATTGTGAGGGTAAGTTACATGGCATTTTACTGGGGCAGGCAATTGACAAGGTTTTCAGTATAAGTTACACCAGGGACCTTATTGAATTTATCTGAATATTACAAAATAAATTGGCAATCTAAAAGGAAATCAATTAGACAAACTCAGTAAGACTAGAGTTGATGCAGGGCCTACAAAAAAGCAAGTTGTCAGCAATACATCATTATTTTAAAACTAAATCTTATTTCACCTTTCTTTGGGAGAAAAACATGGTCTGTAGTACACACAAGCAATCCCCTAATCATGTGCCAGATAACCATTGAAGAGTTGAAATAAAATTAATGATTGCAATTTTTAATTTGTTGCTGGGTGTACCCTGGAATTCAGCTTTTTTAGGGTTGGTTCAAATCAACCAAACTCTTCCTCACCCCCACCTCCCCAAATGCTTTCTACATGAACTTCCAATCTCTTGGCAGAAAGCCCAACTTTTCATTCCTTGTTAGAGCACCACCTTGCCCTTGTTGGCGTGGATGACAGACAGGGATGGTTGCACAGGCAGCACACGCTACTCCAGGATACTGCTGTGAAGAAGACATCTTACAAAACAATAAATCAGGTTTCCATGCCCGCATTTTGTAAAATTGATTGAGGATTACTGCAATGATATTGCAAATATGCTGCTCTGGATAATATTGATCATTCACATCTCAATCACACTGAAGTCTTCTTGAATCAACTCAAACTTCAATCCAGACAGAAATGAAAGTTGTTACTAATACTTCTAACTTGTTGCTGTTGATAAAATTACATCTTTCTGCAAACTGTGGAGAGTTTCTACATGGGAAGCAGCTGATACTTATGTATTCTACACACACACACACACACACACACACACACACACATACACACACACCCATCATGTATGTGTGAGTGTATGTGTGTTTTCTGGACACTTATTGGGCAATCATTTTTTGTGCCATATTCATCAGCTTTATACTGTTATGTTTCAGGCCAAAAAATAACAAGGAACATGAAGATGCTTTTCCAGGTGCTAGAACTCCACTCTCAACATTTCATATGCACCTTCCTTGTTTTAATTTTGTCTTTTTACATTAAAAAAATTTCAAAATGTACTTACCTAATTTATGATTTTTTCCTTAACTAGAACTTAAGTTTTTTTAAAAATTTTTTTTAACGTTTATTTTTGAGACAGAGAGAGACAGAGCATGAACGGGGGAGGGGCAGAGAGAGAGGGAGACACAGAATCGGAAGCAGGCTCCAGGGTCTGAGCCATCAGCCCAGAGCCCGACTCGGGGCTTGAACTCACAGACCGCGAGATCGTGACCTGAGCTGAAGTCGGACGCTTAACCGACTGAGCCACCCAGGTGCCCCTAGAACTTAAGTTTCATGAGAGCAGGTAGTTTTGTTTATTTTGGCCACTACTGCACCTTTAGCACCTAACATATGGCATGCTTCCAATGAATGTATTTTTCTGAATGGATGAACGGTAGAGCTGTGTTCATAAGAATCTATTGCCACCCTCCCATCTAATCTTCTGATCCCACCAGAAACACGAAACAGGAAGACTTTCCACAGGTGTCATTATTTGTAGAACATAACTCTGCTTTCTGAATTGCTTAAAGATAGAAGTCCCCTAGAGACACACACCTGGCTTTTTTGGAGAGCAGGACTGGAAGTGGACTTAGAGCCCAGGTAGCTCATCCAGACATGGGATAGTTGAGGGAACCAGAGCCCCAGGAAAGGAAGTGACATGCCACAGGTCATATTTTAATGCAGGAGCAAGACCAGGAAGAGCCACAATCTCTCTATCCATAGATTTAAAAATATTGATAGTTCTGTTCACTGAACAAGCCCTTGCTCTTGTACAACTGGTGATGATGAACAGGATCAGCTTTGGGAAGATGGAGAAAGTGGAAGGAAATTCATTCCATGTGGCACCTTGCACTTGGGGAAACCTATAACCCAATTTAATACTGTAACTAGCACATGTGACTGCCACACTTCCACTTTTTCTGCTTATGTAGGGGACATCCTTGCAGCCTTCATTTGAGGGGTAGGGAAGCCCATTTGGTGTGAAGTGAACAGGCTGTGGCAAGGAGATGGAAAACTGAGTTTTCACCCTAAATTTTTGCTCTGGATATCAAGGCTATAAGATTAGTTTTGAAGATAAGAAAGGACAGTTGTCTTCAAACATATGCATAAGGATAAACTGAAAATAAGAAGAAATAGGCATGATATACTTATGAAGTGTAAGCGAGAAAGTGATGTTTGAATCTTGAAGGATGGCCATTAGTGGCATCAGAGATAATGGTAACAGCTGGCACTGAAGTGCTGTCATTTACTGTGTTACTGTTGTAAACACTTCACAAATATTAAAGCCCTCAATCTTCACAATAACATGAGGTTTATTCCCATATTACAGATGGGAAAACTGAGACACAGAGAGATTAATAAACTTGCCAAAGTTAAGTAGATCTGGGTGTTAAACCCAGGTACTTTGGTTTTAGAGTCTGAGCTGCGAACACAGCCTGCAAAGGCATTTTGGCTAAGGAAAAGCCTGTGCAAACAAACATATAAAGGCCTGGTGCACTTGGGGAATAGTGAGCAGCTCAATGTGGCCAGGATATGGTATGCTGTGGCTTGGGGGAAGTGAGGAAGAAAAGATGTGCCTCAAGGTGAAAATATTCAGTGTATGCTAAGAGTCATGGACTCCACCCTAATACCACCCTCTTGTACTTTCCACTGAATCAAAAGTGGTTCTGTTGTGGTTCCTATCGCGGTTAGGTTCTTTACATGAGATCTATTTACTTTGTATCCACTGAAACATTACTGTTGTGGTTCCTATCACTGTTAGGTCATTTACATGAGATGATTGTTTTGAAGAACTATTATATCATAGTATATCAATTTGTAACATATACCATGATATGCCACAATATACATAATATAATTATATATGTATGTATTATAATAATTATAAGAATATACATGAACTACCAATGTTTTATGGTATTTTATATATGACAGATTCACTTGTTATTTCCTAAAACTACATTCTTACACATGTATTTAGACATACACACAGATTTCTCCTGCAGGTACCAAAAAACTGTGCTTCTTACAGATATCAATTATGATATAAACATGTGAATTGTTATAACTTAAAGAATAATTATTTGCATATAACTGTTTTACCTTAGTTTGCCAAGAAAGAGTTGCCCCATATGCCAGCCACTAAAGAAAAATATGAAAAATGAATCAAAGATAAGTCGAAATTCGAATCAAAGATAAGTCTAAATTCCTTAGTCAATAGAAATCTATTACAGCACAAATAAAACTCTAAAACTGTCCCATTTATGAACCTTGCATTACCTTCTCGCACAGTGGCAGTGAATTTCAACACAACTCTCAGGATGCCTTAAACGAGGCTATGAAAATGGCAATATGAGTTCCTGCTGCAGCCAAGAATCTGATCTTAAAATAGTTTTAAGTGAACATTATCCACATGATATTTTCAAGGCCAAGATGAAATAAAAATCGCACATTACTGAATAGCAGCGTACCTCAAGCTGCATGATATCCAAGTCATCTGGAGGATCAGCTAGAGGTCGAGGAAATCCTATTATGAGAAATCACAAAAACATTAATTAGAGAAAAAAGTTCATAGCATTAACTTTTAAATCTTTACGTTGAAAAACATACAGAGATTCTAGAAATACAATATTTTAAAAAGGATTTACAAAGAAAACACATTTCTACCTACAACAGTAAATGTGAGATTTGTACTAAAATTAATTAAACACAATTCCTTTTTTAATTTACCAGGAGTTACCAACATAAGAGTTAGTAACTCAAGAGGGAAAAACTTAATTTGTATTTTTATGGAATTTATGGAGATAGCATATTAGGAGATGGTGTCAAGAAAGTGTGTGCATCAGAGTCAGTCTAGGGACTTTTAAGAAGTACAGATACTTGTTCTTCTGCTTCATCAGACTTTTCAGGGGTAGGTGTGGGCAAGGGTGTTACCAGCACACAGCTGCACCCTATGCCAGTCAGCCTTTACCTGGCCTAAATGAAGTCTCCATCTCATTTGTACACGATGCAATACTTGGGGGAATAGCTAATACAGAAATTGGAGGAATCAGTTGGAGAGGTGAAATTAATGGGATAAATGTAAAACCCTGAACTTAGATTTTTTTAAATGTGGGACAGGGAATATTTGGCTCAAGAGTATATACATAATAACTCAGGCAAATGGTTACAAATTACACGTGATCAGATTTCAGTTTAGTGTAAAGAAATTTTTGATGATTGGAGCCATTCAAAAATGCAAAGTAATTTGAACCAATCCTATAAGGATTTATTAACAGGTTCTGTGTTAACAGTACAAATGATAAAGACTATAGGACCCTTATCCTCGGGAAACAAAAAAACTTAAATAGGAAAAAGGGGGAGGTGGATATAAATATATAGATAGATAAATAAAAGGTAATAACAAATTCCCCAAAGTGTAATATAAACAAGATTCTATTGGACCCAAGAAGAGGCAGTTACTGGCTCTCTTAGGCTGGTAGTGAGTTGGGTGTCACTGAAAGTAATCAAACAGGGAAATCATAGATCCCTGTTTGCCATGAAAGGTTAAATTAGATGACTTCCAAGGTTCCTTGCAATGTCTAGGTTTTGTGATTACACTGTAAGACACAGCAAAACAAACATACTTTTTGAAATATATTTTCTGTTTGAATATATTTTCAAAACTTTTCTACACCCCTAAATCAAAATTCTAATGGAAAAGTCTGAAATTTTGAAATAGTCCACATTTCCAATTGGAGCTGCCACCACATGCCTCCCTGTATCATTTGGTGAATTACCTTGAAATTGGTAATGCATTCCAACTACTGATCCCATATCCCACCCTTGGTTCCCTGTAAAGGTACTGGTTTCTCAGAAGCTGGTGAAGCAATAGCCTTGTCCAGTCAGAGCCTTGGACAGCGCCCAAGCCCACTAAGACTTGGGGCCTCCACAGCTCTGTCTGGGATCCTGCCTCCAGGGAGCCCACAGAAAGGCCATGAAAATATTCCTTTTTCCTGTTTGCGTTCCTTTCCCGCCCCTCTCCAACTGTCCCTCAATCCCCAGTCCTCATGTCTGTAAACTCAATTTTACTGTATTCTCTCTTCAGAATTCCAGGAACACAGATGGCTAAGACATCGGGGTCTCCAACTCATATCCCTCACAGTTTTAGCAGCTCATCTTTGGGAAAGCCCTAAGTCAGGAGCTGTTTAATGACAGTTCCACAAGGGAGTCATGTCCTTCGGTAAAAGGCTGCAGCATCTAGTTCTGTCCACCCTCTCTTAAAGGTTAGGGACAAATGGGAAGCCATTTCAAAAGGGTGGAAATGGAGGTAGGTGAGGGGATTATGTTGGACTCCTTCCAGAACCCAGAACCACCCTGAAGGATCAAGGATTAGAGCTCAGCCCAGCTGGGGGTCTGATGAAGGGATCTCCTTACCTGAGGAGGGAATCTGTAGCATGCAGAAGCAATAGATGGCCAAGATGGAAACAAATTGAGGAGGAAGTTGTTTCATTTTCAAAACCAGGTTCCTCTTTGCTGGCCACAGATATGTGCTGCCCAGATAGGAGTTGAGCATTTCCTGAAGTTCCAAAGGCAGAGGCAATACTCTGCCCTGCATCTGATAGGTCCCAGTGGAGAAGGTGCCTTTGTTTGCAACGCCCGGGAGCCCGTTGGCTAAGAACCAATCAATTTTGCACAGGAGGACCCTGGCTTTCTCATAAATGTCACGCTGGGCCCTTATTTGTGGAATAATTCCTCCTGGGGTAGGCATTGTAGAGAATCATCTTTTTCAATCCAGCAATAAAAATAAAAAGTGGAGAGTCATAATTGTTATTCTATAGTGGTTTGAGAAACATTTCTGACTCTAGAAAGGCGTTTTCTCTTTTTTTAATCAAAGAACTGGATATAAATCTATACACTCTTATGTGACGAAGTCTTATTTCCTAAGAAGCTGTTTATTTTCCACCATTAACAAAGGATGTTTTATAGTCTTTGGTGCATCTGAGAACAAAATTTGGAGTCCTGGATATAATATTACAAGAAACTCAAAAGTTCAAGTAGATATTTTAAAAATCATAGTTAGAAATTAGACTCCTTAAGGTTTGTCCAGACTCCTTTCTATGAATAAGTTAAATATTTCAAATAAAACCAGCATATAAGAAAACATAAGTGTTTAATTACAATAATAATAACAACAATAATAACACGTCATCTACTGAGCTTCTATTTAGGATTTCACTTAGGTTATTTTATGTAGTTCTCACAGAAGATCCGTAAGGAGTGTATGATTATCCTAATTTTATGAATGGGAAAATTGAGGCTGAGAGAGAATAAGGAACTTGCTAAGGTTACCAAACCATAATGAATGCAGAGCAGGGATTTGGACTCAAGGATATCTGAATCCAGTCATGTCTGTAAAAGTGTGGGATTTTAGTCAATGTGTTCACTTTTTTCTAAAAAGACCTTCCTTGATAGAGAATATATTCAATCTGTAGATTGCTTTGCATAGTATGGGCATCTTATAATAGGGTATTATGCTAAGTGATATAAGACGAAGACAAATACCGTATGATTTCACTTACATGTGAAATCTTAAAAAATAAAACAACCACCACAAAACCTAGAAACAGATAGACTTATAAATACAGAAAACAAACTGGTAGTTGCCAGAAAGGAAGAGGGTAAAAGAGTGGGAGAAATAGGGGAAGGGAATTAAGAGGTACAAACCTCCAGTTACAATATAAATAAGTCATAGGATGAAAAGTATAGCAGAAGGAATATAATGAATAATATTATACTAATGTCATATGGTGACAGATGGTACTGTGGGGAACGCTGTGTAAGGTATAGAGTTGTCAAGTCACTATGTTGTACACCTGAAATTAATATAATATTGTGTGTTAACTATATTTCAATAATAAAAAAAATTTAACAGCCTCTTTGAGACTGGATATGGAATAGAAAGGAGAAAGAATGAAGTCTGCAGTCTTGCAAAAAGCACAACCTGTATAAGGCATATATCAAATAAATATCTTTTTTTCATTATGCATATCTTTAATTTTTGCTCTTTTAAGGATTAGGAGGCAACTAACAATTGTTGAATGTTTACAATGTATTTAAAACATGTTAATACTTTACCTAAGTCATCTTATATCATTTTTTTCAGTTAATGAAAGTTTTAAGAATAATTTTGTGTGGGAGTCACTCAGAATAAACACATGACTTAAAATGTGGTATTTTGCCAAAAAATTCTAATTCATAAGAGAGTGGGAATTATAAACTACTGTATAGCAATAATATTTTGCCTACTTCCTTAAGCCAGCAAGAAAATAGAGATTTCTATTTATTACAGTATTTACCACTTTAGTTCAAGGAGAATAAACTAGGTCTTCAAACACCAGGAAGAGATGATATCTTTGTATTGAAATACACCCACTTCCCAACTGCAAGTCTTTACTAAACGAATGGGAAAAAAATGAATGATTGCTTTTTGAACATAAACCACTTATCTATATGATATTAAGACACAATTACTTATGGACATTTTAGACACAACACACACATACTAGCAAAGGTTTGTGGCAGTTCTACTATCAATCAATAAGTACTGTTTAAATATTTGGCCTATCTCTACCATGAACTAAGTGATCTATGCACAAACATACATTTTTCAAATAAACCTATGTGATAACTCTGGTTTATATCAAATTAATTTTATTTTGTACATTTTTCACACATTATTTCTCAGATATTTAGAATAAAAAATAGAAATATTTTTTAACTCATTATTTTTAAAAAGATTTTATTTCTAAGTAATCTCTACACCCAACATGGGGCTGGAACTCAAAACCCTGAGATCAAGAGTCACATGCCTCACCAACTGAGCCAGCCAGGTGCCCCTAAAAATATTATTTTTAATGCTAATTCAGAAATTGGATTATGCTGATATCCCAGAAATGGAATATGTTGAAGCCCTGATCCCCAGTGTGGCTATATTTGGAGACCAGGCCTTTAAGGAGATAATTAAGCCCAAATGAAGCATAAAGATAGGGCTCTAATCTGATAGGACTGGTATCTTTATTTTTTATTCAAAAAAAATTTTTTTTAATCTTTTATTTTTGAGAGAGAGAGAGAGATACAGAGTACGAGTAGGGGAGGGGGAGACACAGAATCTCAAGCAGCCTCCAGGCTCTGAGCTGTCAGCACAGAGCCTAACGTGGGGCTCAAACTCACGAACTGCGAGATCATGACCCAAGCCAAAGTCGAATGTTTGACTGAGCCACCTAGGCGCCCCAGGACTGGTGTCTTTATAAGAGGAGGGAGACACCAGAATCCTTTCTCTGAGAGCACACAAAGAAAGGGCTAGGAGAAGACACAGTGAGAAGGGACTGTCTGCAAACTGAGGAGTGAGGTCTCATCCGAAACATTTTGCTAGCACTTCATCCTGGACTTCCAGACTCCAAACTGTGAGAAAATAAATTTCTGGTGTTTAAGCTACCCAGACTGTAGTCTTCAGAATAGTAGCCTGAGCAGACTAATACAAACACATGGGGGAGGGGGAGGGTTAGTCAGTTCAGGAGCCCTCCAAAAGTAAAATAATGAAATGAAAAGTGTAATGAAAGTTAGAAACTCTCAGTTTCAAATGATACGATTATCTACCCAGAAAATCCAAAAGAATCAACTGGCAAATTAGTAGAATGAATGGCCTAATTAACAAAACAAAACTATTTTCAGGAATAATTTTCTTGAACATAAACAAAAATAAATTTTAAAATGTATTAAGTGGGGCGCCAGAGTGGCTCAGTTGGTTAAGTGTCCAATTCTTGATCTCCACTCAGGTCATGATCTCGTGGTTTGTGAGTTCCAGCTCTGCATTGGGCTCCGTACTTACAGTGTGCAGACTGCTTGAGATTCTCCCTCTCTCTCTGCCCCTCCCACGTTCACTCACTCACATGTGCTCTCTGTCTCTCTAAATAAACTTAAAAAAATAAAAACACATTTAAAACTTTATTAGGAAATGTAAATAGCCTTAAAAACTATGCAATTCTGAGGACTAAGCCAAAGAATAAGTATGCAATATAATAAAAAAGAAAACTACAAAACTTTACTGAAGGACGTAAGGAAATATGTGAATAAAGAAAAGACATATCATGATCGTTGAGGACAAAGTCAATGTTGTTAAAAGTTCAACTGATGGCAAATTAATCTATAAAGTTAGTGTAATCCTTATTAAAATTCCAAAACTCCTTTTTCGTGGAATTTTAAAACTGACTCTCAAATCATTTCCAGAGAGAAAATATTCAAACTATACTTTGCCAAAAAGATACTCTGCCAATGTCAAAATGTACTATAAAGCAGTAGTAATTGTTATATTGTTGTAGTCATTTTGTTATTGATCTGGTAACAGACAATAACAAATAGATAAATGGACTGGAACAGAGTCTTGAAGCAGATCATTTAAATACAGAGTAAAAGTGGTTATTTCAAATCAGTGCAAAATGACGAACTATGCTAAATGGTGTTTAGAACAACTGGCCATCCACGTGGCACCTGGTGGAGCATGTGATTCTTGATCTCAGGGTTGTCAGTTCGGGCTCTACATTGTATGCAGAGATTACTTAAAAATAAAATCTTTAAAAAAAACAATTAGCAATCTAGTTGGCAAAAAAAAATCCCTATTTCACACTATAAATTTAAATAAATTTCAGAGGATTAATGAATTAAGCCTAATATACCCATAAATACACAGGGGCGCTTATATAAAATTCTGTATTAGAAAGAAATAGAGTATATATTTGATTGGAACACTGTTCTTGAGCAAAATTTAGAATAGAGAAGCCATTAAGGAAAAGATTGATAAATTTTATTATATTTTAAAAATATCTATATGAAAAAGATAACCAATATTATCAAAGAAAAGACAGAGTGGGGTAACTATACAACAACTATACAGATATAATACAGAAAAAGAAAGGGGAGGGAGAGAAAGAAGGAGGCAGGCAGGCACAACTTAAATGTCTAACATAGAGAAAATATTAAACTGTAGAATATCCATAATATGGAAATGTATGCAACTCTTAAAAAGAATAAGATGGATCTATCTGTATTGACAAGTCAAACTCTTTGTAACATAGTGAGTAAAGAAAAACAGTTATAGAACTACAATAGAACTATCTAGTATCAGTTTTCCTCAACCAATAACAGTCCAGTCTCCAAACTTAGTTGTTTAAAACAATATATTTAGCTCAAAATTATACAGGTCAGTAATTTGGGCTGCATTCAACTGGGCAATTCTTACGGTTTGGGCTGGGTCAACTAATCTCAGCTGGGCTCACTCAGACATTTGCATTCATCTGGTAAGCAGACTGGGTGTCTGGGACCCCTTTCCATGTGGTCTATCTCCAGATGGCTAGCCCAGGTTTTTTTTCCCATACTGGTTTCAGAGTTCCAAGGCAGTGAGTGTAGAAGCTACAGTCTTCTATTTTGGAACTGGCACAACATCACTGGATTCACGGGGTGGGAAAATAAACTCCACTTCTCAATGAAAGGGGCTGAAAAGTATACAGCCAATTTTGTAATCGACTAACCTACACTTACATACAAGTTTTCTCAAAATGGCTCCTGCAGTCCCATGAGTGCGGATGTAGGTAACACAAAGAGAAAGGGTAGGATTCCACACAAACACACAAAGAGCAGTGATTCTAGACAAATGGGATTATGTGGGAATCATAAAAGCTGTTCCAGTATCTGTACTTTTGAATGATCACGTTGGCTATTTATGAATTACTTGCATAACTAAAACTAAATTTTAAAACTTTATTCAACTCCAAACACCATTATGAGTATGTGGGTTCACATTTAAACATCTGAACTTACATACATGAAAACGCAGCTTCTTTCTTTATCTTATTACATTTATTTTTCCGAAGTGTTTCTTTTGTTAGGCATTACTGAAAAGACTGTAACCAGTGGATTTGTCAGTGTCAAGTGAATTTAATGAAATATCATTTTTTTAAAATACATGAACTCACAAGTGGAGCTCCCACACCATTTGAAACAGAAGTGAATGCTGAAAATTACACTAAAAATTCCTCCTCCTTTCCACATTAAATTAGCTCCCACTTTGTAAATGGTTATTATGAAAAAACTCAGCAGGCTTTTAAGGAACTGAACTTTAATCTGTAGGATATAAAAAATGTAATTTCAAAATTGATTATAAGTTTCTGTGTTCAAAGCATAGCTTTCTGAGATCTTCAGTGGCAACCTAGTGTCCTTCAAGAACCTCTGAGTCTAAAGCAAATTAAGACACAGGTATGAGAATTAATGTTTGAGGGCTTCTATCTCTCTAGCAGGGTTTCACAGAAAGTAATGACAGGTTTATTTCAGAGGCTGGCTGTTAAAGCCCCCAAAAAGCTGTCTGGTGGTAGAAAAGGCCAGCCTTTCCAATCTGCTAGCACTGTCCCCACTCACCTGAATACACTCTTTCTTTGCCTCCCACCTTCTATGCCTATATCCTGTGCTTTTCTCGTGGCCTTTACATCTGCTCTTATAGTGGGCTATTTAGTGGAGGCAGGGGATGGGAGAGCCATGTAATCTCAGGAGAACCAGGAAGTGCTAAGAGACAAGATCCACAAAAGTAAGAACCATGGCTTTACTCATTTTATATTTTCCTCTGCCAAGAGTAATATATCAGACAGTTGGGTGAGTTACTTGTCCATTGGCCTTCAGCTCCTTAAGTGCCTTTCCTTATTCCCCTCTGATCAGGGAGAGCTAGAAACCTGCAAAATAAACTTTCTTCCCAGCTAGCTTCCCCTTAGTTTCTATCATTGGTAGAAAAGGATGGGAGGAATTTGAAAGACAGAAGGGAGAGCCATTTTTTTTCTGCTTCAGGTGATGCCTCCTGCAGATGCAACTCTCCTAGACTCCATGAGCACTCCACAAGCAGCAGCATTTATACATAACTTCCTACTCCCCAGGTCCTGTGGTGTAATGAGAGTGTGTGCTCCTGGATTCCTGGAGTGAAGTAGAGGTGGTAATTGAAACAGTAGCTCTTGTGGAGACCCCATTAGTCTTAGTGGTCAAGGAACACAGGCTCTGTGAACATCATTTTTCCTTATGATTCTCCAACCCTAGGGGTAGATGGGAGCTTTCTTCAGTTGCTAATCTCTGGGTAATGTCACCATTTACCATTTTTCAATTTTTCAATTTTTCAATTCCAGACTCCTTTCAACTCCTTTACAGTTTTGTTGAGATATACCACATGTATTTATAATCTGATAAATTTTAACATAAGTATATACTGTGATATCATCATCACAATAAAAATAACAAATGTGATTTCTCATGCTACAAAAGTTTGTCATGTTCTTTTGTAATCTCTCCCTCTTCTTCCCTCACCACAGATCTGCTTCTTGTCATCATAGCTTGCATTTTCTAGAATTTTACATAAATGGAATCATACAATATTTTCTTCTTTAAAATCTGAGTTCTTTCACTCAGCACAATTAAAATGACCTATGTTACATATTTTAATCTTTTATTCCTTTTTTGTTGCTACATAGTATTCTATTGTTTATATGTATCACAGTTTGTTTTTCATTCACCTTTTGGCAGACATTTGTTTCTAGTGTTAAGCTATTACAAATAAAGCTGCTATGATCATTTGTGTACAAGTTTTTGTATGGGTATCTTCTTTCATTTCTCTTGGGTAAATACTTAAGCTTGGAATGACTGGATTATATGGTAGTTGTATATCTCACTCTTTAAGAAACAGCAAAGTAATTTTCCATAGTTGTATTATTTTACATTCCTACCAGCAGTACATGGGAATTCCAGTTGCTCCACATTCTTATCAACACTTGATATGTAATGTCTTTTTAAAAAAATTTTTTTTAATATTTATTTTTGACAGAGAGAGAGAGAGAGAGAGAGCGCGCGCGCGCGCGCGCGCACGCGCGCGCATGAGTGGGGGAGGGGCAGAGAGAGAGGGAGACACAGAATCTGAAGCAGGCTCCAGGCTCTGAGCTGTCAGCATGAAGCCCGACGCGGGGCTGGAACTCACGGACACGAGATCATGACCTGAGCCGAAGTCAGATGCTCAACCAATTGAGTCACCCAGGCGCCCCAATACATCATGTTTTTAGCTTTACCCACTCTACTCCTTCCAACACTTTTGTAACCAATTCCCTACACTAAATTCCTCTGTTTAAGATACCTAGAGTTATTTCTTTTTCTTTTTTCCTAGTTGTATGCTGAGTCAATACAAAAATTAAGTAACTCAATACTCAATCTGTATTAGGCGAATGAATGAATAATTTATTGAAAGGAAAGCTCTCAGGGCTATGAAAGTATGAAAAATCAAGAATCCTGTCTAGGCAGGCAGAGACTATGATGAAATGAGAATATAAAGCCTCTATTGAAGTGTAGGCACAGGAGAGAAGCAAGAAAGAATCTCTAGGAAACACATAGGGGAAAGTTCAGAGGTATTAGATAGGAAACATTTAAAAGAGTAAATTGCTAGTATTTGGAAATAGAGACTATATAATGGGAGAGTATAGATGAGAATCAGTATCTTTCCTAATTACTAAATCAGTAATTGAGTAAATAGGAATGGCAATCAATAGAAAAGATAATGGCTTGCATCCAGTGGATTTCTTTTTTTTAATTAAAAAAATTTTCTTTAATGTTTATTTATTTTTGGAGGAGAGAGAGAGACGGAGCAAGAGGGTGGAGGGGCAGAGAGCAAGAGGGAGACACAGAATCTAAAATGGGCTCCAGGCTCTGAGCTGTCAGCGCAGAACCCAATGTGGGACTCTTAACTCATGAGCCATAAGATCATGACCTGAGCCAAAGTCGGATGCATCCACTGAGCCACTCAGGCGCCCCTCAGTGGGTTTCTACATAAGGGTAAATTTGAATAAGAAGGAGGGGTTTCATGAAGCCCAATTAGAATAAGAACTTAACTGAGACAAGAAAACATAAACAAGCAACTCACATGCCCCAGGTCAGCCTGTTTGAGATGAGAACAGCCTATGTCTTCTAGACAGGTTACTGGGGTGTGTGGGTGGGATAAGTCAATTTGCTGTGGAGTCTTTCTAGCCTGATGATTCAGAAGCTGGAGAAGGAGGAAAAGAGGAATGGGGATGACTCTTGCTTGGAATGTGAAGCTGTTACGGAACCAGGCTGGAACACTGGCAGAAAAACCAAGCAGCACTCGGAGATCTTGGTGGATTGGAGATTTATGTAACACTGGCGGGCTCAGAGGAGACTGTTTCTCCAAAGATCTGAGCCCCAAATGCGAGTGGGAAGGGTAATTTATAGTTATCAGCCTCCATATTTGTGTGTGTGTGTGTGGGGGGGGGTTCATGCATGCAGCAAACAAAGGAAGAAGAAGCCGGAGGAGGGGTCTCTAAGCTAGAGATCAGAGTTTATTTTAGCCCCATTAACCATCTTTGGTGTACTTTATCCACTTCTCCAGCAAAGCAACCTGAAACATTGCCTCCTCCTCTCAACAACACCATTTGCTAGTTGATTCTACTGCCCTGTCTGCCTTAAGGAGTTCCCCACATATTCACTTTGCATCATCTACTATTTTTAACCCTCAGAAGGATGGGGGCTCTGTGTTCCAGTCCTATTGCTCTGCCATGGCACTTGGAACAATGATAGTCTTTCACTCATTCATTCATTTCTTTATACATTTATTGAGCTCCAACTATCTGCCAGGCACCAGGGATAGGAAGATTAATAAGAAATAATCTCTCATCTCAAGGAGGTCATACTGTAGCAGGAAAAGCAAACACATCAGTAATTCCCTATGAGGGCATGAGAGCAGTATGTCCTTTATGGGGCAAGCAGGGAAGATTCTACAGTGGAGGTGGCTTCAACAGGGGGTTTGAAGACCAATTGAGTTTGCCCAGCAGAGCAGGCAGAGGAGGGGGAGTAGCCATATGAAAGGTACATAGATGGGAAAACATCAGAGAAAAGTGAAGTTTGGTGCTTCCAGAGGCGGGGGCAGAAGTATGGCTGATAGCTGGAGTAGGAGGAGAGAGAGTTGTGGCATCTTTTGGGAGATTCTTATGACTATGACAAAGATGTTAAGAGAAACAGAATGAAGGGGTAAAATGGAAGCAGGTTGTCAGGTTGCAGACTTTTAGAGACAGTGGGAAATGAGTGGTATCATTTTTATAAGCTTACTCTTGCCATCTGCAGATGGAGTGCTTGCCACCAGCTGGGTACCTCTGATACTCTGATATTAGAACTTGGCCTTACTTCTGATAGAGAAGGGAAGTGAGAGGGAAAGAATCATAGTGGTTAGAGACATGGAATGCTATCCTAAAGAGCCAATATGCCATTTCAGGAGTAGGATGTATTGTGTATTGGGAAGTCATCAAAGGTATTGGGGCTTGCCCACAGCTGTAGCTACAGAGAGCTTATGTGAGAAGTGAGACCTAAAATGGAAATCTATCAGAAAACATCTGCACGTGAAAAACAGTGAGGGCTAGACCCAAGGTAGCGTCAGCAGGAAGGGAAAGTGGGGGTGGACTGAGACATTTTAACCAGAGAATTGGCAAGAACTGGGGATGCCTATCTGGAGGCTGAAGGAAAGGAAGGAGCTGGAGAGGCCTCCAAGGAGTCAGGCCTGTGATGCAGAGCAGAGAGTGGCCTTCTTCACAGAGACCAGGAATGGAGAGAAAACAGTGGGTTGATGTGTGGTATAAGTGCCCGTGGAGGACACAAACGGAGGTGTCCAGGATGTAGCTGGAGATGAGTGCCTCATGCTTAAGAAAGAGACTGAAGTCATGTGTGTAGACTTAATCATCAGGAGTATGTGTGCGGCGGCTGAAGTCACTAGAGAAATTGAGAACGCTTTGGGAGAATGAAGGGAGTGAAGGAGCATGAGACCCTGGTGAATATCAGTGCTCAAGGGCAGGGGAGGAACAGAAGCCAAGAAGCAATAGTCAGGGAAAATGCCCTGCAGGAGAGGAGTGGATTTAGCAGTTAGGGTCTCACTGGTGAGCAGTATCAGTAGGGTCTGGGGTGAGGGTGTGCAGAAGAGGCGGATACAGCCTTTCAGGAAGGATGGAAGGTGAAGGGCCAGGGAACCAGGGGAGCTTTAAAATAAATGAAGGGTGAGGGAGACGCAAACATGTAGATAGGCAGAAGAGAGGAAATGGGGGAGGCAGAGAAATGAATGGAAATTGAGGAGCCAAAGTCATGGAGTAATCAAAAGGGATATAATCATAAGCCAAGAAGAAGGATAAGTCCTCTATTCCTGAAACAGGAGGGAGGGAGGTAAAGACATACTCAGATCTGGAGGTGGTAGGAAGGAATCTGAGCAAGTCACATGATGGGGAACCTCTACCTTCTATGTAAAGAAGAGGCTGAGTTACCTAGTTGGAGGCTGGTGGGAAGAAGCAGGGAGTTAGAGAGGGCAATCAAGCCACTCCTCACACTCATGCTCCGTACCCAATTTGTTAAATTCTCTTCCTACTTTTTTCCTACTCTAAATTTTAAGATTTTTAAGGATGTTAATACAGAGGTATGCATTATTTCTCACCGTGCTAAGTCAAGGAAATCAAAATCCTGAAATAACAGACCCTCTACTTAGAGGTGAGAGAAATCTCAGCTAGTTAAGAAGAAAATATATCTTCTTCTAACTGAAACAAAACAAAATGAAAACACAAAGAAATATTCTTCTACATCTTTAACTATGCCTGTCAATGTTATTTCTAACTCAGGAGTAATAAAACATCTGAATTTCAGAGATTGTTGCTGTAGCTTGTGGATGTAACTATAACTTCCATGAAGGTGGTAATCCTCATTGGTCTTGTTTTAAAACGTGTTACTCTGGTAATATTCCCACGAGATTTTTTTTTTTTCTGAAAAGCATACGTGTTGTCAGTCCTCTAAGTCAGAAGAGGGTTATGGGCACTTCTCTGATCTCATTTGTGCAAAGGTAATATTAATAATAATAATAAAACTAAATTCTATGACTCTTTTATCTTGCTTAAACAGTTTGAAAAAATAATTCATGGAAATTAACAATAATAAATGCTTGAGAAGTTATGTGGTAAATGAAAAAAATGGCTAAGGGCAAAGTTAAGGTTAGCATGCTCAAGGGGGATGCCCTTACACTGTAACTCCAGGCTGTTCTTCAGTTTTATACAGCCTGAGGGACAGGAGAGGAAGGTTCTGGAAGCTCAAGGCACTGTGGGGGCTCTGGAACTGAAGCCAGAGGACTAGAAAGACCTCCTTCTAATCAGACCTTTGACTCTGAGGGTCCTTTCCCAGGCACTGACTGAGGAGAAGCAGCTCCTGGGGGAGCTCCATGCCCCTCTGGCTATCTTTGGAAGCCATTAGCAAGGCTTTCTAGTGCACAAAACAGCAACTGCTATCTTTGTTTGCAGAGACAAGCTACCTATCCATCTCAGTAGGATGTCCCTTTGTGTTACTTTCCCAATACTGACAACTGAGTCACAGGGACCCAGACATTGTCTCCGACCAGAGCCTTCCTAGGGCCAAGAATGTTCATATTTGTGTGAGACGCTGGATGGATATGGGGCAGTAATCTGGAAGAGAAGTTAAACACCTGTGGCAATAGAGATCCGATCATTCGCTTTGTGGAGATTACATGCTATCATGGTTTGTAACTTCTGAGGGACATGGATCCTTCCAAGTATGTGAGGAACCGTATGGACTTTCTTTCTTTCCTTCTTCTTTGTTAATAAAGTTTGTTTATTTATTTTGATAGAGAGAGCGCGCAAGCGTGCACACACACATGAGGAGGGGCAGAGAGAGGACAGAGAGAATCCCCAAGCAGGCTCCACGCTATCAATACAGAGCTGGACATGTGGATCAATCTCATGACCCTGAAATCATAACCTGAGCCTAAATCAAGAGTTGGCTGCTTAACTGACTGAGCTACCCCGGTGCCCCTAGATTTTTATCTCTGAAAAATGTGATGAGGTTTTTGGGGTGATAGTGGGGTTTGTGGGGCCCAGAGCCAATGGCCAAGAAAGAATTGTTGAAGATGTCTTTGGTGTAAACAGGTAGATTCTACTGAAGCACGGGGACAAGACCCATGGGCAGGAAGAGCTGCCCTGGAACCATGAGGAGAGACTGGTTTTATACTATGGAGTTGTGGGGAGGTAAAGTCCAGGGGAAATCTTTAGCAAGATTTTCATGAACTAAAGACTCACAGGATACTGGAGGTCTAGCTATTGTCAAGCTAAGTTTGTTTTTTCCTCTAGCAAAGCATTAGCATTAAGACAGTAGGGAGTTCAGGAGTTCAGGGAGAAAGGTTTCACTCTGTCAGCCTCAAGTATTTGTCAATGGCATGCAGGTGATAAAGAAATTTAATTCTATCTGTCATTTCCTTCTGCCTTTGTTTCCCACATCACTATGGAGGGGTGATGGAGACTTAGGTCCTATAGAACTGTGATCTCTATCAGTTAACCATTTGCTTTCCACTTTCCTTTGTTCTTGGGCAGCCAGGAGTACCTGAGGAGTATCACACATACCCCATCTGGGTGTGGGGGGTATGGAGGGTGTTTGTGGCCTGTCAGCTTGCCTTATGCTCCCTCATCAAATGCACAGGCATGTCTGGATGTGCAATTTGTCATACTATGTTGGGGGTTCAGGTGCATGGTTCCTTTCCATAGTCCTTTTTCATGAACCCCCAACACATACAACTACTCACCAGCAGTAGAGGATTTCCTCTGAATATAGTTCCTAGACCACATACTTCAGAAACACCTCGGATGTGCACATTTGTGGGTCCATTCCAGACCCTGTGAATCTGAATTGGGGGTGAATCTGCATTGTAAACAAACTTCCCAGGGGATTCTGCAGAAATCTAAGTTTGAGAACCCTAAGTTCAGACCCTAGGTTGAGAATTTCAGTTCAGCAGAATTAAGCATTTTCTCTTATTTGCTCAACAGCTCACTCTCAGCCCTTTTGGGCTCTTTCTGCCTCCTGTCTCTAGGCAGCACGATCCTGGATTCTCCTCTCTACATCACCTTAGAGATACTCAGGACATGCAAAGGTTATTGGTGTATATTAATTCTGGAAAAACACTCACAAAGATAAATCTTATGCCCCAAATAAATAAATAATAGAGGACTCCCAAGAAGCCACATGGAATGTCTTGGGTGATCCGTGCCACAGTGGGGACCCATCACAGCTGCTGGCGTCTATATGATCCACGCACAGCCATCTGTAAAAATATCACTTGTATCCTAGCCTAAGCAGCCCTGGTGAATGGAAAGTTTTGAGAAGGCTTTGATGATTACAGTTTGTCACTTAGAGAAGCAGTGTGCAAACAACACCCGAGTATTGCTGGCTGCTCTGCTCAATGTGCATCCTGGCCTTTTCATTGACCACTATGAATAATTCTCACTATGCTCCATCTCCCTATTAGTCAGATGTCACAAGCTCATTTTTTCATCCCAGAGCCATATTTTAATACCATTTAGCAATGTTCTTCTTCAGGATTCTGTGTTGTTGTTGTTGTTGTTTTTTTATTTTTTATTTATTTATTTTTTTATGTTTATTTATTTCTGAGACAGAGACAGACAGAGCATGAGTGGGGGAGGGGCAGAGAGAGAGGGAGACACAGAAGGATTCTGTGTTTTTATTATCCATCATAATACCATAGGAGCATGCTTCCCCAAAGGCACTGAGACACACATATTGACCACTACCAAGGAAGCAATCAGTTCACAGGAAATTAAACTGGACTCTAACCACACATTTATTCCTCCACTTCTCACATTAGTAATTTCCTTTGGAGAGTTTGCTGACCAATTCACAGACTGACTTAGTTTCCTACTGTGAGAAGGCTACAGAATTATTGCAATTATAATCACCTGCTATGATATCTGACACCACCATATTTATCAGAAGGCACAAATCCAAGTCCTGAGCCCATGTCATACAATTAGGCATCAGTATAAAAAGGCTCTGGATTGTGTTATGAATCTTTAAAAACTAGAATGTGTCATCAAAAGGAAAATAAGGATTTAGTTTTCTTTCACTTCAACTCTGAATCATTTGAACTTTGGACATTTAGAATCCACGAACCAAAATCAAGATGGACAACATTTGAAGTTGTCTGGTTTTTTTTTTTTAACTTTTTTTAATGTTTATTTATTTTTGAGAGAGAGACAGAGACAGAACATGAGAGAGGAAGGGGCAGAGAGAAAGGGAGACACAGAATCCGAAGCAGGCTCCAGGCTCCAAGCTATTAGCACAGAGCCTAATGTAGGACTTGAACCCACAGACCTTGAAATCTTGACCTAAGGCAAAGTCATACGGTTAACCAAAACCAACTGCGCCATGCAGGTGCCCCTGAAACTGTCTGTTTTACATAAATGATTACATTAGCTATTGTATTCATAGACAGACATTGGTTTTTGCAGGTCTCTGGTGTGGGACATGTTACCAATCATGGGGAGAACTGGTCAATAAATGGAGTTGGGACAACTGTGTCACCTCACATCTCACAGCACGAAAAAATCAAGGAGGCCCAATTAGAAATGGAATAGAAAGTATGCATTGTACCAACACCTTTAAGAGATCACAGGGTCATCCTTAAGTGTTGATGTAACACTTCACACCAAAACCCTCTTAAACTCCAAGATGATATAAAAGGCGGGTTGTCTTGATTCTGTAGCCTCTGGCACTTTTCTCTCCCAGGCTGCTGAGACCCCCAAGTATTTAGGGGCAATTCCACAGTGACAAAGAAATTTGGGAGAGCTGTTTCCTCGAAAGCATGCTTTTACCCTCCTATGATCCTTTGCCCTGGTTGTTGACTGGGTCACTATTAAACAACCAAGAAAGTAACCCAAGCTAAGTGAGGTCACCATTCTCAACAGACTTCTTACCTATACTAGCACTTGTGGTCTGACCTAGCTCAGCTTTCTATATGAAAAAAATAAAAAATAGATATGTACTTCCTCATACCATATAAAAATAAACTCCAGGTAGATTAAATATCTAAATGTGAAATTCAAAATTTTAAAACTGGAAGAGAGGCGCCTGGGTAGCTCAGTCGGTTAAACATCCGACTTTGGCTCAGGTCATGACCTCATGGTCTGTGAGTTCGAGCCTTGCATCTGGCTCTGTGCTGACAGCTCAGAGCATACAGCCTGCTTCAGATTGTCTCTCTCTCTCTCTGCTCCTCTACCACTCACGCTCTGTCTCTCTCTCTCTCAAAAATAAATGTTAAAAAGAGTTTAAAACAACTGGAAGGAGGTATCTCATAATGTTTTATTGTTTGAGGGAAAGATGAGTTCTTTATAAAGATAGAAATCATTAAAGTAATGATATATATTATTATAAAAATGTTAAACTCCTATATGATAAAATGTTATAAATTAAGTTTAAAGACAAGCCACTGTCAGGGAGAACATATTTATAACAGAGCAAATGGGAATTTATATCCAAATGCCAATTAACACATGTGCTATGAATTAATAATAGTTAATATACATGAATACACTTTATCCTAAAAATTACTCTACATTTATACAGTAATCCTTTATATGTATTTCTTTCTACAGATAAGGAAACTTAGATGCAAAGGATTTAAATAACTTGTTCAATTTTATACAGCTGGTAATGGCCTGGGCCAGGACTCAGCAAAGGATATAAATAAGCCATTCAGAGAAGAAGTAACCTAACGATCAGTAGACTAGTATTAGAGAAATATAAGTTAAAACAATTAAATACTATTTCACACACATTGGATTGGCAAAAATGCTTATCTTGCACAGTTAGTGAGAAAATTAGATATGATGTATTAAAAGTCATTTGGCCAGGACATGACACATAGCAGCGACTCGACACATGACAATGGGTAGTATTTAGGCTCAGTGGGCAGTATTATTATAAAAGACAGTCTGCTTGCTATATATTTGCAGCTTGATGGAAGAGAGAATAGTGAGTTACTGTTTTAGTACATAATTAAGAGACATACTATCATTGTTTCCCAGTGGGGAGAAAACCTCAAAGTATTCATTTACTTGTTAGGAAGGCTGACATACCTTATGGGTTACTGTTGGCTTATATGTACGTTTTTCTATCAAATCTTCATATTTAATGTGTTTTGATAGTCGGCTTGACAGAAAGCAGCATTTCCAGAGGAAGGCCTATGTCACAGAACAATAAACATAAAACAACTTAAAATGATGATACGGAACTAATCCTAACATTCACCCAATAATTTTACAAATCTAGTCTTTCTCATCTTTACCCCATACATACAAAACAAAAAGTGGCTAGTGCTGCTTTTTTAATTATCTTGGAGAGGTTTGGGGAGCCATAGAGGATAGGCAACTTGTCCGTGGTCCTCCCGTGGGTTAGTAGCAAATAAAGGCCATGGTAGCTTGTACTGTATCAACTTAGTCAAGCTGTATGGCTAGAATTCCTTCTCCTGTGTGGCCACAAGACAGTCTTATGTGGGGCTTGAAAGGAACCAGAAGCCATGTTTATCTATACTCAGAAATATACTTCTACGCCATTTGGTTGTACCAGTTGACCCTTGAACAACACGGGTTAGGGACACCAACACCCCCACTCCCCACACAGTCAAAAATCCACATATAATTTTTTAAGTTTATTTATTGAGAGAGAAAGAGAGAGAGAGAGAGAGAGAGAGAGAGAGTGAGCAAGTGGGGGAGGGGCAGAGAAAGAGGGAGAGAGAGAATCCCAAGCAGGCTCCGTGCTGTCAGCACAGAGCCTGATCTGGGGCTTGAACTCACAAATTATGAGATCACGACCTGAGCCAAAATCAAGAGCCAGACACTTAACCGACTGAGCCATCCAGCACTCCTATAATTTTTGACTCCTCCCAAACTTAACTACTAATAGCTTACTGCTGACCAGAAGCATTACAGATAATATAAACCGTCGATTAACATGCATTTTGCATGTTATGTGTTATTATATATACTGTATTCTTACAATTAAAGTAAGCTAGAGAAAAGAAAATGTTATTAAGAAAATCATAAGGGAGAGAGAATATATTTACAGTACTTTACTGTAAAACACCCAGGTATAAGTGGCCCCTCTGTTCAAGGGTCAACTGTGTATTTCTACCTGGTTTGTGGAGAGTCAGGTGTGGTTGCAGACCACGACTGATACCACAGATCTGCCTCCCACCTTGGTGTGAGACAGCAGCCAGACCCACAGCTCTTCTAGTTCCTGCTGGATTCCTCCTTGGGCTTCTGGGCTTTCTACCTCCTACCAGGTACACATTAGCTTTGTGACAACAGGCACAAGTGTCTTCTTCAAGTTATCATTGAAGTCAGAGCAGTGAAGTCGGTGAGAAACTGATGTGGCTTTTAGTTCATCCTTGCAGATTCCAGCTTGTCTCTGCTCTCTCTCATTTCACGCCCTTTCTTTCCTGACTGCCTTCCCTACTGACATCAGGCCCAGCTCCAGATGCGGAGATAACCTCCGTGTATAAGCTATTTAACTAGCTCCCACAATTTTGTAAGGCCAAATCCCTGTAATACATCCCATTCCTACTGGTATGCTTCTCTGATTGAACTCAAGAAGGAAATACTCAGATTCTTCCATATTCAATAACCATAATCATGGTTAATATTCTGTTGAATACCTTCCTATCTATGCTGCAGATGAGGTGATTCAAAAACAATTAAACAGTTTTTTAAATGTCATCCAAGTCAGATAGCTGGAAATTCTTACAGCAAGGGTCCATATTCACTCATCTTTCAATTGCTCTAATGCAATTTATAAAGCAATAGCTTCTATTTTTCAGTATTACAAACAAAAAGCATAGTCTTTTTTTTAAGAAGTTGTTTTAAACTGCAGATAAGCCAAAAAATATAATCACCTATAATCCCCACTCCAAGAGATAACAACCGTCAACATCTGGTATTTATCCCTTCTGGTATTTTATCAAAGCATACAGTATATAATATACCATGTGCCCTTTAAAAAAATTGAATTACATCACATATAATATTTGTATCTTTAAAATATAGTAGGGGTGCCTGGGTGGCTCAGTTGATTAAGTGTCCGACTTCAGCTCACGTCATGATCTTGCATGAAATCTTTGTGAGTTCGAAACTCATGTTGGGCTCTGTGCTGACAGCTCAGAGCCTGGAGCCTGCTTTGGATTCTGTGTCTTCCTCTCTCTCCCCCTTCCCTGCTCATGCTCTGTCGCTCCCTCTCTCAAAAGTAAATAAACATTAAAAAATCAAATTAAAATATAGTAGGAATGTTTTCTATAGAATGAAATATTCATCAGAAGCATCATTTTTGGCCTTATCATATTCCAATATAATAAACTTACATTACCTAATTGAGAATATTTAGGCTTTTTGTAGTTTTTATAGAACTCTAAGCAATATTATGATAGACATCCTTATAATTAAAGCTTCACAAATGTAAATAGTTATTTCCTTAGAGCAAATCCCTAGATATGGAAATGCTGAATCAAAGGACTGCAAAATGATGTCTTCTGAAGCAAATTTTCTGACTTCCAACAACCAAGACCATGTCCTGCTCCTTCCTAAAAATTTGGTACTGCAATTAACTAGGCCAGTTTTTATCCCACTGTGTGCCATGAGTCAAGCAATATCTACATCAGGAGGTTAAATTACTCTTTATAGGACATTTCATATGTGATAAAATGACTCAGAATTAGAGAGGCAAAACAACCCAGCTCCACATTCCATTTGTCAATAATTCTATTCTGCCCTCTTTTCATATTATAAATTTTGAGTCTCCAGGGCTTGGCTTTTTTCTTAGTGCTAATGCAATTCTAGTGCTGAGCCTTGAGAATGTAGGCCCTTCTAGCAGTGGGTGAGAGACATCCCATTCCAAAAAGAAAAGAGGAAAGCATCTTTGTTATCTCCATGCCTCTGGGAAAACAGATTATTTGGCATAATAAAGCTATTCTTACAGATGTAACTGGACTGCAGAAACTTTTATTTTTTTTTTAAGTTTATTTATTTATTTTGAGAGAGACAGAGTCAGTGTGAGTGGGGGAGGGGTGGGGGGGGGGAATCCCAAGCAGGCTCTTTGCTGCCAGCTGTGGAGCCCTATGTGGGGCTCAAACCCATGAACTGTTAGATGATGACCTGAGCTGAAACCAAGAGTCAGAAGCTTAACCAACTGAGCCACCCAGGTGCCCTGAAAGTAAACTTTTATATCAAAAGTACATAATTCTAATTGGTTGTCTTAATGTTTTGCCATGATTATAATAGCATTTCAATTTTCTGGAAAGTTTTAATATATTGAGTTTTATTAAGACAAAAGAGGTTCATTGTCATGTCCTTATTTGCCCACAGACATTATGAATAAGCAACACTTTAATAGCTCCTATCTTACAAGAAGAATTCGAGATGTCATTTCATAGTTCTTATAGAAGCAGGGAAGAATCAAAATGTGTTTCCACAAGGCTGCTTTTAGGCAATAGGCTTGAGCAATGGAAAGCCGAGGAAGGTAAAAGGACCCACAAGCGACCACCAGGCTGAATGCAAACAGGCTTGTTAAGTGATTCACTTCAGTATAGCCATAGGCCCCAGTTGACAAATGGGCTACTTACAACAGGGCATAGTTACCAAAAAAGGAAAATTCCATATGTTCCCATACTTCCTCACTCCCTCCCATAACTATAGAAACCACCTCTTCCCCCCCACCCCCCCAACACTGCCTCCTGGCAGACTTTCCTTTGCTGTCCTGCCCACTACTCCCTTACAATGTATTCAATACATTGCTATCTCCTTTGTTCTGCCTTGGGCGAATTCTTTCACTGCCTGCAAGGCCGCCTCCACCTGTTGGGGTCACACCACAGTCTCCCGGTAAAAGCTATTTCATAAGATAATGCCAAAAGATGTTTTGTTAGATATATTTTAAATAAGAAATGATTTGGGAAATTGTGACTATTGTTCTGATAGTCACAAAATTATGCTGCCATACTCCTCAAGCTGAAAGAAATTAAATAGAACAAATCAAACAGAACCATTGAATTATTGACACCAGCAGGCCAGACCCAGATGGGGTCCTGCAGGAAGAGGGTCCTTGACTTTGTGAAGGATGGAAATCAAATGCAAACCAGCAGGAGGAAGTGAGAGCAGACTTTATTGAACATACAGAGAGAACAGATACAGATGAAGCATCTGGGAGACATGGAAAGGAGCATGTGTCTGATCTTTGTTCAGGGTCTGGGGGTTTTTATTGAGGATTGTGTTCCAGTGAATTTGTCCTTTCAGGCATCCAAGAACAAGTTAGAACATAGTCGAGGGCCCAAGTGTTATTCCTTGGAGGCAGGGGGCCATGGTGCTGAGCCCTCTAGTATCTGTGGTCTGGAATATGCATATGACAGCTTCCTCTGATCATTCTCACCTGGTCCTTCCTTAGATGTTATCTATTCCAGAGAAATCATTAACTCCTGTCCCTTACAAGGAGGACATATGCTATTTGCATTACAAGGCATGTGTAAAGTGGGGGTGCAGGTCCTAGTAAGGAATAGAAGCAGGAAAAGGAGCAAAATGTAGGTTTTTATGGAGTCTTAAAACCATATGACTTGGAATGACTTGACAGGTAAGTATTCTGTCAACATTTATAGAAAGTAGCCAAAGTTGTACTTAAAGGGATATTTACAGCTTTAAATGTAAATATTAGAAAAGCTGAAAATAAATGATTTAAGCTTCTATCTTAAAAAGAACAGCACCTCGGGTGCCTGGGTGGCTTAGTTGGTTAAGCATCTGACTCATGATTTCGGCTCAGGTCATGATCTCACAGTTCATGAGTTCAAGTCCTGAATCAGGCTCTGTGCTGATGGCATGGAGCCTGCTTCGGATTCTCTCTCTCCCTCTCTCTCTGCCCCTCCCCTGCTTGCTCTCTATCTCTCTCTCAAAATAAATAAAAATAAACTTAAAAAAAAAAAGAACAGAAAATAATAAAAAGGAAGAAAAAAGATAAAGGCAGAAATCAATAAAATAGAGAGCAGACATGCAACAGAAGAAATCAATAAGATCAACAAATCAAAATTTTTTAAAAATAATAACAATAAAGTATAAACATTAGCAAGATTGGGCAGGAAAAAAAGAAAGAAAACACAAATGACCAGTATGAAATGAAAAGGGAGATGTTAATGTAGATTCCACAAATATTAAAAAAAGATAAGATACTATGAATAACTTTATGCAAATAAATTTGAAAAGTCAGATGAAATGGAAAATTTCCCCCCAAAACACAACTAACCAAAAGATGACTAACCAACTTATATAAAAAAATTAAAATTCTAAATAGTCTTATATCTGTTAAAAAATTGAATCTGTAATTAACCCATTTTAATGCTTCTAGTAATAGTGTTCCAGATCAGTGACTTTAAAACTGTTTTGACCAGGGGTGCCTAAATGGCTCAGTCAGTTAAGTGTCCAACTTCAGCTCAGGTCACGATCTCCAGTTTGTGAGTTTGAGCCCCGTGTTGGGCTCTGTGCTGCTCAGAGCCTGGAGCCTGCTTCAGATTCTGTGTCTCCCTCTCTCTCTGTCCCTCCCCTGCTTGCACTCTTTCTCTCTCTCTCAAAAATAAAATAAACATTTTTTTAAACCATTTTGACCAAAACAATAGGAAATAAATTTTATATTGTGACCCACTGGACATAGATGTATGAGTATAGGTGTGTATGAAATAAAAGTTTTATGGAACAATTCTTACTGTTGTTGAAAATTTCCTATGCCCTTCAAGGCCCTTCTACCTGGTCTAAGATCAAGTTGACTAGACACAGATTAATAGGAAAAAGTCAAATTTAATAGCACACACACAGGGAATCCACACAGACATGGAAATTCCAAAGACAATGAGGCAACATGACACTTACATGAGCTAAGGAGACGGGTAGGACTCTGAGGATACAAAAGGGAAAAAGAACATTAGCAGGAAGGTATAAGGAGATGTTTGGAAAACATAGGTACCCTATTATGCAGACAAATTTCTTGGGTAAAGAAGAATCTCTATTAATAGCTCTCTTCCTTGTACTAGCAGACAGTTAATGGAGAGATAAAGAGCCTTTTCCTGAATCTGCTGGGTTTTGATTTGTTTTAACTCAAAATAATGTCCATGCCAAAATGGCCTAATCTTAATACGAGGGAACTACTCTGTTACTTCATTTCTCTTCATTTTTCAAATGATGGTTGTGAAGCACTAAATTGATTCTTATGACCCACTAAAAGGTTGCTGTGTGCAGTATGAAGAACGTTGCTTACATATAGTATTCATTATATAAACGTTTGCTATATATATTACTATTATTATTCATCTATGGCTCTCCAGCACTTGCATAATACTTGGCATGTAGTAAGCATTTGATAAGTGTCTGTAGAATTAATCTCGTTATCAATGGCCTTTAAGAGAGTGGTCTCAATAGAAAGTTGTGAGTAGTATCCCCTCTTAAAACATTCTTTTCTTTAACTTCTACTAGGAACTAGGGTATCACCTACATCCATGTCTGTCTCTTATAATCAATAGCAAAAGAAATTCGCTAGCCACCAGAATGAAGAGAAGGCTGTCACGTAGTTGTCATTGGCTACACATGTATAAACTCACTCATTCAGGCAAGGCATCTGTTCACTCCACTGTCATCTCAATTAAGCAAATTACTTTGGTGGCCCCAAATGTGGCTGAATTTTAACTTGAATTTGGATTACCAACTTT
Source organism: Felis catus (assembly GCF_018350175.1). NCBI lineage: Eukaryota > Metazoa > Chordata > Mammalia > Carnivora > Felidae > Felis > Felis catus. Next base: position 59,496,563 of record NC_058370.1, read on the forward strand.
CATAAACAAAGAAAAGGCATACCACCATGATGCAGTATTGAAACTGGGTCTTTGGTATACAAAGCAAGTCAATTCAAGGCAGAGGAAGTTATCAAACCTCTCAAATCACAGAGTTTCCAAAGGTAGGTAAGGTTTTTGCAACCAGTGCATACATTGCAATACTCTATTCCAGTGCATTGAACTACTGTCTGTCAAAAACCTCTGGCCAACATTGAAGAAGAGCTTTTGAACAACCAGTCACAAGTGATTCAATTAAGGCAAGGGAAAACAAAACAGATTTTGACCAAATGGAAAATACAAATAAAACACTAGTATTCTTCAGTGTGTTTCAAATCACTCAATCCTAAGACTTTTCAAGTAATCAAGATCAAGAGCATAGGTTAATAATGGCAGCCTATTTGCCAGAGACTCTTGAGACTCTGGAAACAAAGGGGGGTTAGGCCAAAACTTTGAATGTGGTGCTGAAAAAGAAAGCGTATGTAATCAATCATATGGATGCATGATTACTATTTTCACTTTGTAAAAAGAGTTTTAGTACAATTAATGTAGCATTTCTCTGTCCTGCCCACAAAAGTAAATATAAATTAACATAGTGTAACTGGGGCACAGGGATACAACAGCATCTGGCTCCCAAACAGACCAGGTTCGGCCCACTCATTCCTGCTGACAAAATGCAAAGCCAGAGACATGAGTGGCAGTGAAACAAGAAAGGAATTTATTTCAGTAACACTAACAACACTGGGAAGACATCAGACTAACATCTCAAAGACCATCTCCAAAGTGCTGAAAATATTTCTAGGTTTACATAAGGGAAATGTGGGACAAAGGTCGGTAGTTCATGCAGCTTGGCAGTAAAGGTCAGGCCTAATATGTGGGGTCTTGCTGGCATCAGGGGGGTCTCTATTGCTCGAGGGAATAGTGTCAGTTCCCATCACAGGATGCTGTACCCACACAGTCTTTTGCCTGAGTTAAGAGATAAGCTGGAAAGAACTTAATCAATTAGAAGGTACAGACTGAAGTCAAAATGGAGGGGGTTGAAGTCCTCTCTCAATAGCATTTTTCAGTCAGTGGCACCTAAGCACTAAGGCTATCCAGTAATTCAGGGCCTTAATTAGACAAGTATTCCCAAACTTGGCTGCTCACTGGAATCATCTGAGGAGATTTTAAATATTAGGGTCCGGGCTTTACCTACTGAATGAGAATCTCTAGGGGACAGAGCCACTGATGTGAATTATCTTTACACTGATCCCTGATGATCAGCCAGGTTTGAGAGTCAACAGTAGCTGGGAACCAAATAGTGCTCTCGTGGTTTGAAGAATCAATGCACCTCCCTAACTTATTACTAGCGGAAGATTTGGATGGTAAATAAAATAGAGCATATGCATGGTGAATTTCCAACCTTCCACCTGATGTAAGAGCTTTTCTGATAACGACCCTAAAACAATATTTAGTATAAGACATCAGGAGTTTGTTAATTCTTGATACTTACAGTCAATTCATGCTTTTTATTAACACATCTTGTCTGACCAAGATACATTTTTCCCATGCTTTATGAACTCAATACCAGAAGTGCAGGCCAATTTTTCAAAGTGCCACTCTAGCACTATGTTGCATTCTGAGTAGCATTGTATGAAAAAAGATAATAGTAACTTTAATTGGCAGTTTCCTTATCATAAGAGATGTAAAAGTAGGTCCCATCTTGCCATGATTGGAAAGAAAATAATAAAATTGTGTTTTCAACCAACTGGATGGGTAATTACCTAACCGTATGTCACATAGACAAAAAAATTTGTCTTTTTTTTTCTCCTTATGTCTCCATATTATTTTCTTCTTAGATGAATGCTTCTGACATTTTTCCTTCCACACTTTGCTATTTTCATTACAGGACTTAAACCCAGATATAAATGTACATCCCCACAACAACTCTTTACAGATTCAGATCTAGCTTCCATAGAATAATTGGCTATTAAAGCTGGAAGGGAACACAGCAGTTATTCAAAATAACATATTGGTTTCATATTAGAAAACTGGGGCTCAGAAGTTGATTTACCAGACTCTACATGAAAGCCAGATTGGAAATCACATCTCCTAACTATTAGCTGAGCATTTTTCCATCTACTATTCTGTTCAACAGATACATACAATGAGGTGAACTGCAATATAAGTGAGGGTATTTTTCTAAATCACTACACATTCACATTTTTAATTAACCTTTTTATTGAGATATAATTCACATGCCCTAAAACTCATCCACTTAAAGTTCAATGGCTTTTAGTATGTTCACAGAGTTGTAGAGCAATCACCACAATCTAATTCTAGAATATTTTCATCGCCCCCAAAAAGAAACCCTGTATCTAATAGTCACTCCCAATTCCTGACCTTCACTCCAGCCCCAGGCAACCACTATTCCACTTTCTGTGACTACAGATTTGCCTATTTCGGACATTTCATTTAAATGGAGTCATACAACATGTTGTCCTTTGTATCTGGCTTCTTTCAATTTAACACGTTTTCAAGGTTCATCCATGTCATTCCTTCTTTTTTTTTTTTTCCCAAGTCATATTCCACTGTATGGATATACCACATTTTGTTAATTCATTCATCATTTGATGGAGATGTTTCCACTCTTAGGCTATTATAAATAGTGATGTGAACATTTATGTACAAGTTTTTCTGTAGGCTTGTTTTCATTTCTCTTGGGTACACACTCAGGAGTGAAATTGCTGGGTTTTATGGGAACCCTATGTTTAACATTTGAGGAACCGCCAACTGGTTTCTGATGCAACAGCACCATTTTATATTCTTACCAGTAATGTATGAGTGTTGCATTTCTCCACAACTCATCAGCACTTGTTATTGTCTTTTCTGATTGTAGCCATTCCAGTTGGTGTTAAGTGGTATCTCCTTGTGATTTTGATTTTAAGTTCCCTACTGATTAGTGATGTTGAGCATCTTTTCATGCACTTATTGGTCATTTGCATATCTTCTTTGGAGAAATGTCTATTCAGATCCTTTGTGCATTTTTATTGAGTTTTTTTGTCTTTTTATTATGGAATTGTAGGAGTTCTGTACATATTCTAGACACTAGTCCCTTAACAGGTATATATGACTTGCAACAATTTTCTCCCATTATATGGACTGTCTTTTCATGTTCTTGATAGTGTTCTTTAAAGCACAACATTTTTAAAATTTTAATGAAAAAAATTCTTTTTTTGACCTTGTGCTCTTGGTGTCATATCTAAGAAACTATTGTCTAATTCAAGGTTACAAAGATTTATGCCTATTTTTCTGCTAGCTTTTTTTTTTTTTAAGTTTTAACTCTTGCAGTTATATCTATGGTCCATTTTGAGTGAAGTTTTGAATATGTTATGACAGAGGTGTTTAAATCCATTCTTCTTCATGTGGATATCCAGTCATCTGACACCATTTGTAGAAAATACAATTCTGTTTCCATTAACTGTCTTAGCAACCTTGTCATAAATCTATTGACCATAAATGTGAGGGTTTACTTCTGGACTCTTAATTCTACTCCATTGATCTATATGTCTATTCTTATGCCTGTACCACATTCTCTTGATTACTGTAGCTTTGTAGTAAGTTTTAAGATTGGGAAGTGTGATTCCTCTCACTTTGATCTTATTTTTCAAGATTGTTTTGGCTACTCTGAGTTTCTTGAATATCCATGCAAACTTGAGGGTCACATTGGCAATTTTTGCAAAGAAGTCGTCTGAAATTTTGATGAGGACTGCAATGAATCTGCAGGTCATTTGGAGAGTACTACCATCTTAACAATATTAAATTTCCTGATACATGAACATGGGATGTCTCTGTACTTATTTAGGTGTTCTTTAATTCCTTTCAAAAATGTTTATAGTTTTCAGAGTATAAGTATTATACCTCTTTTGTTAAATATATCCCCAAGAATTGTATTCCTTTAGATGCTATTATAAACAGAATTGTTTTCTTAATTTCATTTTTGGATTGTTCATTGCTAGTCCATAAAAATAGAGTTGATTTTTGTAGGTTGGTCTCATATACTGTAACTTTGTTCAATTCATTTATTAGTTCTAATAGTTTAGCGGAGTCCTTAGGATTTTTTTGTATGCAAGATCATGTCATCTAAAATAGAAATAGTTTTATTTATCCCTTTCCAGTATGGATACTATTTTTTTTTCTTGCCTAACTGTCCTACCTGGAACCTCCAGTAAAATGTTGAGTAGAAATAATAAAAACAGACATCTTGTCTAGTTTTTGATCTTGGGGGAAAGCTTTCAGTCTTTCACTATTTTGAGTACGATGCTATCTGTGGGGTTTTGTAAATGTCACTTACCAAGTTAAGTAAGTTCCCTTCTATTCCAGTGTGTTGCATGCATTTCTCATAAAAGGGAGTTGCATTTTATCAAATGCTTTTTCTACTTCTATTTAGTCATGTGACTTGTCTTTATTCTATTGACATGGTATATTACATTAATTGATTTTCAGATGCTAAAGCAATCTTGTATTCCTGAGATATATCCCACTTGGGCATGGGGTATAATCCTTTATATATGTTGCTGGATTCAATTTGTATGTTTTTGAGGATTTTTGCATTTGTAGTCATAAGAATATTGGTCTGTAGTTTTCTTGTGATGCCTATTTCTAGTTTTGGTTTCAGGGTAATATTGGCCTCACAGAATGAGTTGAGGTGTATTCCATCCTCTTCTATTTTTTTGAAGAAGCTGTGAAGGATTGGTATTAATTCTTCTTTAAATGTAGAATTCAACAGTAAAATTACCTGGGCTTAGACTTTTCCTTGTTGGAAGTTTTAAAACCATTAATCTCTTACTTGCTATTGGTCCATTCAGATTTTCTTCTTGAGTGAATTTTAGATAGTTTTGTGTCTCTCTAGGAATTTGTCCATTATGTAAGGTTATATAATTGGTTGGCATACAAATGTTCAAGTATTCACTTATAATCCTTTTGATTTCTCCAACGACTATAGTCTTGGTAGTAATGTCTCCCCTCTCATTCCTGATTTTAGTAATTTTATTCCTCTCTCTTTTTGTTTCTTAGTCAGTCTAGAAAAAGGTGTATCAATTCGGTTGATCTTTTCAAAGAACGAATTTTTTGTTATTCTCTCCATTGTTTTTCAATTTTCTCTTTCATTTATTTCCACTTCAATATTTGTTATTTCCTTCCTTTTTCTTGATTTGGGCTTAGCTGGCTGTTCTTTTGCTAGTTTCATAAAGTAAAACGTTAGGTTAAATTTTGAGATCTTTTTCTTTTGTAACATTCCCATTTATAGCTATACATTTCTGAGTTCTGCTTTCAGTATATTCCATAAGTTCAGGTATGCTGTGCTTTTGTTTCCATTCATTTGAAAGTATTTTCTAATGTCTTGTGATTTCTTCTTTGACCCATTGGTTATTGTGTTGTTCAATTTAATTTGTATATTTCTCAAATTTCCTCATGTTACTGACTTCTAAATTCCATTATGGTTAGAGAACTTTCTTTGCATAATTTCGGCCCTTTTAAATGTATTGAGGCTTGTTTTACAGCTTAGCAATAGGATATAGATCCTGAAGAATGCTCCATGTATCCTTGAGACAAATGTGTATTCTGCTGTTAGTGGGTGGAATGTTCCACAGATGTCTAGGAGGTCTGATGTTTATAAATGAGAAAAATGAGATACCTTTGGGATTGGTGGATTACTCAGTGTTGCATAGCACTTGGTCACAGAAGTGTAACTATAAGGGTGAATCATGTAAAACCGACATTCTTGAACATCAAAAACTAATGATTATCAGCAATTTCTTATAGTTCAACTTCACAGAACCTAAGTCTCCTGACTTTCAGTCCAGTGTGCTTATCACTTAACTAGAATATTATATTAGGATAGGCTGTGCTTCATAAGGCACATACCATGAACTATTCTTGGCTTACCACAATGAATACTGATTTCATGTTTGTCTTATTCTATGCAGGTACTGTAATTTTCCTCCACATGGTGACTTAGCAATCACAGCTGCTTCTATTCTGTGTGTTGCCTTCTAGGACATGTGTCAGGGGAGGAAAACTTCAGGATCATATGGCATGTTCCCAATGGTGAGCCCTATGGGTGGCTTAGATTACTTTTGTGTATATTCATTGGCTTAGTCATATGGCCCAATCTTACTCTGTGTCGTCACCTTACTTCCAACACAATTTTCTATCCCTAGGCAATTACATTGAGAATATAGTCTAACCTGACAGTAGGATGTGTCTTCCCATCTCAACAGCTCAGCACCTCTTTGGTTTTTCTCATTTTAATAATACTTAAAATGTGTTTTCAACAATTCAAAATGTAGGTCTTAAAGAGGTCTCAGAATTAAAATATGAGGGGTACCTGGGTGGCTCAGTCGGTTAAGTGTCCAACTCTTTTGATTTCAGCTCAGGTCATGATCTAACAGTTCCCGTGTCTGACTGTGCACTGACAGTGTGGAGCCTGCTTGGAATTTTCTCCCTCTGCTTCTTCTCTCTCTCTCTCTCTCTCTCTCTCTCTCTCTCTCTCTCTCTCAATAATAAATAAATAAACTTAAAAACAGAATTAAAATATGAAAAAAATCTTCTGGTGACTTTTTCCTAATGTGAAGCTCTATCATATTTTACCTAGTTTAGGAGAAGCTATTAACAAGAAAAAACAACCCCCCATAAAGACCATAATAAACTCATTAGAGGTTTTCTGAGGGCCACAGCATAAAAGACAGGCTATTTCCCTCCACCATCTGCTGGTAAACAAACAAACAACCAACCAAACAAACAAACAACTTTTGAATTACATGGCCCTCTGTAAATTGGAAAGGGCCATCAACTTGGCGGGTCTGTATAATCCCTATCTCTACACATCTCCTAAGAGCCCTCTTAGTAACCGAACAATTTCACAGTTCTAGAACTCCTTAGAGATGCCTGGTTGTGGCCACTACAGCTCTCCTAAAGCCTTAACCTGGGAAAAAAATCTCATTTCAAGTCTGTTTAAGTATCTCCTCATACACCCACCAAGGGAGTCAAGTGCAATTTTTCAGTAGGCTCGGGAATAGGAACTTGGATGTGTGCTTTCTATATGCAATTTTCCATTGCCTTTAAATTCCAGGATGGCTGAAAAATAATTTCCAAACACATTCTTTTAAAGAAAACCCAAGGAGTCTGTGAGTGGCTGATGTCAACTGTGAACACTGAGATGAGAACTCAGGAAGGGGCTAGCCAGTATTGTGGGAACCGTCTCTGGCCAGGGCCCTGACGTGGAAAAAGCAGGAGCCTCTCTGTGGTTTAGTGAGGAGCTCGGGAAGTCCAAAGAAGGAAAACAATTTCAATTTCTAGGATCTGACACTAACGGACCCCAAGTCTATTTTGTGCTTAATCCAAAATGAAGTATTGAGAGAAATTTATAAAATCTTAGTACCACAGAATGGTCAGAGGAACTGGCAAATTTTTACTCTCATAGGAGAATGGTTTTTCATGTAACCCATAACCCCATAAGAGGCATCTAGGTTTCTCTAGATGCATCTATTTGTTTATTCCACTGGTTTGGTTCCAACAGGTGGCAATATTTTGGGCCAGTGGTTAACTTCTGTTATTCCCTAGTCTCACCTCTGGCCTTGACTTTAAAGATATACATTTTACAGTTGTGGAAGGTAAAAGAATCTGGTATATTTTTCTTTTATCATTAAGGACTTGAATTTCTTTTAAACAGCAGTTCTCAAACATTTTGATCTGAGGATTCATTTACACTCTTAAAAATGATCAAGGAACCCCAAAGAGCTTTTGTTAATCTGGATTATAACTATCCAAGTTTATGGTATTAGTAATAAAAACTGAGAAATTTAAAACATTTATTAATTCATTTGAAGATAATAATATTCCCATGTTATAGGGTACCATAAGTAACAATCTTAAAGAAAAACAGCTATATTTTCCAAAACAAAAATTTAGCTTTTTTTTTTTGCAAATCTCTTTAATGTCTCAGTTAGAAGATAGTTGGATTCATATACACTGTCCTTTCTACATTCAATCTGCTGCAATGTTATTTTGGTGAAAGAATATAAAGAAAATCCTTCCTCATGCAGAAAAGTAGACAAGGAAGAAGTATTTTCATAATCTTTTCAGATAATTTTGTGTGTTTTTCTTTAACACTAAACCCAAACTCAGCTAGTGGTAGTTTCTTAAAGTTTAATGCAGTGTGGAATCTAAGACCCTATCAATGAACTTCTCATACTCTGTGACATTAAAATTCATCAGCCTGGATGTTCTCCAACATCAAAAATCAATTCTCTGATTCTCCAGACACTAACTGAATATCCTACAATTTACCTTTATTTTGACACTCCCTGGAGTTAGTGGCAAACTCCACAGGATTAAGGGCTCAGTCCTACAAAGACATTCCCACTTTATTTATTTATTTTTAAATGTTTATTTATTTTTGAATGAGAGCGAGAGAGACCAAGTGCGAGTTGGGGAGGGGCAGACAGAGGGAGACAGATTCTGAAGCAGGCTCCATGCTCTAAGCTGTCAGCCCACAGCCTGATGCGGGGCTCAATCCTATGAACTGTGAGATCATGACCTGAGCCGGTCAGACCCTTAACCAACTGACTGCGTCACCCAGGTGCCCCAGGACATTCCCACTTTAGATGTCAGTCACAAATATTGGGTCTCCAAGTTACCTGTATCTCTTTCTGACTTGGCTACAAACCGGAGGTTCCCATGACCCCCACTCCCACCCTCAGTTTTGATTACACTATGATGGCTCACAAAACTCAGGGCAACAGTTTACTTATTAGTGATTTATTATAAAGGATACAACTCAGGAACAGCCAAATGGAAAAGATTCCTAGGTCAAGGCTGTCTGTGTGCACAGAGCTTCCATGCCATCTCCACATGGCCACCCTTCCAGCACCTCAATAGCTTACCCACATGGAAGCTCTCCAAACCCTATGATTTAAGTGTTTTTATGGAGGCTTCATCACATAGGCAGGATGATTAAGTCATTCTCCAGCCCCACACCTCCCCCCAGAGGTTGGGGGAGGTGGGGCTGAAAGTCCCAGGTTTCTAATCAAGGTTTGGTCTTTGTGGTGACCAATCCCCATCTGAAGCTAGCTAGAGTTGACTGATTAGAACAAAAAATACTATCACCCAGGAAATTCCAAAAGATTTAGGAGCTTTGTGTCAGGAACCAGGAACAAAGGCTAAATATTAGAACAAAAGATGTTCCTGTCACCCCTATCTTTGTGGAAATTACAAAGTTTTAGGAGCTCTGTGTCAAGAAATCAGGGAAAAGGCCAAATATATAATATACAGATATTTCTTATTCAGCCACAATCTATCAATATTCAATATACCAAGAAAGAAAAAAAAGAGAAAGAAAGAAAGAAAGAAAGAAAGAAAGAAAGAAAGAAAGAAAGAAAGAAAGAAAAGGTTTTAGCATCACCACTGATTTCATCAGAAAAAAATCTTTAAATATTGGGATACTGTCAAACTCCTAGTGGCAGATACAGGTTTTCCAAAAGTTTGAATTTTCACTTGAAAGCCTGAATTTTATCACTGGCAATAGATAGCATCAGTTGTTTTCCTGAAGTGACAGGCTCATTTCATTCATTTTGGAGAAAATGTCTGCCAAATACCCAAGTCTGTGTAACCACAGTTTGTCTGTCAGTTCTTCTTTCAAGTAAAAATGGTGTTCCATGAAAAAAAAAGTATCACAAACCATCATGAAGAGCTTCGCCTGCAGACAAGCACCAATCTCATTTTATTCCACTGCCAAGGTTCATGCTAAGTGGCATCAATTTTACCCACCATTACTTTTGTGTCATCAGAAAAAAATGTCTAAATAGCGAAGACAACTAATGTCTTAGCATTAATGGGAAAACAGTCTTAGACATTACAGACCCAGGGGTCCAAGAATCACACTTTGAGAACCACTGCATTAGAAACTATCTTTCTGTTATAGAGACTAAATAATGCTTTCCTGAAGTTCATTTATAGAAACAAAAAGAACTAGAATTACTTGCAAATACCCTAAGAAAAATACTCAGTCATTTTTGTCACCAATGTGTAAATCCCTAGAAAGAACTGTATCTTTTAATATTTGAACAGCACACTGGGAATGCAATAAATAATAACAATGAAAGTAGTTTATGTTTATTGTAATATTTACCACTGGGAGAGAATTGTGCTATGTATTTTAAATGCATTATCTCCAATATTGTATAGTACCATATCCTCACTTTATAGATGAGGAACATGGGACACATATGGGAAAAGAACTTGACAGGGTCACAAGCTGTATGTGGTACAGTAAAGATCTGAACACACAAGGCCTAATTCCTAGAGCTTGGTTGGACCCATAAACCCTGGATTATGTTCTATGTCTTATCTAAACTCCAAATTTCTTATTGTGTATCTCCCACATATGTATGTCCATTTAAATCTTCAAGGAGAAAGCACATGTCTCATGTCAACCACAGTGCCTAAAGTAGGGGCTTAATAAATACTGGGATGAGTGACCAAAGGACCAAGTAAACCACCTTGCTATCTTTAAGCCATGATGGTTGGTAATGATGTAAAAAGTGAAATTCTGATGTGGTAGGGTCCCCTTCCTAAGGAGAGACAAAAAGAGAGAAAAGGGGGAAAAAAAACCAAAAAACTTCAAGGTAAGCTGGCTATGCACCTAAGTGACAACATCCCTCATGACCTTGTAAACTGAGATTACTTAATCAGACTGTTACCAAAGAAATACAAAGTGTATTTAAAAACTATGCCACTGGACGTTGGGGGGCTCAGTTCTTTGGGTACACACCCAACTGAGCGGTGCCAGCAGGAATAAAGTTGCTTCCTGGAAAGAAATGCCTCGTTGTCACCGCTCTGTGTGAGAATCCTGCTACACTGAAATGGTGAGCTCCATCCATATTCTATTTAACTCATTAGGAAGGGCACCCACCGGGTAGGCCCAAAGAGGCTGGCTCCTTAAAAGCTTGATAAATTTTATGTGTTCATGTGTGTGCGGGTGTGTGCACACATATCTCTATTACCCCATTTGCTAAAAAGATACACATATAGTTAAGACAGTTAACAAACAGGTAAGTTAGACCAAAACAAAACTAGTTTATCTTTTCCAGGGCAATAAAACCCCCAACAGCTTTGGGGTTGACTTCTAGACCAGGCTCTAAACCCTAAAGTCCTGTCCATTTCTGCAGATTAAGAAGTCACAGGGCTCTAGGGCTGTACACTGTTCTGGCCTTTATCAGTTGCGTATTAATCAACTACACCTAGACAACAAAATTACATCCCCCAGACTATCAGCAGAGTGAGGTCCGCGAAGAACTAAAGGTCAAGCTTTTACAAAGTAGACTGATCAGAAAATGCTGGGAAGTACCCCAAACTCAAGCAGTTTTGTCTTTTTCCAAGTTTGGCCTTTCTTCGTTTTCGCAGGTTTGGGATTTTTTTCGTTCTCAAACATTATACCTGTTTTCTGGAGGTCGGCCGCACGTTTCTCTGTAATTTCCTGGGATGGAATTTCTTTCCGGGGGAGGACGGGAGGCGCAAGAGCTGGGCGCAGGATCCGGCGGCGGAGATGCGCAGGGGCTGACGGGGTCCCGGGGCCCCTCCGCCGCCCCGCGCCGTCCCGCGCCGTCCCGCGCCTCCCCGCGCGTCCCCAGGCGGCGCGCGCGGCCGGGGACGGAGGCGGGGGCGCGCACAGCGGGCTAGGCGGCGCGCGCGGGCGGGCGCCGCGTGGGGCGGCGGCGAACTCGCCCCCAGGAGAGGGCCTTGGGCTCCCGGCTTCCTCCTTCCGGCGCGCCGCCTCATCCCGGGCCGGGCGGGCCGCGGCACGGAGGCCGCCGGTGGCGGCGCCGAGGCCTCCGGGCGGGGTGGGCCTCCCGCGCTCCCGGGACGCTGGGACCCCCGCGCGCTTCGCCCCCAGGCCCGCGAGGCCCGGGCAGAGCTTCGCAGCCAGCGCCGCGGAAGGGCCCGAGGACCCCGGCGAGCGTCGGCTCCGCGGAGGGTGAGCTCGGGGACCGGCGGGGTGTGGGTGTCGTAGACCCCGGGGCCCCGACCCCCACCCCGTCCCGGGTGGACAGGAAAACGGGGTGAACCGGTCTTTCTTTGTGAGCACCATCCCAGTGTGTTTTGGTGACTTGAAGACCTCTCTAGTTGGTGGGATTAATGAGAGGAACCTTCATCACGGTAATTATGCAATAAGGCGGCGTCCTTGTTGCGGGATGGTGTGACCGGTGGAATGATTGATATTTGGTGATCTATAATTTACTTCTTTCATCTTTGGCTGAGAATTTGCATTTGTGATTGGGTGGAAAGAGAAAGAAAATGTTTCACTTGAGTGGCAAGGAGCATGCAAAGAGAGTGAGAGAGAGCAGGGAAGAAGGAACATGTGCACCCTTTCCTAAGTGCACGATTAAGCACGGTTTTGGTGGGTGAGAGGGGAAAGGATGGTTGGAAACGCATCTTTCCTGCCAAATAGGCTCCAGAATGCTCTCAGCCCTGATTTTGACAATGAAGGACTGGTCAGAAGTTGGAGGTTGAGGTATAAATTTCTGCACTTCTGGCTAGGGAGATGAACCAGGTTTTCCAAAAGCTGTCGTTTTTGTTTTCCAAGTCTCTAAAGGCAGGAAAGGGCCGGTCAGTGAATGAATAGAAGGCAGTGCAGCCAGGTTCTGTCTGGTTAGCTAAGCGGGAGGACTGTCATAAAGAGTTTTTTTGTCTGAAGCACCCAGAGGCTGGGGCTTTGGGCCATAAAGAGTTGGGTATTGGTCAGTTTTAACTGCCAGAGTGAGAAATGTCTCAGACATTCTTAAAATTAGACAGCTCAATTTAGCTCGGGCTTGCTGATCTCCAGTACCTACTTATTCACTTTGAAATTTTCAGTGACTGGGTTAAAAAGAAAAGACACAAAGAGAAACTAACCTCCCCCCCCTCCCATTTTGAGCCCATCTTGGCTCAAAATTGGAATTTCCATCTTTGCTCTTGACCCTGAAAGAATAGAATCTCAAAGAAATACCTGAGAGGAAAATTCTTTCCTTACCCAAAGTGAAAACCAGAGTGCTTGCAAAACTGAACAAAGAAAGAAAAGAATCAGGAAATATCCCAGGCAATTTGCAGTTATATTCAGATCATTTTTCAAATGCTTGAGGTTGTACAATAAAAGGGTGGGAGAAAGCTAGAAATAGAAATGGGGGAGAGGTGAATTCAGGACCTTTGAGATTGCAGGAATGAAGAGTCTTTTTTCTTCTAATATAGGTCTGGAAGAATCTGGATGTGAGTACGTAAAGCTTCATCTTTCCATCTGCATAACGTGAAATTGCTTTTAATTTTAACATAGAACTCTTAAGAGTAAAAGGAAACACAGCTAGACTGTGCTACATGCATCCCAGGCAGTTGGGGCTGTATTATATGTTAAATGAGTTGTATGTTTATTTTGTCAGCCAACTCTATTAAATCTGTAATCTCTAATTCCACGCGTTTGGCTTGTTTCCAGTTACTCATTCATGATGTGTCATTTGGCTAGAAATTGCCAGGATGTTAAAGCCTAAAGAAATACAAAACCCAGAGAACATCTTGCATTGGAAGATTTCATCATCCCATCATCGTCTACAGGAATTCTTTACCCAAAGAATTCTTTATGACATTCTTTGTCAAACATAAAATAGATATAACAGGATTTAATTATTTTTTGCAACAGAACTTATTTCATTTTTTGTATGAATTTACATGAGTTTTTTAAACAGGTACTTCTTTTGGTACATTTAGAATATTTATTCATTTGTCAAAAATTCCATATACAACCCACCTCTGTAAGAAACCTGTTGTGCAAACTGTACTTGAATAATCAAAGTGGTTGACTGTTTCCAAAATATAAACCAAGTTGTGTTACATAAGATCTTATCATTTTTAATGGTGCTTATTGTTTGTTTTTTTTTTTAATTATCCTATACTGTGACAGGAGGAACCAAGAACCTCAGGCAGAGCAAATACTTCAAGGAAATGTGGACCCCAGGCTTCAGAAGGTGCGTGAAGGAGAATGTGATCTCACTAGTTATTTGAGATTCCTGTTATTTAGTATTCTTACTGCCTCTTTACTTGCTTGTATGGAAATTTTGGGAAATTTAAAAGCCTTAAGTAGGAGTATGTACACTTCTACTTAGAAATGTTTCCTGAAATATAATAATAGAAGCAACCTCTTCAGCCTGGGATTGAGTTTGGTACTGGCTGAGAGCAGTGCCTGAAGTGTAGATAGCCCCAGGCAGGCGTTTGCTGTTTGTTATTGTTATTCATGAGAATCTGTCTTAATCTCAGACACATTCTTCAGCTGGACAGAGTAAGGGGTATGTTTTCATCCTGGTAACTAAGGCTGATCAGTCGTTCTGAGACTGTAAATTTTAGTAATGATTAATGGCCCAGTAGACAAAGGAAATTTCTGAACTTAGATTGAGAGAAGCCCTATGAATTTAGAAGTCACAGCGACTGTCATGGCACTTTATATATATTATAAATTCATACACAATATTTTATCTTACTACCTTGTCATTTTTAGTGATTTTATTGATTAGGTAATGACATTTTAGGTCCAAATACAAAGATATGGAATAGTTGATTGTTGAATGTCCCCAGTTGCTCCAGCCCTCAGCTACCTAATCTCCCTTCTTCCTATCAATCCCCCAAAGGCTACCAGTTCCTTGTGCATTACCAGGCTTTTTTGTTGAAGTTTCCCTTAGTGCCTGGTTATGTTTTGAATTACTGTTTTAAAAACTGAACACCGGACTCGTGATCCTTTCCCTGGGGTATGTATGTGGTGGGGGTGGGGACTCAGGAGTTGCCAGCTCAGTAAAGGACCCTTGACAGGATGCTTTATCTGGGCCACTTCCTAGCCCTTTAGCTCACTCAGCATGAGGGACACTGTCTCCTTGCTGCTTTGGGGACACTGGGACACCGACCAAGCTGTTGGCTCAGGTGCTACATGATTTCCCTCACTCTATTCCATCTCTTCTCAACATTCCCCTTACCCTTCTCTCAATCATGGCACTTAGCACTTGATGTGATTATATATATTAATAGCTCTATTTGTTTATGGCCTATCTGCCTCTGTAGAAGCACCATGAGAGCAGGGAGTATATGTTGTCATATTCCCGAGGCCTAGAACAGCTCCTGGCTCAAAGTGGGCACTTTGTCAATATTGCTGAATGAATAAATGAGATTTGGGAAAAAAGCTATTGTAAACAGAGTTAAATGGGCTTATTTACCACAGGACTTTTTCAGAACCTTCAATAAGCAAGCATGCATAGAAAAAGTAGAACAAGGCAGGTGGGAGTCAAGCTCTTCAGCACAAACCCAGAAAGGTTTTGTGTTTTTGGATGGCAGCTCAAACACAGGGAAAAGCCACTGGCAGGAATATTATTGGCAGCTGACCAAATGGATTTACAAGCATCTTTTTGCAAATGCAGGGGAGAGAGAATTTGCACCAGAAGATGGCAATAGAACCAAACCCATTGTTAGTCATTACAAACATGTACAATGTGCGCTTTTAGTTTAGAGAGAGGGGGAAAAAAAAAGACTGGGATTTCTGGTAGGTTCAGCTGTGTTCTTGCTTAGCTCACCCTGCTTTCCACATAAGAGGAGAAACCACCTTATCCACTAGTTCTGACTTGTGGGTTTTCCGAGTCCAGCCCCCCTGGCTAGGTTTCAGAACCTGATATCTTGAAGTGAAACTCTCATTTAATGACTGGAAATCAGAAAGCTCTGAAGATGGGTATGCTGACTCCTGGGGGCCCAGGGGCCCGTTCGGGGCAGCACACCATGACCACAGGGGGCCTGGGGCACGCTCAGGTTTGCCACCATTAGCTGCAAGAGGCAACTTGGGAGTTGTCTTGGCTCCTTGAACAAAGGAGAGTTAATTACAGAAAATGTCAGGCTTTTTAAAGGCCATTTGTCACCGGGCTGCAGGGAGAGCTGTGGCCCTTGGCAGAACCATGGAGGAAAGACTGTTCATTTTAAGCCCCAGTCTCTGCACACAGAAATAGTGAGTCTTGAGGGTGTCATCGTTGGACAGGAGGTAAACCCCATGGAGAATTTGTGTATTCAGGGGAAGCAGTGCAGGTAGTGGCGTGGGCTTGGAGGAGTTGGGCCTAAGGGAATTTGGAATCCCTTTCTTTTTTGTTTAAACAAATGGGGTGAATTACTGTAATTTTTCCAAGGTCAGACCAAATCCAAATTCTACAGAGGCTAGTTACCTCTAGGCAGGAGGGCTGGAAAAGAAGAACAAATGGGAACAGTGATAGAGGTCTATGATTCTAATTAAACCTTGTTAAGCTGTTTTTTCAGGGTACATGTAATTCAGAGCATCAATAGATGCTAGTTGACAGATAATCTTTTGCTACTAGTTTTCATTCTTACAATGGAAAGAAGTGGTGGGAGAATGGCTATTATGTCACAATGCCTAGAATCTGCATTTTAAAAAGATCCCCAGGGATTCATGTGGGCATTAGAAGTTGAGGAGGGCTGGGGGCTTGGACCAGCAGTTCTCAGCCCTGGCTGCTCATTAGAATCCTGTGTGGAGCTTACAAAACAACCCCTGGATCCATCTCCAGAGATTTGTGTTGTTTGGGCTCCAGTGTTCTTGGGGCCCAAGACATTGCTATATTATTTAAAAGCTCCCCAGGTGATACTAAAGTACAGCCAGGGCTGGAACACTGCCCTAAACCTAAAGCCAAACACCATTAGGTAGATACCTAGATTGAGAATGCATCTAGTCTCAAAGCAGAAGCATGCTATGGCTAACTGGAACCCCTAGTCTGTAGGATTTCTAAAAATCCAACCCGTCAGATACTGTGGATCTTACTAGTTGTGTGCTAGTTTTTAGAGACCTCAACTATGATGATGGTAAGCTAGTTTTTAGAGACCTTGACAACGATGACAATGATGATGGTGGTGGTGGTGGTGGTGGTGGTCTAGGACGGTAGGTCTAGGTGGTGATGTGAACCGCTTAGCTGGGTTAGAACACTCCTGCTCCACTTACGGAAATGATGTTGAGCCTGTGGAATGGCCAGGTAGATGGTGCTTTACATTTTTGACTCTGTGCCTGAGAAACAGCTTCAAAATTTAAATCAGATCATGACACTACTACCTTTCTTCTCATGGAGAGCTCTCTTCAGTGGCTTTGCATTGTTTGCAAGGTGAAACTAAATTCCATAACTGCTGTTTTAAGATACAGTGTTGTGTGACCATATCTGCTTTTGCTCGTCTCTAACCGTGCTCTGGAAACTCCAGCCACAGGGGCTTCCTTTGGTTACTCAGGGACCCCTGGCTTACTCCTGTGTACCCCCGGGCCGCTATTCCTTGCTGGCCACCTGGTCTGGAACCTGTGCCTTTACCACCTTACGAAATTGCTATCTCTCATCTCTGCCTACGTTCTGTCCCGTTGTATTTTCCTCTCACAGCATCATGTCTTTCTTTCTATCTCATACCACTTAGGGGATAGACTCTTTGATGCATGTGGGTGTCTCCGTTAGACTATAGGCTCCATAAGGACATAAACTGTGTATATGTGTTTGGTTTGGGACTCATTGTTGTATCCCTGGCATTTATTTTTTTGGATGGACGAATATACGTTTTCATGGTGAATTTGGCAAATAAGTATTTTTTAGGTTATTGTGTCCTTAAAACTATATGCAGATATACATCTACTCCTGTTTGTGTGTTATATGTTGTAAACTGTAGAGATACCAGCCCTGAGGGGAAGGGTATTTTGAGAGGGACCAGGCTTTAGTCTTACTGGTTCTGGGTGGTGCACATAGCACATGACTTGGAGAACAAGTCCTGGTTTATCTAAATTTTTGCCATGACAGCTTTTTCTCTTAAGTCTATGTGTGATTTGTGAACTGCCTCACTGTAGATGATGAAAAAGGTAAGTGCTTAAAAATAGTGCATCTCTCCACCTCAGGCTTTCTCCCCACAGCAGGAGCCTCCCTAGAAAGCATTTGCATATAATGTAGTGTTTCCTTGCAGGCCCTGGGTGAACAAGCCTTCCCATCTTCTGCAGGAGGCCCTGCCTTTCTCTGTGCAGGGAAGACCACCCTCCCTAACCCCTGCTGCTGCTTCTGTCAGAGGAGTTGAGTCTTACAAAGTGTAACACCCCGATGGAGGAGTAGGTCTGGAGGAGTAGGTCTGGTGTACAGCGTGATTAGAGCCAGGCAGGGGCTTAGGGGGCCTCCAGCCTTATTTGTAACACTTTCTTTCCTTTACAAACACTCAAGTAAGTACAGCAAAACTATTAGAGCCCAGAATCTGTTTTTGTTATTTTATTCTTTGTACTTTATGTTTTAAATATTAAATTATTTTTAAAAGCTAAACGAAAACTAGTGAAGACAGATATATTTACTAAATATTCAGACACATGTTGAATTTGTCACTTAACCACATTTTCTCCTGGCTGGAAAAGTGTTTACCATCCATTGCCAAGTGGTAAGGAAACTGCAGTTAGTAGAAGTCAGGTAGAAAAAATAAATAAAAACACCAGGGTGCATGTATGTGAGTGGCATTATTTGTATTTTGTCAGCTTTTATTATAAAATGGATACATGCTTGCTGCAAAAGTTTTTCTTTAATGTATAGATGTACAAAGCAAAAAATAACTGCTCTCATCCTCTCAAGATTGTATTGTATACATTACATGTATATATGTGTTTATATGTGTATATAATCACATACCTTCATATATGTAATTTTTTTACAGATAGGGTCACACATTCAGCTTTACAACTTGCCCTTTCTGTTTACATATAAATTGACATTTTGAATCTATGTTATTGGCTTGCCCTTCAGCACAGAGTTTTATTTAAAATTAAAAAAATTTTTTTGGACTTCAGGGACATTTATTAATCCCCCCTGGTCAGTATGTTTAAGTTGTATGTCTGTTCAAATGCATGTAATGCTGTGATTTATAAAATGTGATTTTATTTGCAAGTAATACTGAAGTCCTAGTAGCTTTTAATTGTTGTCTAGACTCAGGTAATAGATATTAAATATATAACTACTCTCATGTGGATATTGGAGAAATACTTTGAGGTTGAAATTGGGGGCCTCAATCCTTTAAAGAGTTTGGAAACTCTCAGATAAAGGGTTGGGCAAGGTGCCTTCAAAAGTACCTTTCAGCTCTCCAGAGTTTTCCTGGTAAGTTTCTAGGTGGATGTAGTCATTCAGCAAATAATGGTGGTTGACTTCCTGAGTGCCCGGCACTATTCTAGTCCTTGGTGTACTTAGGGGCGCTTACATTCCACTATGGGGGCACATAGTGAATGACTGAAACGTTCAGGCTATAGTGGGTGCAATGAGGGAAATGAAACAAGGCAGGATGATGGAGAGAGGCTTTTGGGGGGTTCCAACAGGGTGGGGGGTGAGGGAGAGCTGCCTTTTCCTCTGCTGTGCCCTGGGAGGGGAGCAGGCCCTGCTTATTTCACATTTATAGAATCCCAGTGGCCAGTAGAGAGCGCTCCCTTTCACAGTGACTATTCTCAGGCTCTGTGGCCTCCAGGGAGGCCTGCAGCAGGGCAGAGGGTCATTGGCAGGCTTCAGCCTGGTCTGGGCAGCTCTACTCAAGACATCGGTGAGGGCCTGTGGTTTTATACACCTCAAGAGTACATTTTTTGGCAGAGGTTATGGTTTATGCACTCTTATGCAGAGGCTATGGTTTATGCACCACTTATGCAGAGGTTATGGTTTATGGTTTAAACTCTCCATATCTGCAGCCCCCAATCAGAGTCCCCAAGTGTCTTGGGCTATCCCTGCCATTTCATCCTGACGGGGATGAGAAGGAGGTGGGGGCCTTAAAACTTCCCTTCTCCTGACCTGATGCAGCAGCCAGGCTTTGGGTAGGAGAGGGCACTCTATGTCTCATTCAGTAGGAGTCTAGTTGAAGTCACTTTTGGAGTTGAGCGGGTTTGAAGTAAAATTGCCATCTGGAAGAAGACATTGGCCGATGTAAGTTGTAGAGGAGGTCTGTTGGCACGCTCTGTCTCAGGGGTCTCACAACACACTGGCAGGAATACAGTGGTGGTTTTATCCTGACAGATAAGAAACTTGGGTAGACTCTGGGAGAAGAGAATAGACCTATCCCCTACCCCCACCAACCCTAGGCCTGGGTGAAAGAGTAAAGCACTCCTGGCTTGAAATTAAAATCCAGGACTTAGGAAGGCAGGCACGGCATCAGGATAATGCAGATCTCACTATTCAGGTAGCCCAGATATAGAAATCTGAGCCACTTGGCTTCCTGGAGAGCAGGTGATATGACCCTTCATTTTCATGTAAGTCTGTTTATTCATTATCTCCCTACTTTTATATAGAGGTGAGCTCAGTGGGCCGACTCAAATTAGATCCCTTCAGAAGGTTAGTTCCCATTAGAAAGACTGAATTCTTAAGCCATAAAAACCTCCCAAGTGCTGGCTTGATGGCTGGGGAGGGTGGTCAGGGGCCAAAAGTATAGCTCTGATCAGAGTAGGACACCACGAGTGGGCAGTGCCAGGAGGTTCCCCTGCTCTGCAGAGCAAGCATGTGTATGAGGGAGGAGGCCCCGGTGGTTCCTCTCCTCTGTATTCACTTGTCCATAGCACTACTCTTAGCAAAACATGGGTTGCAAGCCCCAGGCCACTCAGCCCCGGGACCTATTCCTCAGCCTCCAAGACTTCATGAAAACTGGTGTAAGGGAGCAAATGCCTCTCTGTTCTGGTTGCTTACCTCCTCTCTGGTCCTTGCCTCCTTTCTTTTTACTCCCTCCCCAGCCCACACTGGCTCCTCTGCCTCTCTGCCATTCTGGAGTGCTCCCACTGTGACCCATGGGGATGGACCCCTCCCAGCATCACTGTCTTGGAGAGACAAGATCAGTGGACTCAGGACTGCAGTGCCCTATGCTGCTGGGCACAGTCTGTGCCTCACTTGTTCCCGGAAGAGAAGGATTAGGAGCTCGAGTCCTCTGGGATGAGAGTCTCACCTTTCTTTTCCTGTCTCCTTGAGGCAGACCATGTTGTTGCTTTCATTTCTAGCCACCAAGAAGGCTGTTTGCAGATCGAATTGGAAAGTCACAGAGGGTCAATTTATGTTTATAGAGGGACTGTTATGGGCCACTTAATCCTCATGACCACTCTGGAAGGAGGAGGACCCTGTCTCAGAGGTGGGAAGTCAAGGCTCAGGGAGGTTAAGTGACTTGCTGAGTCACAGAGCTGATGAGTGGTGGAGCCACCTAGGGCTCTCTGCTTTGTACCATGCTGCCTCAGAAGAGAAGGACTAAAGGAGAAAGGAAGATTCTACCAAGGCAGGCCAGCTGGCTTTAGGTGATTAGAGAGGAGTTGGCATGCCCCATGTTGGGTAGTGTAGCCAAATAAAACACAGGACGCCAGTGAAATTCAAAACTCAGAGAGGCAACAAATAGCTTCTCGAAGTATAAGAACATCCCATATAATATTTGGGACATATTTCTACTAAAACATTATTCACCGTAGTACACCCTTATCTGCAGTTTCACCTTCCGTGGTTTCAGCTACCCACGGTCAACTGCACTCTGAAAGCAGATGATCCTCCTTCTGACAAATGTTCAGAAGGTCAGTTAGTTGCCTACCGTTATGTCACTGTGCCTACATCACTCACCTCACTTCTTCTCCTCTCCTAGGCATTTTATCATCTCACATCATCACAAGAAGGGTGAATACAGCACAGTAAGATACTTTGAGAGAGAGTCCACATTCACATACTTTTGTTCTACTGTATTGTTATAATTCTTCCACTTTATTATTAGGTATTGTTGTTAATCTCTTACTGTGCCTAATTTATAAATTAAAGCTTCCTATAGGTATATATGTGTAGGAGGAACCATAGACTATCAAGGGTTCAGTACTATCTGTGGTTTCAGGCATCCACTGGGGGGCCTTGGAAAGTATCCCCCATGGATAAGGGGAGACTGCTGTATTCCTCATCTGAAATTCAGATATAACTGTCCTCTATTTCTATTTATTTAATCCAGAGACCCTGGGTCTCCTGACCCAGAAGACCTCAGGAAACACACTGACTGGGTCTAATGTGTGATGAACACCTGAGGTTGACAGAGGGTAGCTCCTGAGCCACCCTGTAAAGACATGGGCCGCATGGCAGGTGGTCAGTTCCCCATTGCAGGATGTATTCAAGTATAGGCTGGATAACCACTTGGTAGAGGGAATTCAGGCTTCAGATGCCTGGTTCCAGTGAAATTCTGGGAGGTAAGTGTTGAGATAAGCAGGAGAGTTGATTACCTGGGTCCTCACTGAGCTCTGTCCCAGCTGGCATTCAGAAGCTCTCTGAAATCGTATGTCATCATCACCTTGTTGAGAGGACCTGTTCTCCCTGATGGCCTCAGTCAGCTAGTGAAAACCAACCCAGCCCACCATGGTTTCTTAAAGTGGTTTGGTTTGGCCTGAAGAAGCACTGTGTTAAAGGTGAAATGAAACACCCTTTTTTTTGTCTCTCTTGCCAAGAATTGACTGACTTCCCTGTTCTTTATGTGTTCCCTGCAGCAGAGTGTGACTTCTGTGACCTGCTAAGGATTGACATGCCCTGCATCACTCCTCAGGCAGTGATAGCATGAAAAACACCCACCCCCAAGGTTCTGCGCAGACTCTTGCAGGCAAGTGAATGGAGAGAGAGAAGCTCCAGTGTTCATTTTTACTGTTTTAGAGATTCTGTAGGTGTGGCTATGTTTATCTTGTCAGCATGTCCGGATTTTACACAAGGCCTGCTTGTAAGTGCCTTACTATGGCTTCTGCCCTCTGCAGATTACCACAGCAAAGGTCTGGCCCTTGGCAGACCTCCTTCTGCCCACCTACTTCCAGGCCTTGGCTGTCACTGGGCACCAGGAACATGTTCTGATGTTAGCTTGGGCCAGAAAGGAATCAAGAGGCAAATCTGCAAAAGCTTATCATGTATTCCAAAAACAAACAGAAATGGCTCGTTTCCATTAGTGTGTTTTACATTTTTTTGAATTATCAAATCGATAAGTTCATATTATTAAGAGTAAAATTAAGTTAAATACTAAGTCAAAATACCCTTGTATCAATAGAAAAAGATTTTCAAATATTTGTATTGATGCTACTAACTAAAATCACCTGTTCTTTTTATTACCTTTTGTTTAATTGATTTATTTATAAGTGCCAGGTGCATTTCACTTTTGTTTTCCAGGAAGAATTACTGAATGGCTGAAATTTGACAACATGCACCACCAGTGGCTTCTGTTGGCCGCATGCTTTTGGGTGATTTTCATGTTCATGGTTGCTAGCAAATTTATCACGTTGACCTTTAAAGACCCCGATGGTAGGTATGCTTCCTTGTGGGATAGATTTCGGCTAATCCACACAATGCTGTGGTACTGTTCCTGGGTACATGCACAGATGACCTTTGTCACAGAATCAAAAGAACTTTAATGCCAGAGGTGACCTTGGAGGTCACAGCATCCAATTCCTTAATGTTACAGAAGTGCAGGAGAGGAGGTGGAAATGGACGAAAGTCTCTTCCCCTGTATCTCCCCTGGGGCAGGTGGAGCATACTTTGTCTTTGGGCTTCCTTGGTGACCTCTTCCCAGCAATACCATTCTCCAGAGCATCTGGTAGGCTCCAGGCTTGGGACTTCCCCCTGCTTCGTGTTGTCATGAGATGCTACCATGACTGACCAGCATCTCTGTGTTCTAGTTGGTGCTGTGTGCTGGTAGCCATGTGTTTGAAAGTCACCTTCAGTGTACTAGAAGGAAGGTGATTTAAATATGTGTTGGGTAGTCTTTTTTTTTCTTTTAATCTTTATTTATTTTTGAGAGAGAGAGCTGGGGAGGGGAAGGGGTGGGGGGTACAGAGGATCCGAAGCAGGCTCTGTGCAGACAGCAACGAGCCCTATAAGGGGCTTAACTCATAAACTGTAGGATCATGATCTGAGTTGAAGTTGGACGCTTTAACTGACTGAGCCACCCAGGTGCCCCTGTGCTGGGTAGCCTTTGAGGACTTTTTGATTCCCCTTACTTGACGTAGGTGTTCAGATGAAGACATTAAGTGCACCAAATCCAGCCTCAGAAGAGCATATTTTAGTTTATGCCCTTGACCTTTGCTTACCTGGTCATCAGTGGTTTTTTTTCTACAAATTGGACATACTCTGACGGCTCCAAGATTGACCTGAGTACAGTGAGGCTCTCTCTGTGATCTGTGAGGTTGCTGGGTGTATATAAGGAGGTGCACTGATGGTCATCTTGAACCCCAAGGTGACTCCTTCCATGGCAAAGTGAGGCAAGACAAACGGGAGATGTTGAAAAGACTCATGAGCAGATTCAGGGTGGCCTGATAACATCTGCCTAACGGGGAGGATGCTTGTGCACATGGGTGTATACGACATCTTCACTTTGCATAGCCCTTTACACATTATCCTGCAGACAGCAGCCCTTAGGAAAGGGAGATCAGGAAAGTATCCGTTCCAGCTGTTTTCCCCACTTACTCCTGGTGGCTGCATGAACTGTGCCATCTGTGTGGCCAGCAGTTTACAGGGCCCTGCTCCAGCCCACAGAGCTCCCGGCTATGCTGAGGGCTGCCCAGCGCCCCCTGCCCCCCCATTCTCACTCACTTGCTCTCGCTCTCTCACTTGCTCTCGCTCTCTCACTCTGTCTGTAGGGGAACAAGGCTGGAGGCAGATGTGCAGGCCTAAGAGGATGGCCCTGAAATTGACCCTAAGAGGTGGTTCTCAGCTCCAGTGTTTGCACTCAGTAACTCAGCTCCTTCATGCTCGGGCCTGACAGGCTGTCATCATTACAGGTGCCACCTGCACCTTCCAGGACCTCTCGTGAGAACCTGAGAGGTTTTCACAGCCTCGGGAAGGCTGTGTTAACTGCAGATATCTGAGGTGGCCAAGAGTATCACAGTGCATTGTGGATAATCACAGATAATCATGGTCCATACCGGGGGCCTCTGTCAGAACAGCAGGTGCTGAATCTTGGGGCGTCATTGGAATCTGAGACAATGATCTCAGCTTGACCATTTGGATGTTTCTCCAGCTGCTCTGGTATAGTTAAATGTACCTGTGATGGAGAGCCCTCCTTCAGCATCAGAGGAGTGGTTCTCATCCTGTGGCACATTAGAACCATCTGTGGGACTTTGTAAACCTTTCTCTGCTGGCCCAACCAGAGACCAAGTCAGTTAGAGTCTCTAGGAGTGTGACCAAGGGGAGAACTGCAAATGTAGAAAGAGAGGCAGATGTTGAGGATGTGAGATCACTGTGAAAATGGGTCCACAACTACACATTTTACTCCTGATCCCCTTAAATGTCACCTAGTAAGTTAGAAGGCACTTTCAGAGGCAAGTCAGGAGGTTAAATTGTTTATGGTTTATTTTGTTTCAAAAAGTAGGAGTATAGGTAATATATTTTATGAGACACAAAAAATAAGTAAGTTGTGTGCCTCGAGTTGTAATATTCTCTGGTAGAATAGCCTCTGAAGGACATGTCATTCCTCAATGGTATCTGATAAGCGAGGTGTCATTCCACTAGGATGTGACAGGTTTCATGCTGAATGCTTTCAGAAAATTGTAGAAGCTCTAGAGGGTTTTGTGAAGTGGAGCAAATAGTCGAAGGGATAGAAGGTGAAACCTAGAGGGAAGGATGAAAGGCTTGAGGATTTTAAACCTGAAGGAAAAATCTGTTTGGTGCTGTTCACCAAGTATTTTTTGCATCCTTGGATGTTTGGTGTGGTTGCTGTGGTTAGTGAATGGGGGCGCAGGGGTGCTGACCACTTCTGGTGGGGACCTTAGAGGCAGTGCACACTTGGCCCCACTGCCCCTCTCCCTCCCCCCCCGGGAAGCCTGGCGGACTGCCTGGGAGGACAGTGTCAGCCCCACAGTGTGCAGGGAACATAAAGTGAGAACCCTTTGTTTTCAGGCCCCAAACATAACCCAGCCTTTCTTGAGCACACAGAACCTTACCTGATTGTCCCTAAATGCCTGGGTGGGGTCACGAAGACAGATGTTCACCGGCTTTCTGAATGAAGGAAAGGAGCTCCCATGCTGGGTGTCTTCCAGTCTGGGTGATTGGGCAGGGATGGAGCACCCACGAGAAGTCGAATACACAGCCTCTTGGAGGCTGTCGGCGAGGGCATCTCCTGCCACTCTAGGGTTCCATGGGTACAGACAGAGCATTTGTCTGGGGAGGCATTTAAACCCCCTGGTGGATCTTGCGGCTGTATAGGAAACTGAATGAGGTTTGTGAACGTGTGACCGAAAGGGATTTTCTCATGTGCTGGAATTTGTTTCACTCATGTTCACAGTGTTGTGGCTTTTGAACCAAAAGCACAATGTGAAGTATCATCACAAAGAAATAACTGACAACACAGTGCTCTCCTATATGATGAGGTTCTATTTTCTGTAAAGCAGATGGCACATCCTTGGTGTCAGCGTTCAGGGAGCCGATTGTAACTCTGGTGTTTGTGGGGCTGCTCCTTCTGGCTCTGACCTCTGGGAAATGGGGCTCTGTTCCAGAATCTGCCAGGGGATGAGTGTGTTTTCTTTTTACTCTCCTGTTCTTAATGATTTCCCTGCCACTTAAACTGATAGGAAGGGTGGATTTGTCTTGAAACACTGTTTAAAGTCTCACTTACCTTTTCAAAAAAATAGTTGTATGGTCTTTCTTCAGCTCAGCAAGGAAGCCATGGAAATATTTGTGGAAATGACTCATCCTTGGTTAAAAAATCTCAGCATCATACTGATCTAGGTTCAGGTGTTCTAATTGGACCGAACCACAAGAAATAAATCCCATTCAGTGACGGGAATTTGATGGCATGGTACAGTGAGACTTGAAACAAAAAACGACATCTTTGTGAATCTGGTGTGTGTGTGTAGACACTGATTTTTCTTCTCACTTCAATTTGACTTCCTCTTCCAATCTTTTGCCTCCACTCAGCCCTTCACCTTGGCTGTTAGTCGCTTAAGGGCAGGGTCCGTGACCTGAACATCTTTGCGTGCCTTCTGCCTGCGTGTGATGGACAGGTGACTGACGCTGGGTGGCTGATGCACAGTGTGGTCAGGGAAGATGAGTGGATGTGATCACTTCTAGAAGAACAACGGGGTACATCACTTGGCATGTTTAAAGACATTTTATAAAATATTGTAAATATAACGATGCCTGTAACAAAAGTGATCTGATGCTTTATGAGAACACTTGGCCTTACCTACAGGATCAGAATCCTTGATTCTGGAGCTAGAGGCTTGTTCCTAACGGTCAGGGTGGAGAAGGAGACTGTCCCTTGATCTTAGTGGGGATAATAGCATTTGTGAAAACAAATGGTTGTTGACAGAGCAACAGAAATAAAACAAATCCAAATGTAAACTGTGCTGTCAGTTTTATTTGAAGCAAATATCAAGAACTTTAAAATCATAAAAATGATAAAAATTGGTGGATGACTGACTGGTGTTTGTGGTATTGGAAGGCAAGATGTTCCGCAGTTGCCAAAGCTCGTTCTGTATGCTTCCGAGTGTGTGGAACAGGTTGCTTCAGAGATTCATTGGCAAGTCAGCTGTTTAGAATTCAGGATGCATTGTCCCATCTGAAATGTTATTAAGGAAGCTTAGGATTCTGCAAAATCCATTCAACCTGTGGCAGAACTAAGCATTGCGGTGCTAGTCTTAGAAGACCCTGTCAGAACACGAAGTGACCAGATAGGCATAGAATGTGAATTTTCTTGTCAGCATGTCAGTGCCCAAAGGTGACAGGTTGCAAAGGAGGAGGATGGATAGAGGCTGGTCTCTTGGAGTCCTTGGAGTGCATTCAGGAGCTTTGGGGGCTGAAGGCACATAGACAGGGCTCTTTGACCTTACTGCAGGTACAGACGAGCTCCTGCACACAGCTTTGGTTAGGATTGCGTTTTAAATCACATGTAGACAAGAAAAAAGATTTTAGTAGCGTTCCTAAAGGTATGTGGCAAAGAGGTTTTTACTGGAGTCCGATAACTCAAAGGCGTGTAACAGATGGGGAGAAGGGATTATTATTTTTGTCAGGTACTTGTAAGATGTTTTTGCCCTCCCTGGGCGAGGAGGATGTCAGCCCATGGTGCATACCAGTAGCAGTGCTTGCCAGGGGCCTGGAGGAGGTGTAACAGCCAAACCAGTGCAGGTGGGAGCTGTAGTCCAGTGTGTACATGTTGCTATTAATGACCCAAGAGGAGTAGGTTTTGATTATTTTTTAAAAGTGAAATAAATGTCCCTTTGTTGATGCTGTGTTATGCTGATTTTTGTACTTTTTTGGTATCTACTTTTTCTCTCTAATTACGTTTTTAGGCTTTGCAAAATTTTTTTTAATGTTTACTTAGAGAGAAAGAGCATGCTTGCATGAACAGGGGAGAGGCAGAGAGAGGAATAGAGAGAATCCCAAGCAGGCTCCACACTCAGTGCAGAACCTGACTTGGAGGCTTGATCTCATGACCACGAGATCACGACCTGGGCTGTTACCAAGAGTTGGACACTTAATTGACTGAGCCACCCAGTGCCCCTAGACTTTGCAAAATTTTGGAAGCAAATGTTTCTTTGATTGTAAAGATCTGAAAATTATCTTCAAATTCTACTCAAAGGTTTCCCCCAAACCAGTTTTTTTGTAAATTATTACTCTGGACTAGCATTTTGTAAGATTCGTCTGGTCTAATCTCACTTTCCATGAATTTTTAAACTAATGTGTAAATACTGACTTGACTGCTAACTTGGTTTTTTTCTAATTACCCTTTAATTTTGAGATCACTGTAGAGTCATATGCAGTTGTAAGAATGCAGAGTTCTGTGTACCCTTTACTCACTTTACCCCAGTGGTAACATTCCAGAACCACAGTGCAGAGTTACAGTCACAATGTTGACAGTGATACAGTCAAGATGCAGAACATCGCCATCACCACAAGGATCCCTGGGTTGCCATTTTATAGCCACACCTCCCTCCCTCTCCCTGTCTCCCATCCCTGGCCCCCACCCCCCTTGAAAACCACTAATCTATTCTCCATAATTTAAGAATGTTACGTACAGTATGTGACCTTTTGGTTTTAGCTTTTTTTTATTCAACATAATTTTCTGGAGATTCATCCAACTTTAGTTGGGTGTATCAATACTTTGTTCCTTTTTATTGATGAGTTATATTCCATGGTATGGATGCACCACTGTTTGTTATCCATATACCTGTTGAAGGACATCTGGGTTTTTTTTCCATTTTGGGGCTTTACAAATGAAGTTTCTATAAACATTTGTATATAGGTTTTTGTGTGGATATAAATCTTCATTTCTCTGGGATAAAAGTCCACGAATGCGATTGCTAGGTCACGTGGTAGTTAAATGCCTAGGTTTTTTGTTTTTCTTTCTCTCTCTCTCTCTCTCTTTTTTTTCTTTTTTGTTTTAGGGGTAGGGAGGGGCAAAGGGAGAGAGAGAGTATTAAGCAGGCTCCATGCCCAGTGTGGAGTCTGACTTGGGGCTTGATCCCACAACCATGAAATCGTGACCTGAGCCGAAATCAAGAGTTGGATGCTCAACCAACTGAGTCACCCAAGCACCGTGCTTAGTTTCTAAAGAAACTGCCAAACTGTTTTCTAGAGTTCCTATGCCATTTTACATTCCCACCAGCCATGTAAATTAGTCAGTGTCTCTACGGCCTCATTATCATTTGGAGTTTTCACTGTTTTTTATTTTAGCCATTTCGATAGGTCTGTAGTGGTATCTCATTGTGGTTTCCATTTGTATTTGCCTGCTGGCTAATGACCTTGAGTAGCTCTTCATGTGTTTATCTGCCATTTGTAGATCCTCTTCAGTAAAATGCCAGTTCATGTCTTACCCATTTTCTAATTGGATTTTTTTTTTGTCTGCAGAGTTTTGAGAATTCTTTACATATTCCAGATACTAGTCCATCGTCAGATATTTGATCTGCAAATATCTGCCCCCAGTATGTAGCTTGTCTTTCCATCCCCTTCATAGGGGTTTTGCAGAGCAAAAGTTTTTTCGGTGAGAGTCAGTTTATCAGGTTTTCCAAAGATTTTCTCCTATGTTTTCTTCAAAGTTTTATTACATTTAACTGCTGATCCATTTTGCATTCATTCTCGAGTAAAGTGTGAGGTTCAGGGAAAGGTTCATTTTTTTGGTCTATAGATGTCCAGTTGCCGGAGCATCGTTTGTTGAAAGGCCTCTCCTCCACCGAACTGATTTTGTACCTGTGTCCAATGTCAGTTGGCGTATTTGTGGGGGCCTCTTTGTGGGGCCCCTGTTCTGTCTCGCTGATGTGTGTGTCTGTTCCTCCATAAGAATATGCTTTAACCTCTCTGTCTCCTAGCATACAGTGCGAAACAGGAATTTCTGTTGCTGACAGCCGTGCCAGATGTGGGGAAGTTACCTGGAGAGAAGCACTTTCCTGAGGAACTGAAGGTGGGCACAGCAAGGCAGAGGGCAATGAGGAGCAGAGCTGCTTCTCTCCAGTTTCACTGTGGTGTCTTCTTTCCACCCGCCGTGGCCCCATTGGGTCCCCCTGTCGCATGGGAACCAGCCTCCCCTCTGTGCTCATGTCAGCTGGTTTGCTCTAACCATCACTTTCTGCTTCATAGTTGTGACTTCTGTTACTTCTGCACCTTTCTGCTCATCTTTTTTAGCTTCTCTTTGGAGGTGGCATGGTCACATC
Source organism: Felis catus (assembly GCF_018350175.1). Classification (NCBI taxonomy): domain Eukaryota; kingdom Metazoa; phylum Chordata; class Mammalia; order Carnivora; family Felidae; genus Felis; species Felis catus. The sequence goes on from NC_058370.1 coordinate 59,527,245, forward strand.
TATTTTTATGTTCCTCACAGTGCTTTGTACATCATGGATCCTCTGTAAATGTTGATTGTGTTGAATTCCTGACCAGCTGAGAAGGAGCCTTGGCAGGGGAATGGAGGATGTTGGGCAAGATCAGGAGAAAACCAAGACAATGGGAAAAGGTCTCTGACCCAGAATCCTGGAACTTTAAAGTTAGGAGGGGGTATTGGACCAAGGAGCAGCTAATCTCCCCTCCAAGCACTATGGATAAGAGAACCGAGTTTAGGGAAAAGGCTAATCATCCCGAATCATCTGGGCATTAGTGGCAGAGCCCAAGGCTGCCGACTTCTACTCAGCACTCTTCTTGCTTGACATTCTGTCTCCCAAGTCTTTCTCCTCAAGCTCCTTTTACACAAAACTTCCTAATCGTTCCCCAGCCAAGATGAGGAGCATACTCTTGAGATCCCCTCTTACTTCCTAACACCCATTCCGTGGTTTGGTTTGCAGTTATGCCAAAAGAAATGAAATGGGTAGACCGAGCTAGAAGACGTTTTTCAGCCCAGAATTTAACCATAGAGAAGGAGACAGTTCCTGTCCTTGATTTGCACAAGAAGGACAACAGATTAGAACCTGACAAAGTCTAGAAAGCGTGCACCTGGTTAGAGTGAAGTACTTTTGGAGTTTACAGGTTGTAGGACACTGATTGATTCGTCCAGTCTGCAGAACTCCCTGAAGCAGACCTGGAATGTTGCTTTTAGGTTGAGGCATTTCCAGGGCAAGGGAAGAGAGTGGATGGACCACAGAGACAGGAAACCAGAGAAACCTGAAGGAAATAGGAGAGTGGCCTTAATAGAAGGGGGTAAGGAAATAAATGTTTAGTTACTGACATCAGTAATGACACAGAGGTGGGGTAAGAGTTTCACAAGAGAAATGCAGTGCTCTGAGACCAGGGCGCTGCTAGGATGCTGTGACTTGAAAAAAACAAAAGTGACCATCCTGGGGGGTGGCACTCTTAGGGGACAGAGGAACACACTTCCTGCAAAGGCTGTTGGCCTGCAGGACTAATTGTGGTTGGAAATACTGCACCAGAACATGCCTTGCAGTTCACAGAAGACTTTACTGAGTTTTAATCTTACCCGTCCTCAAAAACAGCCCTCTGAGCCGTAAGTATTTTTATTCTCATTTTGCATTTGGAAAGTGTGAGGCTCAAGGAACAGAGCCAGTGTATCAGGGACAGCAGGTAGTGGGCGGGGACTTTCAGCTACATGTCCCCTGTCCCCTGCACTTTCTCGCATCAAGGGGTGTGAGGGAGTGGGGAACAGTGGTCAGACTCCGTGCTCTGAGACCAAGGGTTATTATGTTAAACTCAGCAATGTCTTCCCAAAAGAAAGGTGACTTCTAAAGGTGATCAGGTTGTGTAGCTCACCTTTAAAAGTTTATTTTGCACAGTTGTTGAGTGAATATTTTGTACACCTGAAACTAATACAATGTTGTATGTTGGTTATACTTCCAGTTTTTAAAAACTGCAAAAGAACGTTTATTTTGCGCTAAATACAGCTGAATATTTGAATGGAAAATAATGTCAGTCATTAAAATTGGTTTAGTATAGTTGCAAAGGAAGAAAACAGAAAACCATGCCAGTCCATAAGCACCATTGAATGAGCAGTTTTCTTCCTTTATATTTAATGCTTAAGCTTGAAGAAAAGCAAATTTGAAAAGGAGGAAGATTTTCTGCAGTTTCTTGAGAACTTGTTTGGAGGTACTGCCCTGCGATGCATTGGTATTGAGTGTCATCTGTGATCCAGGTTAGATCTGAGGTTTAAAGCAATTGGAATAGAGTGAGGAGAGGAGACAGAGACTGTGTCAATAAGTAAGCAAGAGTTGGGGTCAGGGAGGGAATGAGGTTAAATTAGACTCCATTTATGAAAGCACGAAGGCAAAGGCCAGGGTGGTGGGCTCGTGCCCCTGCTCCCTAGGGAGGAAGACAGGTCCCTGGGAAGGATCAGAGCTGGGAAAGTCTGCAGGTGCCCGCTCTCACTTCTAGAATGTCTTGACCTCAAGAAGTAGCCATTAGGAATTCCCAAGACACTCTTCCCTTCACCAGGGAAACCCAGGAAATTCAATCAAACCTGTGAGAAGGGATGTCAGGGAGTTTGGTTATGGCAGATCCATGAGGGAAAGCAGAGAACTGGTGTGGTGGGGTGGAATCCTCTGTTACAGTCTTTCCAGTGTGTTCTCATGTGTTTTGGAAGGCTATATCTCTCTCCCCCATTTTACACCTGACTTAGTCCCAGGGGAGGACTCGTTGTTACAGCAGCCTCATAAATGATTGCTTTGGAAACCTAGTTCACTTTAACAGATAAAAGGCCATTTTGGTCCATTCAATAAAGTTAATTTAGGGGACCATCTGATTTGAATTCTTGGAAGAAGTTCTGTGTAACTTAAAAGGAATGAATAGACAATAAACAGCAACAGAAACATTTCAAAATGCTGAGGAAAAGAGCCACAGTGGAGGTGGCCAAAGGAGTGGGGTTGGCAGAAACAGACTCTTTATTCAGAACTGCCTTTCAGAATGCTTCTTGGGAAGTCAGGAGATCTCTGTGGGCAGACATTCTACCGTGATGTGAACAGGGAGGGGGTAATAAGTCACTGAGGACAGGGTGTCACTGAACTGCTGGCATATTCCCTCTGCCTGCTCTGTCTTCCTCATCTCCTACCCCCCAACACACACTCAGGGCGTGTACACCCTCATGTACATGGACAGTGCCATATATTCTTACTCAGCTGAGGCTTTCCCCGTGTCTCCACAGAACACTGAAACCAGCCAAACACAGAGTAAAGACTTGATAAATACTCGTCAAACAGTTGACTCTCCTGAGTGACGGAGCAGTAGAATTTTGAATTGAGTGTTAACAAAAGCCATTTTCTGTTATAGATATTCTGTTAGGTTCTAAAGCGGTCCCCAAAAGTGTATGTCATAATTTGGAACTTGAGCTTTTTCATCTTTTTTGTTTTTTTAAGTCCACTTGCTCTTATGAAGGAAAGTCAAATGAACCCATTTTGCATCTGCTTTCCTTGCCAACCATACTGACTCATATCTGATTTATTGGGCAGTGGAAAGGCCCTGTGGCCAATTCAGGAAGTGTCTAGAAATAGTTGTTGTCATTCTGTAGAAAAGGGGAGGAAGGAAAGAAGAAAAGGGTTCATAGCTGGTAAGAAAGGGACAGGCCAGCCCTGGAAAGAAATTCAGGGGGATCTGGCAAAGTTGTGGCGTTTAGTTAGTGAAGATCATGCTGAAGAAAGACAAAAATGTGCTGTTTGCAGAGCTACCTTTGGATACATAAAGTAACCCAGGTGTGGTAGAAACCCAACCACAGAGGACTTGGACCAGTTTTCTAGAACCTCTTAGAAGTCTTTATAGGTGCTTCCCCCACCAGGCAGTAGTTTTAATTCATCTTTTTTATGAAGAAGTAAGTTATGTTCATTTTGTATTTTAAGGAAATAGCCAGCATTAAAAGGAAAAAGCATCAGCTACGGTCCATCACAATCCATGGCTCTCTTCAGTCACTACCAGAAATTTTATTATATTTCCTTTTTAAAAAACATTCATTGAGGTATAACACCTGTATGGTGTAAAACTACATTTCCTGAATGACAAGCACATGGTTATGTGTCTTAACCTGTGTTGAAGGAGAGGGGGCGGGCTCTGCACCCTAGTGGTGTGAGTAGTGTGGGAAGTGTAGCCGCTGTGAGCAAATGATGGAGCACACATCAGCACTAGTTTCTGCTCGAAGGAGTCCTCCCACCTGGTGGGAAGATCCATGTGAGCTGTGGGGCGAAGTCTGATCCCAAAACCCCTGCCCACCTCCTAACCTAGGCCTCCTAACCTAAAATGACTTTCTCCCTCTGTTGCACATGGGCCTAATCCCTGCCCTCGTGTCCTGAGGAAAAAAAGACATTTTCTGAACAGGATTACAGATGGCTCCCTGCCTTCCAGGCAAATCAGGTGCGAGACCCATGCTGACCTATCCTGGCAAAATTTGTAACGTGCTGGAACATGACAGAAAAAAAATCCTACAGGCACCCAGGTATTAAAAATGGGTTGCCTGCAAAGAGTGGCAGTCAGGTGGGCCGCACGTGCACCTCCCTGCAGCCGTCAGTGCCAGCCTGAGGTGTCATAGGGATGGTTTTCACCCTCAAGTCACACTCTGTGTGTGAAGGCTACAGAGGAACTGTCCTAGCTACACACAGACTGGGAATGATACTGTTTCTGAGAGGAGAAACTACTGAGAGACCTACTCCAGATAACTCGGAGGTGAACAAAACAAACGCTTCCGAATCCAGACGGCATACAATAAAAAAAACAGCAGCCACAGCGACCTGGTGCAGCTTGCATCCCAACCTCAGAGGCCCAGCCAGAGGCCGTGCCCGCAGTGGTTCCCGTGGTCCTGGGTTCCCCTGGTCGTGGGCTGCCAGCGCGCCCACTTCGCTTGCTCCCAGGCCCGCTTTCCCGGCAGCCGGGGGGATCTCTGGACCCATGCTCACGCGGATGCATTCACCGGGTGGGAGGACGTGCCCCGACACCTGCCCTCAGTGGCCACACTTCGGGTACAGCTGACACCGCTACCGCGCAGAACTCGTCCCCTTTGTTTAAACCACGGTACAGGGAAGCTTAACCGCATGCTTGTCACGGAGGAGGTGGAGTAATGGCTTTTGCATTTTTAAAACACACTGAGTTAATTTAGTTAATAATTTAATCATGAATTTTAATTAAACTTTTACCAGTATACCAGAGGGTCTTCAAAACAGCCAGCACGTGTGTTGATGACTGGTCCTTAGGTACAGTTCACATACGTACACTCAGAATTGAGTGGAAGGAAGTGCTAGGGAGCAGGAAGGGGGCAGAAACTGGCCTTCACTAAGATCCCTGAATGCAAAGTACCCTGCGTGTCCAAGAAGCTATGGGCCACAATGCCTGCCATCAGCTAAGTGTCGGCGGCTCACCCATTGCTGCCTCCTAAGTCTGTCCAAGCTGAGGAGGAAGAAGCATCTTCATGTCTCTGCTGAGCTTTGGTCTGGCACATCCACGTAGCCTGAATCCCGTGAAAGTGAATGGTATCTACAGAGCTCTGCTCTTCCTATGAGGTCAGGGGGCAGGGCCTCCCCGGTGGCTTCTATTTTCTATTAACAAGGCCCTTGTGCCTCTTTTGCTTCCTTGTTACTTGCAGCCGACCGGGAAAGTGCTTTCAGATAGCCGGCTTGTTCAACCCCTGGTCTATATGGAGCGCCTGGAACTCATCAGAAATGTCTGCAGGGATGAAGCCCTGAAGAATCTCTCACACACTGCAGTATCCAAGTTTGTCCTGGACCGGATATTTGTCTGTGACAAGCACAAGATTCTTTTCTGCCAGACTCCTAAAGTGGGCAACACCCAGTGGAAGAAGGTGCTGATCGTGTTAAATGGTGCGTGCAGCGCCTGGTGGATGTGTGTGGTCAGTGGACAGCAGGGTTTGGCTGGGGAGGGGCACTGTGGCCTGGGCAGGGGAGATGGAGGAGGACTGCAGGAAGGAGCTAAGGGAAGGGACAGTTGTCCTGGAGGGTCTGGTAACCTTGTAGTCAGTTCTCTGTTTTCCCTGTTGAAGTTGTACTTTAAAAGTTGGTGGTTTAAAAGTTTTAGATACTGAGGTTTTCAAAGGGCCCTGCCTACGGCCAGAATCTCCTCACTTTCCACAGCGGAATCCCTGTCTCAGGCAGCCTGCCTACCCCCAGGCTGACCCCTTTTCTTCTCTTCAGATACGTTGCCTTGCTTCTCAGCTGTTGCTAGTTCTGTCCTGGTAAGTCGAGGCTCCACACTCACTGCCCTCCCAGCTGTCCCTCTGTAGTGGGAGGGCCTGCACCCATGCCTGGGAGGGCTGCCCCCTTCACCCACAGATGAGGTGTTCTGTGCCACTTGGGTAGAAAGAAAGCATCTCCATTTTACACTGAGCTTCCATAGTCAGAGGATTCAATTGACTTGCTTCAGGAAATCGGATCTTTATTTGGAAACAAATTAGATCATTGAAAAGTGACCTCATACATTACAGGTTTTGATTACTCACTGCTCTCTTCAGATATCATGTTTGCCTAAACTCCAATTACCTTGAGTAGGTCCAAGATAAATATGGGCTCTGTTAAATTCAGCTTCAAAAGGAAATCATTCCAGGACCAGGAATCAGCCCTCAGAGCACTGTGGGAGGTGGCCCTGGGGTCTCTGTCCTCTAGCCCACATCTCCTGCTGTCCTCAGAGTTGTTGGTCATTTGGCCTTTTCATGGTTGTTTGGGGGAGAAAAGAGAGACACTTGCTTCATTTTATAGTGTTTGATTAATGTGCTTCTTGAGTCGACAGAATGTTTGATTTTTGACATCAAAGATTGAGGTTACAAATCAAATTTAAAACAATAATTACACAAACGTCTCACAAATCTGCCAGCACAGTGCAAAGCATCAGACTCTAAAGAAGAAAACACCAATTTACAAGGGCAGGATAAAAATGGGGGCAGGTATGCCAGGCCATAAGATAGAGGATGGTTCCGGTGGCTGGCTTCAGTGGTCCCTGGAGACACCTGCATGGGGACAAGTACTTGAGCAGGTCCCGGCACACATCCTCAGAGCTGGTTCTTTCATTGTCCCCTCAAGAGCAGACGTTCATCTTGCTCATTTTATGGTCATCCAAAGCACTTTGTGCAGAGTTCTGGACTGGCACTTACATATCTGGAGAAGGCATAAGTCAAACAGACAAGGCAGTGGCCACTGCCTAGATGGCCCGACAGATCCTTCCCTGCTGGACTCCAACACAAGAGGATTAACACAAATAAGGATGGAAGGTTTGCAGAGGCCTGGCTGGAACCTTCATGGATAATGACATTTTGTTTCCATTTGGCTAAATAGAGAAAAAAATGAAAAACCTAGTCAGTCCACCAGGCTGAGGACGGAGTGTACTCAAGGTTCCTGCTCTGCCTTCTTAAACCCTCCTTGTCCTCCTTGTCCCTTGCTTCAGATATATCACACCGCTCCCACAACAGTGGCCAGGTTTTCCTAGCACCAGTCAGCTTTGCCACTTGCCAGTCTGGGACATGGTGAGGTTGCCTAGGAACCACCTTAGGCCTGGGGATGTGGGACTGGGAGAGCCAAGCCCATTGGGAGTAATGGGCTCCCCCCCCACCCCCCCGGCCCCCGACAGGGCCTCAGGCACCAGTATGTTTCACAGTGCCACTCCTCTGGCTTTTCCCCCCAGTTTCAGAGTAGAATGAGTACTGCTTGTTTTAGGAATTCTGTATGCATACAGGGATCTTTTTTAAATGTCAGATTTAACCTAATTTAGGTGTGCTGCCAGGAGTAGGTATTGGCAGTGTCCCTCCCCTTATCCCCCCCACCCCCAACTCATCTGTTGGCTTATGGATTACCAGAAGCTTTTCTTCACTCTCTCCTCTTGGCACAGCAGTTGGAATTCAAAGACGTAAACTGAGATTTAGGGGATGGACTTGTGGGGAACATGGGGCCCAAGTTAAGAAACCAAGCATCCTCCTTTACAGGTAGCACTGAGGTGGCCAACCTGTACTCCCTTGTTTCCTTACCAGGGGCCTTTCCTTCCATTGAGGAGATCCCTGAAAATGTGGTTCATGACCACGAGAAGAATGGCCTCCCTCGTCTCTCTTCCTTCAGTGATGCAGAAATTCAGAAGCGGTAGGAGAGGTTCCTAAGGGGAGGGGGATTTTTGTAAAATCCAAGGCCCAGTTCCCTCCTTACCATGTGTATCAAACTGCTCTGAGGACTACTGGGGGCTTTTGGCTTACTTGGGTGAGAGGCCACTGAGCATATGCTCAGGGTTCAGTGCATTTAAAGTCACAAACCTTTATGAGAATTTCACAATGTTTTCTCCACTCTTACCTTCCTGCGGTCCATTAAAACAAAGGTTACACAATTTTCTTAGTAGAAATGAGTAGTTGTCTTTGTTCTGCTTCAGTCCTGTTAAATTTTATGGATTCCTTACTTAATAGAACCTTTATGTCACAGGAAAGGGATTTGCATTACAGGGATTCCCACTTAGTTTTTCATTTTCTTCCAAAGGTATTACACCTGCTTCTGTCGTAGCTGCCCTAAGGAGAGGGGTGGGGGATGGACCTGACATAGGCAGAGAGAGACAGACCTCACTGACCACAGCAAGGATGGAGACTGGGCATTTTAAAAATCACTTAGCTAGTGAATTGAAAATTTCTTTTTAGGGGCACCTGGGTGGCTCCGTCAGTTAAACGTCCAACTTCAGCTCAGGTCATGATCTCATGGTTCGGGAGTTCGAGCCTGGAGCCTACTTTGGATGCTGTGTCTCCCTCTCTCTCTCTCTCTCTCTCTCTCCCCCACTTGTGCTTGCTCTCTCTCTCAAAAGTAAATAAACATAAAAAATTTTTTTTTTTAATTTCTTTTCATTAGCCAAGAAATGACCCCATAAAACAAAGCCTAAAAAGAATCAGAATGTGTAAGCAGCAAATAAATGTCAGGGCACCAAATGAACTCTGACCTCCCTTACTTTTCAGCCACTTGATTTTCATTGCTTCTGGCATTGTTTGGTCTTCCCAGTTTGCACAAAACCTGTAGAATGCAGGTGTTAAATGCCAGATCAGAGAGCCTCCTGGGTAAGGGTGTCTTGCTATCCACCTAAGCACTGATCTCATGGGAGCTTTTGTGAGAAAAGACGAATTCAAGTGTGCAGAGCACTGAGCCAGTTTCCGGCATGGAGTAAGCACCGTAATTACATCAGTGGCCGATGCTGTCATTGCTCCATCAGCACCATTACAGGCCCATCATGCTGCCACCACTGCACCACCCCCGTCACTATTGGCAGCTCCCCTGGGCCGCCTTCCTGCCAGCTGGAGCCTGCAGCCGTGTTCCCCACTTCTCTTACCCGTCCCCTGCTCTGGCTGTCCTTCCCCTGGCAGTTGTGAATTGACTCTATACAGATGGACCCTAAAGTAACTTTCTCTGGCCTCTGCTATTCCTATCTCACTCAGGGTTCCTGGCCTTGTCAGTTCTCTGCCCAACAAGACTTTAAATGTCCTTGAAGTTTTGGAATATTCAAATATCTATTCAGATAAATAGATGTCTTCACAGTGACCTTCTCAGGTGAGGAGTCCTGTGGCCTGGGACAGTTATGGTTTCTGAGCCCCCACTTCCTCACTGTAAGATGGGTCAGTAGCAAGATCTGCTTCCAAAGGTGGCTGAGTGGATTCGGAAATGCATGTCACTTGCTCCTCACAGGAGTGCGTTCTAGACATGGTGGCAGCGGCTGCAGCAGGGACCCTCCCCTTTCCCACCTCGCCCTGGTTACCATCAACAGCATTGGCCTAACTGCTTGTTTATCTTCATTTCCTTCCTTAGCTTGAAAACATACTTCAAGTTTTTTATCGTAAGAGATCCCTTCGAAAGGCTGATTTCTGCATTTAAGGATAAATTTGTTCACAATCCCCGCTTTGAGCCTTGGTACAGGCATGAGATTGCCCCTGGCATCATTAGGAAATATAGGAGGAACCGGACAGAGACCAGGGGCATCCAGTTTGAAGATTTTGTACGTTACCTGGGTGATCCAAACCACAGATGGCTGGACCTTCAGTTTGGGGACCACATCATTCACTGGGTGACGTACGTTGAACTGTGTGCACCCTGTGAGATAAAGTACAGTGTGATCGGTCACCACGAGACCCTGGAGGATGATGCCCCATACATCTTAAAAGAAGCCGGCATAGACCACCTGGTATCTTACCCCACCATCCCTCCGGGCATTACCGTGTATAACAGAACCAAGGTGGAGCGTTACTTTCTGGGCATCAGCAAACGAGACATCCGACGCCTGTATGCACGTTTTGAAGGGGACTTTAAGCTCTTTGGGTATCAGAAACCAGACTTTTTGCTAAACTAATGTGTAGAACTGTGAATTCACATCTTTGTTAGACCAGAGGCTAACCAGGTGGGAGATGTGGGCACAGAAATGACACGTCCTCCATTCCATTCCTACTGGAGACGCCGCAGTCCCCCATGGACCTGTGCATGCCTCGGCCGATGAAGCTGGACCCTGACCGTTATGACTTAGTTTGGACATAAGGTGCACTGAGGGCCCTGGCAGCTTCCCCCTCGGTCCTCTCCCCTGTCAATGCCATAAGGCCTTCGCTCTCCTCAGAAGGGGAAAGGGACTAGACATTTGTAGTCCTGACAGTCTGGGAAGAAAAATTACATGGTGTAGGAGTCATTTCCATTTCCTTCAGTTGTGGAAGAGGTAGATACACAGCTCCCTGAAGGGTGGGGTCCCGCCTGTCACTGGAGGGTTGCAAGACTAGCACCCAGCACTTTTAGGAGAGAGGGAGAAGCTAATGGTCTGCAAAAGTCACATGGGGCTGATACAGGATCAAATCTGAGTAATAAAATTACACCTCTGGCTTTCGTCCTAGTGCTGCTATAATCACAGGCAAACCATTTTTCCATGACTCTCTTGTTCCTGTGAAATTCAGAGGTGACCCAAAGGTACTTTTCAGCAGTTCATCTTTCCAAGGTCTGTGCCTATGTACTTCTAGTCCATATTTCTGAACTGCCTGCCAAACACTTGTCTCACTCAGCCCAAGAGATACAACTTTGGAAAGTGAGGGGACTATACATTCTTTCCATCTGAGAAAGGGAACATCTCTGGGAGCCTTATAGGGCACATAGCATGGGGGAAGGGAGAGCTGCTTAGGTTTTGGCACTCCAGCTGCTGTGGATTTGAGCATGTCCATCCTCTTTGTCCCATCCCGATGGACAACACCCATCTCTAGGGCCCCCCTCCGGGACCAGAGGCAAGTGTGGGAAACTTGCCAGCACTGCAGAATCAGTGCAGTTTACACATTGCTGTTTCCTTTCATCTCTGCAAAATGCTCACCACTGGACCCATTTCTGATAATGCCATCATCCTGAACTGTAAGTTGGATACTCAAGTTCACCAGCAATAAAATCCTGGGCCAAGGCAGCCTCCAGTAACGCATCTTCCAGGCACGGAGGAGCAAGCCACAGCTACTATTTCAGATGTCAACTGACAATGAGGGCTCTTGAGATTCAGGATAGTTTCCCTGTGAAAAGTCCTAAGTGCCCGACTCTGCACAGTGCCCATGAACCCTGCTTTTCTTCCAGGCAGCCTCAACCTTCCCTCTCTCAAAATGGCTTCCTGAGTTTGTAAATGTGAAAGTAAAAGAAAATAAAAAATATGTGCCAAATCTAACATGTGCTGCGGTTCCAGAGGAGGTGCTCCATGGCCACACATGGTCCTTGAGACCTGGTGACAGTGATAGGCAGCTCAGGCCTGCTTAGATGGCTGCTAGGGACAGGACTGTGGAAGGGAAGCATGGCTAAAGTGTGACCATTGGCAACACTGATGACAGGCAGTGTGGTAGCCTTTCATCCTCAACTGAAACACAAAGGGTGTAACAGGAGTTATTTTTCTGTAAAGTTTTAGCAAAGTCTTGTTAAAGTCATTTGATACCTAATGAGCTGATTACCTCTTTTCTATTTGAAACGTTATAGTGTGAATAGTAATGTATGTGAATTTAAGGCCCTAAAGTTAGTCCTAATTTAAAAAGATAACGTTTTCTTTCTTAAACAAAAGGTTGGACACCTGGGTGCCATCCCCCACTTCTGGCATTTAGATTTAGGTCATTTTTCTCTAGCATTTGGTTCATTTTCCTAACATATTTTGCCAAACAGGTGGAGACCATTACCACAGCATCTCCTGGGCATTTCACAGTATATCCAAAACCTGCATTCCCACAACCATCCCTACCCTCCGGGGCTACTGACCCTGCAGGCCTCACTCTCCCGCCCCACTAAGGCCATCTGACTTCCTCTCACCTCCAGAGCCCACTGCCTCCCCTTCCAGGCCTAGAGCAGGTGCCCATGCCCCTGTCTCCTGAAGCAGTTTTTCCCTACACTGCTGCTCAGAGAGGGCTTTACAGAAGCATCCTGGGGCAAACCTGGTTGCGTCTTTCCCGGCAGCGCCCAGCTCTTGCTCGGGACCTCCTTCCTCAGAAGTCCCAATCAGCCAGGTCCTCTTCCGCCAGTCACTACTGCCGCGGGTGGGGCGGGGTCAGTTGCCCATGTGGGGCAGGGCTGGGCAGGCCTGGATGCTTGTAGGGTGGGGCCATGGGCAGGGGAAGGCCAGAGGGGTGCCACCACCGCCCTGGGAGCAGAGACGGGGGGGGGGGGGGGGGGGGGGGCGGCCAGAAGGCAGCCCCTGGGAAACGTCTAGGTGAGAAACAGCAGTAACATTAAGCCTGGAGTTAAACAAGAAGCCACTGTGCCTCCCAGAAGTGGTCTTAAAACAGGGAGGGCAATTCCTAAATTTAAAAATTTAATCATAGTAGGTTGACTTAATAGGCTTTTATCTTCAATTACTTTCTCTTATTGGATTTCTCTCCTCACACTTTGTAGTTTTATTGGTCTTAGCCCTGAAAACCATTATAGTGATGTGTCTAGAGTTGAGATGAAATTTGATTTTCATGGTGGCTAACTGCACAGAAATCCGGCAGATTACCACATGCAAGGGACTCAGCCTGTAACTCAGAGGTTCCTCAGAGGAAGAGCCTCAGACCCGGGAGGGGTCCCAGCACGTTCTGGGGGATGTTGGTCTCCCATCCCCCACATTTGACACCTCACCCTAACCACACCCTGCTTCCCCCCTCTAAACCCCAGCATGGCCTGTTCAGCCGGAATCTTCAGAAGCAGGACACAGCAGAAACCTGGATTAGAACAGGGGAATAACAAAGATGGCAGCTGCGTGAGAGGAAGCAAGCCTTGCCACCTATTGGATGAAGTTTAAGTGTTCAAGGTATATTTTCCAAGCCCTGCACCAGGATTGTGGGGTTCCAGAACTGAACCTGGAATAGTAGGCTCTCAAAAGAGCAGAGCTGTGGGAAGTTCTGGAACAGGGCTGCACAGGCCCCCCAGGTAAGTGGGGACCGTCTGGTGGAAGTGGCAGGTACATGGGGAGGATCAGGGAAGGTATAGAGAGCAGGAATTATATCTTTGCTTCCTTGCCCCCAAGACAATCTCCCTGTCAGTAGTTATCCTAAAGCCATCTTAAACAAGGCTTGGATGAGAATATCACATCCATAATCTTTATTTTCCTCAAGGCTGAGTCCCTTTGTTTACCTGACAAATCTCAATGGCCCTTTGCTTCAGGTCTTTGACAGTCTTATTTCTTATTGTCTCAAATCTGTAAACACTCAATTTTTGTGACAGAACAGTCTCTGTTTTCTCTATGTCATCCATATCACAGGTGCCAGTTTTACTCATTACTGCACCACAGCATGACCCTAGTCTCAATCCTTCCAGTCTTTTTTTTTTTTTTTTTTTTTTTTTTGCCACACAGTCCCTAAACTATTCTCATGTATTTTAGGTTTATGTAACTGTAGCCCCAATATCAAGGTATCAATTTCTTTATTATATAGGATAACATTAGCTGTTATAACAAATACCAAGATTTCAGTGACCTAAGACAATAAAATGATTTTTCTTGCACACATAACAACCCAACAAGTCTGTTCCTTGTAGGCAGAGATTTTTCCATCTTATGGTTCCTTCATTTCCAGGGTCTTGTCCTCTGCTTCTAGGAGAAGGATAAAAAGCATGGAGGAGCACTGGGGACATTATTATGGACCAGTTGTAGAATTGGGACACGTCCCCCCTACTTCATTGTTTTGGCACAGGGCAATTTCAAGGGAGCTAGGAAATGTTATTCCTGGCTTAATAGATATTTCCTAGTGACAGCTCCACAAATTTGTGGTGGATGTTGGCAAATTGGTATTAATAACCCCTATGTAACTATAGTGCTTTACCATTTATAAAGCATTTTAATGTAAATAATGACACAAAGTAGGCCTAAAAGGTTTGTTGTCTCCATGTCATACAGGGAGAAATGGCCTCAGAGAAGTTAACTTGTGCAAGATCATAAAACTAGACTTCTGGGCAGATCCAATGTGTAAAGAGCTTGGAAGTTATCACTCCTGTCCTTACAACAAAACAAACAAAACAAAAAAATTAGAAAAAAAAAAAAACCCAAACCCTGAAAAGTAATGCCTTTTCTTGTACTCATCAGAGAATTGAGATTGCAAGACAAACTGTGCTGAAATCTGGAGACAAGGGTGAATACAGAGATTCCCAGCTAAGATCTGCTTACCTAGAGTGGAAGCTACTGAAGCCATGAACTGGTGGGATCACTCAGATGGTAATTTTGACAAATATTGGGTGCTGAGTGTAGGCTGGCTTGAGAATAAGAAACTCCTGGAGGCTGCGTGCACAGGGGTTTTTCTAGATTTTCAAGGGTTTTACCTCCAGGAACCCCACCAGTTTCTTATGGTGAAGAGTCAAGAAACATCTCCTGCTGCTTCTGGCAGGTGGAAGAGAAAGGTGATCATTTTGAGATATGCCCAGACATTCTCCATAAGAAAGGACTACTTTCTAGGGGAAAAGACTGTACCAGAGGCTTGTCCCACATGGGAGAGGAACATTTACCCAGTTCCTGCCCTCCACCCCCATGCCTTCCTATCTTTATTCCAGGGGCAACAAAAATAATAAAAATGCTAAGAATCCCCTGTGAAGGTCACACCCGAGAGACACAAGTCCAGTAAAAGACTGGGATTTAATAATTAAAATTATAGAATGCTTCAGGGCACCTGGGTGGCTCAGTCGGTTAAGTGTCTGACTTTGGCTCAGGTCATGATCTCACAGTTCATGGGTTTGAGCCCCATGTCGGGCTCTGTGCTGACAGCTAAGAGCGTGGAGCCTGCTGCAGATTCTGTGTCTCCCTCTCTCTCTGCCCCTCCCCCGCTCGTACTCTGTCTCTCTCTCTCTCTCAAAAATGAATAGACATTAAAAAATTAAATGATAGAATACTTCCCCACACACACTTTGCCACCACATCAACAGGTATTAAATATAATTGAGTTACAGTTGAAAGAGCAGAAAGAGCAAGGCACACACTCTGTTTGAGGAGGACTTAGGGAAGCCCCAAAACAGTAGAGGACGCAGAAGCAAGGCCATTAGAGGGAGCTGAAGCCTCTGGCCCCTACAGTTACAAAAAAACATTAAATGCAGTCCAACACCTAGCCAGATTAACATAAATCCTCACTCACACCAAAAGCCTTTTACCTCAGGTCCAATTACCTGATAACATTATGTCTGGAATTTTAACAAAAAATTTCAAGTCATGCTAAAAGACAAAAAAAAAAACCCACAATCTGAAGAACATCAGAACCAGATTCAGATATGACACAAATGTTGGAATTATCAAGCAAGGAATTTAAAATGACTGATTAATATGTTGACTGCTCTATTAAAAAAGTAGACACGATGACAAGCAGATGGATAATGTAAGTGAAGAGATAGAGACTCTAAGAAAAATCCAAAGAAAATGCTGGAAATCCACAACAATGAAACCAACTAAGAATGCTTTTGGAGAGCTAATCAGACTGGACACTACATCTGAAGTAGGATGGTGCTATCTGAAGGTTAATTAAAAAAAAAAAAAGTGGATTTAGATTAGTTGTACATGTATATGCAAATTCGAGGGCAACTGCTAAACAATATAAAATGTAATTGATAATCTAAGAGAAGAGATAAAATGGAATCATATAAAATGTTCAAAACAAGAGAAAGCAAACAAAAAGAACAAGTACAATGAAAGGAAAGTTATAAACATGACATTAACCCAATTACATCAATAATAACTTTAAATGTGAATGGTCAAAATCCACGAGAAAAAGAGATTGGCAGAGTAGATAACACTGTATGTGTTATACAACAACACACTTAGAATATAAAGATCGTACAAATAGTAGCAGAACCAAGAAACTCCTCACTCCTTAACTTCAATCCATTTCTCCTCTCTTCACAGTGCACACTATCAATTAATTACAGAGCCAAGTACAGTGTCTAGGAAAAACAGCCTTATCACGCCTCTAACATGTCAAGTTGGATAAACTAGGCCAACATTCTCCTGCTAGTCTTTGAGGGCTTGCGGTGATTGCCAACAAAATATTGGATTAAATAAAGCTAAATCCTGATCATCCTGCAAGGAAGCATTAGGTTATCTGTTATTGTAAAGAACTTTTTTTTTTTTTTAAGATTTTAGTAGTCTCTACACCCAACATAGGGCTTGAATTTACAACCCCAAGATGGAGTCATCACATGTTCCCCTGACTGAGCCAGCCAGGCACTCCAGAAAGAATTTTTTAAATAGATACACCTCCTTACATTTTCTACTCTCCTTTACCCCACCTCCCCTGCCCCAACCAAGACCATGTGATGTGACCTTCAAGGTCAGGCAGGGACTTTTTTTTTTTTTAAGAGAGAGAAAGTACAAACAGGGGAGAGGGGCAGACAGAGAAAGAGAGAGAATTTTAAACAGGCTCCACACTCAGTGCAGAGGCTGATGTGGTGCTCCATCCCACGACTCTGGGATCATGACCTGAGCTGAAGCCAAGAGTCAGTAGAGACTGAAGCCATCTCTACACCCCCATTGCAAAGACCCATGAGCATCTTTTCTACTTCCCACCTGCCCTGACCCAGAGCTTGAAGGCAGGGATGCTAAATGAAAGCACATACACATACACACAAAGTTGCCAATTTCTAAATGTATATCGAGTTCAAATCCTGCATTGGGTGAGCTCCAATGCCACCCCGGGTAAGCTTGAAACCCTCTTTGGGTAAACATGAGGCCCGCTTAGGGTGAGCCCCGCTTCTCTCCTTCTCTCTCTCTCCCTTTCTCTCTCTGCCCCTTGCTCATTTGCACCTTTTCTCTCTCTATCCCCCTGTGCCGCCCCCCTCCCCAAATAACATGAGAGAATCTTGTCTGGAGCCAGGTAAGTTGGCTCTGCTCCACCTTAAGATCTAGAGGCCCATCTAAAGGCCCAGATAAGCTCCTTTATGGCCAGAAGCTTTAAGAAAGAGAGGTGGATAACACCTCCAAGATGAACCTGAGAGTGCTGAGTACAGGCAGAAGAAAGGAATTAAGGCCTCCTGTCCCAACATTGTTCCTGGTAATAACATCTGGCTGTATCACAGAGGTTACAATGGTGTTTTTTGGCTGGATGAGAATACTTATTAAAAAATCACTGTTGCTTCAAGGTCTTCACAAAAAACTGAAAATCCAGGTGGTAAGGAAAGAGTATTTCTTTTGCTTTCTTTCTATAATCCCTTATATGAGAAATACATTTGAAGCTTCTGGTTCACAAATCCTTTGGTTTGTATCAATACAAGAGCTACATTTTCTAAATTCATAATTATGAGCCATGTCCCTGCATGAATAAGTACATTTATTTATATCCCAATAACAGACTATAATGTTGACACTGGGATACAAAGTCAACATAAGCCTAGAATCCCCCTAATTTCTTGCTGTTCCAGCCAGGACTCCTGCAGCTCTGTGGCTGACCCCCTGACTTCATGTTGCTCAGACCTTGACCTGGGCTCTGAACCCTGCATTTTTCAGAACTCCAAACCCAAAGATTTATTCTCAACCTCCATACCTGGGTTACAGATGGGAATAATGAAGTAGCATTAGCCACCTTTCCTGGGTCCCAGCCTTCTTCCACTCTAGACCTTGCTGCTTTCCATGGGGCTCTGTAGTACCTGCCATTCTCAACTTGCACCCCTCACCTCCATTTAGGCAGAATCCTAGCTGATGTACCCTAAACAATGGTGTTCTTTTGCCACCTAAATTTTGGCATGAATGACTTATGCTAGCATGCCAAAAATAAATTCCTAAGGTCAATAACTCAATAGCCATGAAGTTTAATTATCAGAATATTTTTTTAAGGATACAGCCTTCATGAAGCTAGAGATGATGTTTTCTTTTTTAATTTGGGGTTTTTGTATTTCAGCATAAGTTATAATTTACAAGCCATCAACTTTGCCTATTTTTTTTTAATTTTTTTTAATGTTTATTTATTTTTGAGACAGAGAGAGACACAGCATGAGCAGGGAAGGGGCAGAGAGAGAGGGAGACACAAAATGTGAAGCAGGCTCCAGGCTCTGAGCTGTCAGCACAGAGCCCGACGCAGGGCTCGAACTCACGAACTGTGAGATCATGACCTGAGCCGAAGTCAGACGCTTAACTGACTGAGCCACCCAGGCGCCCCAACTTTGCCTATTTTAAGTCCACAGTTCGATGATTTTTAATAAATGAAGGTAGTTATGCAACTATTACAATCTAGTTTTAGAACACATCCATCACCCAAAAAAAATCCTGCATGCCTATTTGAGATCAATCACTCTGCCACCTTCAGCCCCAAGCAACCACTGATCTTTGTCTCTATAGTTTTGCCCTTACCAGAAATTTTCCATAAATGGAATCATATGAAACATAAACTCTTGAGTAGGGCTTCTTTCCTTTAGCATAGCCTTTCAGTTTCATCCATATTGCCACATGTCTCAATACTTAGTCCCTTTTTACTGCTGAATGGTATTCCTTCCTATGGAAATACCACATTTTGTTTATTTACCATTTCATTGATATTTGGATTGTTTAAAGCATTTAGCTCTTATAAATGGGGATTTAAAATGTTAATATGAACATTTGCATACAAGACTTTGTGTAGATATGTTTTAATTTCTCTTGGGTATATTCCTAACCATGGAATTGCTGGCTGTAGATAGTTTCCATTGGTCAGTTGGTTGGGGTTTTTTTGTTTGTTTGTTTTTTGGTTTTTTGGTTTTTTTTGTTTTTTTTTTTTTTTTGGTTAAAAAAAAAACCCAAAAACAAAAGAAACCAATGTTATGACTTTAGGGAAGTATTTAAAGGGCAATAATAATAATAATAATAATAATAATAATAATAATACCAACCCCTATGTTACATAGAGAATAAAACTAAAGAATTAGCCATAAGCATATTGCTCAGAGAAACTATGTGGAAACCAGAAGGATAATAATAAACATAGCGGTGGTGTATCCTTTAGTCTCCAGTGAGTCGGTAGATATTAGACAATTGTGACCAAAACCAGTGGACTTCTAGGCCAGGGACCACCCCATAGAAAGGCATGGTCACCTCTGCCTAAGCCAGGGAGTCTGGGAAACCCCAGGACCTCTAATCTCTATAACAGAAAGAAGTGACAGCCCATTTCCTTCTTCCTCAATATATATGCATGAAACCCCATGATTAATCAATTTCCTCATGTTTCACAATTTTCCCATTGATGGTATCTCTTACTGATTTTGAAAATAGCCAGATATAGGAACACATAAAGTTTTGGATAAATTGAAAGTGGTTCCTTTAGGAGGAAAATGTCAAGGACCTCTGATCTTCATGGTATTATATACACTTTCAAGTATAAGAAGATGAACAGGAAAATTGATGTGAGAATACCCATTTCACAGTTGGGAACATCAAAGAAGACCTGCACAAATTAAGGGAGCTTTAGGGCCACCCCTTATTCACTGGTTGTCTTGTACTGGCAGTTTTTCTTCCAGCTTTGTTTCACCGTCTTCCTCCAGGGGGCACTGTTTCCTATTCTAATACCTGCTAAACCTAGGTTCTCTTCATGTAAGCAGGGAAGTTCACTAAGATACTCTAAGTAGCTACAGTGGTGACAGTACAAAACACTAATGTACAGAAATTAGGCCCAGGATGTACATGGGTGGATTTTCTCTACTAAAGAGCATGTAGAGAATAGGAGATCAAACCAAGTCTACAGAGGGATCACTGAAAATCTCTGAGCCATGGAAATAGAAATCCTGTCTTTTTCATTAAATGGTAAGCTCTAAAAACAAACAGTGGAAAGCTTCCCTTCTGGGGAGGTAATTCCTAGTACAAGATGCTAAAGCATGCAGAGATTTTGTTGTTGTTGTTGTTGTTGGGGATGGTGGTACTGGTTAGTTTTAAATCTGGAACCCCTTGTTTTGGTCTTCATATGATTTCACCATGGTTTTCCCCTGCTTGTCCCACTTATAGCTGGGGCAAATCAAGCTAACTCTATGTCTTATTCTGAAAGGAATGAGGACATACTGTGGGCCCAGAGCAGTCGTTCTGCTTGTGAAGGACTGTCTTCACCTGCAGCGAAGAAATTGACAGTCTGCAGTAGAGACCTCAGCCTGCCTCTGCCTGAACTCTCAAGGCTTTGGTGTGAGTTTCAGAAAAAGAAATCTTTCCCCATGCCTGTCAAGAATTGCACACTCATTAACATCTACAAAACCCAGGTAACTAAAACCAAACAACGGTTAGGCATGTGGCATTTGTGAGCTGTTTTTCTATTCAACAACTGCTCAAACTTGCAGGTAAATTAATTATTCTACAGAAAGGCTTTCCTGCTTAGCAAGAGCCCAGCAAACAGTAAAATTAAGACATGCAGTAAAAGCTTTCTCTGTATGTGGTTTTGTATGTATGTGCACGTGTGCCTATCTATACCCATCTATACATACATATCCGTATCTATGTGTAATTTAGGTTCATTTCAGTAAGCCTACAGCTTCAATTCTTGGCAAACAGATATGAAATGTATACTTTACTTTCATGTGTTCACTGAGGTTTTCCTTCTTTAAAAGCTTTGTGCTCCATACATTGACTGGTGTTTTGCTTCCCCTGTTAGCATGTACACATTTTATTGACAACCTTCGACCTTTATCACCTAAGATCATTATCTTCTGTGCAGGGATGCCACAACATCCTGTTGATTTTGCCTTCCCAGTTTTAATGGAAGGTGGCTTTAAAAAATGTTGGTGGGAACCCTCATGTGCATACAGTCACCTGGGGAGTCCTTGGTGGGTACAGTCCTTTAATGCCCTGAGTAAAGAGCAGGGGGGTGTATAGTGAGGGAATCCAAGAAGTGGGTACAGGGCCCTTTCAGAAACAGCTGTGAATGAAGACAATGCAGAATAGGTATGATTGTTTTATGTCTTTAATTTCTTCTTAGCCTACTTGCTTGCTTTTTTACCACATGATTCTGGAGAATGGAAACCAATTGCTAGGTGTATATGAAACAGATATTTAATGATGACTTTGTGAAGAAGATTTACCGGGACATTGTGGAAAGGATTTGTGGAGAAAAATGTCTATTGTAATGCTGTGCATGCTGAGGCTCAGGGAGTTTCCAAAGAAGAAAAGACCACAGAGCTTTTGTCTGATCAATAGCCTCATTAACTCTCAGCCAATAACTCTATTAACACTAAGAGCTGGTTTCCACTTTTGGCAACAAGTTCCAAGCTTGAAGAATGACTAATGGTCACTTTCTACAGAAATCCACACCATCTCCTGCTCACTGTGCATCTGTGTCACAGATGGTTGGGATGTTTCCCATAGTTTATTTTTATACTCTATGAATCCTATAAAGTCTGTGCCTGATTTTAAAAAAAACCCATCCACCAAGGTCCAGTATATCAGTGATGGGTGATGTTAACTATGTTGACCGCATCACCATCCTATAGGAATTCCTCATCCATCATTCAGCTTTAATACATAGAGAGTCCTACTCATTTAGGCATCAGCATGTTTTCTCAGTATAATTGTAGTGTAAGTACAGTTTAAGTAAGTATAGTTGCTCACAGAGCACTAAAGAGCTCACAGTTCTTACTGAGATTCCAACATTTATCTTGAACAAATGCATCCTGGATTGCTGAAAAACCTTTCCAAAGTTCTAAAGAAAAGTTGATTTTTAACAATTTTTGCCAGTTTTCTCATTGCTTTTATGGAGGAGATAATTTTGTAGGTCGTTACTCTGATATTTCCCCTCATATCACCCTCTAATTAGCTGTTTAGTGGCTATAGGATCTGTAGTGATAATCCCTATTTAATTTCTGATGATAATATGTGTCTTCCTTCTTTTTATTGGTATCATTCTTGCTAAAGCTTTACTAATGTTAATGGCTTTTTTCAAAGAAACATCTTTTTGTTTCACTGATTTTTCTCCTGTTTTCCTATTTTCAGTTTCATCATCATCTGCTCTGATCTTTATTTTTGTCTTCCTTATACTTTTTTATGGAGTTATTTTTCTTTTCTTTTTTTGTCTTTCATTTTGTTTTGAGATAAGAACTCAAATAATTTATGAGCCTTTACTCTTTTCTAATGTAACCGTTTAGTACTATGAGATTTCTTCTCAGAACTGCTTTCAATGCATCCCACATATTTTTATATATTTTTAATTTATATTCAGTTCTGTGTACTTATTTTAAATTTTCTTTGAGGCTTTCTCTTTGACCTATGGATATTTAGAAGTGTATTATTATTTCCTCATGTTTATAAATTTTTTCTGTTGTTTTTCTGTTATTAATTTGTAGTTTGATTCCATTACGGTCAGAAAATATACTGTTTATACTGTTTATGATTCAGTTTATTTTAAATTTGTTGAGAAAATTTTTATGACGCAGATTATGGTCTATCTTTGTGAATGTTCGTGGGTTTTTGGTGGTGGGTGGGGATGTGTATTCCACTGTTATTGGGTGGAGTACTCAATATATAACAATTAGATTCATTGGTTGATTGTGTTATTCAGATCTTCTATATCCCTACTAATTTTTAGTCTGGTAGTTCTATCAGTTGCTGAAGGAGGGTGTTGAAGTTTCCAACTATAACTGTGGATTTGTCAGTTTCTTTTCTTTTCTTCTTCTTCTTCTTCTTCTTCTTCTTTTGCACATTAAGTTTTTGTTTCATATATTTTAAGGCTCTTAGGATAATTATGTCTTTTGGTGACTTCTTTTATCATTATGCAATGCCTCTTTATGTTCTAGTAATTTTTTTTGCCCTAAGTCTACTTTATCACATATTAATAAAGTCTGCTGACTAAAAAATTAAAATTCTGAATTAAAAATAAATGTTAATCATTTTAACTTAATATCAAGAATTAAATAGGTGATATCACTATAAATATTTTTAAAATAACTTTAACTATTACATTTTTAATTTTTAAATGAATGTTTTCATGGTATATCTATTTGCATCCTTTTTCTGTTAACCTGCCTAATGTCATTGAAATTGAAGTGAATTTCTTTTAGACAGCATATAATTGGTCTTTTTGCATACATTCTGCCAATTTCTGTCCTTTGCTGGTAGGTCTGCTAGTGACAAATTCCTTTAGTTTTCCTTCACCTGAGGTCTTTATTTCCCCTTTATTCCTCAGGAATAGTCTCACTGGATATCGAATTTGCAGTTGACTTTTTTTTTCTTTCAGCACTTGAAAAATATGTGCCACTGTCTTCTGTTCTCCATGGTGGCAGATGAGACCCACTGTCATTTTAATTGATGTTCCCCTATAGGGACTGTATTTCAGTTAGACATATATTTTATTTTATTTTTTATTATTATTATATTTTTATTGGAGTTGCTTTTGTTTATGCTTGATAATATTTTTTTTCAGTATATGAAATTTATTGTCAAAATGGTTTCCATACAACACCCAGTGCTCATCCCAAAAGGTGCCCTCCTCAATACCCATCACCCACCCTCCCCTCCCTCCCACCTCCCATCAACCCTCAGTTTGTTCTCAGTTTTTAAGAGTCTCTTCTGTTTTGGCTCTCTCCCACTCTACCCTCTTTTTTATTTTTCCTTCCCCTCCCCCATGGGTTTCTGTTAAGTTTCTCAGGATCCACATAAGAGTGAAAATATATGGTATCTGCCTTTCTCTGTATGGCTTATTTCACTTGCCATCACACTCTCCAGTTCCATCCACGTTGCTACAAAGGGCCATATTTTGTTCTTTCTCATTGCCCTGTAGTACTCCATTGTGTATATAAACCACAATTTCTTTATCCATTCATCAGTTGATGGGACATTTAGGCTCTTTCCATAATTTGGCTATTGTTGAGAGTGTTGCTATAAACATTGGGGTACAAGTGCCCCTATGCATCAGTACTCCTGTATCCCCTGGGTAAATTCCTAGCAGTGCTATTGCTGGGTCATAGGGTAGGTCTATTTTTAATTTTTTGAAGAACCTCCACACTGTTTTCCAGAGTGGCTGCACCAATTTGCATTCCCACCAACAGTGCAAGAGGGTTCCCGTTTCTCCACATCCTCTCCAGCATCTATAGTCTCCTGATTTGTTCATTTTGGCCACTCTGACTGGCGTGAGGTGATATCTGAGTGTGGTTTTGATTTGTATTTCCCTGATAAGGAGCGACGTTGAGCATCTTTTCACGTGTGTGTTGGCCATCCGGATGTCTTCTTTAGAGAAGTGTCTATTCATGTTTTCTGCCCATTTCTTCACTGGGTTATTTGTTTTTCGGGTGTGGAGTTTGGTGAGCTCTTTATAGATTTTGGATACTAGCCCTTTGTCCGATATGTCATCTGCAAATATCTTTTCCCATTCCGTTGGTTGCCTTTTAGTTTTGTTGGTTGTTTCCTTTGCTGTGCAGAAGCTTTTTATCTTCATAAGGTCCCAGTAGTTCATTTTTGCTTTTAATTCCCTTGCCTTTGGGGATGTGTCGAGCAAGAGATTGCTACGAGAGGTCAGAGAGGTCTTTTCCTGCTTTCTCCTCTAGGGTTTTGATGGTTTCCTGTCTCACATTCAGGTCCTTTATCCATTTTGAGTTTATTTTTGTGAATGGTGTGAGAAAGTGGTCTAGTTTCAACCTTCTGCATGTTGCTGTCCAGTTCTCCCAGCACCATTTGTTAAAGAGACTGTCTTTTTTCCATTGGATGTTCTTTCCTGCTTTGTCCAAGATGAGTTAATCATACGTTTGTGGGTCTAGTTCTGGGGTTTCTATTCTATTCCATTGGTCTATGTGTCTGTTTTTGTGCCAATACCATGCTGTCTTGATGATGACAGCTTTGTAGTAGAGGCTAAGGTCTGGGATTGTGAGGCCTCCTGCTTTGGTCTTCTTCTTCAAAATTACTTTGGCTATTTGGGGCCTTTTGTGGTTCCATATGAATTTTAGGATTGCTTGTTCTAGCTTCGAGAAGAATGCTGGTGCAATTTTGATTGGGATTGCATTGAATGTGTAGATAGCTTTGGGTAGTATTGACATTTTGACAATATTTATTTTTCCAATCCATTAGCATGGAATGTTTTTCCATTTCTTTATATCTTCTTCAATTACCTTCATAAGCTTTCTGTAGTTTTCAGCATACAGATCTTTTACATCTTTGGTTAGGTTTATTCCTAGGTATTTTATGCTTCTTGGTGCAATTGTGAATGGGATCAGTTTCTTTATTTGTCTTTCTGTTGCTTCATTGTTAGTGTCTAAGAATGCAACTGATTTCTGTACATTGATTTTGTATCCTGCAACTTTGCTGAATTCATGTATCAGTTCTAGCAGACTTTTGGTGGAGTCTATCGGATTTTCCATGCATAGTATCATGTCATCTGCAAAAAGTGAAAGCTTGACTTCATCTTTGCCAATTTTGATGCCTGTGATTTCCTTTTGTTGTCTGATTGCTGATGCTAGAACTTCCAACACTATGTTAAACAACAGCGGTGAGAGTGAACATCCCTGTTGTGTTCCTGATCTCAGGGAAAAAGCTCTCAGTTTTTCCCCATTGAGGATGATGTTAGCTGTGGGCTTTTCATAAATGGCTTTTATGATGTTTAAGTATGTTCCTTCTATCCCGACTTTCTCAAGGGTTTTTATTAAGAAAAGGTGCTGAATTTTGTCAAAGGCCTTTTCTGCATCGTTTGACAGGATCATATGGTTCTTATCTTTTCTTTTATTAATGTGATGTATCACGTTGATTGATTTGTGAATGTTGAACCAGCTCTGCATCCCAGGAATGAATCCCACTTGATCATGGTGAATAATTCTTTTCATATGCTGTTGAATTCGATTTGCTAGTATCTTATTGAGAATTTTTGCATCCATATTCATCAGGGATATTGGCCTGTAGTTCTCTTTTTTTACTGGGTCTCTGTCTGGTTTGGGAATCAAAGTAATACTGGCTTAATAGAATGAGTCTGGAAGTTTTCCTTCCCTTTCTATTTCTTGGAATAGCTTCAGAAGGATAGGTATTATCTCTGCTTTAAACGTCTGGTAGAACTCCCCTGGGAAGCCATCTGGTCCTGGACTCTTATTTGTTGGGAGATTTTTGATAACCGATTCAATTTCTTCGCTGGTTATGGGTCTGTTCAAGCTTTCTATTTCCTCCTGATTGAGTTTTGGAAGAGTGTGGGTGTTTAGGAATTTGTTCATTTCTTCCAGGTTGTCCAGTTTGTTGGCATATAATTTTTCATAGTATTCCCTGATAATTGTTTGTATCTCTGAGGGATTGGTTGTAGTAATTCCATTTTCATTCATGATTTTATCTATTTGGGTCATCTCCCTTTTCTTTTTGAGAAGCCTGGCTAGAGGCTTATCAATTTTGTTTATTTTTTCAAAAAACCAACTCTTGGTTTCATTGATCTGCTCTACAGTTTTTTTTAGATTCTATATTGTTTATTTCTGCTCTGATCTTTATTATTTCTCTTCTTCTGCTGGGTTTAGGCTGCTTTTGCTGTTCTGCTTCTATTTCCTTTAGGTGTGCTGTTAGATTTTGTATTTGGAATTTTTCTTGTTTCTTGAGATAGGCCTGGATTGCAATGTATTTTCCTCTTAGGACTGCCTTCGCTGCATCCCAAAGCGTTTGGATTGTTGTATTTTCATTTTCGTTTGTTTCCATGTATTTTTTTAATTCCTCTCTAATTGCCTGGTTGACCCACTCATTCTTTAGTAGGGTGTTCTTTAACCTCCATGCTTTTGGAGGTTTTCCAGACTTTTTCCTGTGGTTGATTTCAAGCTTCATAGCATTGTGGTCTGAAAGTATGCATGGTATAATTTCAGTTCTTGTATACTTATGAAGGGCTGTTTTGTGACCCAGTATATGCTCTATCTTGGAGAATGTTCCATGTGCACTCGAGAAGAAAGTATATTCTGTTGCTTTGGGATGCAGAGTTCTAAATATATCTGTCAAGTCCATCTGATCCAATGTATCATTCAGGGCCCTTGTTTCTTTATTGACCGTGTGTCTAGATGATCTATGCATTTCTGTAAGTGGAGTATTAAAGTCCCCTGCAATTACCACATTCTTATCAATAAGGTTGCTTATGTTTATGAGTAATTGTTTTATATATTTGGGTCTCCTGTATTTGGCACATAGACATTTATAACTGTTAGCTCTTCCTGATGGATAGACCCTGTAATTATTATATAATGCCCTTCTTCATCTCTTGTTACAGCCTTTAATTTAAAGTCTAGTTTGTCTGATATAAGTATGGTTACTCCAGCTTTCTTTTGGCTTCCAGTAGCATGATAAATAGTTCTCCATCCCCTCACTCTCAATCTCAAGGTGTCCTCAGGTCTAAAATGAGTCTCTTGTAGACAGCAAATAGATGGGTCTTGTTTTTTTATCCATTCTGATACCCTATGTCTTTTGGTTGGTGCATTTAGTCCATTTACATTCAGTGTTATTATAGAAAGATATGGGTTTAGAGTCATTGTGATGTCTGTATGTTTTATGCTTGTAGCGATGTCTCTGGTAATTTGTCTCACAGGATTCCCCTTAGGATCTCTTGTAGGGCTGGTTTAGTGGTGAGGAATTCCTTCAGTTTTTGTTTGTTTGGGAAGACCTTTATCTCTCCTTCTATTCTAAATGACAGACTTGCTGGATAAAGGATTCTCGGCTGCATATTTTTCCTGTTCATCACATTGAAGATCTCCTGCCATGCCTCTCTGGCCTGCCAAGTTTCAAAAGAGAGATCAGTCACGGGTCTTATAGGTCTCCCTTTATATGTTAGGGCATGTTTATCCCTTGCTGCTTTCAGAATTTTCTCTTTATCCTTGTATTTTGCCAGTTTCACTATGATATGTCGTGCAGAAGATCGATTCAAGTTCCGTCTGAAGGGAGTTCTCTGTGCCTCTTGGATTTCAGTGCCTTTTTCCTTCCCCGGTTCAGGGAAGTTCTCAGCTATTATTTCTTCAAGTATACCTTCAGCACCTTTCCCTTTCTCTTCCTCCTCTGGGATACCAATTAAGCGTATATTATTTCTTTTTAGTGTATCACTTAGTTCTCTAATTTTCCCCTCATACTCCTGGATTTTTTTTATCTCTCTTTTTCTCAGCTTCCTTTTTTTCCATAATTTTCTCTTCTAGTTCACCTATTCTCTCCTCTGCCTCTTCAATCCGAGCCGTGGACATTTCCATTTTATTTTGCATCTCGTTTAAAGCGGTTTTCAGCTCCTCCTGACTGTTCCTTAGTCCCTTGATCTCTGTAGCAAGAGATTCTCTGCTGTCCTCTATACTGTTTTCAAGCCCAGCGATTAATTTTATGACTATTATTCTAAATTCACTTTCTGTTATATCATTTAAATCCTTTTTGATCAGTTCATTAGCTTTTGTTGTTTCCTGGAGATTCTTTTGAGGGGAATTCTTCCGTTTGGTCATTTTGGATAGTCCCTGGAGTGGTGCAGACCTGCAGGGCACTTCCCCTGTGCTGTGATGTATAACTGGAGTTGGTGGGCGGGGCCGCAGTCAGACCTGATGTCTGCCCCCAGCCCACTGCTGGGGCCACAGTCAGACTGGTGTATGCCTTCTCTTCCCCTCTCCTAGGGGCGGGATTCACTGTGGGGTGGCGTGGCCCGTCTGGGCTACTTGCACACTGCCAGGCTTGTGGTGCTGGGGATCTGGCGTATTAGCTGGGGTGGGTAGGCGAGGTGCATGCGGGCAGGAGGGGCGCTTCTCCTTAGGTGATCCACTTCAGGAGGGGCCCTGTGGCAGCGGGAGGGAGTCAGACCCACTGCCAGAGGGGTGGCTCCGCAGAAGCACAGCGTTGGGTGTTTGCGCGGAGCGAGCAAGTTCCCTGGCAGGAACTGGTTCCCTTTGGGATTTCGGCTGGGGGATGGGCGAGGGGGATGGGCGAGGGAGATGGCGCTGGCGAGCGCCTTTGTTCCCCGCCAAACAGCTCTGTCGTCCCGGGGCTCAGCAACTCTCCCTCCCTTTGTCCTCCAGCCTTCCCGCTTTCCGAGCAGAGCTGTTAACTTATGACCTCTCAGATGCTAAGTCGCACTTGCTGTCGGAATGCCCTCCGCTTTTGCCAGCCAGGCTCGGGGCTCTGCTTGGCCGGCGGGCTGCCCCTCTGCCCCGGCTCCATCCCGCCAGTCAGTGGAGCGCGCACTGCCTTGCCGCCCTTCCTACCCTCTTCCGTGGGGCTCTCGTCTGCGCTTGGCTCCGGAGACTCCGTTCTGCTAATGCTCTGGCGGTTTTCTGGGTTATTTAGGCAGGTGTAGGTGGAATCTAAGTGATCAGCAGGACGCGCAGTGAGCCCAGCGTCCTCCTATGCCGCCATCTTCCTAGTAATTCTCCTAGACATATATTTTAAACTACCCAAGATATTTTTTTAATGTTTATTTTTGAGAGAGAGAGGGAGAGAGCCAGCACAAGCAGGGGAGGGGCAGAGAGAGGGAGACACAGAATCCAAAGCAGGCTCCAAGCTCCTAGTGTCAGCAAGAGCCCAACAGGGAGCTTGAACCCACGATCTGTGAGATCATGACCTGAGCTGAAGTCAGACGCTTAACTGACTGAGCCACCCAGGTGCCCCAAACCTACACAAGATATTTATTATTTCAGTTCTGTCATATTATTTTAGGCTCTATTTTTATTCATAGGTCTTTATATAGAATTAAATCACAATTCTTTTTTTTGTTGCTGATAATGTTTAAATAAGGAGCATTTTCCTGTACTTTAGGGAGAGTCCAGTGTACAAGGTGGGATGGTTCAGGGTAGTTTTCCTAGCTTCGTTGCTCAAAGCCTTTTTCCTTTGTTGTTACCAGGAAGCAACAAAAAAATGGCCTCTTGAGATCTGGCTTTTTTGCCTTTTTTCATATTTCAGTATCAGCGCCCTAGTTCTGACTCTGCCAATCTGACTTACTACTAGCAGTTGCTTCATTGCACTTCTGGAAGGGAGATTTTGTCAAAGGTATGGGGCACTCTCTGATCTTCCCACTGCCGCTCAACAGATTCCCGTGGCCTTCTGCACTCACACCCAAACAGGAACCTGCAGAGATTACTTCCATTTTGCCAGTTGTTTTCAGAAGCACTTGCAGAGGTTTCCATGCAAGTGGGGTCCCTCCTTGTGCTCTTCCCTCCCCTCTGCAAGCTGCACATCTCTTGCGGGACCTGCGAAGGTCTTTTTGTTGGCAGATGCTTTGTCCTACTTATACGTATTTTAGGTCTTGTGGGATATCTTGTCACTTAGTTTTATTAAAGATGTGATCCATGGGTTTTCTTTTGCTGGCCTGATTTTCCTGTCCATTTTAGGAGGGAATTTAAAGGAGAGAGAAAATTAGGATGACACCAGGATTTTGCTTCACTAAGAATTCCTCCCTCTTATTTATTTTTTTCAAACTGTATTACTCTGACCTTAAGTCTTGAGTTGGAATTTTTGACTCTAAGATCCAAAACTTAATTCTAGCTCAGACATGGCATTTATGTTGGCCTTTCCAGAGCCTGAATGTGGCCTTTTCAGGTAGATAGACTTGATTTGACCCTCGTTCTGGATACTTCACTTGATCATGGAATCCAGCAGTGACAGTGGCCATCCTGTCCCAACCCAGCTGTGCTCCCAGATTCCCTCAGAGCCTCATGGAAGAGATTATTTTGTTTGTCCTCGTTGTTTTATAGATGAGGAAATTTAGGCTTAAATAAATTAGAAAAAATATCCAGATTCCCAGAGCTTTTTCATAGCAATATGAATGAACTTACTGGTTTATCTAATATGCACCAGTAATCTCTGGCAGAAATCAGTCCTGTACTACTTCCCACTGAGTCTTAACAGAACCATAGAATCTTTGTTAACACAATGTGCATGGCAGTCATTTCTAGTAACTCCTAGTTCCAGTCCAATGCTCTTTCTAAAACACACTGTATTCTTGTTCTTAGCCACAACAGCAAATACACTAACATTTTATCTAAGTACACTGTAATGCTGCCTTAATTTTGTGTGTGTGTGTGTGTGTGTGTGTGTGTGTGTGGTTCACTATGATCCCTAGATCCTTTTCTTTTGTTATCTCAAATAGAAAGAAATTCCCAATTGTATTTTTTATAGATTCTCTCTCCTCCATTCCTCCCTCTTTTTTGTGTTTTTTTTTAATGTTTATTTATTTTTGAGAGAGAGAGAAAGACAGAGCACAAGCAGGGGAGGGACACAGAGAGAGAGGGAGACACAGAATCTGAAGCAGGCTGCAGGCTCTGAGCTGTCAGCACAGAGCCCAATGCAGAGCTTGAACTCACGAATGGTGAAATCATCACCTGAGCCAAAGTTGGACACTTAACCAACTGAGCCACCCAGGCACCCCACTTTTGTGTGCTTTTTGTTTGGAGAATTTCTCCCCCAAACCCCCCTTTTATTAAACAACAAAGTGAAAGATTTAGAAGAGGAAAACTAATGTAGAACTATAAATGTGCACAAAATTGCCTACCAACATCCATGAGTAGATTGCCATACTTTTTTCCCAAGGCATTTCATAAAATCTTTTACAATATCTTCACGAGTTACACGGGTTTGAGTGTTTTTTCCACCCCACTTGTTTAGCCATACTATTTATGAAATTGCACATCTTTATGCTTCAGCACATCTTGTACTGACTATCCAGTGAGAAGAGACTTTTAATGTTTCATTAATGCCTCATTCATTTGTGGCCTGTACCTTCCTTGCTCTCTGCTGTTGCATGATGTGCTGCATGGCTGAATATTTATTTGGCTCAGCCTTTAGGTATATAAAATCTGCTACCTGAGTCTTATTTTATAATCAAAACTTCTCTCAATGATTTTGTTCACCTCTTTTCTTCTAGTTTTTCTCCTTTCTACTTCGCTTAAGACTAAAAATAATTAATACATATAAATTTTCTATCTACCTGATATACTTGATTTTTTTCTTCTCTTTTCTGATTTTCTGCTGAGACTTGCTATATATCAGGATACCCTGAATTCCATTTATATGATCAGGTTGGCTTAAAATATAATTGAAAGGAGTATTTCTAGGTCTCTTTGGGCTAAGACAAAGCAAGTTCTCCATATTAAGCAAAACTGTAGAAAAAATATAAATAAATACCTGGAGAAGACTGAGGGAGTTTCATGT
This sequence comes from Felis catus, assembly GCF_018350175.1. Lineage (NCBI taxonomy): Eukaryota > Metazoa > Chordata > Mammalia > Carnivora > Felidae > Felis > Felis catus. The sequence goes on from NC_058370.1 coordinate 59,559,286, forward strand.
TTTTCAAAATTGGCTAGGAGAGATGAATCTCACTTTTGTGTTGCATCTTTCTGGCCAGTGCAAAGGCTGGAATAAGTTCCTAATCTTGGGCACATGAACCAGAACTCCACTCAAAGACCTGAAAATTACTCCTTTATTAAAGAGAATGTCTGACGTTACAAGAGGGAGGAGTTTGCCCTGAAGCCTCCCCTGCCCAGAAGTGCAGCCAACCTCAGGCCCTGCCAAGAGCAACATCATCTTGGGTTGAGGAATGGAGGGATGAATAAAACACTGCGTAATGACACAGGTGCCAGGCGAGGTAGGTGTTTTCCAGCCATCCTAGCTGATTCCCACAACACCCCCTTGACACTTGTATTATGAGCCTTTTATCAAAGATTGTCAACAAAGTTTAAGGTTTGACACTATTAAGTTTTAAGGTGGAAACAAAATTCAAATCCAGGTCTTCTAATTCCTTATCTCAACCTCTTTCCATGATTCCTCTGTGGTGCCATCTTCTTGTCTGTTCTCCCTGGTACCAAACAGGGCAAACACTTAACAGAATAGTGTGTAAGTGTCATTTTTTTTCAATGTATTCATGTCCAAAAATGTTGGTTGTTTGGGTTTGTTTTGTTTTGTTTTTGGCTTTTTGGTATAAATCCTTGCTTCATTCTATACTCTTGTTCATTTTGATTTTGTTTAAGTATGTTAGATGAATATTGCTGTTTTGAAATTAGATTTATTCAGAGATAAGAGTTTATTAATATATTTCTTTTAAAATTTTTTAAGCTTTATTTATTTTTGAGACAGAGAGAGAGAGCATGAGTGGGGGAGGAACAGAGAGAGAGGGCGACACAGAATCCAAAGCAAACTCCAGGCTCTGAGCTGTCAGCACAGCCCAACGTGGGGCGCGAACCCATGAACTGCAAGATCATGAGCTGAAGTCGGACACTTAACCAACCGAGCCACCCAGGCGCCCCAAGTATTTATTCATATATTAATGTGTCTTTAGAGCTTACTTGGGCTCTTACTTGGGTGGGCTGCCCACTCAAATTGTCACTTCCTCTATGCTGATAAGGTGAAATTTCCCAGTAAAGAGTCAGAATCCTCTGGTTCTCACCTTGAGAGCAATCCAATGCCTTCCCCTCCACTCTGGTGGTAACAGACTTCCCCTTTATTCCTCCAATGTAGTCATTGTCCATTTCACACCATGGGAGATGCTGTCCCTGTATGCTTGCTGGTGCCTCTGGCAACTCCCCACTGCTCTCTGAGGCTTATGGCTTAGTCTAGAATAGTGCTTCTCAAACTCAAGTCACTTGCAGCTCTGGCTAAAATGAGCATTATGATTCAATGTATCTGAGGCAGGACCTGAGATCTTTCATTTCTAAGTAGCTCCAGGTGATGCCACTGCTGCTGGTTGGAAGACCACCTTCTGAGCAGCAAAGTTTGAGAAGCTGCGCCCTTCCCTATGGCATAGGCTATTCCCAATTATCCAGATTACCAAGTGGAAGCCAATTTACAGATAGTCAAAAATCATGGTGAAAACAAGGCCATAGTCAGCTCTTGATTATCCAGGAACAAATTAACTGTGACAGCTACAGCAGGAACCTGGATCAGAGGGGCTAATCTCCCTAGCAGGTGCCTTAATTAGGTTGACAATTAAACAACAGTTAATTAGAATTTCTGACTGTAACAGTCCAGAAGAATGCCAGCTGGCTGGGTGGGCAGCCCAGGAATGGCACTTCTTAATGGGGGAGGGACAACAGGGAGAAGACCTGAAGTCCAGCCAGTGCAGAATGTTCTGAGAGGGAGGGAGCTGGGACTGGCCATGAGCACTAAACAGGAAGGACAGAGCTTGCAGCAGTAGTGAATCCACAAAAGGAGACCCTAAAACAACACAGAGGTGATAACATTCAATAGAGTGATATCTGAAGGTTGGCTTCTGGGGGTTCCCATCATGACAAAATAGGGGCTGCTGCAATCTGGCCATGTGGTACTCACACACCACTCTGCTCAGACTCTATATGCATCTGAGGACTCTTATCAAACCTACTGACCCTGTCATATTCATGATGTATAATCTGACTGGATTCTCCTAATTAGAAGCATTACTATGGATGCCTTAAATCATTCCAAACATAATGTAATCTTAATCATTCTGATAATGATCTGACCTTTCATACTTTAGAAGCACTTTCATGTATACTAGCTTGTTTGATCCTGAAAACAACTTGGGATTGGGCAGAGCACCAGTCATTGGTTCATTTATAGATAAGGGAATTGAAGCCCCAAATCACAGAGTAACAGTTATAACCAAAACTTGAATCCATGTTTCTTTATTCCCAGGCTAGTCAGCTTTCCATCATGTTGCCCGGGTTGTCAATTGCTCTTAACATCCATGGCAGTACACCAGAATAGTTTTAAATTAGTCTTACTGAATGAAGATCCTGAGGAAAACTTAAAATATCAGTCCTACCCCCCATTTTCTTCTGGAATGCCTGGGGGAAGAAATACTGTTGGCTTTAGTAGTTTTCTTCCATGAATTTACTTCATCTGTTCATCAGATTAAGCTTAAATTTATATAAACTTAGATCCTAAGATAGCAGAGGGACTGTTTTTGTTTCAGTAGTAAAGATTGTATATGTGGGATAGTCTATTCTCTATTATTCCATGCATGCAAAAATTATATATATTTACCCCCATGATACTCTAACTATCCACTCCAGCTTTTGTCTGGACACACAGTTTGGATCATGGAGCAAGGTGGGGATCCCAGAGAACAGAATTCTCATCGAGTTTAGGAGACAGAGATAGGAATACAGGCAACTGGAAGCTATGGGGGCAGGGTACAAGAGAAAAGAAAAAACAGAATGAAAGAGACAATGAGCCACAGAAATTTGCATGGGTGTCTCCTTGAGTCTTTCCTAAATAATAAGATATGCGTGTACAGGATGAAACTCTGTGACGTAAGACAAACAAAGGTCAGACAGTAAATGAGCTGAATGGATCCCAGAATTTACAGTCCTAGAAATTAGGTAAGTTCACCATTAGCCAGAGTGAGGAGTCCTCCTGAATCATTCAAGGCATTCAATAGAAACTTCAAAACGAGCCACATCTTAGAAGTGGGGTTATCCTATACCTAAAATAAAGGCAACTCCAGATGAATCATAACAAAAGTTAAAAGAAACATCAAAAGAAGCTGATAATAACTTAACCTGCTTCCAGAAAAATGCTCTACACATTTAAGATCAAACAAAAATCCAGATACTTATCAGAATAAAATTTATAGTTTATAGCATCCAATTAAGAATTACCAGACATGCCAGAAAACAGAAAAATGTGACCCATGACTAGGAGAAAAACTAGACAATAGAAATGATGGAGTTGACAGAAAAGTACATTAAAACAGTTATTATAATTCCTTTTAAGCTGATTAAAGGAAAATATCAATATAGGGAGGATAGATGTGGAAAACATATAAAAGAAGCAAATGGAATTTCTAGAGATTAAAAACAATCTGTGAGGAGCGCCTGGGTGGCTCAGTCGGTTAAGCGTCCGACTTCGGCTCAGGTCATGATCTCATGGTCCGTGAGTTCGAGCCTCGCATCGGGCTCTGTGCTGACAGCTCAGAGCCTGGGGCCTGTTTTGGATTCTGTGTCTCCCTCTCTCTCTGACCCTCCCCTGTTCATGCTCTGTCTCTCTCTGTCTCAAAAATAAATAAACTTAAAAAAAAAAACAATCTGTGAGATTATTGAGGGTGAGAGACTGGGAAGGTTGCAGAGTAGGAGGACCCTAAACCCACCTCATCTCATAGATACAACTAGATAACATTCACATCAGCATAAATAACCCAGAAAATGATCTGAAAGGCTGACAGAACAAACTCCATAACTAAAGGTAGAGAAGAGGCCATATCAAAGAAGGTAGGAAGGGTGAAGACACAGTTGGGAATGAAATGGACCATGGCTGTCCATAGTTGGGAGGGAGCAGGTGGCACAGAAAAGGGCAAGAAAAACAGATTATCACACCAGGGAGCCTGCATGGGGAAAAGGAATCTGCATAACATTTGGCTTTGAAAATGAGAGGGTCCAAATCTCATGAGTTCTTACAACCAGCTGGACTTAAAGCCTGGAATTTTAAAAATTGGAGGGCTTGGCTCTGGGAGAACCTGGAAAGCATTAAGAAACTGAGACCCACACTTAAAGAGACAGCATGACAAATAGCCAGCAGAGATACAGTAGGGAAGCAGCATTTTGAAAAACACGATGGACAGATGGGAGGGAGAGTTATTTACTCATCTCAGAGCATGGCCCAGAGAGGCAGGGATCACAGGGAGACCCCTCCAGGAGCAAAGGAGCTGGCAAGTGCCATTTCCCTCCCCTGTCCCCAATATAAACACACTACTACCTGCAGGAAACAGTGTGGCACCAATACTTGCTACCTAACTTGCTTACACCAAGTTCCACCCCCCACCACGTTTTAGCAGATTCACCCTTCCCAGTCATGCTTGCCTCAGTCCTGGTGCTGCAGGACACCCACCCCCACCCCCACCTCCCAGAAGACTAGCATAAACCTCACCATACCCTGTATCCTCACCTGTACCTTTTGCATGGCCTTGGTTCCAGGAGTGGTGGTAGCAGGTCTTATTTTGCAAGCAGGCCAGTGCACACCTTGTTAAAATGTACCCCATTTGGCCAGGAACCAAACACTGACCACAACAGGCAAAGAGAGCCTCTGAGGACAACTGGACTGAAGGGAAAAGAGGCTAGGACTGAAAAGAAGGGCATAGAAATACATATAGGAGTCACTCCCTGAAGTGCCAGGTCCTAGGAAAGAGGAGACACTGCACTCCAGGGCACTACAGGACATCTTCTTCATAAAGCTGTTACTTTCAAGAGCAAGAGACATAGCTGACTTTCCTAACACACAGAAAAAGACACAGAGTTAGACAAAATGGGGAAACAGAGGAATATCTCCCAAATTAAAGAACAGGACCAAACCATAACAAGAGACCAAAGTGAAAAGGATATAAGTAATGTGCCTGATAGAGATTTTAAAGTAATGATCATAAAGATACTCACTGGACTTGAGAAAAAAGTGGAGGACATCAGTGACCCCTTTACAAAGAGATAAAAAAGACCAATCACAGATGAATAACATAATAAATGAAATTAAAATACACTTGATGGAATAAATACCAGGCTAGATAAAGCAGAGAAAGGAATTAATGGCCTGGAAGAGAGAGTAATGGAAAGTAATCAAGCTGAGCAAATGAGAGGGGAAAAAATCATGCAAACTGAGAATAGTCTTAGGAACTCACAACTCCATCAAATGGAATAACGTTCAAAAAGGGAGAAGAAAATTTATTTGAAGAAATAATAGCTGAAAACTTCCCTAATCTGGGGGAAGAAACAGATATCCAGATCCTAGAGGCACAGAGACCCCTGCCCCCAAATTCAACAAAAGTAGGTCCACAACAAGACACATATTAATTAAAAGTAGTGATAAAGACAAATTCTTAAAGGTAATAAAAGAAGACAATTACATACATGGGAAACCCAAAAGGCTATCAACAGATTTTTCAGCAGAAACTTTGAAAGCCAGAAGGGACAGGCACGATATATTCAAAGTTCTGAGAGGGAAAACTCTACAGCCAAGAATACTCTATCATTCAGAAGAGAAGGAGAGATAGTTTCCCAGACAAACAGAAACTAAAGGAGTTTATGACCACTAAACCAGCCCTATAAGAAATACTAAAGGGGACTTATGAGTGGAATAAAAAGACCACAAGTGAGAGTTTAAAAGGCAAAAAAAAACAAAAGCAGTAAAAATAAATATTCTTGTAAAAATCAGTCAAGGGACTCATAAAGGATGTTTGTTAGCTATGGCATCATATGCCTGAAACATGGGGTGAAGGGAGAGGAGTAAAGAATAGGTTAAAACTTAAGCGACCATCATCTTAATATAGACTGCTATATGCACAAGATGTTATATACAAACTTAATGGAAACCACAAATCAAAAACCAATAATAGATATGCAAAGAATAAAGAGAAAGGAATCTGAGTATATCACTAAAGAAAGCCAAGGTGCCTGGGTGTCTCAGTTGGTTGAGCATCTCTTGTTCATGAGATTGAGCCCCATGTGGGGCTATGCACTGACAGCAGGGAGCCTACTTCAGATTCTCTCTCTCTCTTTCTCTCTCTCTGTCCCTCCCCCACTTATGCATTCATGCACTCTTTCAAAATGAATAAACTTAAAAAAAAAGAAAGTCTATAAACCATGAAAGAAAGAGAAGATCAGAAAAAAAAACCTATAAAACAACCACAAAACAAGTAACAAAATGGCAACAAATACATATTAATAATTGCTTTGAATGTAAATGGACTAAATGCTCCAATCAAAAGACATAGGCAACAGAGTAGATCAAAAAAATAAGACACATCTATATTCTACCTACAAGAGACTCATTTCAGACCTGCAAGTTGAAAACAAGGAGATGGAGATACATTTAACATGCAAATGGATGTCAAAAGAAAGCTGGGGTATCAACACTTATATTGGACAAAAAGACTCTAAAACAAAGACTGTAACAAGAGATAAAGAAAGACGCTATGTAATAATAAAGAGGAAAATTCAACAGCAAAACCTAACAATTGTAAATATATACTCAACATGAAGAACACAAATACATACAGCAGTTAATAACAAACATAAAGGAGCTAATAGATAGTAATACAACAATAGTAGGGGACTTTAATACCCCCCTCGCATTGATGGATAGATCATCCAAACAGAAAATCAATAAGGAAACAGTGGCTTTGAATGACACATTGGACCAGATGGACCTAACATATATTCAGAACATTCCATCCTTAAACAGCAGAATACACATTCTTTTCAAGTGCATGTGGAACATTATCTAGAATACATCACATGTTAGGCCACAAAACAAGTCTCAACAAATTTAAAAAGATCAAGGTCATACCATGCTTTGATACATACTTTTTTGACAAAAATACTATGGAACTAGAAATCAACCACAAGAAAAAAACCTGGAAAGAGCACAAATACATGGAGGTTAAATAGCATACCACTAAACAATGAATGGATCAACTAAGAAATCAAAGAAGAAATCAAAAGTTACATGGAAACAAATGAAAATGAAAACACAATGGTGCAAAATCTTTGGGATGTAGCAAAATTTGTTCTAAAAAGGAAGTTTATAGCAATACAGGCCTACCTCAAGAAGCAAGAAAAATCACAAATAGCAACCTAACCTTACATCTAAAAAACAAACAAAACCCCAAACCAGCATAAGGAAGGAAATAATAAACATAGAGCAGAAATAAATGATACAGAAACTAAAAAAAGAAGAAGAAGAAGAACAGATCAATGAAACCAGGAGCTGGTTCCTTGAAAAGATCAACAAAATTAATACACCTCTAGCCAGACTCACCCAAATAAACAAAATCAGAAATCAAAGAGGAGAAATAGCAATAGACGTCACAGAAATGTATGAAAAGAGAATATTATGAAAAACTACATGCCCACAAATTGGACAACATAGAAGAAATGTGTAAATTCCTAGAAACATCACCTACCAAAACTGAAGCAGAAAGAGATAGAAAATTTGAACAGACTGATTACCAGCAATGAAATTGATTCAGTAATCAAAAAACTCCCAACAAACAAAAGTCCAGGACAAGAAGGCTTCACAGGTGAATTCTACCAAACGTTTAAGTTAATTGTTATTATTATTCTCAAACTATTCCAAAAACTAGAAGAAGAAAAACTTCCAAATTCATTCTTTGAGGCCAGCATCACCCTGATACCAAAACCAGAAGGACACCACACAAAAAAGAACTACAGGACAATATCTCTGCTGAACAAAGATGCAAAAATCCTCAACAAAATACTAGCAAGCCAAATCCAGCAATACATGAAAAAAAAGCATTCACCATGATCAAGTGGGATTTATTCCCAGGATACAAAGGTGGCTTAATATTTGCAAATCAATCAATGTGCTACATCATATCAATAAAAGAATAAAAACCTATTATCATTCAATAGACACAGAAAAAGCATTTGACAAAGCACAACATCTATTCATGATAAAAACCCTCCACAAAGTAGGTTTAGAGGGAACATGCCTCAACATAGTAAAGGCTTTATATGAGAAATCCACAGCTAACATCATACTCAATGGGAAAAACTAAAAGCTGTTCCTCTAAGGTCAGCAACATGATGTTAACTCTGACCACTTTTATTCAACATAGCCATGGCAATTAGACAACAAAAAGAAAAGGCACCCAAACTGGTAAAGAAGAAGTAAAATTTTTACCATTTGCAGATGGCATGATACTATATACAGAAAACCCTAAAGACTCTAACAGAAAACTACTAGAACTGATCAATGAATTCAGTAAAGTCGCAGGATACAGAATCAATGTACAAAAATCTGTTGCATTCCTATACACTAATAATGAAGCACAAGAAAGTGAAATTAAGATAACATTCCCGGGGAGCCTGGGTGGCGCAGTCGGTTAAGCGTCCGACTTCAGCCAGGTCACGATCTCGCGGTCCGTGAGTTCGAGCCCCGCGTCGGGCTCTGGGCTGATGGCTCAGAGCCTGGAGCCTGTTTCCGATTCTGTGTCTCCCTCTCTCTCTCTGCCCCTCCCCCGTTCATGCTCTGTCTCTCTCTGTCCCAAAAATAAATAAACGTTGAAAAAAAAAATTAAAAAAAAAAAGATAACATTCCCATTTACAATTGCACCAAAAAGGATAAAACATCTAGGAATAAACTTAACCAAAGAGGTGAAAGATCTGTACTCTGAAAATTATAAAATGCCAATGAAAGAAACTGGGAAACAACACAAAGAAATGGAAAGACATTCCATGCTTGTGGATTTGAAGAATAAATATTGTTAAAACATCCATACTACCCCAAACAATCTACAGACTTAATGCAATCCCTATCAAACATCAACATCATTTTTCACAGAACTAGAACAAATAATCCTAACATTTGTATAGAACCACAAAAGACCTCAAATAGCCAAAGCAATTTTGAAAAGAAAAACAAAACTGACGGTATCAAAATTCTAGACTTCAAGTGATATTATAAATCTGTAGTAATCAAAACAACATGATACTGGCATGAAAATAGACATATAGATCAATAGAATAGAAAACCTAGAAATATACCCACAATCACATGGTTAATTAATCTTTGACAAAGCAGGAAAGAATATCCAATGGGAAAAAGACAGTCTCTTCAACAAATGGTGTTGGAAAAACTGGACCGCTTTCTTATACCATACACAAAAATAAACTCAAAACAGATTAAAGACCTAAATGTGAGGGGCACCTGGGTGGCTCAGTCGGTTAAGCATCCGACTTCAGCTAAGGTCATGATCTCATGGTTTGTGGGTTTGTGCCCCGTATCGAGTTCTGTGTTGATGGCTCAGAGCCTGGAGCCTGCTTCGGATTCTGTGTCTCCCTCTCTGTCTTCCCCTCCCCCACTCATGCTCTCTCTCTCTCTCTCTCTCTCTCTCTCTCTCTCTCTCTCTCTCAAAAATAAATAAACACTAAAAAAATTTTTTTTTAAAGACCTAAATGTGAGACTTGAAACCATAAAAATTTTAGAAAAGAGCACAGACAGTAATTTCTCTAACATCAGCTATAGCAACATTTTAGATATATCTCCTGAGGCAGTGGAAATAAAAGTAAAAATAAACTATTGGGACTACATAAAAATTAAGTTTCTGCACAGTGAAGGGAATACCAAAAGGCAACCTACTGAATGAGAGAAGATATTTGCAAATGACATATCTGATACAGGGTTAGTATCCAAAATATATAAAGAGTTTATGAAACTTAACACCCAAGAAACAAATAATCCAATTAAAAAATGGGCAGAAGACATGAACAAACATTTCTCCAAAAGACATCCAGATGGTCAACAGACACATGAAAAGATGCTCACATCACTCATCATCAGGGAATGCAAACAAAACTACAATGAGAAGTGACCTCACACCTGTCAGAATAGCTAAAATTAACAACACAAGAAACAACCAGTATTGGCAAACAAGGATGTGGAGAAAAAGGAACCCTCATGCAGTGTTGGTGGCAATGCAAACTGGTGCAGCCACTGTGGAAAACAGAATGGAGGTTCCTGAAACAGTTAAAAATAGAACTATCCTATGATCCAGTAATTGCATTACTGGGCATTTACCCCCAAAATACAAAAACATCAATTCAAAGAGATACATTCATCCCTATGTTTACTGCAGCATTATTTATGATAGCCAAACTATGGAAACAGCCCAAGTGTTCATCAATATATGAATGGATAAAGAAAAGGTGGTATATATATACAATTGGATATTATTCAGCCATAAAAAAGAAGGAAATCTTGGATGGAGCCATAGGGTATAATGCTAAGAAAAATAAGTCAGAGAAAGATAAATATTATAGGATTTCACTTATATGTGGAATTTAAGAAAGAAAACAAATGAGCAAAGAAAAAGGAGAGAGAGAGAAAGAGAGAGAAACCTAGAAACCAACAGTTAACTAAAGAGAACAAATGGATTGTTACCAGAGGAGAGGTGTGTGAGGGGATGGGTGAAATAGGTGATGGGGATTAAAAAGTATACTTATCATAATAAGCATTCATCTTTATCCATTAATCCATGGATGGACATTTGGGCTCTTTCCATACTTTGGCTATTGTTGATAGTGCTCTTATAAACATTGGGGTGCATGTGTCCCTTCAAAACAGCATATAGCTGTATCCCTTGGATAAATACCTAGTAGTGCAATTGCTGGGCCATAGGGTAGTTCTATTTTTAATTTTTTGAGGAACCTCCATACTGTTTTCCAGAGTGGCTGCACCAGCTTGCATTCCCACCAGCAGCGCAAAAGAGATCCTCTTTCTTCACATCCTCGCCAACATCTGTTGTTGCCTGAGTTGTTAATGTTAGCCATTCTGACAGGTGTGAGGTGGTATCTCATTGTGGTTTGATTTGTATTTCCCTAATGATGAGTGAGTGATGTTGAGCATTTTTTCATGTGTCAGTTGGCCATCTGGATGTCTTCTTTGGAGAAGTGTCTATTTATGTCTTTTGCTCATTTCTTCACTGGATTATTTGGTTTTTTGGGTATTGAGTTTGATAAGTTCTTTATAGATTTTGGATACTAACCCTTTATCTGATATGTCATTTGCAAATATCTTCTCCCATTCTGTTGGCTGCCTTTTAGTTCTGCTGATTGTTCCCTTCACTGTGCAGAAGCTTTTTATTTTGATGAGGTCCTAGTAGTTCATTTTTGGTTTTGTTTCCCTTGCCTCTGGAATCGTGTTGAGTAAAAACTTGCTGTGGCCAAGATCAAAGAGGTTTTTGCCTGCTTTCTCCTCGAGGATTTTGATGGCTTCCTGTTTTACATTGAGGTCTTTCATCCACTTTGAGTTTATTTTTATGTATGGTGTAGGAAAGTGGTCCAGGTTCATTCTTCTGCATATCGCTGTCCAGTTTTCCCAGCACCGCTTGATGAAGAGACTGTCTTTATTCCATTGGATATTCTTTCCTGCTTTGTCAAAGATTTGTTGGCCATACGTTTGTGGGTCCATTTCTGAGTTCTCTATTCTGTTTCATTGAGTGTCTGTTTTTGTGCCATATAATAATGCCTTCTTGATGTCCATTTATGTTGTCAGAATCAACTTTTCATCCATAAAGCACTGTACACAAAAAAGATCATCTTAAAAGGAGCATACAGTTCAAAGCTTCTTTTAAAGTTCTGCACTACTTTTTAAAAAAGGATTGTCATTCTTACTTTGAGCCCAATATAATGCTCTCTGTAGAAGTTTTGGAAGAGAGCATAAAGAGATTCAAGAAACGGTTTAAGTACTCATATGATCCTGTCTCCTGGAAGCAACACACAATTTTATCCTGGCCATTTTCCTATGTATTGTATTGTATTGTATTGTATTGTATTGTATTGTATTGTATTGTAATTTATTGTATTTATTATTTTTTTTAGAAAGAGAGCAAGAGCAGGGGAGGGGGCAGAGGAAGAGAGAATCTTAAGCAGGTTCCACGCTCAGCATGAACTTGATGCAGGGGCTTGGTCCCACAACCCTAGGATCATGACCTGAGCCAAAATCAAAAGTGGATGCACAACCAACTGAGCCACCCAGGTGCCCTCTATGCTTTTCAAATTTTGAGATCATACTGTATAATTTTGTTTTATTTTTTTAATTTGTGCTTTTAATGAATATATTTTATTGTGCATCATCTCATACGCATCTGTCTATATCATAAAAAATCATTTGTAAGCCTCATTTCTAATAAATGCATAACATTCCTCTAAGGTGAAAAAAAACAATCTCTAAAAAAAAATCCACTGGATAGGGAAAAAAATGTAAAGATTAGATTCTGCAAAAGAAAAGTTTAGTGAACTTGTAGACATAGCAATATATAGTAATAGAAACTATCCAAAATGAACCATGGAGATACAAAGGACTGAAAATAAATAAATAGGTCCTCAGTGACCCATGGAACAATATCAAGTAGTCTAGGATACATATAATTGAACAACCAAAAGGAGAAAAGGAGGGACAGAAACATGTATTTGATGGAATAATGGCTCCTAAATTTGATCTAAACTGTATTCATTGTATCTAAGAAGCTCAATGAAACCACGAAGTGAAAACAAAACAAAACAAACTCATAAGATACATTAAATTCCTGAAAACAGAGTGTTAACAGAAAACCTTAACAGCAATCAGAAGAAAAAAGACATATTAATTACCTAAAGAACAACAAAGAATAATCATAGACTTCTTATCAGAAACTCTGCAAGCCAAAGCAATAGAATGACATCTTTAAAGTGCTGAAAGAAAGTAACTTTCAACTTAGAATTCTGTGATCACTAAAAATAATTTTCAAAATTAAATCAAAATTAAGAATTTTTTCAGAAAAAAAATCTAGAACAAAGTAGCACAAAAGGTAAGGCAGAGAGTGGACATATAATATTGTAAGTTTCTTGCATTATTATTGAGGTTTTGTAATAACCAACTATAGGTTAATACAGCAACCAGTGTGAACATTTTCAAATGTAAGTCAAATCATGTCATCCCTCTGCTTAAAACCCTCCCATAGCATCTCACTTCATTCAAATTAAAAGCCAAAGTCTACAACTTCCTGTGAGATTGGGTATAATTTGAATCCATCCCTAATTTCCACTACCACTGTGACCTCAATTAATAACACTTAGCAGAAATTCATGTTTGTGAGTCTTCTTTCTTTTATAAAATTTCATAGTGAATTCTTTTCAATGGAAATTATAAAATGTACTTTTTAAGATATAAAGCTCATGCCAAATAATGTCAACCTCTTTTTTCCTTGTTTATAATTCACTCTCATGTAACGAAGAATTTCTTGCAAATTCACGTCACTCCCACTTTGCCAAATAGTCCTTCCTCCTAGAATTGAGGTCACAGAAGAAGTTCCTGCCTGTTGCCTTAATTTTCAAAATGATTTTTTAAATTTTTTTTAACGTTTATTTATTTTGGAGACAGAGAGAGAGCATGAACGGAGGAGGGGCAGAGAGAGAGGGAGACACAGAATCGGAAGCAGGCTCCAGGCTCTGAGCCATCAGCCCAGACAGAGCCCGACGGGGCTCAAACTCATGGACCGCGAGATCGTTACCTGAGCTGAAGTCGGAGGCTTAACCGATTGAGCCACCCAGGCACCCCTCAAAATGATTTTTAAAAATAGAAACAAAATACCTTCAAATCAATCATATTCTACTTAAGCAGACTTCCACCAGCTGCCAAGATATTGAACCTGTGACAATTTTGAGTTGCCCTAACTTTATAATCTGTATTGGGGAACTATAACATATATAAAGAAACCAGAAAACAATAATGTAGAAATATAAGTATGCCTAGGCTTGGTATGTGGTAAGAAGTTTTTGATCAAAACAGGGCTTATTCTCTACCCAACCTCTTTTTTAAACTGTGTTTATTCAGAAACTCTTGAAACAAATCAAGTGTTTATGAATGATCAAAAAATGTCTGTAACATTCATGGAGCTGTTACTGATTCCTTAATCCCCATCAAGCTATTATTAAATAGTATCAATTAATGTATGGGTTGCTAAAAGTTATGCAGCAGATAGACTTTCTATCTTGTTTGGAATATATTTAAGTTGTGGTTTAAGAAATCTTGTAACTGGGAAGGAAATAGGGTTGCTTGATTTTGAGTATGGTATAACAACACAAGGGTTAGCACTAGCTATTCATGGAGGCAGATTATGGGGAAGACTGAAAACCCCCTTAATCTGAAGGAGTATAAAATGGAGCAGGCAAGAGGGAAGAGAGCACAGCAGGAGCCTTATAGAAGAGGCTGATATTTAGACAAACCACCTGGCCCTGCCCTTTGGGGAAGGCAGTTTAGAGATAAGATAAATCCTTTGCAAGTCAGGTAAACCTGTCTTGTCCTTTAGGCCAGATTGCCAAACAAGGCCATGGAGTTATTCCTTCCCTTTGTTCAATAACTAATATAACCACTGATTATGTATAGAGTTGGAATACATTAAAACATAAAAGAAATCCAATTAAATCCAGTTAAATCCAATTAAGTTTTAAGCTATTCCTCCATATTAATATTTCATTACTATGGTTAATATTCAGGTAGAATTTAAAAAATTTTTCCTCATCATTTGCCAGATTTATGATGAACACTATCTTGCCTCTTGAGGTTTATTATGACCTCTGTAAACTTTCCTGAAAACCAGAAAGTAATAATACAGAATTCTGCTTTAGAGATTCTTATATTTCCAGGGAAAAAATATATCTTAATTATTCCAGAAAACAATTGAAAATAAATCTATTTGAATAAAACCCACATTGGCCTATCTAAGGTGAAGGAGCTACAGAGACCACTTGACACATTTATGACTTAAACTCTCATCCCCATGTAACTGAAACTGTTCCCTTTGTCACTCCCTAGTCAATTTGCTCAAGTGAAGAGTGACTATAAAAACAGCACCCACTATTTCCAGATAGTCTGGGGTTTTTCCTCTCCTCCTGAGCCTTGTGTTTTCTTTCTCTCTTATTCCTATTTTTGTTCAATGAAACAGTTGAGTGATTCTCTTCCTTATGCATGTCTCTGATCTGTCTATCTATCCATTACATGTTCCATTTTTTTAAATGTTTGTTTGTTTGTTTAGAGCTTGTGAGCAGGACAGGAGCAGAGAGAGAATCCCAAGCAGGCTGTGCACTATCAGCGCAGAGCCCAACATAAGGCTTGATCTCATGAACTGTGAGATTTTGAGTTGAGCCAAAATCAAGAATTGGATGCTCAACCGACTGAGCCACACAGGCTCCCCACATGTTCAATTTTTATTGAGTGAAAGCACCCATAAACCAAGCACCCATATTAAGAAACAGAGCATTTCTGACATCTGAGAAGCTACCCTCATTTCTGCTTCCAGATGCTATACCCTGACTTCTAAGAGATCAGTTTTACTTGGTTTTGAACTGTTTACAAACAGCATTATACTGCATGTATTTATTTGCGTATGGTCTTATTTTTTTTCAATAGTATGTTTTCCAAGATTTGTCTATGTTGCCCTGTATGGTTGCAGATGCTTCTTTAGATTGCTCTATGGTATTCCACTGATTGAATATAACAAATGTATTCCATTTGGATCATTTCCAAGGTTTTGGCTTTTTTCCTATTAGAAATAGCACCATTTATGAACACTTTTGAACATGTCACATGATGAACATGCACGTGCATGCTTGGTGGGTGTATGGCTAGGAATAGAATTGCTTGACCACAGAGTTCACCTCAAGTCAATACTGACAAGCAGTTTTCCAAAGTGGCTGTACCAAGTTTTACTCCTAAGTAACATGTAGACCTCTTGTAATATTACTAAATTCTGTGGGTTTTTTTACTTTTTATGGAAGTATGACGTAGGTGCAGAGCACTAATTTAATTAAAGCTATCTTCTTCAAGGTATGTTCATTCTGCTAAATAGTAAACTCAATCTCCCCTTTCTGCGGTCATTTCCAGAGGGATGCTGGTTTTAAAGAAGGTGAAATTCTAAGTATGCTATGTCAGCGGAATCCTGGGGTAGTCAGGCAGCATGATATATAGAAGGAACATAGGGTCTAGCACTAAAAACCCCATGTTCCTCTCTTAACTCTGGACTGTTAGCCTATTTTCTCAGTTTCCTCATCCATATACAGGGAATTAAAGAAAAACTTTATTGAACTAAGTTTTTGTGAGGCTTCTCTGAATCACTTTTGACAATTTATGAATGCATGGAGTTAATTAAAACCTTGAATCTCTAAGTAGGAACAATTTAAAATTTGTTTGTAATGTAGCAAACTAAACATATTTCTTGCAGGGGAGCCTGCATGGCTCAGACAGTTGAGCTCCTGACCTGGCTCAGGTCATGATCTTGCAGTTCACGGGTTCAAGCCCCGTGTTGGGCTCTATGCTGACAGCTCAGAGCCTGGAGCCTGTTTTGGATTCTGTGTCTACTTCTCTCTCTGCCCCTCCCCTGCTCATGCTCTGTCTCTCTCTGTCTCAAAAATAAACAAACATTAAAATAAAATTTATAAACCTATTTCTTGCAAGCTTCAGAGGGTACCACAATTCTAACATTCCAGGGGGTAGTAATTAATTCATAGATACCCTTTATTTCTACATAAATTTATACACGTTGAACCAACTGACTTTTATTACTCATTTTATATTCCAGCGGAAAACTCTCATACCTAGTCAGAACACTTTAAAAAGCTGCTAAATTTTATAATAACTAATGTAATTCCCAGTATTATTTGAAAATATTCCAATGTAATATTTCTTTTTTTAATATGAAGTTTATTGTCAAATTGGTTTCCATACAACACCCAGTGCTCATGCCAAAAGGTGCCCTCCTCAATACCCATCACCCACCCACCCTCCATCCCACCCCCCATCAACCCTCAGTTTTTTCTCAGATTTTTAAGAGTCTCTTATGCTTTGGCTCTCTCCCTCTCTTACTTCTTTTTTTTTTTTTTCTTCCTCTCCCCCATGGTCTTCTGTTAAGTTTCTCAGGATCCACATAAGAGTGAAAATATATGGTATCTGTCTTTCTCTGTATGACTTATTTCACTTAGCATAACACTCTCCAGTTCCATCCATGTTGCTACAAAAGGCCATATTTCATTCTTTCTCATTGCCACGTAGTATTCCATTGTGTATATAAACCACAATTTCTTTATCCATTCATCAGTTAATGGACATTTAGGCTCTTTCCATAATTTGGCTATTGTTGAGAGTGCTGCTATAAACATTGGGGTACAAGTGCCCCTATGCACCAGTACTCTTGTATCCCTTGGGTAAATTCCTAGCAGTGCTACTGCTGGGTCATAGGGTAGGTCTATTTTTAATTTTGTGAGGAACGTCCACACTGTTTTCCAGAGCAGCTGCACCAGTTTGCATTTCCACCAACAGTGCAAGAGGGTTCCCGTTTCTCCACATCCTCTCCAGCATCTATAGTCTCCTGATTTGTTCATTTTAGCCAGTCTAACTGGTGTGAAGTGATATCTGAATGTGGTTTTGATTTATATTTTCCTGATGAGGAGCGACGTTGAGCAACTTTTCATGTGCCTGTTGGCCATCCGGATGTCTTCTTTGGAGAAGACATGTCTATTCATGTTTTCTGCCCATTTCTTCACTGGATTATTTGTTTTTCAGGTGTGGAGTTTAATGAGCTCTTTATAGATTTTGGATACTAGCCCATTGTTCAGTATGTCATTTGCAAATATCTTTTCCCATTCCGTTGGTTGCCTTTTAGTTTTGTTGGTTGTTTCCTTTGCTGTGCAGAAGCTTTTTATCTTCATAAGGTCCCAGTAGTTCATTTTTGCTTTTAATTCCCTTGCCTTTGGGGACGTGTCAAGTAAGAGATTGCCACGACTGAGGTCAGAGAGGTCTTTTCCTGCTTTCTCCTCTAGGGTTTTGATGGTTTCCTGTCTCACATTCAGGTCCTTTATCCATTTTGAGTTTATTTTTGTGAATGGTGTGAGAAAGTGGTCTAGTTTCAACCTTCTGCATGTTGCTGTCCAGTTCTCCCAGCATCATTTGTTAAAGAGACTATCTTTTTTCCATTGGATGTTCTTTCCTGCTTTGTCAAAGATTAGTTGGCCATACGTTTGTGGGTCTAGTTCTGGGGTTTCTATTCGATTCCATTGGTCCATGTGTCTGTTTTTGTGCCAATACCATGCTGTCTTGATGATGACAGCTTTGTAGTAGAGGCTAAGGTCTGGGATTGTGATGCCTCCTGCTTTGGTCTTCTTCTTCAAAATTACTTTGGCTATTTGGGGCCTTTTGTGGTTCCATATGAATTTTAGGATTGCTTGTTCTAGTTTCGAGAAGAATGCTGGTGCAATTTTGATTGGGATTGCATTGAATGTGTAGATAGCTTTGGGTAGTATTGACATTTTGACAATATTTATTCTTCCAATCCATGAGCACGGAATGTTTTTCCATTTCTTTATATCTTCTTCAATTACCTTCATAAGCTTTCTATAGTTTTCAGCCTACAGATCTTTTACATCTTTGGTTAGATTTATTCCTAAGTATTTTATGCTTCTTGGTGCAATTGTGAATGGGATCAGTTTCTTTATTTGTCTTTCTGTTGCTTCATTATTAGTGTCTAAGAATGCAACTGATTTCTGTACATTGATTTTGTATCCTGCAACTTTGCTGAATTCATGTATCAGTTCTAGCAGACTTTTGGTGGAGTCTATCGGATTTTCCATGTATAGTATCATGTCATCTGCAAAAAGTGAAAGCTTGACTTCATCTTTGCCAATTTTGATGGCTTTGATTTCCTTTTGTTGTCTGATTGCTGATGCTAGAACTTCCAACACTATGTTAAACAACAGAGGTGAGAGTGAACATCCCTGTTGTGTTCCTGATCTCAGGGAGAAAGCTCTCAGTTTTTCCCCATTGAGGATGATGTTAGCTGTGGGCTTTTCATAAATGGCTTTTATGATGTTTAAGTATGTTCCTTCTGTCCCGACTTTCTTGAGGGTTTTTATTAAGAAAGGATGCTGAATTTTGTCAAATGCTTTTTCTGCATCGATTGACAGGATCATATGGTTCTTATCTTTTCTTTTATTAATGTGATGTATCACATTGATTGATTTGCAAATGTTGAACCAGCCCTGCAGCCCAGGAATGAATCCCACTTGATCATGGTGAATAATTCTTTTTATATGCTGTTGAATTTGATTTGCTAGTGTCTTATTGAGAATATTTGCATCCATATTCATCAGGGATATCGGCCTGTAGTTCTCTTTTTTTACTGGGTCTCTGTCTGGTTTAGGAATCAAAGTAGTGCTGGCTTCATAGAATGAGTCTGGAAGTTTTCCTTCCCTTTCTATTTTTTGGAATAGCTTGAGAAGGATAGGTATTATCTCTGCTTTAAATGTCTGGTAGAATTCCCCAGGGAAGCCATCTGGTCCTGGACTCTTATTTGTTAGGAGATTTTTGATAGCTGATTCAATTTCTTCACTGGTTATAGGTCTGTTCAAGCTTTCTATTTCTTTCTGTTTGAGTTTTGGAAGCGTGTGGGTATTTAGGAATTTGTCCATTTCTTCCAGGTTGTCCAGTTTGTTGGCCTATAATTTTTCATATTATTCCCTGATAATTGCTTGTATTTCTGAGGGACCGGTTGTAATAATTCCATTTTTAGTCATGATTTTATCTATTTGGGTCATCTCCCTTTTATTTTTGAGAAGCCTAGCTAGAAGTTTATCAGTTTTGTTTATTTTTTCAAAAAACCAACTCTTGGTTTCATTGATCTGCTCTACAGTGTTTTTAGATTCTATATTGTTTATTTCTGCTCTGATCTTTGTTATTTCTCTTCTTCTGCTGGGTTTGGGGTGTCTTTGCTGTTCTGCTTCTATTTCCTTTAGGTGTGCTGTTATATTTGGTATTTGGAATTTTTCTTGTTTCTTGAGACAGGCCTGGATTGCAATGTATTTTCCTCTCAGGACTGCCTTCGCTGCATCCCAAAGCGTTTGGATTGTTGTATTTTCATTTTCGTTTGTTTCCATATATTTTTAAATTTCTTGTCTAATTTCCTGGTTGACCCATTCATTCTTTAGTAGGGTGTTCTTTAACCTCCATGCTTTTGGAGGTTTCCAGACTTTTTTCCTGTGGTTGATTTCAAGCTTCATAGCATTGTGGTCTGAAAGTATGCATGGTATGATCTCAATTCTTGTATACTTATGAAGGGCTGTTTTGTGACCCAGTATGTGATCTATCTTGGAGAATGTTCCATGTGCACTCAAGAAGAAAGTATATTCTGCTGCTTGGGATGCAGAGTTCTAAATATATCTGTCAAGTCCATCTGATCCAATGTATCATTCAGGGCCCTTGTTTCTTTATTGATCTTGTGTCTAGATGATCTATCCATTGTTGTAAGTGGAGTGTTAAAGGCCCCTGCAATTACCACATTCTTATCAATAAGGTTGCTTATGTTTATGAGTAATTGTTTTATATATTTGGGGTCTCCCATATTTGGCACATAGACATTTTTAATTGTTAGCTCTTCCTGATGGATAGACCCTGTAATTATTATGTAATGCTCTTCTTCGTCTCTTGTTACAACCTTTAATTTAAAGTCTAGTTTGTCAGATATAAGTATGGCTACTCCAGCTTTCCTTTGACTTCCAGTAGCATGATAGTTCTCCATCCCCTCACTTACAATCTGGAGGTGTCCTCAGGTCTAAAATGAGTCTCTTGTAGACAGCAAATAGATGGGTCTTGTTTTTTTATCCATTCTGATACCCTATAAATTTTGGTTGGAGCATTTAGTCCATTTACATTCAGTGTTACTATAGAAAGATACGGGTTTAGAGTCATTGTGATGTCTGTATGTTTTATGCTTGTAGCGATGTCTCTGGTAATTTGTCTCACAGGATTCCCCTTAGGATCTCTTGTAGGGCTGGTTTAGTAGTGAGGAATTCCTTCAGTTTTTGTTTGTTTGGGAAGACCTTTATCTCTCCTTCTATTCTAAATGACAGACTTTCTGGATAAAGGATTCTCGGCTGCATATTTTTTCTGTTCATCACATTGAAGATCTCCTGCCATGCCTTTCTGGCCTGCCAAGTTTCAGTAGATAAATCCGTCACTAGTCTTATCGGTCTCCCTTTATATATTAGAGCATGTTTATCCCTAGCTGCTTTCAGAATTTTCTCTTTATCCTTGTATTTTGCCAGTTTCACTATGACATATCGTGCAGAAGACCGATTCAAGTTCAGTCTGAAGGGAGTTCTCTGTGCCTCTTGGATTTCAGTGCCTTTTTCCTTCCCTGGTTCAGGGAAGTTCTCAGCTATTATTTCTTTAAGGACACCTCAGCACCTCTCTCTCTCTTTTCCTCCTCTGGAATCCCAATTATGCGTATGTTATTACGTTTTTATCTCATCACTTATTTCTCTAATTCTCCCCTCATACTCCTGGATTTTTTAATCTTTTTCTCAGCTTCCTCTTTTTCCATAATTTTATCTTCTAATTCACCTGTTCTCTCCTCTGCCTCTTCAATCTGAGCTGTGGTAGCCTCCATTTTATTTTGCAGCTCATTTATAGCATTTTTTAGCTCCTCCTGACTGTTCCTTAGTCCCTTGATCTCTCTAGCAATAGATTCTCTGCTGCCCTCTATACTTTTTTCGAACCCAGCAGTTAATTTTATGACTATTATTTTAAATTCATTTTCGGTTATATTGTTTAAATCATTTTTTATCAGTTCGTTAGCTGTTGCTACTTCCTGGAGTTTCCCTTGAGGAGAAGTCTTCCATTTCGTCATTTTCGATAGTCCCTGGAGTGGCACAGAACTGCGGGGCTCTTCCTCTGTGCTGTCTGGAGTAACTTGCGTTGGTGGGCGGGCCACAGTCAGACCTGATGTCTGCCCCCGGCCCACTGCTGGGGCCACAGTCAGACTACTGTGTACCTTATCTCCCCCTCTCCCAGAGGAAGGACTCACTGTGGAGTGGTGTGGCCCCTGTCTGGGCTACTTGCACACTGCCAGGCTTGTGGTGCTGCTTCCATGGGATCTGGCGTATTAGCCAGGTGGATCCGCAAGGTGCACAGTGGCAGGAGGGGCAGACTCAGCTCACTTTGCCTTCAGTGGTCTGCTTCAGGAGGGGCCCTGTGGCACCAGGAGGGTGGCAGACCCTTGGAGGGATGGATCCACAGAAGCACAGCGTTGGGTGTTTGAACTGTGCAAGCAAGTTCCATGACAGGAACTGGTTCCTTTTGGGATTTTGGCTGGGGGATGGGCGAGGGAGATGGCGCTTCCCAGCACCTTTGTTCCCTACCAAGCTGAGCTCTGTCCTCCGGGGCTCAACAACTCTCCCTCCCATCGTCCTCTAGCCCTCCCACTTTCTGAGCAGAGCTGTTGACTTATAACATTCCAGATGTTAAGTCCTGCTGGCTGTCAGAACACACTCCCTCCGGCCCCTCCGCTTTTGCAAGCCAGACTCAGGGGCTCTGCCTTTGCTGGGCAGGCTGCCTCTCCACCGCCCGGCTCCCTCCTGCCAGTCCGTGTAGCACGCACTGCCTCTCTGCCCTTCCTACCCTCTTCTGTGGGCCTTTCATCTACGTTTGGCTCCGGAGAGTCCGTTCTGCTAGTCTTCTGGCGGTTTTCTGGGTTATTTAGGTAGATGTGGGTGGAATCTAAGTGATCAGCAGGATGTGGTGAGCCCAGTGTCCCCCTATGCCGCCATCTTCCCTCAAAAATGCTTTCTTCTCACCCCGTCCAGAATACAGAATTGAGTGCGGCATAAGTAGGAGCAGGAAGAGACTGGGACTCTTGAGGACACTAAGAAGATACAGATCCAACTAACGACATCACAGATTCCACTGAGAAGCCTGCCCAGGAAATTAAGTAGTGCACCTGTTGTGATGAGCACCAGGTGATGTATGGAATTGTTGAATCCCTGTATTATACACCTCTCACTTCCAGTCCGGCATTCACCAGCTCTATGCCGGTCATCACTGCCATCATTCTCTTCCTGCACTCCCCTTCCTATGCGGCCAGATCGCGGGGTGAGTGAGAAAGAATGTGACTTGGGAACGGCCAGGCAGGTGCATTACAAAGGAGGAGGGGTGCAGGATGGGCGGACAGCTTCTCTGCCATCACCAGGCCGCCACTCTCCCCACAGCTCCACGTCTCCAATGCAATATTTCTTACCAATCCCCAATTTTATTTCTAGGTGAATATGAGATAACACGCTTTATTAAAAGCACTGGATTGATATTTCAGTCTTATTGGCCCACTTGAAATCATTAACTAGGTCATCATTTTTCCAGTAACCACGTTGTTATCCCTTGTAAAAATAACTGTCATATGTGAAGATATGATCTAAATATTGCCAAAGGCAAATGAATTATTTTTGTAGATGATCATGAGATTAGACCCAAATAATGTGTAAAACAAAGCACTTATAAAAGTATTTTCACAGGAGTTACATTTCAGGCCCAAAGTTGAATGGTGGAAAGTTAGGGCCAGGGAGCATTCTGAGAACTGGCGTGCCACAGTCCCAACTACAAGTGGAGCTGCACACATTTAGGTCCTGGGAATGAGAAGAGATGGCAGCAGAGCAAGAAGTGGTGGTGAAAAGCTGAGAACACCAGCATTCAAATCTCGGCACTGGCCTTTCTGGGGCCCAAACTCTCTCTGCCTGTTTCCTCATATTCATTTTTACCATAAACTAAGAGAAGAGAGACATTGGGAGTTACTGACTTTTATCAATGGGGAACAGCAAGGATGTGCTCTTGACCTTTTGCTTTCATTAGGAGATGAAGCATCAAAGCACCTAAGTACAGGTGTGTATATAAATATTCTCCCTTTGGGGTGAGAGCCTGGAATTGGTCAGGAAGACCATGCAGATGCTGCAGTGTCCCATCTGCTAATTGCAGCATTTCAACTTCCTTTCTGTGGTCCCAGCTGTGGGGACAGCTCAGGCTGGCCCTTAGTGCATGGTTGCTTGTAGAGATGGTGTGTGGATGTGCTGGCATGCTGGGCTCGCTCACAAAACTGACCTAGCATCTATGCTCTTAGGTCTGACTCCCCAGGCATCTAGTATTCCTCTTGACAACTGTCAAGGGGGATAGAGTCATGTTTCTTGGCTGGTGTGATCAAAGAGGCTCACCCTAGATCCCTTGGTGAGTGAGCAAGGTGGAGCTATTGGCTCCAGATGGTTTATGACGTTAAACATATCAGACGAAAAGCTAATGTTTTTGTTCAGATTGCTGAACATAATGCACTTGGATAACAAATCCATTTTCTTACTGCCCTATAGATTTTCAAAGTCTAATGCACAGCACATTCTGGTGTGTGTATGTGTGTGTGCATATGTGTGTATGGAGTGCGGTGTCAGGGGTAGGCTGATAAAGAAAATTCCTAGTAATGGACGCTCTTCAGGAGCAGGCATCTGAGCCACTCATCCGCTGGCTCCAATGTTCCCACCAAGTGAAATCAGCCATAGGGCTCCAGGGTCACTCAGGCTTTCCAGGTTTAAGAAAAGTGAGACACTCATTCTGCAGAGGTTTACTGGGCACAAACCACAGTCCAGGCCCCATGCTAGGAGTTGTTGGGGAGACATATCACTACCATACACAAACTCACCGTTTCATGAAGGCAGACAGGCACACATGGAAGATGGTGGGGGGCCACGATGTCATCTGAGTTGTCCTCCCACTGCCCATTAAGTTGGCAACTGTGCAGATGGCTCATGGTTCATCTCATTTATATTTCTGAACTCTTTAACCGGTTTTAGAGTATTGACTTCTTCTAATTCATCCCCCCAAGTGAGATGGTTCAGGCTTCCATGCATTATGTGTTCAACCTCTACCAGCATATATGATTCTAGAATTAAACTGCAGAATTTAGTGTTCCAGCTGAGCTTTGTTTGTAAAGCTGAGAGTGGGACAGGGCTGGCTATGGGCAGTGGGTCCAAAGTGTTTTTTTATCTCTGACAAAATACATAAAAAGGGTGGGCTGCAGAAGCTCAGTGACAAATGGGCTTCTAAATACTGGAGGAGCATGCATCCATTTGGGTTAACTAGTTGCACTTTAAAATATGAATAACCTCCTAGAGGATTAAGCCCTACTAAGCTTGGGTCATTGCAAGTAAATAATCATCCAGCACCTCTCAGAGAGTGGATATAAATACTTTAAAATTTGGAGATTTGAAGCAGATGAATTTTGGGAGGAGGTGGCTAGCAGTTCAAAAGTGAAATATTTTGAGCAGACAGAGGGAGTCATAAAAGCAGGGAATAAATATTTTCCAAATAATTCACCGAATAGTGGTGGTTCTGTTCCTTCCTTTCTCACAGGGGCCAAGTTTGGGAATTTAACCAGTCCTGTCCTTCCCTTGCCATTCCCTAAAATCACATCGATTAGAAATGCAGTGAATTAATTATCAAATATCCCAGGGAAGGTTAGATAGGAAAGGAAAGGAAAGGAAAGGAAAGGAAAGGAAAGGAAAGGAAAGGAAAGGAAAGGAAAGGAGTGAGCATCCGTTGATTCCATCTGAATAGTCTGCATCAAGAGAATGGCCATTTTGATTGGGTGAAAAAAAGGAGGGATTTGTACAATTATCAGTTGTAGTGTTTCTCAAATTATTTTTAAATTTACATTGCAGATAAGTTAACTTTTGTAAAATACAATAAAACAAGTATCAGGAAAATGAAAGGAAATACTAAAGATACAAGTCTAGATTTTTATTAAGATTCAACAGATCCTACTTATTGTTAGTAGGACATAAAATTACATTTTGATAAATATAATCAGCACACACATAACCCTGGAAAAAGAAAACAATTACAAAACTGTACACATTCACTGAAGGTATGTATTTGTGTAGGTAATTAATCTATACTCTTGTAACCTTCTATGGTTCCACAAGTGCAACTAAATAAAATAATTCATGAGTGAAGTGATGATTCCCTATTTCAAATGCCCCTGTGCATCCTTTGAATGAATACCGCCATGTATGTTAATATGTGAAGTTTTTAGGGTGACAAACGAGCTTGTTTCTCAGTTGTTAAGTCATCTAAATTCCCAACAGTACTATTTGCAGGAGATAGTGTTTCTATCTTGTTCTATGTTTTGTTTTCATAACACTAATAGTAGAGACACCATCTCGCAGAGAAATGTTGACAGTAATTTTAATTCAAACATTTTAAATTTTGAAGGAATTTCAGTGAATTCAGGATATTCACTTTGAAGCTTTCTCCAAAATGAATCAAGTGGTACTGTATCTTCAAAATTAATCTTCAATTTTTTATCAATAGCCTGTTCCAACTATTTGCCCTATGAACTCCTAATTGATTTTAAATTATCTTTTGATGAGGGGCACCTGAGTGGCTCAGTCGGTTAAGCATTCCACTCTAGATTTTGGCTCAGGCCATGATCTTGTGGTTCATGAGTTTGAGCCCCACATTGGTCTCTGCACTGACAGTGTGGACCCTGCTTGGGATTCTCTCTCTCTCTCTCTCTCTCCCTCTCTCCCTCCCTCCCTCCCTCCCTCTCCCTGCCCTTCCCCAGTTTGCTCTCTCTCTCTCAAAGTAAATAAACTTAAAAAAATAAATTATCTTTTGATGAAAGAAATTATTCCTAATCTGTGAATTTCTTATGAGAAATTCTCTTGATAAAACAAACTCCATATCTTTTCCAACACTTGGTCGATCTTTTTAATTGTTGACATTCTAGCAGGTATGCAGTGGTAGCTCATTTGGGTTTGATTTGGATATTCCTAATTAGTCTGAACATCTTTTCATGTACATATTTTTCAACAATGTATCTTCAGTAGTTAAGTGGCCAAATATTTGGCCCACTTTTTAACTCAGTTATGTGTTTTTTTATTACTGACTTTCCGGTGTTCTTTATATACACTTGATAACAAGTCCTTGACCAGATACATGATTTACAAATATTTTCTCCAAGTCTGAGGCATATCTTAACTGTCACTTTAGAAGAATAGAAGTTCTTAATTTTCATACATCCAATGTATCAATTCATCGATGCCCCAAACCATCAGGCACACTATATTTTATATCTTTATAATTTATATTTTTGTTTATTACTTATTGCAATGAAGGAGAACACTCACCATGGGGAGCCATGGGGAGTTGGTGGGAGGGTGTTAGAAAGAACCTATTATAAGGTTGGGGCTTTAGTTGGGTAATTTTGGCTTCAGTAGGTGCAATTCTGTGATAGAATCTCTCACTCAATCTTATTGAAAAGCAGAGCAAACCAGAGCAAGGATGAAGCTGTATTTGGTAAAGGAGTAGTAATCACTCATTTTAGCTGGAAGAGATGGAGATGGTGAATATTTTGTGGGTTACACAGTGAACTTGTTTTTGTATCACTTTATCATTGTCTCAGGGCGACTTTGTTTGATGTTGGTGTTTTATGAGATTGTTTAATGTCCAACATTAACTAGTTGTGAGCATCAGGCTAGCTTTGTAGTAATACTGAAGCCCCGCTGTGTCAGAGCTGTTCCCAGATGTAAGAATCTCCTTTTTTTTTTCTTGTTTCTCTTATGGATCGTAATTTTGCTATTAAATATAAGATCCAAGGTCACAAAGATTCTCTTCTATGATTTTTTCCTGTAGAAGTTCTATGGTTTTACTTTTAGGTCAATAAACTTTGAGTTAATTTTCATAAATGATGATAGGTATAGATCAAAGTGTTTTTCCTCTTCTTTTCCTCCTCCCCCTTCTCATATTTTCCCCTTATCTCTTCATCCTTTTCCTCCTCCTTTTTGCCTATAGATATCCAATTAGTCCAGCATTGCTTATTGAAATGACTATCCTTTCTCCACTGAATGGACTTTGTCAAGAATCAATTGCCAGTACACACATGTGGGTCTGTTTTTGAAATCTCTATCTTATTTCATTGATCTACTTGTTTATTTTGATACCAAAACCACACTCTCTTGATTTCCATAGCTTTATAATGAGTCTTGAAGACTCAGTTTTGTTGTTTTCTTTTTTTTTAAGTAGGTTTGGACATTTTAGGTACTATGCATTTTCATGTGAATTTCAGAGTCAGCCTGCCAGTTTCTACAAAAAGGCATGCTGGGATTTTGATTGAGATAGATTTGGATTTATAGATCAATTCATAGATCAAAGATCTGAATCTTCTGATCCTTCAACAGAGTATGTCTCTCCATTTGTTTAGGTCTTCTCTGATTTCTCTCAGTGATGTTTGTAGTTTTAGTGTATAGGTCTTATACTTTTTTTCACATTGTCTTTAAGTTTTTCATACTTTTTGTAATATTGTAAATACTATTGTTTTTAAATTTCAATTTCCACTTGTTGCTAGTATATAGAAATGCAATTATTCATCCCTGGGTTACTTAAAGGTGTGTTAGTGTCCAAGCACTTGAGGATTTTCTAGATGCTTTTCTATTATTTTTATTTTCAATCTACTGTGGTCAGAGAACATACGTTGTATGACTTCACTCCTTGAATCTCTTAAAATTTATTGAGACTTGTTTTATGGCTCAAATATGTAGTATATCAGTAAATGCTCCATGTGCATTTGAAAAGAACGCATATTATGGCTGTTGGGTGGAATGTTCTATAAATGTCAATCAGGTCAAGTCTTACTGATTTTCAGGATACATATTCTGTTGATTGTTGGGAGAAGGGTATTGAAATCTTCATCTACAATTATAAATTTATTTAATCTTATAGTTCTATCAGTTTTTGCTTCATATATTTTGAAATTCTGTTATTAGGTACATATGTGTTTAGCAGTGTTACATCTTCTTGACCAGTGTACTTCTTTATCATTTTGAAATGGCCACCTTTTCTCCTAGTCATGTTGTTGGATATGATATCTATTTTGTCAGATATCAATATAGTCACTCTAGCTTTATTTTGACAAGGTTGAAGATGGTCTATCTCTATTTTTATCTTTTTCTTTAAAGTGAATTTTTCTATAGGCAGTATATATCTGGGTCTTCCTTTGAATATAAGTGGACTATGTTTGCCTTTTAAAAAATGTTTATTTATTATTTTGAGAGAGAGAGATAGAAAGAGAGAGCAGGGGAGGGGCAGAGAGAGAGAGAGGGAGACACAGAATCTGAAGCAGGATCCAGGCTCTGAGCTGTCAGCACAGAGCATGACACAGGGCTCGAACTCACAAATTACGAGATCATGCCCTGAGCAGAAGTTGGATGCTTAACCGACTAACCCACCAGGCGCTCCCACAATCTTTGCCTTTTAACCATGGTATTTAGATTATTAATATTTAATTAACATTAATTGATATGGTTGAGTTTAAACCTACCATCTGACTCTGTTTTGTATTTGTCTCATCTGTTTTCTGTTCCCTATTTTTTTCTTCTTTTGGATTAATAGGGTTTATAAAAGTTTTATCTCCTTTGTTGGCCACTTAGCTATATATAACTATTTGTGTTATGTAGGTGGCCACTTTGGGATTACATCTTTAGCTTATTGAAATTTTCCTTCAAGTGGTATTATACCATTTCACATGTAGTATTAGAACCTTACAAAACTACCCTTTTGTTTCTCCTCTACTGGCCTTTGTAGATTTTCTTTCTACATACACTGTAAACCTCACAATAAAGTAATATTTT
Source organism: Felis catus (assembly GCF_018350175.1). NCBI lineage: Eukaryota > Metazoa > Chordata > Mammalia > Carnivora > Felidae > Felis > Felis catus. Next base: position 59,588,946 of record NC_058370.1, read on the forward strand.
TGCTTTAAACTTTCTTGTTCTCATCACACATGCCTCCAACAAGTTTCTCTTTTCTATTCTCTTAGTGGAAATCTGTGTAAAATAAGAACAAACAGGATCTGGGATCCTTTGGTTTCATAATCTTTAGTGTATCGTCTTTTTAAAATTTTTTTTAAAAGTTTTTAAATGTTTTTTTTTTTAATTTATTTTTGACAGAGAGACAGAGCATGAGGGTGTGAGGGGCAGAGAGAGGGAGACACAGAACATGAATCAGGCTCCAAGCTGTTAGCACAGAGCTTGTCGCAGGGCTCAAACTCACCAACTGTGAAATCATGACATGAGCCTGAGCCAAGTCAGACACTCAAACAACAGTGTATCGTCTTTGTAGCACCAATGTAACTATTCAGAAGCTTTTTTCCTCCTAGTTTTCTTGTTGTTGGTTGTAAATTTGTGGAATAAGCAACTTTCAAGTGAATTGTTACTGTATAAAGAAAGTAGATAAAAAAAATTAAAAAATTAAAAAGAAAGTAGATAAAAAAAGAGTTGGGAATAGTTGAGTGTTGAGAAACAGATCAAAACCTATTTTGACTACAACTGTTACAGTAAAAAATAGAGAGCTGGGGGTGGAAATCATTCATGGAATGATTCATGGGATGGGAGGTGGTGGGATGTTGCATTTGTATTATAGGACTTGAAGATTGGCTAATGTTGTCTCCTTTTCCCTTTGGTGAATTGACCTAGTTTTCTCTCCTTGCTTGATGAGGAAGCATTTCCCCTTCCCCAAAACCAGATTTGATTAAGGTATTTTATATTTTCTTTAGTCATCCGTTTTAATGTTAAACCTCACAAACTTAAATTTAGACTTCACATAATGAACATATGGATTCTGGAATGTTGCATTTTATTGCATTCAAATACAGAGCATAAAATAAATGGTGGAACAATAAGGAGACAATAGGCTATGTGCAGTGAGTACTCTAAAAACTGGCTAATGATCACAGAAGGAACATTTAGTCCTTGCTTATATACCAATACAGCTTTTAACTCCCTCCTTCCAGCAACTTCTGTCTGCGATACTCTACGTTAGGAGACATTTAAAAAAATTATATTTCTGCTTCCTAAATCAAGGGCACAGTACAACGTCCACTTGGAAAATCCCTCCTCTCCCAACACCTAGCACGGTATTCCTTTACGTTCTCTTTTAAAACTATTCTAAATTAGAGTTCTAAAATGTTTCAGTCTAAAATTCAGAGTTCCGTTAGGAAGCTTGCTGGAGATCTGTTCAGTACCCACTTCAGGCTTCCCTGTCACTTAAGACAATTTCCTAAATCAAATTCGTGATGTGCTCGGTAACTGCCTCGGTTCTCTTTTGAATCGCGGCCACAGGTTGTCTCGGCGGCCAGGCCTCTGGGAAAGCGGGAGAGAGCTGGGCGCCCAGCCGGCCGCGGACACCTGTTCCAGGCACGGCCGCGGCTGCGGGAAGAGAGCGCGCGGCGAAGGGCACATGTAGGTGAACGCGCACGCACACACGCGCCCAGCCGCCCCGAGACGCGGAGGCGAGAGCGTTTGCAGGAAACGCGGACGTGGGGAGGGGGTCGCCGCGTTCTCACAGGGGGCCTGGGTTACATAAGCGAGCGGGGCAAGGAAGGCGCTTCGCGTGCGCGGGGGCTCGGGCCGTGCCTGTCTCGCCCCCGCCCGGGTCCGGTTGTGGTCCTGCGGGACCGGCCGCCCACGCCGCGTGGGGGACACCGCCGCAGCCTTGCGCCTGCCCGTGCCAGTGGTCGCGGTGGCCCGTAGCGGCCGTCTCCAGACGCGCGTGGCTCCCGCCGCCGCGCCCCAGGCAGCAGAGCATCCGCTTGCCTAGGCTTCTCCCGTCCGGGCCTACGGGGCCACAGGCTCGAGGCTATGAGCCCCGAGCCGGTCCCGCCGCCGCCGCCGCCGCCGCCCCAGTGTCCCGGCTGCGACTGCGGGGAGCCTTTCGCCAAGCGCCTGGAGAAGGGCGATGAGGCCTTCCGCGCCGGCGAGTATGAGATGGCCGCGGAGCTCTTCCGCTCGATGCTGGCCGGGCTGGCGCAGCCGGACCGCGGCCTGTGCCTACGGCTGGGGGACGCGCTGGCCCGTGCCGGCCGGCTCCCCGAGGCCTTGGGTGCGTTCCGCGGGGCGGCGCGGCTCGGGGCGCTGCGGCCGGAGGAGCTGGGGGAGTTGGCGGGCGGCCTCGCGCGCGCCCTGGGCCAGAGAGAGTGGCGGCTGCCGGCTGCGGGGCCGGGCCGCGCCCCCGAGGAGCCGCGTGGGGAGCAGCCGGCCTCGGCGCCCGCCGCGCCCCGTGATCTGCTGGGCTGCCCGCGCTGCCAGCGGCTGCTCCACAAGCCGGTGACCCTGCCGTGCGGGCTGACGGTGTGCAAGCGCTGCGTGGAGTCCGGCCCTGTCCGGCCGCAGGCGCGGCGAGTCAACGTGGTACTGAGCGGCCTGCTGGAGAAGTGCTTTCCGACCGAGTGCCGTGTGCGCAGGCTGGCGGGCCAGGCGCGGAGTCTGCAGCGCCAGCAGCAGCCCGAGGCCGCGCTGCTCAGGTGCGACCAGGCTCTGGATCTAGGTAAGTCGGCCTTGGGAGTTGGCCCGCCGGCCTGCCCACCTGTCGACTGCAGGGGTGGGCGTGGAGAGCTTTGTTCAGGCGTAGGGGTTATTCTCTTGATAAAGGTGGTAAGATGAACCTGCACCCAGAGTGGCTGGTGTCAGAGGGCAGGTGCGCCCCGCTGGTTGCGTCTTTTACCTCTGCAGCCGGTACCTCCGCAGCCTACCTGAGTAACCCGTAAGGCCAGGACTGTCTTTTACTCCCATCTCAGCTGTCCAGGAGTGGGAGGATGACCTAGTGTTTTTACTTGTCCAGCAGGAATGTGCAAATAACTAACACCCTAGAGGCGCACGAGGACCGTTGCCTTGTGATGTGGAAGGATTTGCTCTGGAGGTTTCAGCTAATGAATCCAGGAAGGATCGCCTTCCATTCTGCTTTTGTTACTTGTATGTTCTCTCTCAAAGGGCATTAGACGTCGTGTAATTAGCTTATTAATTACATTAAGTAGTGTGTGTGTGTGTTTAAATTTTAAAAAATAACTGAAATCTGTGACCAGCACAAAGGATCTCTGATTTCCTACCCACCCCCTACTCCAGCCCACCTGTTAAGAATATGTAATTTAAAAGACCAAATTTCCTGTCATTGTATTTGATTCCCACTGCCATATGCTCTATTGACAGTTATTGGGGTGAAGTGTGTGTGGAGGGTGATTTGGCTTCACTGTTTTTTTTACAGGTTGTATGTGATTTAAATCACTGGCCAAGAAGACTTGGTTTAATCTCTGTTACTAAGAGTCTTGTATGCTGTACTCATCCATTTTATTTTAAATTCAGAGTTAAGGTTTTCCCTTTTTGAGAGCACACCTATATCTAAGTTGGAAGATGCTTTGTTGGAGTAGAACAGTTGAATTGCTTTATGTAAAAAAAATATTGTGTACCATTTCTGCAGCCAGTATATTCCATACCTTAATATGGCTGCATGTTTCTGAACTTTTGTCCATCTTGTTCATGCACGTGCAAGGTGGAACAGCACTATCCAGTGGAAATACTGTGTAAACCACATATATGCAATTTTAAATTTCTAGTAGTCACATGTAAAAGGTAAAAAGAAGCAGATGAAATTTATCTTAACACTATTTTTTAAACCTATACATTCAAAACACTATTTCAGCATTCCTTCAATATAAAAAATGATGGAGATTTTACTTTTTTTTTTTAAACCAACCTTTCAAATGCATTATGTGTTTTACATGCACTGCCCACCCCAATTTGGGCACAAATTTTTCATCAGAAATACTTGCTTTATATTTAGATTTTTTTAATATTTAGAGTTGAAAAACTAGGTTGGCACATTGAAGTTCCAAATTAAAAGTTTTCCACTAGTCAATAGGGTATCAGGTTTCAAATTTAAATTTCAATTAATTAAAAAGTTAATAACCTTGTTCCTCTAGTCCCATTTTAGTTGCCCAGTAGCCACATGTAGCTAGTGGCAACTGTATTAGTGGAAATCCAGAACTTTTAAAAACAGCTGCTGGAAATGTAGAAGATCGCAATACCAACTGTTGGAGAAGATGGATAAAATGAGGATTATCATATATACTGCAGATCTGCGAATTGTACACCTGGAAAATTGCTTGTAGTATCTGAAAATATTAAATGTGACTTTTGGCCAAGCTGTTTCAACAAGGTGCATGTATATGCGCACCGAGAGAATTATAAGAATGTGCAAGAGTGTATATCCTTATTTAGAGATAGCCCTGAAGTAGAAGCAACCCACATGTCCAATAAGAACAGAATGAATGGCTAAGTAAGAAGAGAATAAACGCCTTTTCTAATACTATGTAGAAAGAAAGTAAACCGGCTACAGACACACACACTACAATGTGGACAAATCACAGACATAATGTTGGGTGAAAGAAGCCAAGACTCAAAGGCATTTTTATGATCTGATTCTATTTTTTTGTAAGTCCAAATATGCAAAACTATTATAGCATGTTGGAAGTAAGGGCAGTGGTTACCTCTGGGGGGGGGGGCAGGGGGGACAAAATATTGGCAGATTGAATCCAGTGATACACTTAAAACACATCATGGTCAAGTAAAATGTCATTATTTAATCATTGTCAAATGTTTAATCATTATAAATCAACCAGTGTAATTCACTGCATCTACAGAATAGAGAATGGATCTCTCAGGAAAGTTGGAATAAAAGGGAATTTCTTAATATGCTGAGTATATACAAAAATCTGTAGCAACCATTGTAATGATGAAATATTGAATGTTTTACTACTGAAGGAAAAGGTTGACAAGGGTGTTCACCTGCCATCACTGCCATTCATTCAGCATTGTATTAAGATTTTTACCTAGTACAATGAGAAAATAAAAGGTATTAAGATTGGAAAAATAAAACTTACTATTTGTAGATGACATGCTGGAGTCATAGAAACTCCAGAGGAATATTTGAACTGTTAGAAATTATAAGCAAATTATCAAGATTGTTGACTATAAGGTTAATATAGAAAGATCACTGATATATATACCTAGTAAAAAAACAGAAAGAAAGCCCATTTATATAACAAAAATTCTTTGGAGTAAATGTTGAAATATCTGAAAGTTGTTCAAGACCTCTACACTGAAAATACAAAATATTTCTGGGAGAAATTACAATTGACTTAAGTAAATGGAAACATGTTATTTTCACAGATTGAAAAACTCAGTATTGATGTCAGTTCTGTGCATATGGAACTATAGATTGAGTGCATTCTCAGTCAGAATTTTAGCTAGGGGTTTTGGTGGAAGTTGATGAATGGCCAAGGCAATAATGAAGAAAAATAACAAAGCTGGAGAACTGATACTGTAAGATACAGAGACTTACTATAATGTAGTTGCAGTAACTAGCACAGAGTTGTATTGGCCCAAGTTTAGACACATAGACACTGACTCTCACATACATGGTCACTTGGTTTGCTACAAAGATGCCAAAAGAATTCAATGAGGGAAAAAGTCTTTTAAATAGTCTAAGTCTGTTGCATATCCATTTGGTAAAAAAATGAACCTAGATGCCCACTACACACCATACATGGAAATTAGAATCCCATTATCTAAAATCATTCAATATTTTCATGATTGTTAGGCAGTTCTTTTTTTTCTTAAGACACAAAAAACATATCCATACAGGAAAGGATAGATAAATTCAATTTAAAATTAATAACTTCTCTTCCTTAGAGACCCCCCAAAGAGTGAAAAGGTGATGTGTATTTGTAATATATCCAAATGAAAATGCAAATCCAGAATGTTGAAAGAATGCCTACAGTTCAAGAGGAAAATAGGAAGTCTATCTAAATAATAGGCAGATTGAACAGATGTTTTGTAAACTGGATCTCAAATGGCAATAAATATGTGAAAGGGTGCCCAAAGTAATTACTGATCAATTGAAAATTTAAACTAAAATATTACTACATGTCTTTCAGAATGATGAAAGGGTCATGGTACCTAGTTCTGGCAAGTATTTGAAGTAATCGGGACTCTTAACATTGCTGTGGGAAGTGCAAATTGGTACAAGTTAAGTATGTTTGGGAGTACCAAGTAAGTTTAAACATAGATATAACCTCTGGCACATTTCCACTCTTGAGTATATATCAAGTAGAAATTAATGCTTATGTCCACTAAAAGTAATACACAAGAATGTTCGTTTCTAGATATATGTGCCAAAAAAACATTTAGATAACAACCCAGTGGTAGAATAAGTACATAAGTCAAGTCATACAGTGTATTATGCAACAGTTTATTAAAAAGAAAAAAACTGAGACATACAGCAATATGGAGGAATCTCACAGAATGATACTGAGTGACCTATACAAAAGAGTACATTCTATTCATATAACCCCATGATAAGTTCATAAACAGGTTTAAGTAATCTAATGATGATAGACGTCAGATGGTGGTTCCCCTCAGGAAAGGTGTACTACCTGAGAAAGTGCACGAAGTGGCCTTCTTAGTTCCTGATCTGGGTGGTGACCATTCAGGTGTGTAGGTATATAAAAGTTTAAGATACACACTTAACATTTGTGGCCTTGACTTTTGAGTCCTACATCACTTTGAACAAATAACCTCTGAGGAGAATTGCCGTTTATTCTATTTATTGGGACCACTACATAGCTGTCCTTGCTTTATGTCTCCACTCGTTCAGCTCTTTCTAAATAATACTTGGGATGCCTAGGTGGCTCAGCTGATAACGCATCCCACTCTTGATTTTGGCTCAGATCATGATCTCATTGTGAGATCGAGCCCTGAGTAGGAGTCTGTGCTGACAGTGCAGAGGCTGCTTGGGATTCTCTCTCTTTCTCTCTCTCTCTCTCTCTCTCTCTCTCTCTCTCTCTCTCTCTCTCTCTCTCTCCCTCTCCGCCCACCCCCCCCACTTCCATGCACATGCTCTCTCTCTCAAAATAAACTTAAAAAAATAAATAACACTTGTACAGTTCTCTACTTCTCACCACTGTCCGCTCATTTGACACATTTTACACCGGTAACTAGCTCCCAACACTATGACAACTCTGGGTTGGAGTTGGAGGAGACCAGCCTTAGATTAACCCTAAACACAAATGTAGAGAGTAGATTATCTCTTCTCTTCCTCACAATGCCAGGTTCTCAGACTGTACTCTTTTTGACTCATTTCCCCATACAGGGGTTAATTGATAAACCCTTTGGATATTTGTGTCAGTTTCTTGGAAGGTGCACATGTGCATTTTTCTTCCATAAGCTGTCTTCATACAAAGAATTTTAAGTTGCTTTTCTTCTTCCATTTATTTTTTTAGTGATTCCTCCATAAATTGTTCTCAGTTTTACTAAGCTTAAGGCTTAATGGTTGCGAAATGTGTAGAGATTTATTAGAAATATTTTAAAAGATTAAATTATGAAGCTCTGGCTTCATAAATAGTAGAAGTCAACAGAGAAAACAGTCTGATTCACTCAGTGTCTGGATGGGAAGTGACTTTTTTGGACTTCATTAAAAATAGCCTTTAGAATGTGTGGAGTAGAGGCTTAAATGCATTTATTAGAAAAGAATGATGAAAAACAAATGCAAATGAAGAGTGGTTTCACTGCAAAAACTTTGTCAAAATCAATTAAGGTAACACAAGTGTAAGCAAAGAGATAATGAAGAAAACATTAGTGAAACAAAAAGATTGAGTTGGTTAAGAAGTCAGAAGCTGGTTCATTACAAAGACCAACAAAAGAAACAAATGTTTGGCAAATGTAATGAAGAAAAAGCAAACCACAAACAGGAGGATCAGGAATGAAGAAGTAGCAGAATTGCAGATGTAAAGGAATATAACAGATTTTAAAGCCTATAAAAAAAGGACAGTTTTAAGGAAACTGTAAATTATCAAAATTTACCCAGGAAGAAATAAAAGCCTAACACTGACCGAAAATAAATGAAATAGAAGTGCTACTTGGAGCTTTTCTTTTGACAAACAAAACAAAACACTAAGATCAAACAAGTTTTAACAAACTTTCAAGGAAGATAAACTTTCATTTCAGATCATGGAGAGATATGGAAGATTTTTCATTGTTTTATTTTAGAATGCATGAATGGGGTAGAGGGGTAGAGGGAGAGAGAGAGTTTTACGCAGGCCCACGCTGACGTGGGGCTCAATCCCACGACCCTGGGTTCATGACCTGAGCTGAAATCAAGAGTCAGACACTCAATTGACTGAGCCACCCAGGTGCCCCACATTTAATTTTATAAGATTAATATAACCTTGATATTATAATCAGGTAAAGCCTAGGAAAAATTTTGTAGACTAGTCTTACATATATACATGGTTGCCAAAATCTTAAACTTGTATTTGAATCCAGCAATATAATAAGAGTTAAGGTCAAGATGTGCTTATTCTAAGAATATAAGGATAATTCAGTATTAGACAAATTGTTCAATGTAATTCACTGTAAGGACAGATTAAAGGAGATATATTTCATGTAATCTCCCACATGTTGAATGAGCATTCTATAAAATTCAACAGCCACTTTTTATAATGCCTATATAGAAAACTAGGAATAGGAGGGAACTTACCTAATTTGATAAATATTCTCTGTCAAGAGTTTACAATAAGCATATTTCATGTTAAAACATTATACATATCCTTTTTCAAATTCAAGAATAAGAGCAAAATGTCCGCTGTTGCTGTCTCCCCTGTTACTGCAATGTGGGAGTGAAAAGAAACACAAGAAATAAAATTTAGAATGCCACAGTCAAAGCTGATTGTTAGCATATGATATGGTTGTTTAGAAGATTCAAGTGGGAGCAAGGTGGGAGAACTTCATTCTCACACTTGCAGCAAGTGTATGTCTCAAGCTTGAACTATAGTTCTAGAAGCATTTTTTTGTTTGAGATTTCCAAAATCTCCAAAGGTTATTTCTGTATTTGATAATGCATTTAACTGTGCAGTTTGAGGAGATTTCACTTAATCTTTAGTTGGAAATGATTAATCTATAACTACATTTACTGTATAATGACATACTAAAGATATAAGAAGAATCTAATAGAATTCTGCAAATAACTCCCAAGCAATCAAATGCTCAATTAAAAATTTTATGCTTGTGGATGGACATCCATATTTTATAGTACCTATGTGTGTTTTCAAAGATGAAATATGAAAAATCTCATTACAGATCATAACCAACACATGAACATCTTCAATTTATTTTGATGATAGGGAACATTAACTTTGGATTTTAAGGAAAATGTTATCCCTTACCCAAATAATTCTGTTCCTGTACAATATCCTCAAGCTTCTAACTGGCCTGCAAAACCTAAAATACTTACTGTTTGATTTTAACAGAAAAAAGTTGTCGATCCTTAACTCTCACCAGTCAATGTTATTTTAAAGGATTCAACTTTTATTGTTAGATTCTCCTTTCTTGCCATTTCTTTCCTCTTTTTCCCATTTTTTTTCCTTGGCATACATTGCTCTATGAAACACATATGCAGTGATAACACAGTTACAAGTAGTGGCTGTAATATCTTTTTGTATGATTTGTTATGCACACTTGCTCAGTTACCTACATAAACTAAGAGGAGATGTAGTAGCATTTGCAAAGTTCCAAGTGGCTAGTTTGAGAAAGAGCCAAGGTCAAGGATTTGGAGCAAACTGAAATGGGTATTAGGTAGAGAGATGAGAACATATTTTAGGTACTGAGACTATTTCTTATCAATTAAAATGAAATGCTATAGCTGTATTACAAAGATCCTGTAATGAGTATATAGAGTGAACCAGGTCCAGCAGTATGAAAAATGGCTTTCATGAGCTCTGTCACTTTTCCATGGTACCTTGCCAAGTAAGTCAATGACTTCATATACTACATATCATAGTTCATAGAGTCACTCTTGGCCTTTGCATAGCTAGGCTCTGTCCATAGTCTCATATGAGCAGTTCTCAAGCTTGCATCTGTTTGAGGACTCTAGGGAAAAGGCAGTTATTTTTTCCCTCATTTTCCCACTTAACATACTATAGGTACAATTATGATGACAAGTCCACATCCATGCAGTTGTATAGGAAAGCAAATTATGTGCTTTATTTTTTTTAGTTTCTTAAACTATTTTATAAAATGTTTATTTGTTTTGAGAGGGAGAGAGAGAATCCCAAGCAGTCTCCATGTTAGAGTGGAGCCCAATGCATGGAGCTTGATCTCGTGACTGTGAGATCATGACCTGAGCCGAAATCAAGAGTCAGACACTTAACTGACTGAGCCACCCAGCTGCCTGTTAGTTTCTTGAGCGTGAATTTCCTTGTGTAATTTCAAAAAAATATTTTCAATCTTTTCATTTTTAATACGTAGTTATAGCATTAGGATGCTTCAGCATTTACTCAGTATTATTGCAACTTATGTTGTACCTAGTGTGTGTTCAGCGTCTTTTTCTGAGTGCATTTAAACATTTATTTATTTTTGAGAGTCAGAAACAGCAAGCTGGGGACGGACAGAGAGAGAGGGAGACACAATCTGAAGCAGGCTCCAGGCTCTAAGCTGTCAGCACAAAGATCATGAACCGTGAGATCATGACGTGAGCCAAAGTCAGACGCTTGACCGGCTGAGCCACTCAAGTGCCCCTCTGGCTACATTTTGAAGTCTTGCCAATCATCTTCTGTTTTCCTGAGAGAAGCTATGTAAAATATATTTATCAAGTTACTAAACCACATTATGATTTGAGGGAGGAAGTATTTATTTTGCCTTTATATTTACTTTCCGGTTTATTATTTTTAGTGACTTAAAGATTTGTTTTTAAATGTAATCATTTTAATTTTTTTCTATTCCCTGTGTCTTTCAGTTCCTAGAGATAATTCGTTATTGCTGCTGCGAGCAGAGTTGTATTTAACTATGAAGAACTATGAGCAGGCTCTACAGGATGCCAATGCAGTTTGTCAGAATGAACCTCTCTTGACTAAGGTATTTGTATTGGGTGGTTTTAGAGATAAGAAATGTAAGTTTATGGGATTTTCTTAAGAATAAACTAAGATGACTGTGATGAGGTACCTACACACAGTGTATATATCCATCAATAATAGCAATGTAGCAAGTCACTTCATAATAAACCAACTCAGTTTAAAAGATCAAAATGTTCCCAGCTGGATTTAATTAAGAAACACTAATTTAGATCATTCTTAGGAGATATTTAGCCGAATGATATACCTTATATACTAAATAAATACATAAACACGACGATAAAATTGGATAAATTTGTGAGTTCAGGGGAAATGTTTAAAATTATACTTTAAATAGGAAGATTGTAAAATAATCATGAATAACAGGCCCTGCTATGCAGGGGACATATAAATGTTGTTAGTGAAAGGATGAATGTTTTGTATGTATTTTGGAATAATTTTAGTGTCTGTGTTGGAAAAGTCTAATATTTCTGTGATGACACAGAATAAGCTTTGTTAATGTAATAACAATAGCTTAAGTTGCCCTTGAAGATTAAGAAGCCACATAATCAAAGTTGTAGCTTTTTTCATGAATCTCTGGAATTTTAAACCCAAAAGGGATTTTGAAGTTTTAAAGAATTTGTGATGAAATTAATACCAATTGCATACTCTATTAGCTAGTAATTAAAAATATTTTTGTCCCGCTGTATTACTTTTTATCATTTTCATTTTAGAAACATTGAAGAGGCATTAACCCAGGTTAATAGAAAAGATGCCCTTTCCTTCCATCCATCCAACCTTCTGTTCTTTAAAACAAAGTGTTTTCAGATTAGATTGAGTGTTAAATTGGAATTAGGGATGAGCCTTAGGATGGGAAATAAATGTTTATTGGACCAAGTCCAGAAATCTGTATTGTTGCTTGCTTGCTTTACTAAAGACATTTTCTCCTCCTTTTTCTGATGACTTTTCTTCTATCCCTTGATCTGTTAATCTTCTGAGCTAATTTCATCATCAGTGACTGAGCCTTAATTGTTATGAATTATAAGCTTAGTATTTCTGACTGACAGTAGACCTGTAGTACCCTGTGAAGCTAGTTTCTTCTCCACAATATTGGCCTTTCAGCTAAAAACTTGGCAGTGTGTCCGTGATAAAAGACAGACTTCATTACTACAAAGTTACATAGATAATTTTAACTGTAAGAGACCCAGCAAATGCATCATTAGCTTTTGGGATTTTGGTCTTGTCTTTAGAATTTGTTGCAAATATGTGGGCCTCAATTCTTGATAAATGCTTAGTAAAGAACAGCTTTAGCAGAAATGTACCCTGATAAATAACTTTAAGATGTGAAGGATAGAAATTTGTTTCCAGGCTAACATCATAACTAAAAGATTAGGGCAGAAGCAACATTGTTAAGTATGTTGAAAGGACTGAGGGAAGGATGAATTTGTCCAACTATGGCTGAGCTGAGATGGAAGCACTTTAGAATCAACTGAGTTTTCTGTTGCGGGCTACCAGAGCAATGTGTTTTATCCAGGCAAAACTATCCTTTCAAGCTACCAGCGATGGCCGATACTGATTCACAACTTTTGGTACAAATGGAGGTAAGTTAGTGCTAACAAAATATTTGACCACATTCAGAAATATAAATAGTCATGTGATGAGTTTGACCTTATCTAAATGGGTAAGCATACCTGTGCTTTTTAATGCTCATAGAATCCTATGCTGGTAAAACATATCTCAGTAGATTTCAAATCATTGAAATCTTGAAAAATATACTGACAATAGAATTAAAAGAGTAATCAATGATAGTAAAATATCCAGGAAATCCTTAAATATCTATTTTTTAATTAGGTCACCTTTAAACAATCCATAGAACAAAGAAGAAATCACAAGGAAACCAGGAAATATTTTGAAATCATTGATAATAAAAGCACATTATATCTAATTTGTCATATGCAGCTAAAGCCACTTTTTGAGGGAAATTTGTAACATGAATAAATTATTAGAGAAGTAAGCTCTCAAATGAGTGATCTAAGTTTCCACCTTAAAAAACTAAGAAAAGAGTAAAGTAAAACAAAGGTAAGCAGAAAGAACAAAAAAATACGTAGAAGAGATTGGAGTCGATAAATGGAAGACAAAAAACAATAAAGAAAAGTCAATGAAACAAAAACCTGTCGTTTTTGAAAAGATCAATGAAATTGATATATCTCACCAGACTAATCAGGAAGAAAGAGAGAATGCACAGATTACTAATATCATGAATGAAAGTGGAGATATCACTATAGATCCCACAGACATTAAAAGGATAAAAAAGGAACAGTTTTATGAAAACTTTGTATTAATACATTCAACAACATAGAAGAAGTTAACAAACTCCTTGAAAGACACAAACTGCCATTATTCATTCAAGAAGAAGTAGATAACTTCAATAGCCCTATCTCTATTTAGAGAAATTAAAGTTGTAGTTAATCATCTCCCCCTGCCCCACACCAAACATCAGGACTAGATGGAATTACTGTTGAATTCTATCATGTATTTAAGAAAGAAATAATACCAGCCCTTCAAAAATTCTTCTGTAAAACAGAAAACGAGGGAACACTTATTTTATGAGAACAGCATTTTTGTAATAACAAAACCAGGCAAAAATGTTAAAAACAAACTTCAAACCACTATCTCTCATTATCTCATTTGAAAATCAATTTGTATTGGCAGACTGAAAAAAAGCAATAAATGAAGCTAAAGCACTTGATAAAATTGAGCATCCTTCATGTTAAAACTTTGAATGAAATAAGAAGAGCAAGGGATTTCCTCAATCTGGTAATGAGCATCTATGAAAAACCTTACAGCAAACATCATACTTAATGGTAGGAAATGGAATGCCTTTCTTTTTTTTTTTTTTTTTAAATTTTTTTTTTCAATGTTTTTTATATTTATTTTGGGACAGAGAGAGACAGAGCATGAACGGGGGAGGGGCAGAGAGAGAGGGAGACACAGAATCGGAAACAGGCTCCAGGTTCCGAGCCATCAGCCCAGAGCCTGATGCGGGGCTCAAACTCACGGACCGCGAGATTGTGACCTGGCTGAAGTCGGACGCTTAACCGACTGCGCCACCCAGGCGCCCCGGAAATGGAATGCCTTTCTACTGAGACCAAGAAAAATAAATATGTTTGCTTTTACCACTTACCAATATGGTACTTGAGTTCCTAGCCAGGAAGGTAAAGCAAAAAAAATAATAATAATAAAAGGAAGAAATAAAAGGCATACATAATGGAAAGAAAAATGTAATACTGTCTATTCACAGTTGACATAATTGTGAGGAAATCTCAAGAAATTTATAAAAAGCTTGCAGTGTACGAGGTGAATATGCAAAAATGAAACCAATCATATTTCTACACACCAACAAGAAATAATTGTAAAAATGAAATTTTAAAAATAATATTGTTAAAATAGCTTAAAAAAACATGACATGTTTAGGGATAAAGTTAACGAAGTACCTAAAAGATCTATACACTGAAAACTATAAACCATTGCTGAGAGAAATTAAGTAGCACTTAAATAAGTATAAATACATACTAGGTTCATGGATCAGAAGACTCAATTTTAGTAAGATGACAAATTCCCCAAATAAATAGAGCTAATTTGCCAAATTCTGCAAAGAAGCCTACCAGAATTTTAATCAGGACTGTGTTGTTTTTATTTGGGGAATTTTGGGGAATTTGTCCTCAATGTATATATGTATATATGTATATATGTATGTATGTATATATGTATATATCTAATTATTCATTAGTACAAATTATATACATATGTATGTATGTGTGTATGTATGTATATGTCTGTGTGTATTTATGGAAATACAAGGGAAAGAATAGCCAAACAATTTTAAAATATAAGAATGGAGTTCCAGGAAATATACTACTTGATTCCAAGACTTTCTATAAAGCTAAAGTAATGAGAATTGTGTGATATTTGCTTAAGGATAGACATAAGATCACTAAAACAGAAGGCAGTCCAGAAATAGACCTACACATAAATGGCGAATTAGTTTTTTTACAATAGTGCAAAGATTTAGGGAAAAGATCATCTTTTCATAATTTGTAGTAAGGGGCAATTGCATATCTATTTGCAAAAGAAAAAATGAACCTCACCCCTCTCTTTACATCATATATAAAAATTAATTCAAAATGGAGCATAGCCTTAAATATATAGGCTATAACTATAGAATATCTGAAACAAAATGTAAAAATCTTTGTCACTTTTTGTTAAGCAAAGATTTCTTAGTCAAGGCAAATTGTAAAAGAAAAAGTTAGTAAATTGGTCTTCATCAAAATTGAAAACTTCTGTTCAAAAGATACTGCTATAAAAATGAAAAGGCAGAATGGGAGAACATATTTGCAAGGCATATATCTGTATATAGCATATATAAAGAATACTTACCAACTCAATAATAATTTAAATAACTCAATTAAGTAACGGGAAGGATTTTAGCAGATACTTCACCAAAGAAGACCTAGGAATATCAAGTAAACACATGAAAAGATGTTCCATATCATTAGTCATTAGGGAAATACAAATTAAAACCTCAAGGAGATACCACTCAGTACTCACTAAAATGGCTTAAATTTAAAATACTGACCATACTAAGTGAGGAGAAGGATGTCCAGCAACTAAAACTCTCACACAGTGTGTGAATGCAAAATGGTACAGTCACAACAGAAGACAGATTGGAAGTTTCTTTAAAGTTAAGTATACACTTCCTATGTGATCCAACAGTCACTCTTAGATATTTCCCAAGAAAAGTAAAAGATATTAATACAGTATTCATAGTAGCTTAATTCATAATAGTCAAAGACTGAATATAACCCATATGTTTGTCCATCAGCATGTAAATAGAGGCTATCACAAGATGGCAGACCAGGTGGTCCCAACACTTATCTCCCCCATGAAAACAACCAAAGCAATAAACAACTACAAAACAGTGAAAACTGTGGGAAAGCTCTGGACTACAGCAAAGCAGCAGCAGAAAACCTATAGAGCTCCAAAACTAAGGATGGTCACATAGAAAAGTGTAGGAAGTATTTTACTTGTATCACTACATCCCCCAGTTCAGACCAGCTCAGCACCAAGAAGGATCCCCTCAGAGGGATTTCACCGCATAGGGTAAAAAGAACAAGAGGATTCCAGCAGTCCTTGTTTTCACCAGGAACTTCTGCAGCCTTTACTACTGAGGACCCCAGAACTCTTAACCAATGGCGAACCCAGCTGATGGAACTGTCCAGAATCCTGTCTCAGGGTCTCCTTCCCAGGGCTGGAGCCATTGCTATGGTGACACTTGCCCACTGGAGCCCGAGTTATTGCTGTGCCCAGTTCTGCAGGACTGGGATGCCACAGGGCCTCACCATCTACAGGGACCAGAGCTACCTCTGTGTTGTGCCCCACCCCGCTCAGTCCTAAGCCCTGTCATTGGCCCACCATTACCAAAGCTGAGCTTCTGCTGCTCTATGCCCTGCATTCTGGGTCCTAAGTGACAGCTTTTACCTGCTATCACTGGGTCATGTTGCCTTTGCTCTGTATCCCACCCCTTTGGTCCTGAGTTGGGGGCTGTGTAGCTGCTGTTGTGCCATCACTAGGGCCACACAGCTGTTTCTGTGTGCCCTACCCCTCAGTCCTGAATAGGGATACCTCTGTGCCTTGTCATCCCTGAGCTGTGCTGCTGATGCATCTTGCTTTCCCCTTTATCCCCTTAAACTAATGTCATTATACGAGTTTCCCAGCTCCCGTTTCCATGGGTGATCTGCACACACTCTTCTTTTTTTTAATGTTTATTTAAATTTGAGAGAGAGAGAGAGAGAGAGAGAGAGAGAGAATGAGAGAAAGAGAGGGAGGGGCAGAGACAGAGGGAGACACACAGAATCTGAACCAGTCTCCAGGCTCTGAGCTGTCAGCAAAGAGCCCAATACAGGGCTGAAACTCATGAGCAGTGAGATCATGACCTGAGCTGAAGTCAGACACTTAACTAACTGAGCCACCCAGGAACCCATGCACACACTCTTACATCTCAGATACTGTCATCACAGCAAATAAGTCTGTGTCCCAGGCCATGGGCTCGGGTAGTTCTGCATGTCACTAAGCCCATGACTCCAGCTCCTTTGCTGTTCTGAATGCCAGTACATCAGAACTGTCACCAAGAGGGATCCTCTTGGCAGGGCACCTGGATGACTCAGTTGGCTAAGCGTCTGACTCTTGATCTCAGCTCAGGTCATGATTTCAGGGACATGAGTTCAAGCCCCATGTTGGGCTCTGTGATGGGCATGAAGCCTACTTAAAAAATAAATAAAGGGATCCTCTTGGCTAGAACTTAACACCCACAGACAAAGTAGAACAGGAGGATCCCAGCAGCCTTTACCAATGAGGACACCAACAGCCCCAGCCACCACTGCCATCACAGACCCCCACAGAATGCCCACAGTCTTGGCCGCTGAGGATTCCCACTGCCTTTGCCAGCATTGGACTCAGTAGACAGATCTGCATGGAGACTATGCCACTGCACCTGAGCCAGCCAGTGCCCTTGCAGCCAACTTTAGATGAAAATCTTTCCCCAACAAATACACATCATCCAGACAGAAAATCAGCAAGGAAGTAATGGACTTGGACTATACTTTAGGCCAATGAATCTGACAAACATATACAGAATATTCCACCCAAGAGCAAAAAAAATATGTATTGTTTTGAAGACCACAGAGAACATTCTCCAGGATGGATCATATGTTAGGTCACAAAACAAGTCTTAACAAATTTAAGAAGATTAAAATCTTATCAAATATCCTTTCCAAACACATTGGTTACTAGAAAAAGTAACAGGAGGAAAGCTAAAAAAAATTCACAAATACGTGGAAATGAAACAACGACTTCCAAACAACCAATGAGTCAAAGAAGAAATCAAAAGAGAAATTAAAAAAAAATCTCGAGACAAATGGAAATGGAAACACATATACCAAAATTTATGGGGGTGCAACAGAAGCAATTCTAGTAGGGAGGTTTATAGGACACCTACATTAATTAAAAAAAAAAATAAAGATCTCAAACAACTTAATCTTATTTCTCAAGTAACTATAAAAAGAACAAACTAAGCCCAAATTTAGCAGAAGGAATAAAGATTAGAGCAGAAATGAAATAGAGACTAGAAAGACAAAAGATCAATGAAACTAAGAATTGGTTTCTTGAAAAGAAAAAATTGATAAACCTTTAGGTAGACTAAGAAAAAAAAGATGACTGAAAGAAATGAAATTATAAATGGAGGAAGCATTATAACTGATGCCACAGAAATACCAAGGATCATAAAAGACTATGAATAATTATGTGCCAACAAGTTATATAACTTGGAAGAAATGGATAAATTTCTGGAAACATACAACTTATCAAGACTTAATCATGAATATCATGGTTTGTGAGATGAGCCCCGCATGAGGCTCTACATTGACAGTGTGGAACCTGCTTGAGATTCTCGCTCTTTGCCCCACCCCTGCTCTCTCTCTTTCAGAATAAATAAACATTTTTTAAAAAAAGAAATAAAACAAATGAGCAAAGAAAAAAAAGAGGTAAAGTAAAAAATGGGCTCTTGGGGGTGGCTCAGTCGGTTGAGTGCCTGACTCTTGATTTTGGCTCAGGTTGTGATACCAGTGTTGTGGGATCAAGCCCCACAACAGGCTCCAAGCTGCGCATGGAGCCTGTTTAAGATTTTCTCTCTCTCTCTCTCTCTCTCTCTCTCTCTCTCTGACCCTCTCCCCTGCTAGCACTCTCTCTCTAAAAAAATAAATAAAACAAATTTTAAAAATTGAAAAAAAAGTCTCTTAACTATAGAGAACTGATGGTTAGTGGAAGGGAGATGGGGGGGATGGATGGAAGTGATGGAGATTAAGGAATATATTTGTTGTGATGAGTACCGGCTGATGAACTGCAGAATCACTGTATTGTATACCTGAAACTAAGCTTAAACTGTATGTTAACTAACTGAAGTTTAAATAAAATTATTTTAAAAAAAAGAAAAAAAAAGACTTCATCATGAAGTAATGAAAAATCTGAACATACCAGTAATCAGCAAGGAGAATGAATCAGTAATCAAAATCTCCCAAAAAAAGCAGAGCCCAGGACAAATGGTTTCATAGATAAATTCTACCAAACATTTAAATAAGAATTAATACCAATCCTCAAAATTTTTAGAAAGAATTGAAAAAGAAGGAATACTTCCAAACTCATTTTATGAGGCCAACATTACCTTTATAGTGAATCCAGATAAGGACACTACAAGAAAATTATAGGCCAATATCCCTGATGAACATAGATGCAATAAATCCTCAACAAAATACTAGCAAAATCAAAATCAGGAACATGTTAAAAGAATATACCATGATCAAGTGGGATATATTGCTGGGATGCAAGTATGATTCCACTTCTACACATCAATCAGTGTGATATACCACATTAACAGAATGAAAGATAAAAATCATATGATCATCTCAATGGATGCAGAAAAAATATTTGACAGAATTCAATATCCTGTCATGATAAAAACTCAACAAATTAGGTATAGAAGGGATGTTCCTCAACATAGTATAGGTTATATGGGCAATCCCACAGCTAACATCATACTCAAGATTGAAAAGTTAAGTCTCTCCTCTAAGATCAGGAACAAGACAAGGATGCCCATTTTTACCACTTCTATTCGACATAATATTGGAAGTCCTCACCACAGCAATTTGGCAAGAAAAAGGAGGGAAAAAAAGGCATCCAATCAGAAAGGAAGAATTACCTGCTTGCAGATGACATGATTTTTTATATAGATAACCCTGAATATTCCACCAAAAAACTGTTGGAACTAACCAGGGAATTCTCTAAAGTTGCAGAACACAAATTAGCATTCCTATACAATAACAAGAAACTACTTGAAGAGAAATTAAAAAAAGAAATCCCATTGACAGTAGCATCTGGAATAAAAAAAATAGTTAGGAATGAATTTAACCATGAAAGTGAAAGACCCGTACACTGAAAGCCATAAGATCTTAATGAAAGAAATTGAAGATTCAAATAAATGGAAAGATATTCTGTGTTCTTAGATTGGGAGAGTTGATATTGTCAAAATATCCATACTACCCAAAGCAATCTACAGATTCAGTGCGATTCCTATCAAAATTCCAATGGGATTTTTCACAGAAATGGAAAAAACTATCCTAAAATTCATAGTGAAGCACAAAAGATCCCTAGTAGCCAAAACAATCTTGAGAAAGAACAAAGTGGGAAGCATCACACTTCCTGATTTCAAACTATATTACAAAGTTATAGCAAGCAAAACAGTGCAGTACTGGCATAAAAATAGCCACATAAACCAATGAAACAAAATTTAAAGCCCAGAAATATACCCATGCGTATGTAGTCAACTAGTCTTCTACCAGGGTGCCAAGAACACACAATGAGGAAAGGGTTTCTTCAATAAATGGTGTTAGGAAAAGCAGATCTCCATATGCAAACAAATGAAACGGGACTTCTATCTTATACCACTCACAAAAATGTACTTGAAATGGTTTAAAGACTTAAATGTAAAACCTGAAACTACGAAACTCCTAGCAAAACATAAGGAGAAAGTTCTTTGAGAGTGGTCTTGGCAATAATTTTTTTGGATATGATACTAAAAGTAGAGGTACCAAAAGCTAAAATAAACAAGTTGGGAGTGTATCAAACTAGAAGTTTCTACACAGCAAAGGAAACAATCAATAAATTGAAAAGGCAAACAGTGGAGTGGGAGACAATATTTGCAGACCATATATCTGATAATGGGCTAATATCCAAAATAGATGAAGAACTCCTACAACTCAATAGCAAAAATTGAATAGGGAGACTAAAAAATGGACAAAGGGCCTGAATAGACATTTTTCCAAAAAGATATACAAATAGTCAATAGGTACATGAAAAGGTGCTCAACATCACTCATCAAGGACATGCAAATCAAAACCACAATGAAATATCACCTTACACCTTGTTAGGATGGCTAGTATCAAAAATACTAGAGATAACTAGCAAAGATGTGGAGAAAAGGAAACGCTTGTACACTGTTAGTGGTAATGTAAATTGGTACAGCCATTATAGAAAACTGTATGCAGTTTCCCCATATAAAAAATGGAACTGCTGTGTGATTCAGCTGTCCTATTTCTGGGTATATAAAGGAAATGAAGTCAGTATCTTGAACATACCTACACTCTCATGTTCACTGCAACATTATTCACAGTAGCCAAGATATGGAAACAACCTAAGTGTGGGCGAATAACGAAGGTGAGAGGCACACCTGTGTGTGTGTGTGTGTGTGTGTGTGTGTGTGTGCACGCACACACACACACACAGGAATATTCAGCCTTAAAACAGAAGGAAATTGTGTTATTTGTAACAGTGTGGATGAACTTGGAGGGCACTGTGCTAAGTGAAGTAAACCAGATAGAGAAGACAGATACTGTGTGCTACCAGTACATGTGGAACCTAAAAAAAATAAAATCTGATTTCATAGAATAGAGTGGTGGTGATTCGCTGTTGTTTAACATAGTGTTGGAAGTTCTAGCATCAGCAATCAGACAACAAAAGGAAAGGAAATCAAAGGCATCAAAATTGGCAAAGATGAAGTCAAGCTTTACTTTTTGCAGATGACATGATATTATACATGGAAAATCCGATAGACTCCACCAAAAGTCTGCTAGAACTGATACATGAATTCAGCAAAGTCGCAGGATACAAAATCAATGTACAGAAATCAGTTGCATTCTTAGACACTAACAATGAAGCAACAGAAAGACAAATAAAGAAACTGATCCCATTCACAATTGCACCAAGAAGCATAAAATACCTAGGAATAAACCTAACCAAAGATGTAAAATATCTGTATGCTGAAAACTATAGAAAGCTTATGAAGGTAATTGAAGAAGATATAAAGAAATGGAAAGACATTCCCTGCTCATGGATTAGAAAAATAAATATTGTCAAAATGTCAATACTACCCAAAGCTATCTACACATTCAATGCAATCCCAATCAAAATTGCACCAGCATTCTTCTCGAAGCTAGAACAAGCAATCCTAAAATTCATATGGAACCACAAAAGGCCCCGAATAGCCAAAGTAATTTTGAAGAAGAAGACCAAAGCAGGAGGCATCACAATCCCAGACCTTAGCCTCTACTACAAAGCTGTCATCATCAAGACAGCATGGTATTGGCACAAAAACAGACACATAGACCAATGGAATAGAATAGAAACCCCAGAACTAGACCCACAAACGTATGGCCAACTAATCTTTGACAAAGCAGGAAAGAATATCCAATGGAAAAAAGACAGTCTCTTTAACAAATGGTGCTGGGAGAACTGGACAGCAACATGCAGAAGATTGAAACTAGACCACTTTCTCACACCATTCACAAAAATAAACTCAAAATGGATAAAGGACCTGAATGTGAGACAGGAAACCATCAAAACCCTAGAGGAGAAAGCAGGAAAATGCCTCTCTGACCTCAGTTGTAGCAATCTCTTACTCGACACATCCCCAAAGGCAAGGGAATTAAAAGCAAAAATGAACTACTGGGACCTTATGAAGATAAAAAGCTTCTGCACAGCAAAGGAAACAACCAACAAAACTAAAAGGCAACCAACGGAATGGGAAAAGATATTTGCAAATGACATATCGGACAAAGGGCTAGTATCCAAAATCTATAAAGAGCTCACCAAACTCCACACCCGAAAAACCAATAATCCAGTGAAGAAATGGGCAGAAAACATGAATAGACACTTCTCTAAAGAAGACATCCGGATGGCCAACAGGCACATGAAAAGATGCTCAACGTCGCTCCTTATCAGGGAAATACAAATCAAAACCACACTCAGATATCACCTCACGCCAGTCAGAGTTGCCAAAGTGAACAAATCAGGAGACTATAGATGCTGGAGAGGATGTGGAGAAACGGGAACCCTCTTGCACTGTTGGTGGAAATGCAAACTGGTGCAGCTGCTCTGGAAAACAGTGTGGACGTTCCTCACAAAATTAAAAATAGACCTACCCTATGACCCAGCAGTAGCACTGCTAGGAATTTACCCAAGGGATACAGGAGTACTGATGCATAGGGGCACTTGTACCCCAATGTTGATAGCAGCA
This sequence comes from Felis catus, assembly GCF_018350175.1. Classification (NCBI taxonomy): domain Eukaryota; kingdom Metazoa; phylum Chordata; class Mammalia; order Carnivora; family Felidae; genus Felis; species Felis catus. The sequence goes on from NC_058370.1 coordinate 59,612,088, forward strand.
CTCTCAACAATAGCCAAATTATGGAAAGAGCCTAAATGTCCCATCAACTGATGAATGGATAAAGAAATTGTGATTATACACAATGGAGTACTATGTGGCAATGAGAAAAAATGAAATATGGCCTTTGTAGCAACGTGGATGGAACTGGAGAGTGCAATGCTAAGTGAAATAAGCCATACAGAGAAAGACAGATACCATATGTTTTCACTCTTATGTGGATCCTGAGAAACTTACAGAAACCCATGGGGGAGGGGAAGGAAAAAAAAAGAGGTTAGAGTGGGAGAGAGCCAAAGCATAAGAGACTCTTAAAAACTGAGAACAAACTGAGGGTTGATGGGGGGGGGGTGGGAGGGAGGGGAGGGTGGGTGGTGGCTTTGAGGAGGGCACCTTTTGGGATGAGCACTGGGTGTTGTATGGAAACCAATTTGACAATAAATTCCATATATTGAAAAAAAGAAGAATAGAGTGGTGATTGCCAGTGCCTGGAGGCAGGGAAAAATGGGGAGATGTAAGTCAAAGCTACAACTATAAGAAGAACAGGTTCTGAGGATCTAATATACAGCTTGGTGACTATAGTTAGTAATACAGGATTACATACTTGAAATTTGTTAAAAGTAGATTTTAAGTGTCCTCGCTGCAAAAAAAAGAAGAAAAGGAAGAAAGAAAGAAAAGAGTTAACTATGTGAGGTGGTAGATATGTTAATTACCTTGACTGTGGGAATCATTTCACAGTGTATGTATGTATCAAATCATCATGTTGGGTGCTACGTTTTATATGTTATATTTGTTAATTGTTCTTCAATAAATCTGGATTGAAAAAACTGGATTCAGCTATCATCTGGAGGAGTTCAAATTCTTAGTTTTGGGCTATGTGACAGTATTTTTTTGTGTTTGTTTGCTTTAACTCCCACAACCTGTCATGCCTGAGACTTTTCAAGGAGATAAACAAGATGAGTTGTACTGTGCATATGACCTATCATAACTGTCCATTTGAGTAAGGTTACTGGTCAGCAAATGTCTGGTAACTTAAAAATTTCTGGTTTATTGTGCGTGATTCACTTGTCTGAATGAAGTACTATGAAATTAATAAAATTTCTTTTTAAAAATTAAAAAATTCAAATAAGCAGATTGTAGTATAATCATTCAGTGGAACCCTACATGGTGATAGGGAATAATGAAGTATCTGTCTATTCAGCAATGCGGGTGAACCTCAGAAGCATCATGTTAAGTGAAGGAAGGAACACAAAAACATGTGTGATTACATTTATATGAAATTGTCAAAAAGGCAAAACTGTAGTGACAGATCAGTTGTTCCTGAACTTAGAGAGAGGAGAGGATTGACTTCAAAGGGCATGAGGGAACTTTCTGGGGTGATGGAAATGTGCTACATCATGATTGTGGTTGTAGTTACACAGTGTATACATTTGTCAAATGTCATACATTGCACATTTAAAATTGGTAAACCCCTAGCTAGACTTCTCAAAAAGAAAAAAGATAGGAACCAAATAGATAGATAAAATCACCAATTAAAGAGGACAGATCACAACCAACACCATAGAAATAAAACAATTAGGGGCGCCTGGGTGGCGCAGTCGGTTAAGCGTCCGACTTCAGCCAGGTCACGATCTCGCGGTCCGTGAGTTCGAGCCCCGCATCAGGCTCTGGGCTGATGGTTCAGAGCCTGGAGCCTGTTTCTGATTCTGTGTCTCCCTCTCTCTCTGCCCCTCCCCTGTTCATGCTCTGTCTCTCTCTGTCCCAAAAATAAATAAACGTTGGAAAAAAATTTTTTTTTTTAAAAAAAGAAATAAAACAATTATAAGAGAATACTATGAAAAATTATATGCTAGCAAACTGGGGAATCTGGAAGAAATGAACAAATTCCTAGAATATCACAAACTACCAAAACTGGAACAGGAAGAAATAGAAAATTTGAATAGACCCATAACAAGCAAAGAAATTGAATCAGTAATCAAAAATCTCCCAACAAATGCAAACTGGTGCAGCCACTCTGGAAAACAGTGGGGAGGTTCCTCAAAAAATTGAAAATAGAACTACCCTATGACCCAGAAATAGCACTACCAGGAATTTATCCAAAGGATACAGGAGTGCTGATTTATAGGGGCACATGTACCCCAATGTTTATAGCAGCACTTTCAACAATAGCCAAATTATGGAAAGAGCCCAAATGTCCATCAACTGATGAATGGATGAAGAAGATGTGGTTTATATATATAATGGAATACTACTTGGCAATGAGAAAGAATGAAATCCTGCCATTTGCAACAACATGGATGGAACTGGAGGATATTACGCTAAATGAAATAAGTCAGTCAGAGAAAGACATATCATATGTTTTCACTCATATGTGGAACTTGAGAAACTTAACAGAAGACCATGGGAGAAAGGAAGGGAAAAAATAGTTTCAAACAGAGAGGGAGGCAAACCATAAGAGACTCTTAAATACAGAGAAAAACCTGAGGGTTGATGGGGTGGGGGGTGTGGGGGAAAGGGGAAAATTGGTGATGGGCATTGAGGAGGGCACTTGTTGGGATGAGCACTGGGTGTTGCATATAAGTGATAAATCACGGGAATCTACCCCAAAACCAAGAGCACACTGTATACACTGTATATTAGCCAACTTGACAATAAATTACATTTTTAAAAAATCTCCCAACAAATAAGAGTCCTGGGCCAGATGGCTTCCCAGGGGAGTTCTACCAGACATTTAAAGAAGAGTTAATACTTATTCTTCTCAAACTGTTCCAAAAAAAAAAAAAAGAAAGAAAGAAATGGAAGGAAAACTTCCAAACTCATTCTACGAAGCCAGCATTACCTTGATTCCAATACCTGGTAAAGGAGAATTACAGGCCAATATCTGTCCCTGATGGACCTGGATGCAAAAATTCTCAACAAGATACTAGCAAATTGAATTCAGCAGTACATTAAAAGAGTTATTCACTATGATCAAGTGGGATTTATTCCTGGGCTGCAGGGATGGCTTAATATTCACAAATCAATCAACATGATACACCACATTAATAAAAGAAAGGATATGGGGCACCTAGGTGGCTCAGTAGGTTGAGGATTGGACTTTGGCTCAGGTCATAATCTCATGGTTTGTGAGTTTGAGTCCCACATTGGGCTGTCTGCTGAACCTGCTTTAGATCCTCTGTCCTCCTCTCTCTCTGCCCCTCCCCTTCTCATGCTCTCTCTCTGAAAAGTAAATGAAAACATTTAAAAAATAAAAGAATAAGAGCCATATGATCTGGTCAATAGAGGCAGAAAGACCATTTGACAAAATACAGCACCCATTATTGGTAAAAAGTCTTAACAAAATAGGAATAGATGGAACATACCTCAACATCATAAAGGCCATACAGGAAAGGCCTGTAGATAACATCATACTCAGTGGGGAAAAACTCCTTTCCCTTATGGTCAGGAACAAGACAAGGATGCCCACTTTCAACATTACCATTTAACATAGTCCTGGACGTCCTAGCCTCAGCAATCAGACAACAAAAAGAAAGGGTATACAAATCAAGGAAGAAGGCAAACTTTTACTGTTTGCAGATGACACTGTACCTATGTAGAAAATCTGAAAGACTCCACCAAAAAATTGTTAGAACTGATACATGAATTCAGCAAAATTTTAGAATATAAAATCAATGTGCAGGAATCTGTTGCATTTCTATACACAAATAACAAAACAGAAAAATCAAGGAATTATTCCTATTTACAATTGCACCCAAACCAATAAGATACCTAAGAATAAACCTAATTAAGAGACAAAAGATCTGTACTCCAAAAACTACAGAAGACTTATGAAAGAAATTGAAGAGGACACAAAGAAATGGAAAAGCATTCCATGCTCACGGATTGGAAGAACAAACATTGTTCTAGTTGCTTGTTACCCAAAGCAACCTATGCATTTAATGCAATCAAAATACCACCAGCATTCTTTGCAGAACTAGAACAAACAATACGTTTCTATGTAAAATTTGTATGGAACCAGAAAAGACCCTGAATAGCTAAAGCAATCCTGGAAAAGAAAAAACTGGAGGCATCACAACTCTAGATTTTAAGCTATATGATAAAGCTGTAGTCATCAAGACCATATGGTATTGGCACAAAAACAGACAGATCAATAGAACAGAATAGAAAACCCAAAAATGGACCCACAGCTATATGGTCAAGTAATCATTGACAAAGCAGGAAAGAATATCTAATGGTAAAAAGACAGTCTCTTCAACAAACGGTGCTGGGAAAACTGGACAGCAACATGCAGAAGAATGAAACTGGACCACTTTCTTACACCATACACAAAAATGAATTCAAAATGGATGAAAGACCTAAATGTGAGATAGGAAACCATCAAAATCCTAGAGAACATAGGCAGCAACCTCTTTGACCTTGGCTGGAGCAACTTACTGGACACATCGCCAAAGGCAAAGGGAACAAAAACAAACATGAACTATTGGGACCTCATTAAGATAAAAAAAACTTCTGCACAATGAAGGAAACAATAAAACTAAAAGGAAGCCTACAGATTGGGAAAAGATATTTGCAAATGACACATCTGGTAATGGGTTAGTATCCAAAATTAAACTCAACACTCAAAAAACAAATAACCCGGTTAAGAAATGGACAGAAGACATGAATAGGAACTTTCCCAAAGAAGGCATCCAGATGGCTAACTGACACATGAAAAGATGCTCAACATCACTCATCATCAGGCAAATACAAATCAAAACCACAATGAGGTATCACCTCATACTGGTCAGAATGGCTAAAATTAACAACACAAGAAACAACAGGTGTTGGTGAGGATGCAGAGAAAGGGGAACCCTCTTGTACTGCTGGTAGGAATGCACATTGGTGCAGCCACTCTGGACAACAGTATGGGGGTTCCTCAAAAAACTAAAAATAGACCTACCCTACGATCCAGCAGTTGCACTATTAGGTATTTACCCAAAGGATAAAAAAATACAGATTCAGAGGAATATATGCACCCAATGTTTATAGCAGCATTATCAACAATAGCCAAACTATGAAGAGAGCCCAAAGGTCCATCAACTGATGAATGGATAAAGATGTGGTATACATCATAAACACACACACACACACACACACACACACACAATGGAATTGTATCCATACATACAGTTGTATACGTACAATGGAATATTACTCAGGCATCAAAAAGATTGAAATCTTGCCATTTGCAACAACATGCATGGAGCTAGAATGCATTTTGCTAAGTGAAATAAATCAATCAGAGAATGACAAATACCATATGATTGCACTCGCATGTGGAATTTAAGAAACCAAACAGAACATGTGGTAAGGTAGAGGAAGAGAAGAGAGGGGAACAAACCACAAGAGACTCTGAGAGAACAAACTGAAGGTTTATGGAGGTAGGTGGGTGGGAGATAAGCTAGATGGGTGATGGGTATTAATGAGGGCACTTATGATGAGCACTGAGCGTTGTATATAAGTGATGAACGACTAAATTTACTCCTGAAACCAATATTGCACTATATATTAACTAACTAAAATTTAAATTTTAAAAGTATTCATAAAAATTTGTGGATTTTATTATATATAAATTATATGTCCCTAAAACTGTGGTGGCAAGAATGTATAAGCAAGTATAAGTCTATAGCTGAAGAGAATGAGGAACATTTATGAGATTAGAAAGCTCAGAAAATGTTTGGAATGCAGGTTAATGGATGAAAGAGCAGAGGATGTTATAGTTCAATGGGAGCCGAGTTCACATCATAATATAAACTCCAGGAAGGATTCGATTTAAGCTCTTAGGAAAGGAATAAGAGAGAAGGTTTGCTTGATGGTGCCAGTTCACTCTGCCATGCAGATCAGTAGTGGAGAAAGAAAAGTCCTGGTGCCTCACCCCGACTTCCTGCAAAGAATTGCACAAACTGCCTGGGGAAAATTGTGGCTGCCAATGCATGTGACAGGTCCTTCCCCCACCCCCCAAGGAAGCCCCTCTAAATCCTGGTACATGGGGGGGCGCCTGGGTGGCTCAGTCGGTTGAGCGTCCGACTTCGGCTCAGGTCATGATCTCGCGGTCCGTGAGTTCGAGCCCCGCGTCAGGCTCTGGGCTGATGGCTCAGAGCCTGGAGCCTGTTTCCGATTCTGTGTCTCCCTCTCTCTCTGCCCCTTCCCTGCTCATGCTCTGTCTCTCTCTGTCTCAAAAATAAATAAAAACATTAAGAAAAAAAAAATTTAAATCCTGGTACATGGGGCTCCCAGCATAAGGCCTGGCTTCCCTGTCACACACCTGAAAATAAAATCTCTCAAATAGATCTCTTTTATGTAGACAAAGGACCCAAAAAAGCTTCCATTCAGCAATGAAGACTATGGAGGACGAGGGTCTGACTCAGCATAAGAGAAAAACAGTTGGAAACAGTACATCTTTCTTAAATATGAACAAAGAACCAGAGAGTAACAAGAAAAAATAAATAAGAAAAAGACTAAAGATAATATGTGAACTGATAAATTACAGTATTTATAATGATTTGAGAAAATACTGCAATTACCAAAAAAAATGCTGGTGGAAAATTCTGATCCATATTACACTTTGTTTATTTCTGTTGTAGTATTTTGTAGGCTATGCTTTGTGTTATAGATATTTCTGCTCATGTCTGTCTTACCTCACAAGTCTATATGCTCCATGAAGACAGGAACATGGTTGTGATCTGTGATTGCTGAGCGTATTTAAAGTTGGTAGATAGCCAGTTCTCTCTTAGCATGTACCTTGGAACTGCCTTGGGCTCAAATTCCTAGTCTGGTGACCCCTGTTGGCTGATTGTGGATTGTGTTTATGAGACATTTGGGTTTGCTTGGTTTCCAAGGTAGAAGAGCTAGAGCCAACCTTGATGGGTTTTTGCTTATTCTAGCTAATTTGAAAATTAAATAGTTCTAATGGTTTTTTTCAGGTCTCCTTGTATACAAGAATATAATCACACCATTTTTTAAAATGTATATTTGTTTTTTGATGAATCCAGGGGCATCATGTGAAAGCTCAGGCTCTTTCTGGATTGGGAAGAAGTAAGGAAGTGTTGAAGGAGTTTCTCTACTGCCTTGCTTTAAATCCTGAGTGTAACTCTGTGAAGAAAGAAGCACAGAAGGTGTGATTTTCTTTAAATGACTTTCTTCTTTAAGTCTCATTTATATAGCCCTTGTGTCCATGCTAGTGACTCCTGTCACATAAACAAGAAATATAATTCTTAATATTCATGACAATATGATTAAAGACACACAGGAATAATGATGAGTTTCATGTACTTGATAACTTTCATCCAGGGATAAAGCACAGTGAGATGGCTTTCGTGTAGCTCTGTTCTGCTGAAATAATGGCACGTGCTAGTGAGGGAGGGTCCATGTGTGAGACTGGAGAGGCAAAGTGAGTTTTCTTAGAGTGGTAATTTCAAGCATTATCGCTTGTATAGGAGCCCTATAAAAGACATTGTGATAATACGCAAAATATACCAGTCTAGCTGCATAGGTTGACTTGAAAGTTTTAGCAAAGCTTCACCAGAACAAGGCAGAAATATCTTCTCTCTTATTCAGGTCTTTAACCCAGTCTTCTTAGAAGTCACTGAGTCACACTTACTGTAAAAGAGCCTGTACAATAGTTACAGTCTTAGCAGGTGCAGTGACCAGAAGTTCTTGTTTTTATGTCACTGTTTCCCTATTTTAACACTATCGCTGACTTCTACCACACATTTACCTTGGAATTTCCACTTTCCAGCCTAGTTTTATTTTTGGAAGCAAGGAATAATGAATCTATTCTTCCTTCTCCATTTTAAAGCACCTTAGATATTTGAGATGGACTGTTATCTTTGTCTCAAGTCTTTCTTTGGCCTGAGCATCCTTATAAGGTAGTAAGGTTTCCTCCTTTGGATACATTTAGTGCACCCCAGCATCCAAATCTGACAACTATAGGGGGCACCTTTCACCTTCCCTTGTGTTCATTTCATGAGGCATGTTTATTTTTAGCCTAATACCATCACACCGTTGGCTCATAGTTAGACAAAACACCTACATCTTTTTTGTTTGTTTTCAGTGAGAACCTTGTAGCAATATTTTTTTTATCCTTTTATTATGCAGTCTATCCGTCTTCGCTAATGCTGTCAAGTCATCACTTACTGGTTTTGGCCGTTGTTTCAACTTGTCAAAATAACATTGAATCTTAACATTGGCTTTTCTAACTATCCCTGCCTGCTTTGTTCCACCTGCACATTTCACAAGAATGTTAAAATGCGTCTCAACTGCTTTTTACAACAGCATCATAGGAAATTCAGCTTGAGCTCAAAATTAAGCAGATGTATAAAGGTCCCAGGACCAGAGTCTAGATCTTGTGGTGCTTCTTGTCAGTCTGGTGCTGTTTCAGATATGATGTTTTTCCCTGTAGCATTCTGTCTGTGGTAGATGTCTTCTGTCTCATACAGTCCCAAAACAGTGCCTGGTGGTGCCCGTGAAACATGGTATCCTCCCAGGCAGCCTTCTGCTGCTCTAGTGAAGCCCCTCAGAGCCAGTGCTGAGGACGTTGATGTCCATGCTGAGTGCTGTTTCTTCTTGATACAGCAGTTATGGGTGTGGTTCACTGACCTGTGACATGAAGAACCATGGAGGACTCTTTATTAGGTTTCAGTCGCTGCTTTGTACTTCTCTTAAGCCCTTGGATTTCAGCTGAGTCCATGAGGATTGGCAGGACCATCGAGTGATTGGCAGTTACTTCCCCCTACCACCAAAGGCTGGTCTATGGCTCTTGAACTAGAATTACGGCCCTTCACCTTGTCTTCCTTTTATAGTTCTTTACTAGGTGGCTCTTCCAGTTCTCTTGTAAGTTGAGCAGTCCTCTAGAAATGTCTCAGTCCTGTGGGTGATCACGACTTGGATTTAATTTAGGATCCCTGCAACCTCTAGACCCCACTTCTCTCTCTTAACCATGAGACTTTAGGGGTGATTTTCTGTAGCAGATGTGTAAGGAACAGACAGAAATAGTGATGCTCATATTTTGTAGTTGGTTAGACTAAAGTGGAAAGGTACTGCTAGCCAGAATGCTTAAAGCATCGATTATGGTTTCAGAAACTTGAGTTTTAAAACATTGGCAATTGGAATATGGTAACTATTCTTTTCAATGTCTTGGATCAATTTGCCCCGTAGTTTCCTTTGGATCTTTAAGGCATACTATGTATTTTTCAAAAGTGTTTTAAAATAGATTTTTTTCTTCTTGGAAATTTTACAGGTAATGTGTGAGGTGTTGTTCCCAGCTTCAGAAAATGTGCATCAAAATTTAACACCTTCCATCCAAAGCAGAATATTGAACAGCAGGTTGAAGGCTCAGTGTGCCAGTGATATAAACACCCAGCCTCTGGAAGAAGGTGACAATGCAGGGAGTTCTAAGGTGCGAAGTGCATGTGTTTGTCAATTTTATCTTGATTAAACTTTATGTAATCCCTTAATTTTCAACATTTACAAGTTATTCAAACTGTGGTGTTATATTAGTTGGAAGTACTTCTCAAGACAGGTTCTATCTCCTCAACCTGAGAGTTGAACCTTTTAAAGGAAATTGATGGAAGTAACGAAAACGATGCAAAGAAACATGTAGAAAGAAAGATTTAGGACAGCACACATTGGGAACCCCAAGCATCAGGAGACCTGAACTTATTTTGGCTTGGAGAAAAAGAAAGCAGAGGGATGATTTGAATATATGAAGACTGATATTCAGTTGATCTGTCTCAAGGAGAATTATTCTGTATTTTACTACAGGAAGTGCAAAGCTCATCTTAGAAGTTAATAGATGAGTTTGGTGAGCTCGATGGAACTGGAGAGTGTGATGCTAAGTGAAATAAGCCATACAGAGAAAGACAGATACCATATGGTTTCACTCTTATGTGGATCCTGAGAAACTTAACAGGAACCCATGGGGGAGGGGAAGGAAAAAAAAAAAAGAGGTTAGAGTGGGAGAGAGCCAAAGCATAAGAGACTGTTAAAAACTGAGAACAAACTGAGGGTTGATGGGGGGTGGGAGGGAGGAGAGGGTGGGTGATGGGTATCGAGGAGGGCACCTTTTGGGATGAGCACTGGGTGTTGTATGGAAACCAATTTGTCAATAAATTTCATAAAAAAAAAAAAGAAGTTAATAGATGAAACCAGTCATGAATGAAGAGTACAATCCTGTTTTTTTCCAAAGATGTCTAAGAAAGGCTACTGCATGAATACTGTTTTCTCTTATTTTGTGATTTCTTTAATATTTTGGATTCTTTTTTCTTAACCAGAATCCATCTGAGAAATCCGATGTGTTCAGAAATACAAATTCTTCGGTTTTGTATTTTATACTGGGTCTGCACTTTGAGGAGGATAAAGAAGTGTTAGAAAGTATCCTTCCAGGAGCACCCAGCACTAGTTTAAAGAGACAGTTTCCAAATGATATGGAGGATGTGCATGACCTGAATGGTCCTGGGAAAATTCCCAAAAAAGGTCAGTAAACTATTTTATCATGGAGTTGTGTGACTCCAGAGTGATAGAATGTTAGCTAATATTCAATGCATTTTTTAATTTTTTTAAAATTTTTCTTAATCTTTATTTTTGAGAGAGAGAGAGAGAGAGAGAGAGAGCAAGTAGGGGAGGAACAGAGAGAGAGGGAGACACAGAATCCAAAGCAGCCTCCAGGCTCCGAGCTGTTAGCATAGAGCCTGACGCGGGGCTCGAACTCACGAACCGTGAGATCATGACACGAGCCAATGTCGGACAATTAACTGACTGAGCCACCCAGGCACCCCCAATGTTTTCTTTTTTTTAATTTTTACACAGATAGTTTAAAATTAATAATGAAAGGAATATGTCAGCTTTAAGATTATAGAACAATTTGAACGGTTAATCCCACAAGGATTTCATAGTCAAAACGAGGGAAAATTTAGTTATAACTTTAACTTTTATTCAAGTCCACTGTCCAGATAAATTATTGCTGTATATTGTTAATCAGGTTAGGAACTATTCCTTCCTAGCATGATTTGTTACATTGATGTAACACTTTTAGCCAGAGGAAATACAATTATTGCATGCTGGTATCCATATAAGCAGTGTTAATTTTAGCATTTTAAACTTTTTCAGAGGCAGATTCCTCACCTCAAAGGAATATGACCTCTAATGTAGGAGAAGGTCCAGAGCTCTCCATAGATGTAACGGACTTTGAGTGTGCCCTTTGCATGAGGTAGGATGACGTAGAATCTGTGCAACTCTTTGAAATATCCATCCTTCCTGAATTTGATATCATAAACATAATAGGCTTTTCATTATCAGAAAAATTATATATACCTTAGCAATAAATGATTTCTAAAAATTTGATAAGGAAGCTATAAATGGAAATAGATATAATTGATTTCTACAACAGTAGGGAAATTGTCTTAAGGAATTCTTAGAAAATAGATTATTTGAAAATCTCTTCTGGACAATTTTTGGCTAAAAACTCAGATATATTTTCCAGGTTGCTCTTTGAGCCTGTGACTACGCCATGTGGACATACATTTTGCCTAAAATGCCTTGAGCGCTGCCTTGACCATGCCCCGCATTGTCCGTTGTGCAAAGAAAAACTTTCAGAAGTAAGTATTTCTTCTGAAATAAGAAGACTGTTCGGCCCCTCTTCTTACCCCTCAGCAGGTGCTCATTTCTTGGGTTGGCTTTGTTTTGACTACCCATTTATTAAAGAAAGGTGGATTTCTCCAGTCAGAGATAGGTCTTTTTCCTATTGGATTTCTCAAAAGATACACAGAGGAAGTTTAGATACAGAACCCATTAAACTTCAGGGAAATTTTCAGGCATGAGTATCGAAAACAGGTAACATAATTGGAGCTCTTACTATGCGTTAATTATAAATAATTGAGATAACATTGCTGAGTCCTTACCCTATGTTAATCATAAAGGGTTGAGGTAACATAATGGCATACTTAATATGTGCCAAGGATTCAGTCCTTTACTTCATCTCAAGGTGAAGTCATATTATAGTACTTAGTTTTTCTTAGGATCGAAGACTTGATCATTTTTGATACTGGGAAATCCCTTTGGTGCCCTGTCAGTTGCATCTTTTGTCTGAAATCAAAGCCAGTAATACATAAGTTTCCATGAAGGGAAGCTGCTTAGTTATGTCTAACTCAAAAATAAACTGTTTAAATCCATACCATAGGTATGGTAAATACAATAAACAACACTTAAAAGCTTTTAAAAGCTTTCTGATCAACTTTGCACATCATGACTCTGTCAACTATGTGGGCTCTGGTACTTTTGGTGCCACTAACTTTCCACGAAGCAAGTTATTTAACTTCTGGGAGGGCAGTTACCTGTAAAATGATACTACAGATATTTGCCTTAATTACTTCTAGAGATCAAACTCACTCAATGCATTTTAAATACGGTCAAGTGTTTTTTTAAAAAAAACAAATATACAGGAAAATTTATTTTTGAATTTGATATGGTACAGGAGATATCATACTTACATGAGTTTTTAAGTAATTGTGACTTAGTTTACTGCCAAAACTATAATTGAGACCTTTCTAGAGCATTATCTGTACATAGTTTCTTTTAATTGCATACATCCTGAATCTTTCTAAGTTACTTAGGGAGAGCCTGAATAATCATGAATATCATTCATTGTACCATGCACCATGTGTCCTGATGGTGGATGCTTTTTGAGTCTTTGTAGCAGTTTCCTTCAGCTGTTCCTGTGCAGGTCTACTCCACAGTATTTGCTCTCTCTTCTTGCTAACAGTGGGTAGCATCTGGCCCACTGCCTTGTTGTACCCATGCTTGCTTGTCTGGACCGGTGGACCTGGAGGCAGCTTTCTTATTCTCAGAGAGTAAGATGCATGTCTTTATGACCACTGTTTGTAACACAGACCCTTCATTCATGTCTGCGTTCAGTGCTATTTGGTTAGGGGGCTGTGTGATGAACCAGTGCATTGAGGTTGGCACTATAATATAAGCTCCTTAGGGACAGAGATGACTTCTGTCTTGTTTTCACTCTACCTCCAGAGACCAGAACGTGTACTAAAGGTTCAGCAAGTCCATGTTGAATCAATGATTAAATGAGTGAATGAATGAATGGCTAAGTGCAAGTTCTGTGTAGATTGCCGGTGTTCCAGAAATTAGAATATAATAAAACAAACTAAAATAATAATAATTTGATCTTTCTTCAATGCAGAAATACTTTCATGAGGTTAGACTTTTTCACATGCGTTATTATAAACACGAATTGTCAATTATCTGTGTATGTGCCGAAGTCTTGGTTGACATAAAGCCAAGTGAAGCAAATTTTATTGTATTACTCTTCAATAAAATGATACCCTAAAAGAACAGTATAAAATACTGATGTCATTAATAATACTAGTTGTGAATTAAGTGAAACTTGTTTCTGCTAGTTACTCCGTTACTGAGGGTCTCAAACACAGTTGCTGTTTCCCAAAGTTGAACTTCTAGTTCTTAGTGGGTTATAGCAACACATGTAGCTTGCTTCATATACTTTGTTTCATGTAGCTTGCAGCCCAGAAATGCAGCAAGTTAACAAAGAAACAATAGGACATTGAAACCTACTGGCCCTGGGGTCCTAGCTGTGCCACTGTCACTCTACACTAGTCCCTTAACCTTTCTGAGACCCATCTGCTGTATTAGTGCATTGTAGATGGTGCCTGTGGGACAGTGCTGTTTTAAGGCCTAACTTAATTTATATGAAGCATCTTCAGCTGGTACCTGATATGTATTCAAATGTTATTGAAAAAGAACTGTTGTTTGCAAATTCATGTGTCTAAGATAAAAGCAGTGCACGCACAGACACAGAATGATAGATCTTCAGCTACGTGTAACTCTTTCACCCACTGATCCTAGCACATTTTAATTCAGTTTCCACCTATTTTCCTTCATATCCAGCTGTAATTCCTTGGTCTGTCAGTTCCTTTCCCAATCCAAATAAAGTCAACTTTGCTTCTTGCACATGTCCATATAAATAACAAAGCAGAGCTAGAGAAAAGCCACAAAATTGGTAAGATTGGTTTCAGTTTAAATTCACAATCTTAAATCTTAGACTGAAAACATTAGTACTCATCCTTACTATGCTTCTCTAGTAGCTTCAATTTTCTACTTTCCCGGATGAGTATTTCCTGTTTCTCTTCTTTGACAACATATCTACTCACTTCCTCTCCCCTCCCTGACATTATGATACGTGATTGAGAATACAGAAGCCAACTCACTAATCCTTCCTCTGGGTGAACACCTTCTCCTGCCGTTTTCTCAGAGGGGAGGAACTGCCCTGCCCCTCTCCATATCCCAGACTGGCTGACCTCCAAGATCTTTATCCCCATCCTTTTGTCTTCCCAAAGACTGCACCCCTCTACCTTGTTGTCGACCTTTCCTACTGGGAGAAGAGTGCTTTGTCCTTTGGAATTAATTGCCATGTGGTATTAATATTGCCTTTTGTTACAGTTGTTGGCAAGCAGAAATTTTAATATAACTAGTCTGGCCGAAGAATTAATATTTCGATATTTGTCAGATGAACTCTCTGATAGAAAGAGAATTTATGATGAAGAAATGACAGAATTGTCAAAGTAAGTCCTCGTGTTGTATATACTTGGTCTTGAGTTCAGATTAAAGAAGGAAATCCTTGTTAACTTAATAGCTTTATCTCAGGTGTTTTTTTTTCCTCCTTGGCAGAGAAATTAGAAATCCCACAAATAGAAAAAAATTAATTACAGAGACTTATAGAAATTTAATTGGGATTATAAGAACTACTTCAAAGGTGTGGCTTCATAAAAAGTATGTAGTTGCTTTTTGTATCTGAATAAGTGGTACTGAATTTTTCAGAATTGAAAGGTACGGTATATAGAAACAGAAGGGAGAGCAGGATTACCATTCAAAATAGGCTTGACAGTTTTTTTTATCTTTTAAAGTGAGCAGAGTTCTGTGTTGTAGCAACTTTTAACGATTGAGGTCTTAAAATTCTGCTACTCTTTTTTATTTAGAACTTACTACTTTTGACTACTATGTAGTTTATGCTTTCATCAGAACTTTTTTCTCTTTTTCTTATTTGTTTTTATTGAGGTGTAATTGGCACATAACATTACATTAATTTCAGGTATGTAACATAATGCTTTGATATTTATGTATATTGCAAAATGATCACCACAGTAAGGCTTAATGTCTATCGCTATACATAGTTAATTTTTTTTTCTTGTGGTGAGCACTTTTAAGATTGATTTTCTTAGCAACTTCCAAATATACAATGCAGTATTATTAACTGTAGTCACAATGCTTGGCATTACATCCCCAGGACTTACTTATTATGCAACTGGAAACTTGTATCTTTGACCCCTTCACCCATTGCCCGCCTCCCCCCCGATCCCAGCCTCTTGACAACCACCAATCTTTTGTCTGTATCTATGAACTTGGTGTTGTTTGTTTGTTTTTAAGATTCCACGTGTATGTGAGGTCTTGTGGTATTCATTTTTCTCTGACTTCTGTTTTTCTGTTTAAAATGTTTACTTATTTATTTTGAAAGAGAGAAAGAGGAAGAGAGAGAACCCCAAGCAGGCTGTTTGCTGTCAGCGTAGAGCCTGACATGGGGCTTGATCTCACAAACGATGAGATCGTGACCTGAGCTGAAATCAAGAGTTGGACACTTATTTCACTTATGATGGTGCCCTCAAGGTCATCAGAATTTTTTTATAGGAGTCATAAGCTATAACTTTTCTAAGAAAACTAATACAATATAGTTTGTTCTAGCTCATCAAATTAAGTAAGAAAGGCTTGGCAGCAAGCCTGGTGAGTTGAAAACTTTCTCATGTGGTGGGCTTTCTTTTCCCACTAAAGACTGAGGAAGGGAGTGCCTGGGTGGCTCAATCAGTTAAGCATCCGACTTCAGTTCAGGTCATGATCTCATGGTTCGTGTGTTTGAGCCCCACTTTGGATTCCGTGCTGACAGCTCAGAGGCTGGAGCTTGCTGCGGATTCTGTGTCTCCCTCTCTCTCTGCCCCTCTCCCACTCATGTTCTCATTCTCTCTCTCTTTCTCCCCCTCCCTCCTTCCCTCTCTCTCCTTCCCTCTCTCTCAAAAATAAATAAACATTAAGAAAATTTTTACAAATATAATAGAGACAGAAGCAGGCTTCAGGGTTTTATTTTGTAAATGAGAGAATTGAGGTTAGCTAGCTTTTGCTATTTTACAGTGACTAATACTCCCTTCTGTTTCTGACAGCTCCCACTTCTAAGTTAACATTTTTCCTCACCCCACAGTCTGACCAGAGATGTCCCCATCTTTGTGTGTGCCATGGCCTTCCCCACCGTCCCATGTCCACTGCATGTGTTTGAGCCCCGCTATCGGCTTATGATAAGAAGATGCATGGAAACTGGCACCAAACGGTTTGGCATGTGTTTATCTGCTGAACACGCAGGGTAAGAATTGCCAACGTTCAGAGGGTCCTGAATAAATGCATAACCTGTTGTTTTTCTTGAAGAACAATTTAAGGTGATGTTGAAAAATTCTGGTGGCTTCCATCACATAACAAAGTATAAATCCAAGGCCATCCATGATGTGATCCCAGCTTTCCTTCTAGCCTCATCTCCTACTTCTTTCTTTCAGACATAATATTTGCTAGTCCATTACCATATTATTTGCTTTTCTGTAAATATACTTCATATCCATACTTCCATGCTTCTGCCTATAAGTCTTTTGTAGTTCATCATCATACAAACAAATCCAGTCTAACTTTTTAAGATCCAGAAATTTGCTACGTAGGAGCACCTGGGTGGTTTAGTCGGTTGAGTGTCCAACTCTTGATCTCAGCTTAGGTCTTGACCTCAGGGTTGTGAGTTCAAGCCCTGCATTGAGCTCTGCATGGGCATGAAGCCTACTTATAGGCAGGTAGTTAGGAGATAGATAGATACATACGTACATACATGCATACTTACATACATATGTACGTACATCTTCCGTGAAACCTCCACCTATACAGCCAGACAAATTTCAGTCTTATAAAAACCCACAGCTCTTAGTTTTGACCTCTCCTCATTTTACATCACTTGTGTAGGGAAGGTGTTCCAAATCGACAGGCAGCTCCTTTCCATGGGCTGCTCTGAGGACTCTGGGAAGGAGACTCCCAACAGATGGGAAGGAATCCCATCTGTTGGCTTCCTTATCCCCTAGGACTTTGTCATTACTGCATGGTCATGATGAGGTCTCTACATGTAAGTTCTAGCTGGTAGAAGAGGCACAGGTGCTCTGAAAGGATTTGAAGAAAAGGGGTACTCATCACTATTGTTCATACCTAGTGCAAAGGAGGCTGGGAAATGTAGCCCATCCATGTGCCCAGGAAGAAAAGGAGAGTGGATACATAGGACCATCCACTAGCTTCCATAATATATACCTAGGAACAGATCTTTTTAAAGATATGTGTAGCACCTTTATGGAAAAAATTCTACAGCTTTATTGAAAAATTTTCAAGAAGGCCTAAATAAACAGAAGTACCATATCCATGGATGGATGCATAGATTCAATGTCATAGTAGAAATGCCAGTTTTACTCAAATTAGTCTCTAAATCTAAAGTAGTTTCAGTCAACATTCCAAGAGGACTTTTTCATGGACTTGTTCAAGCTGACTTTAGAATTATTATGGAAAATCAAAAGACCAAGACCATGATAGTTTTGAAGAAATCAGCTGAGCAAGATGGGAGAACCCTCCCATCTTGTAAATCCTAGTGAGTAGACCATTACAGTATATGGAGATAAGAAACAGATCATTCATATTTGGACCCATATTTAGATATAATTATGTGAGAAAAAGCAAGCCACTCTTTTTTTTTTATTTGACATTTATTTATTTTTGAGACATAGAGAGACAGAGCATGAACAGGGGAGGGTCAGAGAGAGAGAGGGAGACACAGAATCTGAAACAGCCTCCAGGCTCTGAGCTGTCAGCACAGAGCCCGATGCGGGGCTTGAACTCACGGAGTGTGAGATCATGACCTGAGCCGAAGTCGGTCGCCCAACCGACTGAGCCACCCAGGCGCCCCAAGCCACTCACTTTTAAAAGGTGCTCAGAAAATTAGTGGGCAGTCCAAATGTGGAAAATAATCTCTTCTCTGCCTTGCACTGTACACACAAAGTAACACATGTTATTTACATTCTCAATGTGAAAAACAACATATAAAAATTTTAAGAGAAAATGTTGGAGACTATAATTAGGAAAAGACCTTTTTTTACACAAGATGCTGAGAGCACATAACATGAAGGAAGAGATTAATAAATTTGAATATGTTAAAATTCATCAAAATCAGCAAAAGCAAAGTGATAAAACATCCAGAAGTTCTGCTTCCACTGAGGATATAGAACACTAAGAAGTGAATTATTGCATATAAAGTATAGGACATGAGTCTCTTGAACCTTGCTCTGGTGAGCAGAAGTTGCTCAGGGGAAGTGAGGAAAGGTAAGTCTATCCAGGGAGAGAGTAAACAAAAGTGTGGCTCATCTGTGGCAGAGCCTAGAAGGAGACCTGCAGGTGTGTAGGAGGAATTCAGCTAGATTTTGGGGACCAACTTCTAATGGCCTCATGTGGACAAGCACGAGAGTCCAGAAAACCCTGGGAGTTTCAGGCACAAGGGGAGTTTGCATCCACTCACAAATTCTTGTCCACATACAAGACAGGATGGCTCATTGGAGAGACAAGTTCTGCAGCTGAGACGAGCTTTGGAAGAGCTGCTATTGGAAGACATTTGTCTGCTGATAGTTGGGGCAGCAAGTCCTCTCTTGAAAGGGATCTTCAGGGCACCTCCGTCCATGCCACAGCTATGGATAAGATAGCCGGGTTAGATAAGCAAGAAGAGATCGTTTTATTAGAGATTCAAGTAGAGGTGTCCAGCCTTACAGGCATGTGACTTGGGAACCATCACTCATTGTTAGTTTGAAGGCATGTAGTGAAGTTGTTCATTCACCTTAGAATTGGGTAGCCTTGGGTTCAGATCTCAGGTCTGAATCTTACTGTGGCCTTATAGAAGTTGTTTGATTTTTCTAAGCCTTTTCTAAGCCTTTCTGTTTTTGTGCTTGAATGAGCACATATTATAAATTGCTCCTAATAGTGCATGACACATAGTAGGCACAATCAGTGTCCTCAGGATACAGATGATAGTTCAAAAGGGTGAGAGTGGGTAAGGTCACACAGGAGAGCTTTGGAGTGAAGATGCCATTGTGGGTGGCCCTGGTGTTTAAGGGACATGTGGAGGAGCCAAGCTGTGAAGGGGTGCACTGTTCGGGGAGGGCAACTGAGAGCAGCAGTGGGTGTTAGGTCAGTGACAGATCAGTAGAGGATATAAGTAGCAGATGGGGTCATGCCAGAGTCATTTGTGACTTCCACTGGGGTTGTTTCGGTGAAACGGAGGCCTGATGGGGAGGTAGGAGATGGAAGGCAGTGACTGTAGATGACTTCCCATAGTAGTTTGTTGGGGAAGATAGAGTTGGCCAGCATCAGTGGAAATGAGAGAGGAGGGAGCAGAATCTGTGAGTAGCGTGGGGGCCCAGGCATACTTTGTGCTCTCTGTACCCCCTGCTGGTGCCCGGGCCAAGGGGACTGAGGATCCTGTCTCTCTCCACCTTTTAGGTCCTTCCAAAGCACTAGCTTATTTCAACTACTGAGGCAAGGGCCCTTTCCCCTCCACCTCTCCCTCAGTGGCCTTGCACACCAGTGTGTTTTGCATTTAACAGAAGGAATCATCTGCAGGTATCTCTTAGAGAAAACAAGCTTGCTGGTCCCATGCAGAGACACCATTTGTTTTGTTTGGACCTCCTGCGTTTTTAAAATCACGTTTTTTTCTCCCGCCTGTCCTGTCAGAATTTCAGAGTACGGCTGCATGCTGGAGATTAAGGATGTCAGAACATTTCCTGATGGGAGTTCAGTTGTGGATGCCATTGGAATTAGTCGGTTCAGAGTTCTAAGCCATCGTCACAGAGATGGCTATAACACAGCCGACATTGAATATCTCGAAGATGAAAAGGTGAGGTTTATTTTCCTGGCGTGTGTTTAGAGGGCCATCGAGTCAATACTGTAGACTTGTCCAGGCCACGCAATCTTGGTTGCAACTCCTCAGCTATGCTCTTATAGCCCAGAGGCAGCCATAGACAATATGTAAATGAGTTGGCATGACTGGTTTCCAATAAAATGCTGCTTACATATGGAGTGAACAGGATTTAATTTGTGAGTAGTAGTCCATCCCTGTTCTAGATACTGGTATTAGTTCAGAATGAGATATAAAAAGTAGCATTTAAAAATACCTTCTAAAAGCAGTGTGGAAGTTCCTCAGAAAATTAAAAATAGACCTACCCTATGACCCAGCAATAGCACTGCTAGGAATTTACCCAAGGGATACAGGAGTACTGATGCATAGGGGCACCTGTACCCCAATGTTTATAGCAGCACTCTCAACAATAGCCAAATTATGGAAAGAGCCTAAATGTCCATCAACTGATGAATGGATAAAGAAATTGTGGTTTATATACACAATGGAATACTATGTGGCAATGAGAAAGAATGAAATATGGCCTTTTGTAGCAACGTGGATGGAACTGGAGAGTGTGATGTTAAGTGAAATAAGCCATACAGAGAAAGACAGATACCATATGGTTTCACTCTTATGTGGATCCTGAGAAACTTAACAGAAACCCATGGGGGAGGGGAAGGAAAAAAAAAAAAAAAAAGAGGTTAGAGTGGGAGAGAGCCAAAGCATAAGAGACTCTTAAAAACAGAACAAACTGAGGGTTGATGGGGGGTGGGAGGGAGGGGAGGGTGGGTGATGGGTATTGAGGAGGGCACCTTTTGGGATGAGCACTGGGTGTTGTATGGAAACAAATTTGACAATAAATTTCATATATTGAAAAAAATAAAAAAAACTGATGTCTTTATAAAAAAAAATAAAAAAAATAAAAATACCTTCTAAAGCTAAATATAAAAGGTTTGGCTCTCTTACCCCTTAAGAATTATTTATATGCCTAATAGAAATAAAAGAACCCATGTTTTGACAAATTAACAAAATGTTTTGAAGGGATTCTCAAAAGATGTGTACAAAGATGTCTCTAGCAGTCTTACTCATTAATGGCCACAAACAAGAAATAGTGCAGATACTCATCAACAGGGGAATGGATAAACAAATTGTAGTACATTTATACAATGGAATACTACTTGGCAATAAAAAGGAAGGAGCTAATGATACACAAAACCATATGAAAGAATCTCCTAGATCTCTCAACAAACACATCTCTCAACATCCTGCTAAGCTGGGGAAGCCAGATGCACAACCACGTGTGCTGTGTGGCTCCATTTATATGCTTCCAAGACCAGGCATCACCTGTCTCTGGTTTTGGAGGGCAGAGACAGGCTGGGGTGAGGGTTTGTAACTGACCAGAGGAGGGTGTAGGGCCATTGTGGGCCATGGAAATGTTCTCTGTCCTGTTTAGGATGGTGATTCTACTGGTGTGTGTGGCTGGCAAAACTCTGAGCCAGCCAGTGAGATCTGTGCATTTTCTGTACGTAAATTATCCTGCAACAAAAACATTACAACTGTTTAGAAGGAGGGAATCCTTGGAATTACTGTATTCCTCTTTTGAATTCTGTCCTTCACATTTAGAACCACACCATGGTTCTCACCGTGGCGAGTGAGAGTCTTTAGCTGTCTGACATCACACTGGAAGTCGCTTTGGGGACAGTGCTGTACATTTGTGACGCCCATCAGGAGACCCACACCCACACTGCCAGCACTGCCCCCTTTCTAGCTGCTGTTTCTGGTCATCCTAGGCACAGGGCTGTACAGCTCAGAGGAGCCAAGGACAGCAAGTCAACCCCAGCATCTCAGGAGCAGGGAGTGGGTTTAAAGGATCGGACTGAATGTGATTGTTCTCTGCTGCCTGGGTAACAAATCTGATGGAAGAGTTTACTGACTGTTGTGGATGGCAGTTTTTAGTGGTGTTTGTATTTATTTCAAAACAAGAGCTTACCTAACTACAAATAAAATAATTTTGGTGTTTTTTTTAAAAGAAAACCCTCTACTACATAGGAATATTTGATTTGTATAAATCAAATTGAGAATGGTTGCATGCATTATAATCTAATTCCTCAGTTTACCCTAGTTTTCAGAGATCCTTGAATTTTATAACCAGAAAGGACCTGAATGGTTTATTCCCATTTTGTAGATGAGAAAACTCTACCCTCAGGAGGCTGTGTGATTGGCTCATGAGAATCAGCAGTGAAGCCAGAACAAACCTGGGTCCCTCGGTCCCCAGCCCAAGCTTTTCCCACTCAGGTGTTCCTCAATAGGGGTGGGATATACTTAAAATAGTGACTTGGCTGTGAGATAGGCACCCAGCAGTAAAGCATGATACATCTAAGGTATCAGGGCTTACTGCTGCTTAAGGCTAATACAGTGATACAGGGTAGCTGTCATGTTTTCTGGAATATAGTTTGGTGATATGGAATATAATTTTTTAAATGTCTCACTCTTTGACTTGGCAATTCTGCTTCTAGGAAACTGTCCTGAGGGAATGACAGCCCCTTCTATCACCACCACTGACAAAAAACAAACCACTTTTGCATAAATATTTATGTTACTGTGTAATATTAAAGTCTATTTTATCTTAATGGTGGAGTAAGTTATAGTATATCTCTACATGTAGCCATTGAAAATGATTCATAGTAACATGGCATATATGTTTGTGTTGTTAAGAGAAAAATCGGGATGTTATGGATAGACAGGATAGGTAGATCTTCACTGTATAAAAAAAGTACAAATTTCTATGTTGAGCATATATCATGTTTATAAAACACTGATGAATTATCTGAATACTAAATGTCCCAGCTCCACTTACCAAATACGGCAGATGATCACTATATTTCGTGTGCTAATAATGAATTGCTAAAATGGTCATCCCTCTTTCCTTGATCAGGTGGAAGGAACAGAGTATGAAGAACTTACCAGTCTTCATGATTCAGTATATCAGCAGTCAGTTTCCTGGTTTACTTCACTTCAGGATCACATGAAAGAACAAATCTTAAGCCATTTTGGGTTGATGCCAGACAGGGAGTCTGAGCCTCAGGTATATTCTCCTTACTTCTTTTAGAATGCTATTATTATTTCCTGCTATATGTTAAGACACATTATTCTGAAGGAAAATTTGCCCGTGCTGTGCTGTGTACTCCATTGTGATCACTCATGAACGGGTTCATTTGTCAACAGCCCAAAGAATCACCTAATGTAGTAGCATGTGCCTTTTGGAGCAAAACAACCAATGCTTTTTGATTAATAATGTGTGAAGGTCATTTCTTTTCTATCAGAAATCAGTTTATTCTGACTGGCTGTTGGCTTTGGTACTTTTACTTCTCTCACCCACTGTTTAAATCAGCTGTTTCAATCTTACGACTTAGTAATAATTTGTGTGTATTGGCATGAACAGTCCATAGTTTGCGCATACTGTTGCCTTGTGCCTAATCAACAGATGTTGAATAAATGCAGAGAAAATCTAACTCCTGTTAAATTAGGAGTCTTCCTTGCCCTCTATATCCAGTCAGGCTTTCTCTGTGTTCCGCCCGCGTGCTTTCAGTGAACTTGGCTCTGCAAGCAGGGCGTGGCTTCGGGCTGTGAAGCGCTTCTAAGTGTACATGAATCCTTTCTTCCTCCTCCGGGTGACAGAGCCAGGCAGGGATGGCTTAGGCCTATGACAGAGTATAAAGTTCCTTCTGTACAAACTCACCTGTCTTGTGGAGAAAGCAGTATCCGGGACCAGCTCTCAGCAGGTTTGGGGAAAGATGAAATGTACTTTGTATTTTTCCCATCCACTGTTACACTCTTCTTCTATCTCTGGCCGACTTCTGTCTTTTACCCCCACCTGAGTTATGTCTTTTCCAAACTCAAGACCAGCCTTTAAGCCAAAAACTGCCTCAGTGTTACTCCTAATTTTCCAATAGAAGCTTCCACATCCTAAGCTAAAGTGACTTCAGAGTCCACCCTCTCTAGTTCCCAGTTGGATTCTGTATTCCTTTAGGGGTAGGATTGGAGGAGAATCCAAGATGGGAAGCCAGGCAGCCTAGATATCTTGGTTCTTAATGCAAGGAATACTGAGAACAACTTTATGACTAGCTTTTGCTTAGATCTCAGTCCAGAAGTGTGTTGGGTTATGTGAAATATAAGCTATCAGGTAGCAGAATAATTCTTATCTATTTAATTCATGATGACTCCAATCTATATATAATTAACAATAATTCATATATAGATGTTTTGTATACATGTGCATATTTATCACACAGATATTACTAAAAGATTTATAATACTCAGACTTGTACACCTACTTTTAGCCTTCCTAATATTGAGCTTTCTATAGTATATTTAAAACTTAAAAAATAATAACACAGAACATTGGAAAGTAGAGGTGAAATTTATGGTCCCCTCTTCTGACTGGTATATATGCATAACAAGAGCTTTGAGAGAACAGAAGCAATTAATTCATGGAATTTCCCTATAAAAGATGCTTCTCTTTGCAGGCTTTACGTTTTGTGAATTCTCCCACATTTAAATTTGTAACAGAAAAGTAAACTTTGTATCTCAAGGGTTGAATGGATGGAAAGTAGATCTAAAATAGAAGGTGGCATTTAATCCTTGCCCACGCCTTGCTGGTGAAACAAAGAGAAGAGACTTGCATTTTAGGTGCTGATTTTCCTTCCCTTTCATGTCCCTTGCAGAGTAACCCTAGTGGTCCTGCGTGGTCCTGGTGGATCCTGGCAGTGCTGCCTCTGGAGCGCAAGGCTCAGCTGGCTATTCTTGGCATGATCTCATTGAAAGAACGTCTGCTCGCCATTCGGCGGATATTAGTCATCATTACGCGTAAGATGAATAGTCGGCAGGAGCTGGTTAATAGCAGGGAGAGAAATAATTGATTTTTTTTCTCTCTGTCAAGGTTTCTGGAAGCCCTTGTACTTTTATGAGGAGCGCTAGATGTGGACAAGTAGCATCCCATTCATCGTGCTTTGTAAAATGCTTGTTGAGGGTTACAAAACGGAACACTTAGCAAACATTGACTCCTACTCAAATGTTAGAAGTTGGTGCCTGGCGGAACCTGACTGGGTACAAGGTTAGCCTGAAGTTTGCATGGAGCCCACAGTTGGAAACCAACCTAAGAAAATCTCTTTGAAGCAGATGCTTTAATGTGCAGTTCACTGACAGCAGGGAACACCACAGATGGTTGGCAAGTGGTTTAGGTTTTGCGAGAAAGAAGGACTCCCTCCCTGGTAAAGTATCTCACTACACCAGATGGGAACAGCATGCTTTGGTGGCTAGAGAGTAAGAGGGAAACCACATTTTTATCTGGAAGCAGATTTCTCAGAGCACAGGCTAACTGAAAATGCGCTTCGGCTTTGTGTGTCGCTGTGAAGTTGTGTGCGAAATTGAGGGATCGAACTGTTGTCCAGTACAGGAGCCAAAATTAGTCCTCACCCAAGAAGTAGTAGCTACCAGATAGAACTATGTTGTGTGTCCCGTAGTAGTTCAGATATCATACATTGCATGTTGTGATCAGATGAACATCAGAATACACGAAGGTGTACCTTGGATATAGAAAAATCTGACAACAGTATAGTTGATTTGAGGATATATATTTATATGCACTCAATAAAGAGTGAGCAAAAGTTCACTAAAACTGTATGTGTATTGGAATGTCAAACATGCAACCAAACTAGTACAAAAACCCCCTTGAAAGCATAAGCCTGTCTTATTAATTTGGTGAACACTAAACATTTAGGAAATAGTCCTCTTCCTACCAGTATTTGCATTGGAAATTACGCCCATCAGTAAATTTGAGCTCACCATCCATCCCCTCATATATGAGGACATTAACGTCTGCTCTGGAATGGGACTCTATCTCTTCCAGGAAAATATATCAGGACAGTGTGCAAGAAGGGGGGGGGTGCATATGGGGTGTAAATATTCAGCAATCTAAAAATTGTTTTCCATCCTCAACCTAAAAATTGTCTCTGTGTCTTTTGAAAAGAAGTTTTAAAAGTGATCAGACCCAGTGTTATCTATTACAGAATAATACATTACAACTTCGACCTCTAATGCATATTGGTAGTATTAATTGGAATAACCGTGTGAACTAAGATACTGGATCATTAGCACTGGCCTAACCAGCTGGTGCACTGAGTTGGCTTCTTGGGCTGTGCCATGGATGCTCTTAACTAAAAGATGATGAGAACCAGACCGGAGAATAAATCACAGCTTTAAGTTTTGCTTTTTTCATTCAAGGTGTATCATATTTGAGGTTTTTGTTTGTTTGTTTGTTTGTTTTTTGGTTTTTTCCAGGTAATTTATTTTTTTTTCAATAAATGAAATTTGTTGTCAAATTGGTTTCCATACAACACCCAGTGCTCATCCCAAAAGGTGCCCTCCTCAATACCCATCACCTACCCTCCCCTCCCTCCCACCCCCCATCAACCCTCAGTTTGTTCTCAGTTTTATTTAAGAGTCTCTTTGAGTTTTAACAGAATATTTCATAATGTCAGAAGTTGGTTGTTTATCAATCAATCAAACATTTTATTAGAAACTTTATAATTGTATTTTTTTTAATTGTATGGGTTTTCAGTAGCTACTGCTCGGTTTCATTATGGGAGTGAGAAAATCCTCTTCTTGTATAACTTAGTCATAAAGAGAAAATGTGAAAGTATTTCCAGTCAGATGTTTCTGGTACCTCACTTATTGCAAATCTCATATCTCATCTTGAATATGGTTTAAAGGCAATTTGGCCAGGTGATTTCTAAAATATTTTATTGATTCATGTGTTAATGATAGTATTCAACATTCTTAGGCATTGTATCCTAATCTGATCATCTAAAAGAAAGCAAAACTGTATCTAGTATGCCAGAGGACCTTTCTTAGAAATGGCTCCTAAAAATGGGTGTGCATTGACCATTTTCTTTTTTTTTTGGAGAATCTTTCCTACGTTAAAATCATATCATTGCTGTTTCCATTTGGGAGTGTGTAAAATAGCCACAGTGTGATCCTAGTTTCTGCAGGAGCCTTCCTGAAGTTAAGTCTCTGTGCTCGGAGTACCAGGGCTTTTCCTATCCCCATCACATGCTGTGGCTTTCTCACCCTTATGCCTGAAATGTCATAACTGGCACAGATCTCTGATCGGAATCATTAATTATCGCTTCCTGATTCTGTCTGCCTCTTTCTGAATTGTCACCTTGTTCCTAGTGCTCTTATGTAAAAGACTATTCAAACAAGTAATGATGTAGATAAAACAGCCAAAGTTTTGGTTGTTTTTGTCTCTTGACACCCAAGGGAATGGACTGCGACTGCTTCATGCTGTGTCCAATATCTCACCTCTCTGCCCAGAGCAGAGCAGGAGTAGATGGGTATTTCCTGAGCACTTAAATGACAGGAAGTCGGATCAAGGAAAGAATATTTCAAGTCATATTATGAAGGAAGCTTCCTTTCAAAAACTTAAAGAAGGACACCTAAATTCTGGTTTGTTACAAATTTAGCTAACGCAGAATAGCTTTGCCCCTGCCCCTGCCCTCTTTGCTGTCATGGGGATGTTGTTTCTAATATTTCTCAGAAAATAAGCTCTTATTCAGAGTCAGAACATTCAAGTTTAATATTACTGAAAATGTTCCAGCACTAATGGTCTAGTTAGTTCTGCATCAGAATAAAAGCAGAATCTACTTAGAGTAATAATAACAGTGTGGGGGAGTAATTTTTCTTCTTTAAATATAGTAATTGAAGTACATTCTCTACACTTTGTTAGGTATTTTCCATTTCACTCTCCTAAGTGGCTTGACTCATAATTCCATCCCTGCATTCCTATGTCTCTGAAATAGAACTGATATCCTGACAGGCAGTATTCTGAAAGCTTAGATTTTTAGGGTACCACATTCCCTATGTGTCCTCATCTTCAGAATTGAAAGTTAGAATACTTTTTAAAGTTCCAAATTAAAAAAATTTTAAATTTTAAGGTCTATCCATGGAACCACAATAAGTATTATTGATTCATGTGCCAAATTTTGGAGTGTTACCCCATTTTTACAACCACAACAAAGTCTTTCTCTTAAGCATCACCCTCCTTGACCTCCCAAACCAAAAACCACCAAGACTGTTTAGTAAGTTGTATCTCAACTATTAACATACATTAAGCCTTACCACAGGACGTTTAAATCATCAAGGAACAAAATAGATGGTAGAGTTACCATGAACTATGATATTATCATTTTGTCATAAAATTATTTGAAAATTGGCAGTTGGTACAATCAAAATACTCCATTGCCTGACCTAGCTGTATCACATAGAAGTCATTATGCTTTTTAAGTTGCTTTTTAAAAGTACTCATCTGTTTCTTCTTTTCTCCCTTTGTGTTTTCTCCCACTTCTTAAATTACTTCGGTAGATACCACTCTTTAAAATTTAGATGCTTTTAACGTGGATGGAACTGGAGAGTGTGATGCTAAGTGAAATAAGCCATACAGAGAAAGACAGATACCATATATTTTCACTCTTATGTGGATCCTGAGAAACTTAACAGAAACCCATGGGGGAGGGGAAGGGAAAAAATAAAAAAAGAGGTTAGAGTGGGAGAGAGCCAAAGCATAAGAGACTCTTAAAAACTGAGAACAAACTGAGGGTTGATGGGGGGTGGGAGGGAAGGGAGGGGAGGTGATGGGCATTGAAGAGGGCATCTTCAATGAAGATATGAAGAAGAAAGAGCCATTAGGAGGGAAAATAAATGTGGGTGATTTTTGTTTGTTCAACAGGCATGGGGTTTTATTTTTTTCTAAATACCCTTATGAAACAGGGTAGAGAGGCTCCCATCTCCCATTTTCAACCTGGATAGCAGCGGCAGCTTGAAGAAAGAAACTCTTCCTCTGTAGCTCTACCCCTGCTAAAAGACCCTGTTATGATTCTATGTTTCATCAAAACCCAAAACCCGGGAGGCTAGATCTGGATGAGTAGGGTGAGCTGTATCAACCACACATGGGAAAAATTGAACGCTTAATGTTTCCCAGTATCACCTTGTCCCTACTGGCACTGCTTCATTCTGAGCCATTGACTTCTGACTTGTAGGAGAAGGTCTTTCCGCCTTTGCAACTCCTCACCTTAACTTCACCTTAATTTTGGCTTCTTGACTGATAAAAAAATTACCAATATCTGCTGAATCCTGTCAAGTAGCTTTTAGTAGTAGGTCTGCTTTTAGGTGAATATTAGCATATTGACTATTAGAATATTGAAGTAGCATAAACTACTGAGGAAATTAGAGTGCTGCTACCCCCAGGTGGACCATTTGGGGGACACTAGTTCTGGCTTGTGGCCAAGTCTTAATTTCTAAAGGTGACTGGGTGACAATGCAGACAGGGCCATGCCACTGAAAGGGAAGGTTGTTGTTACTCATAGTTCCACTAGAAATGAGAGGCATGAACTTAAGACCACACGGGGAAGCACCAGAGCTAGAAGGCAGAAGCAGGAGTGAAGGCAAAACGTGGGGAGGGCCTTTATTGTGTTTCTGTGGGAAACACCATACAGGACGGGAAACAGCTTAGGATTGTCTAGTTTGGATGATCATGATTGGCTCTGGGCTATAAGAGTGGGATCTACTTGTCTGGTATTGAGTCTTGGGTGATTAAGGCCAGGACTCTTTTCTCCTAGACTGTAAGAGCCAGACAAAGGAGGTGGCTCCGAATATGGGCTCTGGGTTGTTTAGTTCTCATATGAAAGGCATGCTTCCTTGTGGACCCTTTGCTGTCTCTGACTGGCCAGCCCAGGAGGGTCAATCTCCCCAGCCAGTGAGGCCCTGGAGATGTCAAATGCATGATTTTTAAACGCATGATTAGTACAATTGGTCCTCCAATATTCTGACATCATATTAAGGAAACTTCGGGGTGATGACAATGGAGACATTAAAGAGTAAGGCGTAAGTTACCTTAAACACATAGAAAGCATTTTATTGTGAGAGCAAAAAGGAGAAGCATAAGGAGTCCTTGAGGCCAGTCTATAACTAAGGTTCCCACTTATAGGCCTTAGTCAAGATCATAGATCTGGAACTCTGGGGGGTCTTCAACACTATCTTGGTGGAATTGTAAAGTGTATAAGAAGTATGAGTGTGATAATGTCTCAATGTATTTCTCGAGTTAAGATGGCAGGCCCAGCAGTTACGCTATTGGAGGGTATGATAACTTAGTAAATACATTAACGATTAAGCAGTTATGTGTGTGTAACCAAGAAAAAGGAGTGTTACAATTAGAGACACAGGGCAGGAGAGGTGGTGGAAAGCTGGAGAGGGCAGTAGAAGGCGGCAGTGGAGAGTGAGTAGTCCTCTCCCAGACACTGGAGGCGTTGGCAGAGACAAGGCAGGCTCTTCCTGGGGAAAGTAATAATCACCATTAATTTTTGGAATAGTGTACAGATAGTAAACTCCATCAGATTTCACTTTAGGCAGGGGAGTGTAGGGGTGTGTGTTTTGGCAGAGAGCAAGGAATATACCAGAGTAATGCACTAAACAGGCAGCAAGCTCAGAAACATAATAGAATCCCTGATATTGAAGGAAGAGAAGTAAAAATGTCCTGGGTTTACTTTGTGACTTAGCAAAGGTAGTCTGTGGGCATAAGTTCTAGTGTCCAGTGTAGAGTTATCTCCAGTGGCAAGCTTGGGATCTGGGCAGTGAGCTTCCAGGCCAGAGTGATGTCGTATGGGGTTTGGGACTTGGGGTATCCATTTTAAGTAGGTACCCACTCAGGTCGATGTGGGTCTCAATGTTTGCTATGTTTGCAAATGTTTGTAAACAGTGGTTTACTTCAGGTGTTTGCAAACCAATGAAAACGTCCAGATCAACAGTAATAAGACCAACAGTCAGCAGAATGGTGGGCAGCTACACCTGGCAGAGTTTTTGGTTTTGATTTTTGCTTCAGGTTCACTTGGGTCCCTTATCAGCTGCACAGCTGCCTGACCTATGGGAATGTCCATGATTAATGCATCCCAAGAAAGCATGTGCCCTCGATCTGGCCGCTAGTCCTTGTTAGATGGGGGAAAGATAGAAACATTTATAAAGGGAGGGGGAAACATTGTTAAAGGGCCTAACATATATAATGAGTTTTTAATATACATGAAGGCAACACATATCCCCCTTTGTTTTATTTTGTTTTCTTTTTTTTCTTTTTGAGAATGTGTGTGCACACATATGCAGGCGCACGTGCGTGAATAGGGGAGGGGGAAGAGGGAGAGAAAGAGAGAATCTTAACCTCCACACTCAGTGAGGGGCCTGATGCAGGGCTTGATCTCATGACCTTGAGATCATGACCTGAGGCAAAATCAAGAGTCAGCTGCTCAACTGACTCAGCCACCCAGGTGCTCCTGTTCCTCTTAAATAGAGGCAAGTGCAATCAGAAAAAAATTTCCCCAACTTTATTGAGGAAAATGGACAAATATAATTATATGTATTCAAAGTGTGTAACATGATGATTTGTTATACATACACACTGAGATAATTAACACCTCCATCACTTCACATAGTTAACCTTGTGTATGTGTGTATGTGTGTGTGTGATAAAAATGCTTAAGATCTACTGTCAGCAACTTTAAGAACACAATACTGTATAATTTAGTCCCTGTGCTGTACATTAGAGCCTCAGAACTTATTCTTCTTATAACTGAAAGTTTGTACCCTTTGACCTACATCCCCCCATTTCCCCCTCTCCTCAGCCCCTAGCAACTCTGCAATTCTATTCTTTATTTCTATGAAATCAGCTTTTTCAAGATCCCATATATAGTGATATCATAAGTATTTATCTTTTTGTGTCTGGTTTATTTTCACTTAGCATAATGTCCTCTGTGTTCATCCTATTTGTGACAAATACCAAGATTTCCTTCCTTTTAAGACAAAATCATACTCTACTGTATGTATATAAATATGTGTGTGTATGTATCAGATTATCTTTTTCCAGTCATCCCTTGAAAGACATTTAGGTTGTTTCCATATCTTGGCTATTGTGTGAATAAGCTGCAGTGAACCTGGGAAATGAAGATATTTCTTCAAAATACTGATTTCTTTCCTTATAGGATTTCATTTTATTTCCTAAATGGTTTACAAATATTTGTTTCCCATTCTATAGGTGCATTTCCAAATTATTAATTGCTTTCTTGCTATGCAAAAGTACTTTAGTTTTATGTGGTCCTACTTGTTTGTTTCATTGCCTGGGCTTTGGGCATCTTATCCAAAAAGAAAGCATTGCTAATACCAGTATCAAGGAGCTTTTTTCTAGGAGTTTTACAGTTTCAGCTCTTACATTTAAGTCTTTAATCCATTTTGAATTAATTTTTTTTTTATTTTTTTTAAGAGAGAGAGAGAGCGTGCACAAGTAAGGGAAGGGCAGAGAGAGAGAAGGAGAGAGAGAATCCCAAGCAGGCTCCACACTGTCAGTGCAGAGCCCAATGTGGGGCTTGAACCCACAAAACATGAGATCATGACCTGAGCTGAAGTCAGGAGTTGGGTGCTTAACTGACAGTCACCCAGGTGCCCCTTTTTTGAGGTGATTTTTATAGGTATACGATAGCTGTCAATTTCATTATTTTGCATGTAGATATCCAGTTTTTCCAACACCCATTTTTTGAAGAGCCCATCATTTACTCATTGTGTTTTCTTGGCACCCTTGTCAGGAATAGTGGACCATATCTGCACAGGTTTATTTGGGGGCTGTCTGTTCTGTTCTACTGGTCTGTGTGCCTTTTTAGGCCAGTATGAAACTCTCTTGATTATTATAACTTTGTAATGTAGGTTGAAATCAGGAAGTGTGATGCTCCCAACTTTATTCATCTTTCTCAAGATTGCTTTGGCTTTTGGAGTCTTTTGCGGTTCCATATGAATTGTAGGACTTTTTTTTTCTATTTCTGTAAAAAATACCATTGGAATTTTGATAGGGACCACATTGAACTTGTAGATCACTTTGGATAGTACGGACATTCTAACAGCATCAGTTCTTCCAATCTAGGAACATAGGCTATCTTTCCATTTATCTGTGTCTTCAATTTATTTCATCAGTGTCTCTTAGTTTTCAGTGTACGGGTCTTTCATCTCCTGGGGTAAACTTATTTCTGTGTATTTTTGATGCAATTATAAATGGGATTTTTAAAAACTTTTCTTTCTGATAGTTTGTTAGTGTATAAAAACGCAACCAATCTTTATATATTGATTCCATATCCTGCAACTTTACTGAATTCATTGATTAGTTCTTACAGTTTTTTGGTGGGATCTTTGGGGTTTTCTGTTTAGAAGAGATAATTTTACTTCTTCCTTTCCAGTTTGAATGCCTTTTATTTCTAGGATTTCCAGCACTGTCTTTAATAAAAATGGTGAGTACTTGGCTTGTTTACAACCTTACAGGAAAGGCTTTTAACTTTCTGCTGTTGAGTGTAATGTTAGCTATGGGCTTATGATTCATAGCCTTTATGACATTGAGAAACATTGATTCTATGCCTAATTTATTGAGAGTTTTTGTCATGAAGTGGTTTTGAATTTTGTCATATACTTTTTCTGCACTATTGAAAAGATCATATACATTTTATCCTTCATTCTGTTAATGTGGGGATCACACTGTTCAATTTGTATATGTTGATTTTTCTTTGCATCCCAGGGGTAAATCCATCATGATCATGTTGTATAATCTTTTTAATATGCTCTTGAATTTGGTTTATGAGTATTTAGTTGAGGATTTTGTGAATCTGTCTTCATCACAGATATTGACCTGTAATTTTTTTCTTATAGTGTCCTTGCCTGGTTTTGTGTCATAGTAATGACGGCCTTGTAAAGTAAGCTTGGAAGTGCTCCCTCTTCTTCGATTTTTGAGATGGTTTGAGAAAGATTAGTATTAATTGTTTAAATCATTGGTAGAATTCATGTGTGAGGCCATCTGTTTCTAGGCTTTTCCTTTTAAGAAATTTTCGATTACTGATTCAGTCTCCTTGCTTGTTATTGACACTCATATTTTCTATTACTTCATGATTCTGTCTTGGTAAATTGTATATTTCTTTGAATATATCCATTTCTTCTAAGTCATCTCATTTGTTGACATAAATGTTCAGAGAATTCTCTTAAGAGCCTTTGTGTTTCTGTGGTATCATTTGTAATGTCTCCTATTTTGTTTATCACATACTTGAATCACCTCACTTTTTTCTTAGTCTGGCTGAAGGATTGTCAGTTTTATTTAAAAAAAAAAAACCAATTCTTCGTTGATCTTTTCTGTTGTCTATCTAGTGTCTATTTTATTTACTTTCTGCTCTAATTTTTATATTTCCTTCCTTTTGCAAACTTGGACTTAGTTCCTCTTTTCCTAGTTCGTTAAAGTTTAAGGTTAGGTTTATTTCTTTGTACACATTTACTAGGCATTAATGTAAACTTCCCTCTTTAGAACTGCTTTTGCTACATCCCATAAGTTTTGGTATGCCATGTTTCCATTTTCATTTGTCTCAAGACAAACCCTTTTGATTTCTTTTTTGATTCATTGACTGTTCAGAAGTATGTTATTTAACTCCTATGTAGTTGTGAATATTGTAGCTTTCCTTCTGTTATTGATTTCTAGCTTCATATCATTGTGCTTGGAAAAGATACTTGATAAAATTTCATCTTTTAAATTTATTAAGACTTGTTTTGTGACCTTTATATGATCTATCCTAGAGAATGTTCCATGTGCACATGAGAGGAATGTATATTTTGCTGCTGTTGGGTAGAATATTCAGTATATATCTGTTAGACCCATTTGGTATAAAGTGTAGTTCAAGTCCATTATTTTCTAATTGATTTTCTCTCTGGATGATATCCTTGCTGAAAGTGGGGTTGAAGATGCCTGCTGTTAACTGCTTTGCTGTCTGCTTCTGACTTCAGATCTGTTAATAATTGTTCATTTTATTTAGGTGCCCTGATATGTGTTATCTGTATATGTGCAGTTATTATATCCTCTTGATGAATCGATTCCTTTATCTTTTTATAATGATCTTCTTTGTCTCTTGTTACAGCTTTTGACTTAAAGTCTATTTTGTTTGACTTTAAGTATAGCTACCTCTGTTCTCTTTTGGTTTCCATTTGCATGGAATATATTTTTCTGTGTCTTGACTTTTAGCCTATGAGTATGGTTAAAGCTTAATTGAGTCCCAGCATATATTTGGGTCTTATTTTTTTTTTAATCCTTAGCCACTTTATGTCATTTAACTGAAGAATTTAAACCATTTACCTTAGAATAATTATTGATAGGCAGTGACTTACTATCACCATTTTGTGAATTGTTTTCTGACTGTTTCGTAGTTCATTTGTTCCTTTTTTCTTCTGTTGTCTGACTTTCTAAATTAATGATTTTTGTAGCGATATGCCTTGAGTTTTTTTCTCTTTATCATTGATGTATCTGTTAATAGGTTTTTGCTTTATGATTTCCACGAGGCTTTCATAATGCATCTGTAGTTTCAATAGTCTATTTTAAGCTAATAAAAAGTTAATTTTAATTGCGTAAAAAGTTCTACACATTTACTTGTCCTCTACATTTTATGTTGTTGATGTCACAATTTCCATCTTTTTATATTGTGTGTCCATTAACAAAATATTGTAGCTATAGGTATTTTTAACACTTTTGTCTTTTAATGTGATGCTAGAGTTGAAAGTACTTTGCACACTACCATTACAGTATTAGGGTATTTTGATCTTGCCTGTATGTTTATCTTTACCAGTGGTTTTATATTTTTATATGTTTTCATGTTACTAATTAGCATCCTTTGGTTTTATCCTGAAGAACTTCCTTTGGCATTTCTTGTAAGGCAGGTCCAGTGGTGATGAATTCCCTCAGCTTTTGTGTATCTGGGAGTCTTTATCTCTCCTTCCTCATGGAGGGACAACTTTGCTGGGCAAAGCATTCTTGTTTGGCAGGTTTTTTCTTAGAGAACTCTAAATATATCATCTCATTCTCTCCTGGTCTACAAGGTTTCTGCAGAGAAATCTGCTGATAGCCTTATGATGTTTCCGTGTATGTGATGTGATGAGTCTTTTTTTTTTTTTTTTCCTCTTTGGCTTTTTTCAAAATTCTCTCTGCCTTTGATTTTTGAGAGTCTCATTATAATGTGTCTCAGTGAAGATCTGTTCAAGTTGAATCTGTTTGAGCTTCATATGCCTGAATGATCCATATCTCTCCCCCAATTTGGGAAGTTTTCTTCCGTTATTTCTTTAAATGGTTTTCTGTCTCTCTTCTTTTTCTGTGACATTCATAATATGGATATTTTTTTGCTTGATGGTGTCCCATAACATAGGTTTTCTTCACTCTTTTTCTTTTTTTGGCCTCTGATTGGATAATATCAGTGCTCTGTCTTTAAGTTTGCAGATTCTTTCTTCAGCTTGTTGAGGCTGCTGTTGAAGCTCTCTGTTGCATTTTTTTATTTACTTTATTATATTCTTCACAGTATTATATTCTAGAACTTCTGTGTGGTTCTTTTTAATGATTTCTAAATGTTGAACTTTTTGTTTTGTTCATGCATTATTTTTTCCTGAGTTCATTGAGTTGTTTATCTCTGTTTTCTTGAATTTCACTGAGCTTTTTAAAAATAATTATTCTGAATTATTTTTCAGGTAACTCATAGAGTTCCAATTCTTTGGGGTCAGTTGCCGGAAAGTTAATTGTATTCCTTTTGTCATGTCATGTCTCCTTGCTTTCTTTGTGTTTCTAGTGGGTTTCACATTGATGTCTGAGCATTTGAGGGAGAATTAACCTCCTCTAGGTTTTTCAGACTGGCTATGGTGGGGAACGACTTTCACCTGGTGGGCTGTGAGGGCCCTGGCTTAGTAGGATGCATTTCTTGTTCTGGGGAGGGTACAGTGGCATAGTTTCCATGCAGGTCTGTTAATTTTTTTCAGGTTTTTAAAAAATTGTAATGTTTATTCATTTTTGAGACTGAGAGAGCACAAGCAGGGAAGGGGCAGAGAGAAAGAGGGAGACAGAGAACCTAAAGCAGGCTATGTGCTGTCAGTGCAAAACCCGATGTGGGGCTCAAACCTAAGAACTGTGAGATCATGACCTGAACCGAAGTCAGATGCTCACCTGACTGAGCCACCCAGGCACCCCATACAGGTCTGTTAGATGAGGTCAGTGTTAGTGAGGACTGTGGGGATCTTTAGTGGCCAAGACTGTGAAGGGCTTGCTGGTGGCAGTGGCAGCTAGGTCTAGTGGAGTCCTTGGTGGTGAAGGTTGCTAGAGTTCTCCTGTTCTCTTTTGTTGCCCATGGAAGGAAGTTCTAGCTGAGAGCATCCCTCCCGGCACCAAGTCAGTACACTGATACTCAGTGGAGCTGTGGTCCAGGTCAGTTGCACACGGAACTACCATGGTGCCTGGGTCTTGAGGCACAGGTGCGCCTGCTGCAGCTGTGGCACCCATGTCTGAGGTACTGGCATTTGCAGATCTACAATGAGACCAGGGTTGGGAGCTTGCTGCATGATTTGGGTCCCAGGAGCAGGGGATGCAGTAGTGGCACAGACCCTAGGATGACAGAGTGTAGCAGTGGCCTGGGCCTAGGGGGCAGTGGCCGGCATCCATCAGCACACCCTGGGGGTAGTGTGTCAAAGTTCCAACTCTGAGTCCAGGGGCAGGAGACAGAGCAACAGCAGTTTGGCCAGTAGTTATGCTGGATCAAGTCTCCAACTGAGGAACCAGGGGGGAACATAGAACTACAGTGGCATGGCCTGATGATGGCAGGGCAGAACTGTGACTTAGGACCTGGGGAAGAGGTGTGGAGCAGCAGCACCTCTGCCCCAGTAATG
Organism: Felis catus; assembly: GCF_018350175.1. Classification (NCBI taxonomy): domain Eukaryota; kingdom Metazoa; phylum Chordata; class Mammalia; order Carnivora; family Felidae; genus Felis; species Felis catus. The sequence continues at coordinate 59,649,946 of NC_058370.1, forward strand.
GTGGGTTGAAGCCCTGACTAGAATCTTGGAGTCAGACACAGAGCTGCAACAGCACAAGCTTGTGATGGTGGGTCAAAACTGTGACTTAGGACCCTGGGGGCAGGTCTCACCGCAGGGACCACTCCAGCCTCAGGAAGAAGACCCTGTAGGACTCTGAGCAGCTCTGTTAGCTGGGTTCAGCACTGATAAAGAATGTCAGGGTCCTCAGTAGTAAAGGCTGCAAATGTCCACTGCTGGGGGGCCCTGCTCTCCTTTCCCTGTGAGGTGACATCCCTCTGAGGGGATCGCTCTTGGTGCTGAGCTGCTCTGGACTGAGTTGGGGTCTTGCATGTAAAATGCTTCCTACACTTTGTAAGTGGCCATCCTCAGGTTTTGAGCTCTACAGGGTTGTGGCTGCTGCTTTTTTGTCGTTCAGAGCTGTTTCCACTTGGTGTGGAGTTATTTATTTGTTGCTTTTGCTATTTTTGGCAGGGAGAGAAGAGCACTAGGACTACCTACCCCATCAACCGCAAGATATTTTGGGGGGAAGTTTTTAAAAGTTTGTATGAGGAGTGAGGCAGCCAAGAGGTCCTGAATTAAGAGACATTAAGGCCTGGGGCACAATTGGGGCCATCGAAGGGTCTGTTTGCTAGACTCGACTTTGAAAAGGAAATGTTTGAGGACGTCATTATTTTTCAAACTGGTTATCTGGGACCTAACAGGGACATGAAAGGTCTGTTGAACATCTTTTCCAAATGCCCAGCATTGCATATTCTGAGAAGTGACATGTATGTCTTGATTACTATTGAAAATGCCTGCAACCCCAGAGGAGTAAGAAGTGTCCTGGCAAAGGCTTGTGTTGTGGGTCTAGTATGTATGTGAGTTTGATTTGTGTTTTAGATAGCTGTGAGGGATAAGATTCCCAGCCATTTTTATCCCAAAAGGGACAACACTTAGGCATTGGCAATAGTTGTGATATTTGCCAAGGAGAGCATCCAGTGCTAATATGACTGTCTGAAGTTTGGCCATTTGTACTGACCCTTGGGGTCCAATCCTTTTAGAGACATCCTAGCTGAGAGAACGTTTCAGTGTTCCATTGAACTCCATCATTTTCATGATGGTGGACAAGGTCATTCATGTGGTCTGTGAATTTTACCTCCTATTCACTCATTTAATCCCAAGGGCTTCTCAGGTAGCCAGGGAGTCTGGGGAGGGTGACCTCCTCCAGCACAGTGGCATCTGGAAAAGGACTAAGGACAGGAGAGATCACCCTTTCTTGTAGCTGAACTGTGTCAGGTTTGGCTCCATCCTATATCAGGGAAGCCTTAGTACCCATGCAGACCTTGTGGGGTGCTACTTCCATGGCCCAGGGGCATCTGGATGCAGAGATATAGCCCAGGGTCTGTGAGAGCCTATGTTTTCAGGAGAGTCTGGTATGTGGTCAGTCATTTGTTGTTTTAATGGTACATAGCATGAGACCGAGAGGCTCAATTTTTTGCATCTACAGCCTTTTGGCCACTTACAGCCACATTGGTGGTCCAGAGATGCTGGGAGACCTGAGAAGAGGTTGCCAACATCTCTTGAATGAGGGAGTCTCTGAGGGCAGTGCCTGTTGGTGTTAATTTGATCAGATTTCAGGTGTTTTTTCCGAGGCAGCCCCATTTAAGGGGGCTGATTTGTAAGTAGCAGCATCCATGAGATTAAGGGCAATTTGTAAATGAGGACTATTACAGAATATTTCAGAGGACTACTTTCAGAACCCCCAAAATACTGAAAGATGTTGGGCTTGTATGTCACTTGGGGAGTGTGTGAGGTGAGTCTCCTTGGAGCAAGGGTGGTATTACTGTGATGTCATGCCTGTGCTCCTGGAGAAGATGGGTGCAGCAAAGATCTTGTCTGAAAAGCTGCTGAGGTACCCCACAGGGAGCTGGAGAAGATGGGTCCATCCCTTTGAGGTGAAGGCAAAGTGTGCCTGAGAGACTGTTGAAGTAGGTGCTGAGCAGAGTGTACTAGGCAAGTCTGTAAGAGCAAAATATTTACCAGTTACTGATTGAATAGAATTAGTAATTTTAAGAATATTGGATATTGGTTATGGGGGCCCTAATGCAATAGGACCATAGCAACAAGGCTGCAGTAATCCACCATGAGGGACCCTTTATGTTCCCTGGGTTTAAGAACAGGCACATTTGAGCTATAAAAATGGAGAGGCATTTGGGATAATCACCCCTTTGTGAATTAGGTTTTATGGAATACATCTTAATTTTTTTTATGTTTGTTTATTTTTGAGAGAGAGTGAGCAGGGGAGGGGCAGAGAGAGAGGGAGACAGAGGATCCCAAGCTGACTCTGCGCTGACAGCAATGAGCCAGATGTGGGGCTCGAACTCATGAACCATGAGACCATCACCTAAGCCAAAGTCGGACGCTAAACTGACTGAGCCACCCAGCAGCCAGCCCCTAGAATAAATCTAATAAATTTGTATCTTGAAAGGCCTTATTCACTTACATTGGGCCAAATAAACTATTTTAATGGGGGGAAGGGGATCATGGAGTCCCATTTTTATCAATCTAATTTGTAAGTGACAAAGACTTACTGTAACTTCATTTATTATTCATTATGTTAGAGTGTCTATACTCAACATGGGGTATTTTAAGGGAATTGGTACCATCACTACAGGAGATTGAGACAAGGCTACTTACAGTGTACCTATGTTTTTTTCTATTTTCTATGTGGTTACTTTATTTCAGATTATAGGAGGTACAATGTCTAAACTTAGTAGAATCCTCAGCTATAACTATAATTTGTATTCAGTCTAAAAGTTTTGTTAATTGGTGCATTTTAGCAAAATGTTTGAGGTAACGTAGAACCTAGGTTGTAGAGGCACAAAAACCAATGAAAACTTTTTAAAAAATCTTTTGGCTATATAAATATTTTAGTCAATAAATTTTATTATATATTTGCTTCATATATAATTATTCTACATAATTTGTTATATAAAATGTTGTATCCAAGAGAGCAGTGGTGGCAGCATCCTGAGTGTGTGAGCATGTAGTTTGTTTGTCTTTTTAAAGTTTATTTATTTACTTAGAGAGAGGGTGGGAGAGGAGCGGAGAGAGAGGGAAAGAGAGAATCCCAAGCAGGCTCCACGCTATCAGTGCAGAGCCTGATGTGGGGCTTGAACCCAAGACCTTGAGATCTTGACCTGAGCCAAAAACGAGAGTCAGAGGCTTAAGTGACTGAACCACCCAGGCACCCCCTGAGCACGTAGTTTTAAGGAGGAAGCTTGAAGCACAACCTTGAGCTACCATTACTCTGGGTCTCGGGACAAATTGCAATAGCAGAAAGGCAAGTGACAACAGAGAGATCTGCCATTGAAGCAACTTTCTAAGCCTTTGGGGGCCATGGTTTCCATGAGGAGGGCGCTCAGCACTGTGTTACCAGTGGATCCTGATAGCGTACTTGAGACTAACACCCAGACTTCTGCCAGAGACACTTTCTAAAAGGGAGACAATCTGGAGGAAGTTGGCATCAGTGTGATGGCATCAGTTCACCGAATGAGGAGGGAGGTGACTCAGTCATGCAGCCCCCCACTGACGTGGGCTTTGCTGGCTCAGTCAGTCAGGCTTACATCCCAACACAGTCTGTCGGAGAAAATTACTCCTCACTCCTTGTTGCAAAAAGCCTCTGCCTTGTATGTTGGCCAGTTATCCTAGTCACTGAGGGGTCATCAGTCCAGAAACGAAGCATATCAGGGTAGGGAATCACATGTGACCCACGGATCCAATTATTTATCCCAGAAGGTGTCCACTAGGGAACGTGGATTACCATCAGCCTAGGCTACAGAACCTAAGGTAAATGAGGACCATGGATGTGCACGCCTTTGAGGTCCTCCTGCAAGTTAGGCTGGAGCACCGTGTCAGCCTATGGCAGCTGCAGCATAAGTGGTAGCTGCCAGAGTCCAGGTGTGTCAGCATCGGGCTATCCTTTCATAGGCAGTGTGGGCCACTTCGTGGAATCTGTTCAGTAAGTCAAGAGGAATTAAGAGGCATGCCCCTCTGTCAAAACCAGTCACCCTTCTGCTGCACTGTTAAAATATACCCATGGGACTCTAATTTATGGAGGTGACTGAGGAGCCGACATGGAGAAGCTAATGCCATGCCACAAAAGCCTGCAAGGGGGCACACCAGAGCTAGTCAGGAGGCAGGAAGAGGCTTGCTGGGAAAATATGGGGGAGAAGAGAAGTGTGAGTGTTTTTGCAAGAAAGGCCAGGCAGGGCAGAGGAACAGTTGAGGATTGGCTAGTTTGGATAAGGTCAGCTGGCTCTGGGCTATAGGGCAGATTGATCTCTAGTTGTGTGGTGCTGACCCTGGGTGATTAGGCCAGAGGAATATTGCCTCCTGGAGGGTAAGAGCTAGGTAGAGGAAGTGGCTCAGAATTTGGCTCTGGATTGGTTTTCCTATGAAAGGTGTGTTCCCTGCTGGGCCTTTTGCTGTCTCTAAGAATTGACCAGTCTGTGAGGAGCAGGCTCTCCACAGTCAGGGAGTCCACCAAGTTGCCAAAATGTCACAAAATATTTTTTTTTAATTTTTTTTAACGTTTATTTATTTTTGAGACAGAGAGAGACAGAGCATGAAGGGGGGAGGGGCAGAGAGAGAAGGAGACACAGAATCGGAAGCAGGCTCCAGGCTCTGAGCCATCAGCCCAGAGTCTGACGCAGGGCTCGTACTCACTGACCGCAAGATCGTGACCTGAGGTGAAGTCGGACGCATAACCGACTGCACCACCCAGGCACCCCACAAAATATTTTTAAAGCATGCTCATTCTAGCATTTCTGGCTTCAGCTTCAGTAAGAGACATGAAACTCTCCAGTGAGTAGGTATTTCTCTACAGAGGGGCCTGGGCCTGCAGGCACAGACCTTTGTGCAGAGCTCAACAGCAGAACCACTGTCATAGTCGTGCAGCAAAGGAACAGGTCTGCGGAGCAGACAGGCTCCTTAGCATGAGCCAGTGTCCAGGTTAAGAGCTTGAACCTAGGTAACAGCAGACTACACAGAGCACGTCTGCCTAAGTCATGAAGCTGAGTTGGCATATGTGGCCCTTAAGGACACAAATGACATTTGCAACATGGAATATCTCTAACCTTTTATTTTTAGGGATCATTTGAAGCATTGCATTGGGACTTTTGTTACTTACCGTAGTCTTTTAACTTGAATGGCTTGGTCAAGTTTTGGATGCTAACAGTTGGATCAGTGACTGGCTTATCTTACTTCTCAAACTACTCACTCCCCATTCCCCCACCCCCCTAACCTATACACACAACTTTCCACTGAACTCTGGAAAAAAAAAAAAAACTGTGAATAGATAGGTTGGGCAGCTCTATTTGTATATTGTTCTGTGCTAGTAGAGAGTGGTGTCATTAGCATTTTTTATATCTGTGAAATGATTTTACCAGTTTAAAATTTGATGTGTATTTTTTTCCTTTTAATTAGAAACACAGGTTTGAACCAATAAGTCAATGTAGATAAACTTATAAGTTATGCTTTCACCTGTTCAGAAATAGGCAATGTGTTCTCACATTCATGTAATGTATGTTATTCTTCTTGCCTTTTATTTTTTAAGTTCAAGTCAGGGTTAAAGCTGGAGCAACGATATTTGGCATTTCCTGTGGCTTGAGTGAGACCAGTCTTAAATGTTGCAATATTTACTTTATGTATTCTTGTACTGTTCATTTTTTCCTTGGAATTTGATATCTGAGATGTGATACTTGGAATAAATAAAACTTACGGTGTTGTAAATGATCTTTAATAAATAATTGCACCCAAGTGATAGGGTACAGTGACCAGAAGTTAGATCAGCTCAATGTGTAGCATATCATATTTGTTTCCTGTGGCTGCTCCAACCAATCACCACAAACTCGGTGGCTTAAAACAACAGAAATTTATTCTCTCACAGTTTTGGATGGAGGTTAGAAGTCCCAAATCAGGGCACCAGCAGGATCACACTTTCTCCAAAGGCCCCAGAAAGAATCCTTCCCTGGCTCTTCTAGTTCATGGTGGTCTAGCCAGCAGGCCTTGGCTTGTGGCACTTAACTGCATGTCTGTCTTGGCCATCACATGGCCTTCCTCCCTATGTGTGTCCATGTCTCACCTTTCTTCTATAAGAACACCAGTCATTGGATTTAGGGCCCACCCTAATCCAGCATGATCTTAACTTGATTACATTTGCAAAGACCCTGTCCCAAAGAACACTATTCAACCCAGTGCAGATGTGAAACTATTCCAGCTTAATTCGGTAATAGAAAAATAAGAGAAGAGACTGTAAATGGCTTTGTCTTAGAAACGAAAATTACCTTTTTATTAATTTGATTTTTTAATTTACATTTAAATTAGCATACAGTGCAACAATGATTTCAGGAGTAGATTCCTTATTGCCCCTTACCCATTTAGCCCATCCCCCCTCCCACCCCTCCCAGTAACCCTCTGTTTGTTCTCCATATCAAAGAGTCTCTTATGAAAAATTACTTTTTAAGAACAGTTCTATCCAAGTCATAGAAGATTTTATAGGAACTGAGTGGGAGTAGGTCTTCATCAAAAAAGGAATATAAAATTTCAAATACAGAGCTAGGTTATAAAACTGTATATTTATTTAGAATATTAAAAGGAGTAAGTTAAAAAATTTTAAAGCTGGCATACCACACTTATTGCAAAATACTAGAAACTATTTTCATTAAACTTCTGACACCTTTATGATACATTTCCTTCCTTCCTTTTTTTTTTTTTTTTTTGGTTGCATTTACTTTGATCACCTCTTCCTATGACAATTTTGTATTAGTTTCCCAAGAGAGGATGATATTTAAATTCTTCCTCTCATGTGGTTGTTGAAAAAGTTTTATGATTTAGAAGTTTCTTTTAATTTTCACAAGTTGTTGGTTATGTGATTTAAATTATTAGGATTGTTGACAAATTATGGAAAACCTAAAGTGATATTCCTTTGTATATCAGCTATAAGATACATTTTTAAAGGTATCTCATGTAGTGCCTAATCTTAAATCCTTTAGTACTATCCAACAAAATTTTCTGGGATCATGGAAATATTTATTTGTGTTGTCCATTATGGTAGCTACTAGCCATAGGTGGCTTTTGAACACTTAGTGTGGTTAATGTGGCTGAGAAACTGGATTTTTTATTTAATTCAGTTTTAACCTTGGCTTTTTGTCCATATATCTGTCCACTCCCAGCCCTGTGGCCCACCTCAGTGCCCTCTTCTGGGCCTCCCTTCAGGCCTGGTGACTGTGTTATCAAACTGGGACCCAAGCCAGTAAATTTGGTGAAACTAATTAAGAACATGGAGGTATGAAAAAAAATTGTCTACCTCACTTACCTATGTGCTCACAATGACTATTGAATCAACGTGTTTAAAAAAGAAAAGACATAGCATTCTGGGAAAATGTTCTTTTAATGTTCTTGAGACTTGAAAGATCTTTTTCCTTCTTTCAGCATGAAGTCAGATGTATCAGTCAGGACAGACTACATGGTGCCCCAATAACAAACATTCCCCCAATCTCATTGTCTTCAAATGGCAAAGATTTATTTTTCATTTATGTGACCTATTCAAAGAAGTAGCTTAGAGATGATGTGCATCTCCTTCATATAAGGGATAACACCTTGTACTCCTCAAGACCTACGCCCACCTACCCTCCTGGTCACTAAGTCTATAATAGGATTAAATCATAGTGAACCCACCCAGGGATATTCTGAGCCTGATAAAGGGGTTGGGGAGAGTACTATATCCCAAAGAACAGCAAAACCTAGCCCATATGTACCAGCAGAAGGCAGGAGACTGTGTGGGATGGGATTGTGGGGTGTTCCCTCAAAGGAATTGGAATATAACTTGCTTAAAAGAAAGCTGACCAATTTGGGAGCAATCTCCTAAGATTCAGGATTTATTTAACACACTAGTAAGGACCCCAGGAGACGGGAGAGTGCCCTAGTGAAAGGAGTCCCAGCAGCCCTAAAATCCAACCCAGAGCTGATGATAGGAAAGGGCATTGCAGAACCCAGCCCATTGATGGCAACTGGGATTATGGACTTACAAAGGAATAGAAGCCACATGACCGCATGGAATTGCCAGATGAACAGTTACTATAATGTGCACCAATGCCTTAGGTGTGGAGGGAGGTGTGCTGTTGACCCATAGATAGAATGCTAAGGTGGATATTAAAATAAGGTATCCCTGGGGCAAAATAAGTGGACAGCCAACAAGAGAGCTACCCAGTCTGTACTAACAAAAGAAATCAAGAAGTGAAGAAGAGTTACTCCAGTAACAATTCACCTTCCTTTGCCTGCCTTCCATATCTGAGTCAGTTTCAGGCCCAGAACCTGTTGAAGGAAGAGGATAACCAGCTTCCCAAGAGGGAAGGGAACTATAGCACCATGGTAAGTTTCCCTGATCCTTCTCCAAAGACACCTTCAACCATTCATTCAGCTAACAACATACCAGGGAAGCAGATTACTTCACATTTCAAGGACCCCTGAACACAGGATCCAAGTCCATATCATTATCCAGGTACATGAAGCACCATCATGGCACTCTTACTAGAGTGGAGCATATGAGGACCAAGTAATAAATGCAGTCCCAGCCAGAATCCAAGTCACTATGTGTCAGTTGGTTCACAGACCCCCCTGGTGGTCATTTCCCTGGTGACTGAATGTATAAACAGAATAGACCTACGTTAGTGTCCTTGGCCTGAGAGGCAAGAGCTATCCTAGTGGGGAGGGGCAAGTAGAAGCCTCTGAAACTATTCTCCCTCTTCCTCAGCCAAGATAGTAAGTTAAAACAATATCCTGTCCCAGTGGGATGGCAGAAATTTTTGTCACAGTTAAATATCTAAAGGATGCAGAGGTAGTGATCCCATCATTTCTCCACTTAACTTACTAATCTAGCCCCTGAAAAACTCTGTTCCGGGCGCCTGGGTGGCTGAATTGGTTAAGCAACTGACTCCTGATTTCAGCTCAGGTAATGATCTCAAGGTCGTGGGATCGAGCCACGCCCAGTGTGGAGCCTACTTAGGATTCCCTTCCTCTCCCTCTGCCCCTCCCCTGCTCGCACTTTCTCTCTCTCTCTCTCTCTCTCTCTCTCTCTCAAAAAGAAAACAAACAAACAAAAAAACTCCTGGTGGATTTTGGCAAGTGAGAGCAGACTTCTCTAAATTCAACTGAGTACTGGCCCTGATTATAGTCAGCCATGCCAGATGATCGATCTTTGCTAAGACATATAACTTAGGCTGCGGCAAACGGTGTGCAGATACTAATTTAGCAAATGCATTTCCTATCAGAAAAGAGGCACTTTGCGTTTACATGCAACAAATAATGTACACATTTACAGTCTTTCCTCTGGACTAATGTTGATCCTTCTGCCCTCTGTCATGACATAGTCTAAAGAGATCTGGACCATCTGGGAGTTCTGCAGAACATCACATTAATCCACTACATCACTGATCTGATTCTAATCAAACCAGACAAGCATGAAGTGGCTAGCACATGGAAGGCCCAGGTAAAACATATATATTCCAGAAGATGGGAGATAAACCCTAAAAAAACACAGGGCTTGTGTTTCAAGAGGGTCCAGTTATGAGAGGCATACAGGACATCCCACCCAAAGTAAAGGACACATTATTGCACCTCCTATAGTGAAGAAAAAAGTGCAGCATCTTGAAAGCCTCTTTAGATTTTGGGGGCACCGTGTTACATGTTTGGGGGTGCTGATGCAGCTCTAACCCATATGCAAGCTGAAACAAGAGCTGCCGACTTCCGGTGGGGCCCAGAATGCAGAGGAAGGCCTGGCTGTGGTGGAAGGATCCCTGACATTTAGACCATATAACCTGGCACATGTATCATTGGCGGGCAAGGAGCCGGGCAGAATTTATGGCAAACCACAATAAGGCAGTCGCAGCACATGCACATCTTTGGCCTCAGGAGAGCAGGTGTACGCCACTTCCAGGAGAAAGTGATACAGCTTTTAAAAACACTCCCGGTATGCTAGTGGGGCCCTGGCAGAGACAGAACCCTTGACCATGGGGCGTAAAGTGGCCCTGCAGCCACAAGTGCCCATACGATGAGCTGGGTTCTGACCCAAGTCATAAGGTAGGGTGGCCTGGCAAGAATCCATTTTAAGACGGAAGTGGTATATCTACAGTCACATGCAAACAAGAGCAGAGGGTGCAGCACATGACACAGCCTGTGGCCGAAACCCCCTCCCCCCCCTTAATCCCCCAGTCTTGCCCCAGTGCGGCTGGGCAGCTCCTACTTATGTCTGTTTGGGAATTCTGTATGACCAGATGAAGGATGAAGAAAAAGTCCAACCTTCGTCCATGGTCAGGTGGGCTTGATATGGATATGGAAGCCGAGAAAAGGTGACAGGTGTCTACAGCTCCTTCAAGGGTGGTCTTACATGAGTAGGGAGGGGAAAACCTCCCAATGGGCAGAACTTTGAGCAGAGCACCTGGCTGTCCATTTGGAGTAGAAAGAAAAGGAGGAGGAAATAAGAATATATGTGGACTCATGGGCAGTGACAAGTGGCTTGTCTGGCTGCAGGATCCCGGAAGGAAGACGATGGGCAGATGTGGGACAGGAGCGATGGCGTATGGGAATGGTAGGCAGAGTGTGAGGAGACTCGTGTCATGTGTTGGTGATAACTGGAGACCCTTCACTAGAGAAGAGGCACTGAGCAATCAGGGGGACGAGATGATTCAGCCAGACTCTGTCACTGATCATCCCTGTGCTGACATGGTGGTGACAGGATGAAGGCTATGAATGGGCCCAGCAGCATGGGCTTCCGCTTATCAAAGGCGATGTAACCACTGCTACCACCAAATGTCTAATCTGCCGTTAACAGACACACACACCAAGTCTCTGACACGGCCTAGTCCTTCAGGAGACTTGGTAGCACACTGACTTGCATTGGACCCCCTCCAGCCTGAAAAGGGCCAGTAACTCATTCTGACAGCAATAGACCCTCCAGGTATCAATTTACCTTTCCTGACAACAGGGCCTCTGTCAGAAGCACTCTGACATGCTCATGGAGTGTTTTATTTGCATCAGAGGCAAATATTACTGTCACACATCACACAAGCTCAAGAGATCCTCTTCCTGGCAAAAGGGCAAGAATGGGCCTGTGGCCCTGGACTCCTGTCACAGACTGAACCCCTGATGGCAAGAAGGAGTGGCCTGTTACAGGAATAGCGCCACCTTGGGGGCACTGCCGTACAAGAATGGGATGCCAGCCTCCATGATGTGGACACATGTTGGAGCTGGCACCTTTACGTGGTGCTATGTCCCCAGTAGGAAGAAGACACAGATCTGAGAGCTTAGGGCTGGTTCTTGTAACCCCCAGTGACCCACCTGGATGGAGCACCTGTACTTCCCAAAGCCTCGTTTTCCAGCTCTGCAGGTTGAGAGGTCTTGGTTCCCAAAGGCAGATTTCTGCCTGCGAACACCCTCAGACTCACTGGGTTACAAGCTGCAGTTTTCACCTGGACACGTCCAAGCAGCCAGCAAGCAGGAAGAGTGTCCCCATCCTGATGGGGGGTAGTTGACTCTGATCAGGAGGAGGAGGCAGGGCTGTTGCATCCTGGGGAAGAGAGGAATGTGTGAAACCCAGGTGACCCACGTGGGTGCCTCCTAGAACTCCCTTGCTCAGTTTTGATGGAAAATGAACACATGCAGCACCCCGGCCTAAGATGGGTGTGTAGACCAGGGTGCACACTTCTCAGAGAGGAGGCTCTGAGTCAGTTAAGGCACTGAGACCAGCAGAGGTGCAAGCTGAGGCGAGGGAGTCTGCAATGGATGGTGTGGGAAGGAGATAGCGCTCATCAGTTACAGCCGTGAGACCAGCAACAGACGTGGGAGCTATAGAGCACCCTACCTGTCTTGTTTTGTTTCCTCCAGGAAGAGGCCAACCGGTATCTTGAAGGAGCTGCTTCCCGAACGGAGTATGAAGAAATGTCCGAGAGGCACAAGGGGTGGGATGTAGCGAGCATATGGTGTACTGCCCAGACCCCTTCCAGTGGAGGGCTGGTTGCTCAAGCGGCTGGGTACGTTGACACAGCCTTCAGCCCCCTGCCCCTTCTGGAAGGGTCTCCAGTGCAGAGCTTCCAGGTAGCTCACATCCCATGAGTGACCAATGCAAGAGTACGAAGGCCTGGCCCTCTCTGCCAAACTTGGACATCTCGGAAGGGCCATTCCCGTTCCAGAGCTTTCCAGGGCTGGCGAAAGGAGGGTCAGCCCAGGCCACTGTTGGGCTTGTGCTGCCATTTGGCTTCTCTCTCTGTCCACTGCTGCCTCCTTCCTTTCCCTTCCATAGGTGCTGATTCCAGGTGCATTCCTTAATAAACACTCTGCATGCCAAACTCCGTCTCAGTCGGGTTTCTCAGAACCCAACCTGCAACATCACATCAGGGAAACCTACAGACTGCAGAATGTGTTAACAACCATAACCTGTGTCTGGTGACCAAATCAAAAGTACGGGGTTGTTAGCAACCAGGGACAGGCCAGGAGCACAAGGCAAGGATTGGATGGACTTCTTTTGGCCAACAATAATTCCAAATCCAGAATGCTGCCTGAGCCATGCAGGAAAACCTTACTTAGTTAGGTTCCCATGCTCCTCATTACTTGCAGCCTAAGAGCCCAGTGCCCGGCTAAGTGCCCACAGGCTGACTGTTGAGGCCCCGTGGAGTAGGCAAAATAATATCTCCCTGAAGATGCCCATTTCAAGACCTGTGAACATGATGACTTACATGGCAAAAGGGACTCTGTGGATTGGAATGAATTAAGGATTTTGAGATGAGATTATCCTGGATTATCTGGGTGGGTCCAATGTAATCACGAAGGTCCTTAAGAGTGAAAGAGGGAAACAGGAAAGTCAGGCAGAGATGGGATGGCAGAAGCAGAGGTCAGAGCAATGCAGGTGCTGGCTTTGAAAATGGAAGAGAGTCATGAGCCACAGAATGTAGAACCTGGCAAGGGCAAAGCCGGAGACTCTGAAAAAACAGATTTCCCCCCTAGGTGCTCCAGAAGGAAGGCAGGCCTGGACACCTTGATTTGGGCCCAGTGAGACCTGTGTTAGACTTCTGACCACCAGAACTGAAAGAGAACTAATTTGTGGTGATTTGTGCCAGCCCCCAGGGAAACGCATGCATTCCAGAATGGCTGTCTTTCCAGGACCTGACCCATCTCCTCGGCCCTCTCTTGGCAGGATGGGTGAGACAGCTCTGTTGAAAGAAAAAGAGACCTCTTACTTCTTGGCTCTTCAAACCTAAGACTGCCATGGAGATGCACAGCCCGGCACTTGTAAGAGGTCAGTATTCCGTATGAAACCTCGGAAGCTGACTTCGGAACAAAGTGATGGGCCCTGTTTCAGAAGGAAGGGGGAAAAACCCAGGGGCTTGGACAGGAAACAGGTAGCAGATTTCTTCCTCTTGAGGAAACAGTGTCACCGACTCCTCCCAGACAGACCATAAGCTGTAGGTCAGCTGCTAAGTGCATGGGCTTCCCCGGGACAGACGGCCACCCCATGGGCAGCAGCACGGGAGAGCAAGTCAGTGCTGTGTTCCAGATCCCTTTTCCTTTGGTTCTTTGCCACTTCAAGACTCTTTCAGAAATTCATTTTTGAGAAAAGTGCTTATTTCCGTTAGAACCCTGAGAAGCAGAGCCTAGCAATTAGCATAAACACAGCCCTAAAATAAATAGCTAACCTTTAAAAGCTCAGCTCATGGGGCGCCTGGGTGGCTCAGTCGGTTAAGTGTCTGATTTCAGCTCAGGTCATGATCTCGCGGCCCATGAGTTCAAGCCCCGCACTGTGCTCTGTGCTGACAGCTCAGAGCCTGGAGCCTGCTTTGAATTCCGTGTCTCCCTCTCTCTCTGCTCCTCTCCCACTCACACTCTGTTTCTCTCTCAAAAATAAATAAATAAAAATAAAAAAAAAAACTCAGCTTACAACTGAGGTCACCAGATTGCTGCTGGGGAATGTAATTTTTCTGGTGTTTTGCTTACTGGAAGAGTACAACCAATGTGGCTGGAGCCAGGGCCTTGGAGCTAGAGAAAGGGAAGGGGTACTTAGGTTTGGGGATACTTAGTTTGTACCCAGAGCTGATTCTATGGTGCTTTCTTCCTGCCACCCACCTCCACACGGGGCAGGGTCCCTGCCCTGCCCCAGCTGCTGTTTACAGGCTCTGAGAGGCCCAGAGGCCCTAGGTTCCTGTTGCAGTTGAAATCAACACATGAATAAAGCCACATAAAAAAAGCAAACTGTAGCACCCGAATGAGTTATGATGTTACTGGACCATTCTTCAACATGTGGCATTTTGAGCTGGTTTCTGTGCATGTTACTGCTGCGAGAGCCGCTGAGCCCATAGCAGGTGAGCAAGCAAAGCACAGCCAATGGATGTCTCAACCAGAGTCTGCACAAGGTGCATCAGCAAAGCCAAGAAGGAGCTCAGGACAAGTCATCTCCTGGGTGTCTGCCCAGATGGATGACCAACCCAGGGCCAGTGGTGTCTAGGCCCCCATATCCCACTGTGGGGAGGAGAGCCTTAGGCTGGGCAGAAAGAGAGCCCCCTCAGCCTGAAGCTCTGCTGAAACCACTTGAGCATCCTGAGTGTTCCACCCTTGGGCATTGCCACACCCAGTCAGTGGGAAGAGAAGGACCCTAAGTCCCCATGTAACCAAATGTGCCCCTCCTTGAGCTCCCCTGGATGTGGGGGCACTTTAGCCCATGGAAATGTGGAGCCGTTGGCACTAGGCAGCCACCAGTTCACTGTAGAGCATCACTGACAACTAGCCTGGGGTCACTGGTGCGTTGTGATGTCTGTTTAGTGGATTGTGACCATCACTTCCAAGCCATGAACCAGAATAGAATAAAAAACTGCAGAATGCATTGAACACAGTAAGAACATGTTGGGCTACAGTCCCGAGCATCTATGGTATGGTGTGGCTTCTAATGTAAAATGTATCTCTTAATGGCAGAGGGGGGCCACAACTCAAAATTTAAAATCCTGTGGAGCCCAACACCACTCTTGAACCCAAAGTAGTGGAGTGAAATGCTGTGGTCACAGGCTGATTCAGGCCTTCGGGATCCCTGCCTCTGACCTGACCTCAGTTTCAGCAAGATCACTTCATCGGATTAACATTGGTCCCTGCTCTTAACAGACAGCCAGAGAGCATGTCTCCAAAGGGCAAAGCATAGGCTATGCTGTGCAGGCAGCATCTAGGAGATTGAGAATAGCATCCGTGGAATGAGCACCTGGCATACAGGTGGCACTCAATAAATGGACAGCAGGAGAGGGAGGTTGCTCAAGAGTCTTCACAGTGCCAGGCCTGGAGGAGGAGGAGAGGGGCAAGGGTGTGCATATGGGGGGCCCACACATTTCATCACACGATATGTCCTCCTGGATACTCAGCCCATATTTCCTTTCCCAGGACCCACTTTTCTTCTTCCTCCCAGTCCTGAAATGGGGACTCTGACCCCAGCACCATGCATGCTGTGCTCTTCTTCTAGAAGAGGAAACTGAGGGCCCCACAGCCCGTCTGACCAGGGAGGAGCTGCAACTCTCACCCCTCCATACTCAAGGAGAGTGAAGGCCCTGGTATCCTGTAGGCCGATGTGCCCTAACCCAGCACTGTGGACACTCTCTGTGGCCCAGAAGGGCAGTTAGCACTGCCTGGCAAACAGCCGAGTCACCAGTCACTGAGCCAAACCCAGCAGCCCCATGGACCTGCAAAGAGCCAGACCCATTTGTTGGTCCAGATCCCAGAAATGGAACACTGGGGTCCCTCAGACCCATGTTTAAGACTGCACAGGTGTCACCTGCCCCAGAGCCCACTCTCCCTGGTGGATCGCCCTAATGCCACTGGGCCTGGAGAGAATTGTCACAGGCCTAGGGGATGGGGAGTGCAGGGACTGGCCCAAGGCATCTGTGCTGCCATCTTGAGCGAGCACAATTCCTAGCCCAAGGATGCTCCTGGAAGAAGTGAGTGAATCTCGTTTTTAGAGGCACACTCTGTAGTCTGACAAAATTCAATTTATTGCCTGGGAGGACACTCTAGATGAGCCGTGGCACACTGCTCAGTGAGAAGGAGGCCAGAAGACTCTCTTGGAAGATGCAGGCTGCCCCTGCAGGGTGTGAGGAGGGCCTGGGGGAAGTGGGTCAGTGGTGTGCTGGCTGCTGTTTCTGGGGCAGGAGCAGGAGATGTGCATTAGGATTAGCTCAGAGTAGGGCGCCCTCCCAAGCAACATTGGTTCTGTGTTTGGATGTCCCTAGTAAAGGAGAAGAGGAGCAAAGCGAGTGTGGGGAGTCAGGGGTTAGAAGGCACTGGTCGCTCAAAGAGGTGGTCATTGAGGCATTTTTCTGCTGCGACTCACCTTGGGAGAAATTCTATTTTCTGGGAACAGTGCAGCTGGCTCTCTGAGTCTGCTCCTCCCTGCCTGGCTAACACCAGGGCTGCTCTTTTCTCGTTATAGTCTAAGCTGATTTTACAACTTCAGTTGTGATAGATTTTTACACTTTCACCAGAGAAGGTATTCAGAAATATACTGAACAAGTATTCATGCTGAGCATAGCTCCCTAGAGCACAGGAAGGTTCCTTATATTTATAAATGTGCCTCTCAAAACAAGGATGGTCTTTTTCATGTGGTTACATACAACAAATACCTATGGAATGAATGCTTGCATGAAAGAATGAATGAGTTACATGTTTTAAATAACACTTTGAGGATTTTTATGTGCTACATGCTTTATGTATATTAACTCATTTATTCCAACGTTATGAAAATCTCATGGGGTGATCTGTATCCCCATTCTGCAGATGAGAAAACTGAGGCTTTGAGAGATTAAGGCACTTGCACAAGGTCACAGTATGTGCAGTTGGGACCTGAAGATAGACAAGACGGGTCTAACTCCCAAACCCATAGGCTGAGCTAATGGGGCTCAAGAGTGTTACTATTCCCTTAGCAACC
The DNA here is from genome assembly GCF_018350175.1 of Felis catus. NCBI lineage: Eukaryota > Metazoa > Chordata > Mammalia > Carnivora > Felidae > Felis > Felis catus. The sequence goes on from NC_058370.1 coordinate 59,666,933, forward strand.
TGCCAGCCTCATTTGTCTATTGTATTTCTCTTTGTATGCTCTGGGCTCCTCTATGGCAAGGACCTCGTCCTAACTCCTTTCTCCACTATCTTGCACAGAGCTCAGCTTTAGGCTTTCACAGACATTTGGTGAATCAATGAATAAAAGAAGAAAGGGAGGGACAGAGAGAAGAGAGAGAGAAAAGAGCAGGGAGGAAAAGGAGGAAGGGAATGAGGGAGGAAGCAGCCATTTTTGGTGAACATCTCTTCCAAAGGACAAGAGATGTTTTGCGCCATCTTCTGGACATGCTCCAGTACTGCAGGGGCTTGAGGCCCAGTATGTGAGCAGGGATTCCCATCAGGACTTCAGCCTGTGCCTGATGGTTTTCCAAAGAACTCCATCAAAATAGTAAGTCTTAAGTGAGATCCCATGATAAATGGCTTTAAGACAATAAAGCACAAATGCCATTGCCCAGGCAATTGATGGTGGAGCCCAGTGCTTCCAGAGGCCCAACTGTCGATATTTCTGTTCTTTATCAGAACAGGTAAACCTTCCCTCAGGTTCTGGGTTAAAGGAGAAAGTTTTTAAAAGGGGAAATTCAGGGGCACCTGGGTGGCGTGTTGAGTGTCCAACTCTTGGTTTCGGCTCAGGTCATGATCTCACGTTTTGTGGGATTGAGTCCCAAATTGAACTTTCCACTAACATTTGAGCCTGCATGGAATTATCTCTCTCTCTCTCTCTCTCTCTCTCTCTCTCTCTCTCTCTCTCTCTTTTCTTCTTCTTCTTCTTCTTCTTCTTCTTCTTCTTCTTCTTCTTCTTCCTCCCCTCCCCTGCTCATATATGATCTCTCCCTCAAAATAAATAAAATAAACTTAAAAAAAATAAATAAAGGGAATAAATAAATAAATGAGAAATTCAGGGTAGGAGATTACATACATATTAATGAAAAGAGGAGGGAAACTTATGACTACTCATGAGTAAAGATGGAGGACGCCATTGAGCAAACGTATATGTAACATACGTCCCATGTTCACTTGGGGTGTAGACTTAACACCAGAAAGAGTCAGAATTCAGCCCCTGACATCAGGAGGTTCTCTTAGGACAAGGAGAGGGACTATGAGCATGCTCCAAGAACTAGTATAAACTGGATGTGGTCTTGGGCTCCTTATCTTTTTCTTTTAATTTTTTTGTATTTTTTTATTTTTGAGAAACAGAGACAAAGCCTGAGTGGGGGAGGGGCAGAGAGAGAAGGAGACACAGAATCTGAGCAGACTCCAGGCTCTGAGCAAGCTGTCAGCACAGAGCTTGCTGTGGGACTCGGACCCACAAACTATGAGATCATGACCTGAGCCGAAGTCAGACTCAGGTGGCTCAACCGACTGAGCCACCCAGGTGCCCCTTGGGCTCCTTATCTTGAGTAAGGAATGCAGGGCCTTGCTTGTTCCTAGGCCGGAACCATATCAATTGACTTTGAGTCCAGGCTTCTGCAGAGACAGCTAGTGGATTTGTTAGTGGGGTGTGGAAAGACACAGTAGCTGATTAGGGGGAAACCGTTCTCTGAAAGACAAGCTTTCAGCTTTCTGCTACCTTCAATCTCATTAACCCAATGGGGCACAGTTTTCAGACCATGGAATTTGGAGTAAGATCTAAGTTCAGATTTTTCTCCATCACTCATGGGCTGTAATGCAGGTTACAACCTTATGAGACTTCATTTTTCTCACCTGTGAAGTAGAAAAACTGACTCTGGCAGGTTATTATGAGGATAAATGAGACAGTGCATATAAACATAGTAGGTGCTGAAGAACTAGTGGCCATTATAATCACCACTAGTTACAGAGGAGACTTCTAGTTGTCTATATTTTCATTCTCTCGCTTCCTTCTTAGCAATGTGCCCAGCTTACAAAACTGCAATTCCAAGCCTCTTTTTATGGGTAGGGATGGCCAATAAGAAATGAGGTAAGGTATTGGAAAATAGGAAAAGCTATTTAAAAGGAAGCTTACATCTCTGGCAAATTAGCTTTTGCTCTTGCTCTTTCTTTCTTTTTTCTGCCTGGAACTCAGAATTGTTGGGTGGGTCTCTAGCAACCATATTGTGCTCATGATATAACCTTGTAGCTAGGCTTTATTCTTCACAGCTGATGAAGCAGAGGGCAGAGGAGTTGGGGTCTCAGATGACATTTTGGAGCCATGAAAAGAGCCCTGGGCCACCTACCTCTGAGGGACTTTAGTTAATATTGATGCAGACAGGCTGGGTCTGAAGACCCAAAGGTGGGTCCTGCAGGACCAGCCAAGAGGGTCCTTGGCTTCGAGCAGGATAGAAATCAAATGTGAACTGGAGAAAGCAAAAGCAGAATTTACCGAATAGTGACCAATTATAGCAGATGGAATGTCTGGGAGACTCAGAAAGGAAAGGAGAATGAGTTTCCTGGTCACCTGGGGTTAGGGGATTCTATTGAAATGAGGTCCAGGATACCTGTTCCTTCAGGAATCCAGGGTGGGGTCCAATCAAAGGTGAGTGACAGGTGAATAATAGGTGTTATTTCGTAAATGACCAAAGGTAGGGGTACAGATGCCAGCGTCAGCCGAGGGTGGTTCCAAGCTAATGTCCTGGAATGTGTTTGGGATCTTCTTAGATGTTATCAGGTGTTTGGGAGCCTAGGACAAAACTCAGAAAATGATTGACTTTCTTGCTTCCCCCTTGAAGTGTTGGTTTATTCACATGCAAAATATAGACCTTGAGTAAATGGGGCCTGGCAGAAAAACAGCACAGAGTCTTTCTAAAAATGGAGTCCTTTTCAGTTTCCCTATCTCAATATGAAAGAAAATGACCCCTACCTAGTTTAAGCCATCAGGACTTGACAGGTTAGTGGCAGTCATATGCAAATCCTTGCTGGGTGGCTTTAAGGAGAGATTTCTAACACTTCTGGCCTTTACTTTTATTTATAAAATAAAGAGTGGCTTAGATCAGTCCCATGGACCTTCCCAGCTCTTGCATGACAGGCCCCCATTTCTACTTTCTGAGTCTGGAGTTTACACCACAGGAGAATTTCCCTGGTGCAGTAGCTTAGTCTGGGATGGGCTGGTGGGGGGGGGCGCAGGGGTGTCACAGAGGAAGAAGCCAGGGAGAGGGGTGCATAAAGGGCAGAAATGGCTGTCCCAATCACCATAGCACAACATTGCTGTCCCTCAAATGCTGCCTCAAGGGGGCTCCCTCATCCCACTTCCTGAGCTGGAGGGTTCCTGTTGTCAGCATGCCGGAAGGATATTTGTCCCGGAAAGTTCAACATGCCTCTTCCCAGTCAAAGCTGCTTCTTTCACCTGCCTCCTCAGTGGAATGAAAGCAAAACTTCTAACAAAAGACATCAACCTGCTGATCTTTTTTTTTTAATGATGAACTAGCAGCAAGTGGCTGCTCTGGGAAATGGCCACGTGGGGTCACTGCACACTCAGGAATGAAGGGACACCAGCTGGGTTCCTGTCAGGCAGCTGGGATTTGTGAAAGGAGCTGCCGGTGGAAGGGATGAAGATGCTCCTCTTCCGCAAAGCTGATCTGACCAGGACACCATCGAGTCCCTCCCTGAAGTCAGGAGGGAAGAGTCTTAGTTTAGAAGACAGGCTTCTGGAATATTACTGTTATTATTGTTTTCACTGTTATAGGATTTTGGAATGCCTACCTAATCTTTTTTTGACTCACAGCTGATGAAAGTTATCAATCTTTTCTCTAAAAAGGTCAAATACCTACTATAATAAAATCAAGGCCAAAGCCTTTGACTCAAAGGGTCCTGCTGGTAAGTGTGCTGGTTGGATGGTTTTGTGTAAAAGAACATGTGGTTGTAAAGCAATTGCTTTACATGGGTTTGAATCCCATGCTGGCTGGGTGACCTTGGTTGAAGTGCTTCAGTTCCCAGAGTCTTGATTTTTTTATTTGTAAAGTAGGAAACCTATTATCTACCTTGATTTAGAGTTAATGTGCAAAGAGCACCAGTCAGTGCCAGGTACATGGTGAGCAATAAACATGACCATGTTGCTCCCAGGGTAGGGAGAACAGGAAGAAGACGGGCCTGGGGGAGAGGAGGGTGGGTGCAGACATAAGTCTGGATGTGTTTGCACTATTCTGGGAGAGGGAGGTGGAGAAGCAGGAGACAGGGAGCTCAGGAGAGCTGGGGCTCTTGTCTGAGATGGTGCAGAGGTGGGGCCATCCCCACATAACTGAAGTCACAGCAAGTGGGATGGACCAAGCCGTTCTCAAACTTGAACAAGCTCAGAAGCATCTGGAGGGCTGTTAAAACACAGGTTGTTGAGACAGGTGGCCCCAAATGCTGTGCAATTTGTAGTCGGGTCTTTCAGGGTCCATAACACAAGGCCTGGACTGGCCACTTTCTGGTGGTTGGTCAAAAGCCAAAGTGAGCTGGACAATTTCTGGTCAGTTTGTAATTGTGCCTTAGGTACTGTCCAGCAAGGCACCCCTGACCCCACACCATCATCTTATTCCTTTATTTTTGCCTCCAAGACATTTCATTTGGCCAAAGGGTTCCCTGGCTTTAAAACATTTGAAGAACAGTGGTCTAAAGCATTGTTCTCTAAGTCCATTGCCCAATCAGCAACACCAGCATTGCCTGCAACCTGCCAGACATGCAAAATCTTGGGCTCCACCCCGACCTACGTATCAGAAACTGAGGTGGGAACCAGCAAGCTGGGGCTTAACAAGCCCTGCAGGTGATGCTGATGGAAGTAAAACCTGAGAAGCAAGGATGTAAAGGAAGTGTGGGCCCTGTGCCTGTGCTCCAGCCACCCTGCTGGCAGTGTGCTTCCAGTGTCATTCTCCTTAGTAGCTCGTCCCTCTTTGGCCCCCCCCCCCGCCCCTAAGCAGACTCCAGACCCTGCTCTTCCATCCCTCAGCTCCCCACTCTGGCACCCGACAGTGGACAGTGAGGGGCTCGCCAGGCATACTTATTTCTGCTGGTCCCATAACGTGAGTATTGAAGTTCCCTCTCAGATTTCCACCTGCAACAATGCATGCTTCCTTAAGGGTCCAAAGTAAGATCCACAGGGTTAGATGTGGATGCTGGCATATTTTGTGGCCTTCAGACACCCTTCATTCAGATGGCTAATGATAATGGCCACTGTTGGTGGTGCAAGTAATAATAGCAGTGATGATAACAATGACAACAAAAATGGGCACGGCGGCTGACATTAGTGGGCACTTTCCAGATGCCAGCCACAGTTCTGTACTAATTCATTCTCCTCACAATGAACCACGAGGCTCTCAGGACTGTTATCCTATTGTAAGGAGGAGGGAAGGTAGGCTCAGAGAAGTGTTCTGCACTGCATTCACACATCTGGTAAGTGGGGAGCAGTGGCAGCTCAGCTAAGGTAAACCCTGCCCCACACTGAGCGCCCCCCCAACCCAAGTTTCTGCCCACTAGGCTGCATGGAAGTCTCTGACGAGCCAGTATTAAGAGGACAACTCATTTGGACTGATCAGGTCTACACCTCTTAAATTATCCAGCTACTCCTGGACATCCTCCCCAAATTCTAAGATTGAGGAAGGAGACTGCGGGTTCTGAATTTCTCCGTCATTTTGGGAGGTGGTAGACATGGTAAATCCAAGCACGGGCTTGAGTGTTTCACTTATAGGAGGCACCCTCAGGACAGCTTCTTAGCTTCCCGGTGCCTCAGTTTTCCCCTGTAAAATGGGGGTGAGAATAGTGCCTGGGGTGTGGCCATGTGAAGCCAGGGCCCCACCGCCCTCCATTAGCTAGATTGAGAGAGTCTTGCCAGACACGCCCCCGGGGACAGGTAGGTCTGACCAGGTACAGGTGCTGGTGAGTATCTCAAGAGTTCTGGATAAATACATATTGAGCACAATCTGATGGGGCTTACAAGTGGAATGTTCCTAAACATAGCAGAGAGTATGTCTACTCGAGATAAATGATACAGCAGTTGGTGCAAACCATGGCTCTGTAAATGCAGTAAAAATATGTCCCATGACTACCAAGTGTTCCTGTGACTTTTCCAAATGCTAGGAGGGTGTTTACTGCAGAATAAATAAATAAGAAAAAATAGAGACAATGACACATGCATGGAAAAGAGAAAAAAGAGGGCTAAAAAAGAAAAATAGAAAATATATTATAAATAAAACATAACAAATATTGTACAATATAGTCATATATAATTATATATTATGTATAATATATGTAATTATATTATATTAGTTACATATAATTATATATGAACACACACACACACTTTCAAAGGAAAAATAGGCCTTTATTCTAGTTTAGAAAATCCTTAGTACATTTTGGTATTGAAAATGTCTTTCTTGGGGTGCCTGGATGGCTCAGTTGGTTAAGCATACGACTTCAGCTCAAGTCATGATCTCACAGTTTTTGAGTCCAAACCCTGAATGGAGCCCCTCATCAGCCTCTCCATTATTAGTGCTTGGGATTCTCTCTCTCTGCCCCTCCCCCATGCCCTTTTTCTCTCTTCTTTGCTCTATCTCAAAAAAATAAGTAAAAACTTTTAAAACAGTCATTACTCTTATGAAGTGTTGCTGACAATTGATGGTAGTTTTCTCTTTTTTTTTCAATGTTTATTTATTTTTGGGACAGAGAGAGACAGAGCATGAACGGGGGAGGGGCAGAGAGAGAGGGAGACACAGAATCAGAAACAGGCTCCAGGCTCTGAGCCGTCAGCCCAGAGCCTGACGTGGGGCTCGAACTCACGGACCGTGAGATCGTGACCTGGCTGAAGTCGGACGCTTAACCGACTGCGCCACCCAGGCGCCCCTGTAGTTTTCTCTTTTAACATCTTTAGTTGGTGAAATTAAAAAGTTAGCAACCCGAGAACAACCTCCCGAGATATTTCTGAGCCTTGACCAGTCTGAAATCTCTGAGTGCCTGCCCCAGCACACCCTTCCTCCTTCCACATTGTCTCCCACAGTCCCTGTGCCCACTGACGAGGGTCTGAGCTGCTCCTGCACCAGCTACTGCAAGGGGTCTGCCAGACCCCAGCAAAGAAGCTGCCCTGATCTGAGGGCTGGGGACCCTGTGTGGGCCCCGCTGGAGCTCCACAGTCAGTGCGACCACCTGAACATCTCAGTTCCATCACACCACCCATCCTCCTCCAGAAGGAGCTCAGGGTTGGGAACAGGGAGGTGAATCATTTTCAGTATCCTCTGCATAAAATTCAGCCCCAAGCACACATGTCACATCTGCCTCACGGCACTTGCCACCTCCTCACTAGATTGAGTGCAAGGTCCTAGGTGAGGTTCCTAAGCCAGGCCCACACATTGCTGAGATGGGCTTCTGTCCAGGTCACATTTTGCTCCCTGAGAGTGTTCAACACAGGGTCTGGGGTTACAATCAACTGTGCCTGACCCCCAGAGCTTCGACTGGAGGACATAAATACAGGCCTTAAGAGCCATTCTGGGAACAAAGCACTGATTTTGTTATAGTTACCACGCTGGAGTGCAGGATACTGCCTTCTCCTGTGCCCCTCTGAATCTGTCTCTTTCATCCCCAAACCCCAGAGAGGTGTTTCACCACAACAATGTGGGGTGCTAACAACCAGAAGCACCCCGGTGCCAGAGAAAGACCATGGCAGGCAGCAAGAGAGAGGGGGTTGGTTCCATACGTGCATTAAAGCCATCGCATTTGCCAGCTCTGTTTCCTGGACCACACTGCCGCATGGATGGAAGGACCGCTGAGAGGGAAATGCCAGTTCTTCTCCTCTGCAGGGAAAACTGGCCCTGGGTCCCTGAAGGCATAATGAGCATGGATCCAAGAGTAGGAGATGGGAAGGGAGCTGGGTTCTCACTGGTGGGTAGGACCCAGTGGATGTCAAATTCTCACCAGTCTGCGATGTGAGGGAGGATGAGAGATTCCTTCCTCTCTGAGCCATGAGAAAAGAGCGTAGCATCCCCCATACCCTGTGGGCAGTAGGTACTCAATAAATACATACGGGACCTGTGACTGCTCATCTACCCAAGGTCACTCCTTTGGTTCCCCCTGCCACCAACCCCAGGGTTGTAACCCCATGGTTACTAAGGACTCTGCTTCCTCCTGCTCTGAAAAGGTGCCTATTTTTAGCTTCAGTCCTCCCATGCATCAGTGCTATTGAATCACTTCAAACACTCAGCTAGGACGAGTTCAGGTTAGAGAGCAGGGAGATGAGCCAGGCTCAGCATCCCGGGCATAAATGCAGGGTTTGGAAGAACCTGGGACCCAGGAGGTGCAGGAGCATAAGGAATTCCTGCGCCCTCCACAGGAAGCAATTCCAGGCCTCCTGGGTATTTGACCCACATGTGGGTATTCAATCCAGGCAAAAGCAGGTTTGGGACACATTTTCACAAGCTGGTGAAATTCTACCTTCAAAAGTGCCTGGATCCAAAAGCTAAAAGGCAATGAAAGAAATAAGCCACGAAGTCATAGGAAGTGATTTTGAGTTTAATCAGAATCTCCCCCTTCCCCTGAGGGACCTACCCGGGCATACCCCTCATTCTTTCTTTGCTCCCAATTCCTCACCTCCTCTGGTCACAGTCCCAGCTGCACTGTAAAACTAACAGTGGTGGCACTTAGGTGCCTGGGATGGTCCTGAGCACTCTACATGTGTTACCTCCGGCCCTTGTAACCACTGTCCCCACTGTATGGAAGGGGACATTGGCACAGAGGGGCCAAATGGCCTGCTCAGGACTGTGCAGCTAAGAACGTGAGCCCCTTCAACAGCCTCTTCCTTTTCTTACCTCTTCCCTGGCAGAGAGAAGCCCATGCGTGAGGAGTTGTGAGGATTAATTTTATGTGTCAACTTGGCCGGGCCATGGTGCCCAGATATTTAGTCAAATATTATTTTGGGTGAGTCTGTGAGGGTGTTTTGGTTAAGATTAGTGTTTGAATCGGTAGACTTTGAGTCTACCTCCATAATGTGAGTAGGCCTCATCCAGTCAGTGGCAGGTCTGAATAGAAGGAAAGACTGACCCTTCAGATAAAAGAGAATTCCTCCAACCTGCTGGCCTTTGAAACAGGCTCTTCATGTTTCTATACAGCTTCTGGCTTTTGGACTTGAACAGGGACATTGGGTCTGCAGATTTGGGAACTGCCAGCTTCTATAATTGCATAAGCCAATTCCTTATAATAAATCCTTTTCTCTTTCTATTTATACACATCCTATTGGTTCTGTTTCTCTGGAGAACCCTAATACAGGAGCCTTTCCTAAATTCTATGCTTTTTGCAGCCCGAGGGCACATAGCACAGCCCCAAGCCCATGGTGGGGGCAACAAAGGCATTTTGAACTAGAGGCCCCTGTCCAGCAGATTCTCATCCCTGAGGAAGGCATTCGCTTTCTCTGCCCCATGGAGGACTGTAGGAAGAGGTATAGGGAGAGGTGGACAGTGTGGAAGGGTGAGCAGGGTCAGGACTGCAGAACTGTGAGGGCCCATGTGAAAGCAAAGGGGATGTCAGCACGCGGCCCCCAAGCAGGCCAAAGATTCAATGCCACCCTCGTCACTGTCAGCCAAAGCAGGGTCATGTGGGGTGGGACGCAGGGGAGGCATCTGAGGGGTGGGGTGCTGTAGGAGCCATTCACTCAGCCAGGAAGGAGCCATTTGGCCCTGATGATGATTAAAAAAAAAAAAACAGACTGACCTTTGTTTGAGTTTTATTATTGTTTTTAATTTCTCTACAGACAACACACCCTTATTGCCCACACCAGGCAGCCACTCCCACCACCCTGGGTAGGAAACCTTTGGAATATCTTGGTGGTGGAAGCGAAGTGTTTGGTTTAGTTGTTGTGATTTTAGTTATTTTTTTTAAGTCTGGATTCCCTTGGAATATATAGGTAAATATTCCCTTAAAACAACTGAAGTATAATCTTAGCCACATATGCAACTCATATGGGTAATCTAGCAGTCCTATTTTAAAAAATGAAAAGAAACAGCTGAGATATAAACGTTAACAATCTATTTTATTTAATCTAGTCTGTTAATTAAAAATATAATCCATATAAAATTATTAATGAGCTATTTTACTTTTTTTTTTGTTTGAAATCCAGTGTGGGTTTTGAACTCAGCACCTGTCTCAGTCCAGATGCCACCCTTCACGTGCTCAACAGCCATAGGTGTGGAGTGGCTCCCCAACGGGACAGCACAGCCTGAGAGCCTTGACCCGTTGAGAAAATCAATCTACAGAGAGGTGGCCACTCAGAACGTGTTAGTTGCTTGGCGGTGCTTTGTTCGCTTATTTATTTATTTATTTATTTACTTACTTACTTATTTATTTAATGTTTATTTGTTTTTGAGAGAGAGACAGAGCGAAGTAGGGGAGAGGCAGAGAGAGAGAGAGAGAAGGAGACACAGAACTCAAAGCAGGCTCCAGGCGCTGAGCTGCCAGCACAGCTGACAACTGTGAGCACAGTTCACAGGCTGGAATTCGTGAACTTCGAGATCATGACCTGAGTTGAAGTCCCGCACTTAACCCACTGAGCCAACCAGGCGCCCCTGCTTTTAATTTTCTTAATAGGACTGTTCCCCAGGCAGCATGCAGGTGTCATTTAGCTCTAAATATTAACTACACACAGCCATCTGTCCCGGGCGGAGGGGAGGGCAAATTCTCCAGATTTCTACAGCACAAGGGGGAAGCGGGCCCTCGGAAGGAGGAGAGGAGATGCTGAGGGAAGAAGTGCTTCGCCCACTGGCTCCTCCGCACCTGTTAATCACAAGGCGTGATTCTGCTTGCAACCAAGCAGTCGGAAGAGGAAGGCGGAGACAAGGGTCAGGGGTCAAGGTGGGGCGCCCGCTGCTGGGCTGCTCACCAGAGACTCTGCTTTTGTTTCTACCCTGGCACGGTTCATTTGAAAGCGTACACTGCTTGGTTTTGGTAAAAGAACCGGTCTGAAGGTCGGCCCGGAAGTCGGCCCAGGGATCTGAGGTCCCCAGGATCTGAGGTTCCACAGGAAACGGCTGCGTGTCCCTAGGATGGTGATGGGGCCACCGCCAGGCCATGACAGTATGTGCGTGACCTCAGTGCTTCTCCGTGGCCAGCACAAGAAGAAAGCTTTGTTTATGGCTACAACACAGACCTGACCACATGGGGCGCCCAGACCACGGCCTCCAAGCCTCACCTCGTGGGGAGCGAGGGCTCAGCCTGTGCCCGGCCAGACCACCCCTCTGACAACATGCTGTTTTTCGAAGAGACAGTGCAGGGTCATCTGTGATGCTTCCTCCCTGGAGTCCTCTGCCATGGAAAGGGAGGATCAGAGTGAGTTCCCGTGATCATTTCCCTGGCTGTGGTGGGCCCCCCCCACAAACCCTGACTTCGGCTAGGAATCTCCTTGCAAAACATGAACGGGGTGTAAGAGCTGAGTGGGAGCCCGGGGAGCCTACACGCACACCTCACCTGGAGGGCCCAGCAAGCTTGCCCTCACCACATGGCCACTGTGGGCAGATGAGTGAAGCCTGAGCTTTGGCTCAGCCCACCTCAGCCCATTTCCCCTCCTCTTCCCTTCCTCATTCTGTCCCTACTCCCCCTTCCCCCTCCCCCTTCCCTCCCTTCCCCCTTCCCCCTCCCCTCCCCCTCCTCCTCGCCTAGCCACAGTGATGCCTGCCATGGCTATGGGGACGAACCTGCAGGGCAGCCCCGAAAAGCCGCTGTAAACTGTCTGCCACCCTGCACCCGGGAGAGGGCCTTGTATTCTTCAGTGAGAACCCTTAAGAGAGGCAGGTAAGGTTCAAATTATCATACAATCAAATAATCATGGAGAATCCACTCTTCTGTGTTTGGTTTCTGATGGGGTTTGGGGGCAATGGGTGTTCAGAGCTGACCGCCAAGAAAGAATTCTTGAAGACATCTTTGGTGCAAAAAGGTGATTTTATTAAAGCATGGGGACAGGACCCCTGGGCAGAAAGAGCTGCACTGGGGTTGTGAAGAGTGACTTCTTATATACTATGGGGCTGGGGGAGGTAAAATCAAAAGGGAAGTTTCCAAGGTGATTTTCATATGCTAAAGTAGACTCACGGATTACAGGAGACCTAGCTATTGTCAAGTTAAGGCTGTTTTTCCCTCTAGCAAAGCATTAACTTGAGACAGTAAGGTGTTCCTGGAGAAATGTTTTACTCTGCCTGCCTCAAGTATTTGTCAATGGGCTGCAGGTTATAAGAAAATTTAATTTTATCTGTCATTTCCTTCTTGTCTTTGTTCCCCCACATCATTATGAAGGGGGTGGTGATGTTGGGGCTCCAGGAAACTGAGTCTATAGGTTTCTAGAAATTTCTAGGCTATTGTTAAGATTGCCTTTTTCTTGTAATTTACTAAGATATTTGTAAACCCATGGAGACTCTATCAGTTTAACCATTTGTTTTCTGTCCTTTCCTTTGTACTTGGGCAGCCAGGAGTGCCTGAGGAATGTCACACATATCCCACCTGGGGGGTGGGAGTGGTAATGCTAGCTTATGCTTGGCCCTCAGCTTGCCTGAGGTCCCTCATCCCTTTCTATCATCACTACAGTATCTGCGAGATTCCTCCTTGAGGTCCTTGTACCAGGGGTTCATTTCTATTCAGTTGGTCCATAATATTCCATTGTATGAATAGACATACACATTGAGGAATACACTTACAAGCAGTGAACTTTATGTACTTTGCTGTATGTCCATTTTTCATCAATTTACAAAGTCTAAAAAGGCACATGAGGAACATGAACTATGAACAAAGCCTGGCAATTGCACATGGCTGAAATAATGTCTCACTCATTTGAATTCTAGCAGCAAACATCTCTACGTGTCTGTGTAACCTACTGGTTTCACTTCCTGTTAGAATTCTGTACTGTGAGATCCTAAAGGGCAGAAGACTTAGAAGGTTAGCACCAGTGGTGTGCCGGTAAATGATCAATTATGGACTCTTCAAAAAAAGTGTACATAAATATATACAAATAAGTTGACCACACAGTTTACTGACATAAAGGATATATATATTATAAAACAAAATAATATTCTTTATTGTAAATTATATATAGCCAGTTGATTTTCACAGATTTAAAATTTTGTTTTCTTGAACCTGTATCCTCAGCCAGCCTGTGGTTACATTTCTACCATGAGTTGACAAATGAAGTTGCTCTGCTACCTCCCATGATGTTTGCTTTTATTTTCTGTATCCGTCTTCATCTTACATTTTGGAAACTTAACAGATTACTCCGCATTTTAGTATTTTAAGAGTCAGAATCCAGAAAAGAATTTTACATTTACAGTGAAATTTATACCCCTTGAAGATTAAAATAAATTTTTCTATTAGTGATGTTAGTCCTTTAAGTTTGGAAATGACATAAATATTAAGGTAGATACTTATTTTTCAGTTTATATGTATAACTTCTGTGTGATTTGCTATTTCTTGCAAAATCTAGTCTTTACAGTTCAATCGCCAGTAGTGTAACAAAAGCAGACTATAAATCAATGCTTGACGCTGTTTGATTTGGCAGAGAAGTCACTCATGTCATTGTAAATGAGTGTACTGTCAGCATAAATGTTGGTTGATATTTTTGTTTATATTCATAAGATGAAAGTGAAACAACAAAGATGTATATTGGAACTTTACTCATTTGTCAATGATGTGAGCAACTTCTTTGCTAAATTGGATACTAGTTTTCAAATACTAGAAGAACAGATTTGCAATTGTAGTAGCTATAGGCACAACACACTTTTAAATTTAATCTTCATTATTAACTTTTTCTCCACCACTTTGTCAAGTCTAGACAATCATCAGAATGATAAACCAAGCCCCTGTTTGCAGTATTTGCCAATTTCTTCAGTGTAAATGCTCCCACCGCGGTCGGTTTCAAGTTACTGACATGTCACAAAGAAGTGACACCTAAGTTCACTTTTGGAGAATCAGCATGGGTGGTCGACTGGATCACAAAGGAGGGGGTGCATCCCAGGCATGAGAAAATGCATGGGGCACAGACGGAGCATGAAAGGCTGTGTCCAGCGCATAGAAGGTCTTGTGTACCCACCAGAATTGATAGTAACTGAGAGCTAATATGTACTGAATCAGTACATTGTGCCAGGCACTGTACTAAGCATGATCTCATTTAATCTTCATAAGAAGCCTATGAGATAGATGTTTTTGTTACCCCTTTTTGTGAAGAAGGAAACTATTATGGCTTAGAGCAGGTGAATGACTCACCTGAAGGCACACAGCTAATAAATAGCAGAGCTGGGAGTTGAACGTACGTTAGTCTGACTCTAGAACTCTAAATTTCCCTACAACGTCTGAAAAAAACTCTCCTTTCTTATAGAAGCCCAGGCAGAAAGTGATGGGGCTTGAACTGAGGCAGGCTGTGATGGGGGACAGGGAGGAGGAAAGCAGTAATGAGGAAATAGCTCAGACAAAATTCATAACCAACTGGTTGTGGGAAGTAAGAGAGGGGGGTAGGGAAGGAGTATGACAGCAGAATTTTTGACTTGGACAGTTAGATGAACACTACTGCCACTAACCAAAGTAAGGAATAGGGAGGAGGAAGTAAGGAGAGGAAGTGGGGAGAGAGATGATCAAGTGGTTTTGGATATGCTGAGTGAAAGGCAGCCTGAGGCATCCAGGTAGAGAATATCTAGGAGGCATTATAAATATGGCCTGGACATTAGGGAAAACCTAGCCTGTTGGTCTGGATGTGGCTCTCATAAACTTGTGGGTTTGGTGGTCTCACCTGTGTGAAATCATTCAGGAGAAGTGACAACATTTACCTTCAGTAAACCAAACACTAAGAACCAACATGGAAGGATATTCTTCACATTTTGATATGTTACTACTTGGTTGAGCATTCCTAGAAGGCTGATTTTAATTACTGCAGATTCTATTAAACAATAAGAAAGCGGTCTTTCTGGGAGTTGCTGCAATACTTTATTTTTGAGATAAACCATCAGTTACCTTCCACTGGAGAGGCCCCACTTGAATGTAAGGCCTGCTCTACAGACCCAGACTGGGGGGTTCCCTGCCCAGACCAGCCCAGAAGCTGTTTTCCTGGAGTCTCCCATCCCACTCTCTTTGGAGGGGGGGGAAGGAATATAAGGGAATGGGGGAACTTATGATCTTGCTGGCCAAAAAAGGGAAGATACTACCAATCCATGAAAGCTCTCTGCTGGCAACAAATCTCAGAGAAGAGCAGGTGTTCTCATGCACATGAGAATAAGAACCCTCCCATGGTGCCTATAAGATGAGGATTCGTGGGCTCCTCCAAAAATTCTGATTCACTGGACCTGGGACAGGGCCGAAGAATCCACATTGTATTGATTACCTCTATTAGTCAGTGTTCTCCAGAGAAACATATGTGCAAAAATATTTATTTTAAGGAATAAATAACCTAATCTGCTGTCTGTAAGCCAGAGGTCCCAGATAGCTTGTGGTATAATTCAGTAAGTCCAAAGACCTGAGACCCAGGGTTGCTGATGGTGTAAGTCTCAGTCCAAGACCAGAAGACTGATGTCTCAGCTGAACCAGTCAGGTAGAGCAGGGACAAATTCTCCCTTCCTCTGTTTTCTGTTTTATACAGGCCTTCAAATGTTTGGATGATGCCCACCCACACTGGCGTGGGCCATCTGCTTTACTCAGTCTACAGATTCAGATGGTAATCTCATCCAGAAACACCCTCACAGACACACCCAGAATAATGTTTGACCAAATGCCTGGACACTTTGTGTCCCAGTCATGTTGACACACACAACTCATCATCACATTATGTCAGGTGAGTCTGAGCCTTGGCAGTCCTGAGAGGATGGCACTGGGAGAGAAGAGAGGAGAGGGGAGGGGAGAGGAGAGGAGGAGAGAGGAGAGGAGAGGAGGAGAGAGAAGAGGAGAGAAGGAAACTAGGAAGGAGATTGAAGAAGGGCAAACTGAGAGCCTGAGGAATGGTTGCATCCTCAAAACCTCCGGAGGGTTTCAGGAAGGAGGAAGGGTCAACTGTTCAGAGGACTGAGGTCCAGCACTAGAGAGGGTCTCTGGACTCTTGCCACAGAAGGTCACTGAAGGCTTACATCAGAGCAGCCTTCATTGTGTGGTGGGAAGAGCCTGACTGCTGGACTGAAGCCTGACATGGGGTGAAGAGTTGGCCAGCAGGAACAGTTCGTTTCTGGAGGCTAGCTGAAAGGAAGAAGAGACTCAGGGCTGTGGCTTGTGCTGTCACAAAATGACGCAGCAACTGAGGAGTTTCTACTCTTTTGGCTCCAGCCTGCTCCCTGGCTGGGGTGGGTGTATGGGTCTCTGTTCCTCTCCCTTCTTCTGACCCCCAAAGCATATAGACAGGACTCTAATGTGTCCCAAACTGCTTTGGTAATCCAATCCCTGCAACAAGAGACAGGGTTAACTTGTACTCTGGTTAACAAATAGAGAGTCTTAGCAGCAGAATGGCCCCAGGAAAGGAAACATTGCATAAAGGTGTGAACTACCCCAACAGCCCGAGGGATTTGTCCAGTGAGTTCCCCGGGCACCTCTTCCTTTTACTGGAAATAATTTTTGGGTGTTCTAACAGATTGGGGCTAATCTTGATTTCAGTCACAGTAATTCCACTGAATAGTTCCTTTTAGAAACATTTACAAATGAAGCCAACTTGTGTTTTAAAAGTGAACATGGGTATCACCACGTTGTGGTCATATAAAACTATTTATATTTGTTTCCTGAATGGATACTATAACAAATTACCACAAAAGGGGTGGCTTAAAACGACAGGAATTTATTCTCTCATGGTTCTGGATGCCAGGAGTGCGAATTCAGGGGGTTGTAGGGGTGGGATCCTTTCAGAGGCAGTGGGAGCGAATCTGTTCTTGGCCTCTTCCAGCTTCTGGTGGTTGTTGCATTCCTGGACTTGTGGCCAAATCGCTCCAGTCTCTCTGCCTCTGTCCTCACATGGACTTCTCTGATATGTGTCTACGTCTCTCCTCTGTGTGTCTCCTAAAAGACACTTGTCATTAGATTTAGGGCCCACTTGGTTAATCCAGAACGATCTCAGCTCAAGATCCCTAAATTAATTTCATCTGCAAAGACCTTTAAAAAATTTTTTTAATGTTTATTTACTTTTGAGACAGAGAGAGACAGAGCATGAACAGGGGGAGGGTCAGAGAGAAAGGGAGACACAGAATCTGAAGCAGGCTCCAGGCTATGAGCTGTCAGCACAGAGCCCGATGCAGGGCTGGAACTCACCAACCATGAGATCATGACCTGAGCCGAGGTAGGAAGCTTAACCGACTGAGCCACCCAGGCGTCCCTGAAAAGACCTTTTTAAAAAAAATAACGTCATATAAATAGGCTCTGGGGATTAGGATGTGGCCATCCTAATGGGGATCCTAGGATGGGGGCCACCATTAAATCCACTCTACTACTTGCTCAGGCAAACTTTCTAGAAAGCAGATATAACCTAAGCAGCATATGTGACTCAGGGACCCCTGCAAAATAAGAGTTGTTGGGGTCCTAGAGAAGACCTCATACTGTCCCACTGTACGGAGGAGAATGTTGAGGCCCCAAGAGGGGAAGTGGCAGAGCCCAGGAGGTGCTAGTGATAGTTCCTCTTTTCAGAAGTAAATCCTTGTACCTGGAAACAACATTCATTGCTCTGTCTGAAAATGGCAAACCTTGTTTGAACATCTTGCTTTCAATCCAGAAGTCAAGACCATCAGCAGACGCAATGGCACATATTTGGGGTGGAGTATGGGGAACACTAACATATTGATTTTGGCTAAAGCTCCTAATACTGCTTGGCCTGTGTACATGACTGTCCTTCTCTTAAATTGATGCCTGGAATCCATTTGATTTTTCTTGAAGAGCACTACCGATTTTAAGTGTCATCTGTTGTAAACCTCCATAGCTAAACTGCAATGTATGTCAGTACAAAGGCTTATTTGTCATCATGAGGTTTGTGTGGAGGGAGATGGGGAGGTAGTGTGATAAGTTGGAGAAAGGACCTGTGTTCTAAATCATCTCTGATCTTTTAATTACTAAGCTGTGTGTTCTGGGCTAATTAATTAACCTCTCTGAACCTTTTCTTCTCCATCTGTGAAAGGGGGCCAGTGACCCCCCCCCCCAGCTCTCAGAGTTGGCTCTAGGATTGGTGAGACAGTGGTTGTTAAAGCACCTGGTATGTAGTCATTACTCAGCAAATCACTTTGAGTTTTGCTTTTGAACAAATGTTCATTTACTTTGAGAGAGAGAGAGAGAGTGTGAGTGTGCGTGCGCATGTGTGCCGGCAGGGGAGGGGCGGAGAGAGAATCCCAAGCAAGCTGCATGCTCAGTACAAAGCCCGATGTGTGGCTTGATCTCACAGCTGTCAGATCGAGACCTGAGCTGATATCAAGAGTGAGACACTTAACTGACTGAGCCACCTAGATGCCCTGAATTTTGCTTTTTTTTTTTAATTTAAATTCAAGTTAGTTAACATACAGTATAGTATTGGGTTTCAGCAGTAGAACCCAGTGATTCTTGAATTTTGCTTTTTAAGGAAGAACACTTACAATCTAGGAAGGAAGGTAACATGTAGTACTTAATAGCTAATACTTCCAGGTGTTAGACTCTGTTCCAAGTGCATCCCATGTATTCACCCATTTAACCCCCTCTGTGCGGCAGCCTCTGTCCCTCTCATTCTACAGATGGGGAAACTGAGGCTTGTGGCAGTAAAGGGACTCGCCCACGGTCATAGAGCTACTCTGTGATAGAGCTGAGACTTGAGCTGAGGCTCATGTAATCCTGAGCCTTGCTCTATGCTGCCTCTCCAACATTTCAGGAGGAATATGTTAAAGGAGGTGAAAGAAGCTTGGGGTGGACTTGAGGGTTCAAAGAGAGAGGATACCTGTGGTTGAAGACATGCAGAAAGGCAGAAAGGACGCTAGGCCTTAAGGAGTTGGAATGAGTTTTAACAGACATGGGTGCGCAGCACCAGCCACTTAGGTCTCTGCGCGTGGGCAGGGAGCAGTACCCGTGTTCACCCTACCTCACTTTCCGCTGGCTTTCCCAGAGCTTTGGGAAGCAAGCTCACCCCTCTCCAACAGGGGAGCTTCAGAGTGGCTTTGGAGCGGCCAGATTTCAGAGGCCAAGGAGATGGTGCTGGCCCTTAGATCTCTCCCACACAGGGTGACCATAGTTATTGTCCAAATCAAGACCGTCTGGGGAGTTATTAGGCCATTAGTCCAGGACAAGAGGTGTCACCTGAGACTGTCCCAGCAAGCCAGGCCATGTAGTCACGCTGTCCCTGAGCAGCCAGGTGCCTGGGCCTGTAGAATCTATTGAACCACGGCCCAGCACAGCCCCTCACGACACAGTGTGCTTTGGCTCAGGGTGGCGGGGCTCGCTGGTGAAAGCATCCAAACCAAACAGGATGAGGCAGACAAGAGGCTGTCACAAGGCCCTGTGCTGGGGGCGGCCGGGGAGAGGTGAAGGCACCTGACCTGCCTGGACATGCCATAACAACACCGTGCAGCCTGCTCTGTGTTCGGGGAATTGAGAAGAAGCCCCAGGTATGAGATCTCAAGCCTAAACTTTCCACCAAGAAGGGACTTTCTCACGTACGAAAGGAAGGCACCACTCGGGTTGTTATTTGAGTAAATACAGGCAAAGGAACCCAGTGTCTGCCTTCGTCAATAGAATAACAGGCAAAAATAGCTTTGTGGGTTTCTTTACTTCTTTTCACTAAGCGAGCCTTTGAGAGGTTTGTGGCGTGTTCCACGTAATGATGTACCCCCAGGACTCCCAGTTCTCTTTTTCAGTGTCCCTGGAGAGGAGAAGTGGCGGCTGCTCCCGTGCCCAAGGAGCCACAGCTGTGCCGACCCCCTTCTCTTTGTTGCCTCTCAGCATCTCACACCCCTCTGGGAAACCCTGCCTGCAGAAGGGCTCAGGCAACCTTGTTAAGTACTTATGTGTCCCCAAGGGGAAAAGCAGACATAAAGCAGGGCCCTAAGGGTGGGATGCAGACAGGTTAGTTTTGCTGCAACACAGAAAGGGTGCGTGACACTGGGGTGCATAGGCAGCTTGAGGAGGGTGGGGATGACAAACTGCCTTCTTCACACCAGGGCCCCAAGCTGGGCTGCTGTGGGCAGGCCATAATATCGGTGAAGGACAGGAGAAGAGCAGGTTCCCAAATTTTCCGGTGTTTGTGAGGTGGAGGGGGAGCAGGGCAGGTGGACACCACTGTGATGATGAGGCCTTGCTGCGGTCCTCACCTGTGGCCCTGCTCCAGGTCACTGAGCCCTTTCTGAGACCACACTGCAGTGTGACTAACACACAAATGCTTGAGCTACTCTTCAGAGAAGAATTTATCCACTTACCCTCGGCATCCCATGAATTTGCTTTGTCTCCGAGGGAATAATTAACCAGTGTTAGTATGATATCAGAAAATTGCTAATTATGGCAATGAGCTAGCACAGCGATCTGAGAACTTGTGGAGCTATAGTTAGTAATGACAGGAGAGGAAAATATTTGACTGTTTTGTGCTGCACCCAGGTTCTCAGGAGGGGGCGAGAGATGAGGCTTGGCACTGTGCCACTCGTGGCACCCATGGCATGAATTTGGAGCGGAGACAGTCGCCTAGGAGTTCAAGACGGTGTGAGGAATGAGGATGGCTATGGGGGCTAATGCCCACAAAGGGTCATGGTGACCTGTCCCCACCCCAAATGCTCACAGTGTTTCATGCACACTCACACAATTTCAAGTTTATATCCCACATTCACACACATTTGCACACTCACTGTCAACCATACACATTCACTTAGACTTACACACACTTACAGTTCACACACACACATACACACATACTTTCACATGCTCATAGGTGCTCATATATTCTCTCTCTCTCTCTCTCTCTCTCTCTCTCTCTCTCTCACACACACACACACACACACACACACACACACACACACACACTTCAAATCATTTGAGCTCTCTTCCTAGTCCTGGAAAGAAGATGGTCACCTCAGTGTTTTGGGCTTATATCCCTTGGGGTTAGATCCTTGGTGCCTTGAGAGTAATTTTTCCCCCTTTCATATTCTCTGGGTGTTGAGAGGACTGAGCTCCAGCGGAGTGGTGGAGGGCGGGGGGGGAAGAAATCTAGCAGCACCAGATGTAAATTATGCTAAGATACTTAAGCTCCAGGAAATGTTGGTATAAACAGTACTTGCAAATTACTGCACAAACAACAAAAAACAAACAAACAAAAACACCCTTCATTTGAATGGGTGTCTTATCTGGTAAATAATTTGTGATATGTGATTAATTCTGTATGCTATGGAGCCTCATGAACCTATGAAGAACTACCTACCATGCCATACTCAACATTCAAGGTGCTTCTCAGGTGCAGCCAAGATTGAGAATCACTATGTGTTTAGCCAGTGGGTCCCCAACTTTGCTGCACATTAAAATTACAATCCTGATGCCCAACCAAGCACCTGGATGTTGGCTTCTAATATCATCCTCCAATGAAAGGAACCATGGTTTGTTGAAGAAATGATTGATCCTGGGGCTTAGGCAGGAAGGATTCAAGATAAGCCTGGAGCATCTTGTAGTACCAGAGAATAAGGAAGTGCTCACCACAATGATGGGGATATGTCAAAGGGACACAGGAACCAACTGAAAGAGCTCCCAGTAGCCAAAGCTGAATGATTTGAGCAATGAAATATTAGACCATAAGCAGTTTATAAAATAAATATCCACAAGTCCATACTGATATAAATTATTGAATAAATAAACAAATGGAGGAGAGTAGACAAATCTCTCATACAGAAGAATTCCAAATGATTTATGTAGATACTCCTCCTTCAAGGAGGTGGAACATAACTCCTACCCCTTAAGTGTGGGCTATGCATAATGACTTCCAAAGAGTATAAGGTGAAAACAGGAAAAGAGTAACTTTACCATGGAGAAACCTACCAAACCCAACCTCAGCCAGGTGATCAGGGTCAACATGAACAGTGATAAGTCACGTGCCCGTGATTGGTGCCCATCTCTGGGGTTGTCCTCCCCAAAGCCCATTACCCTGTCTAACCATGAGAAAAACATCAAACAAATCTAGTTGAAGGACAGTCTACAAAACACCAGACCAGTACTCCTCAAAACTGTTAAGGTGATCAAAAACAAGGGAAGTCTGAGACTCTATCACAGTCTAAAGGAGCATAAGGAGACAAGATGACTAAATGTAATGTAGCAGGAGGTATCCTGGGACACCAAAAAGACATTAGGTAAAAACTAAGGGCTTCTGTATGATGAATGAACCTTTATAGTAATAATGTGTCAGTATTGGTTCATGAGTAGTGACAAAGGACCATACTAATGTGTTTAATTTTTGTTTTAGAGAGTGAGTGCAGACGGGGAGAGGGGCAGAGGGAGAGAGAGAAAAAGAGAGAGAGAATTGCAGGTAGGCTCCACACTCAGCACAGAACCTGACACAGGTCTCGATCCCGTGACCCCAGGGTCACCACCCAAGCTAAAACCAAGAGTCAGACATTCAACCAATTGAACCACCCAGGTGCCCCACATAAGATGTTAACAATAGGGGGATAGGGGAAACTCAGTGAGAAGCATATGGGAACTCCCTGGACTACTTTCTCAACTTTCCTGTAAATCTAAAAGTATTCTAAAACAAAAAGTTCAGTTTAAAAATAACCTGATTCCCAGAATACTCATACCAATGAAACCAGGGTTTCTGGTGTGGGAGTGGGCATCAGGACTTTGTAAAGCCCCTGGATGATTTTGATGTATAGCCAAAGTGAGAGCCTTCAAGGCCAGTTTGTGCTACAGCCACAAACAACTATAAAGTCTCAGATACTTAAAAACAACACAGATTTTGGGGCGCCTGGGTGGCGCAGTCAGTTAAGCATCCGACTTCAGCCAGGTCACGATCTCGCGGTCCATGAGTTCGAGCCCCGCATCAGGCTCTGGGCTGATGGCTCAGAGCCTGGAGCCTGTTTCCGATTCTGTGTCTCCCTCTCTCTCTGCCCCTCCCCTGTTCATGCTCTGTCTCTCTCTGTCCCAAAAATAAATAAACGTTGAAAAAAAAAATTAAAAAAAAAAAACCCACAGATTTTTATGCCCCTCCAGCTACACAGATATTATGGGAGGCAAGGCCCTGCTGTTCATCATAAGTGACTCAGAGACTCAGCCTGGCTGGGCCAGCCATCTCCAGTGTTGCTGGGCATGGGGCCAGGGAAAAGGAGATCTCCCAGGGTCTTGCACCAGTAATTACAGGCTCTGGCAGAAGGGACACGTGCCCCTGGATCTCATAACTCATTAGCCAGACTAGTCACATGCCCCATCAGACCACAAGGGGGCCTGGAAATGCAGCCCTACCATGTCCTCAGAGGTGGAGAGCAAATATATTTGGCAAATGCTCCAATGGCTACCACAAATGTGCAGCCAGAGCTTAGCAAGAGGGATTTAAACAGAAAAGTTGTTCCTCCTGACTTGTGGTATTGACCACTGAGGGCCTGGATCTGCCTCATGCCCAAGCACTACCTCATACCTTGATGGTAGAAAATGGCTGCCTGTCTTATATCCTGTGCGCCTGTCTCTATCTCAGTGCCCTGTCTAGGGTTCCAGTCTCTCTAAGAGTAGGGACTCCCAGAGACTGGAGTTCATGGAGCCACCCCCTGGCCCAGCAACTGGAGGATGAGGTCTCACCATCTGCTGACCTTAAGGCCCCTTGAGAGTTGATTTCTGGTAAGGGTCTGCTCTGAATTCCCTGTCTTTGGGCCTTTCCAGCTGTCAAGACACTTGTGACTGCACAGAGCCTCCTGACCTGACAGCTGGGCTGAATGACTGGCCACCTCTTGTCTGTGCCCACACATCAACTGCCACATTCAGCTTGTGAGACCAGATTCCTTCCAGCCGTAGACCCATCCCCACAATCTGCCTCATCTCAAAGTTCTGAGTCCCCCCGTATTCCAGGGGTCAGACTACATGACTGACAGGCTTCTGAAACATGAAGACCTTTCTTGCAGAGAGCTCAAAGAGGGTCATAATCAGATGGATGACAAGTAAGACTACAGTGAGAGGGAGCTGCATGAGAACACACCCTAAATTAGTTTCAGCTTTCCTGCAAATCCTTATATATTCCTTCTGTTGATCAACTGAAAACCCAAAATCAATCTAATTCAATTCTGAAACTGAACATGGAGCCAGACGTTGTATAGGTGCCTGGGACCGGTAGTGAATAAAAGACATTTCCTATGTCCTTGAGAGATTTAGTCTTTGGGGAAGACAAATATTAAACAAATGTGAAAATACGAAAAGCCTCTTTGTGTGTGTGTGCACGCGCGCATGAGAGAGAGAGATGGCAAGAGCATGAGCACGAGAGCACTATAGGAGCATGTACAAAAAAATATGATTAACCTAGTCTAGGATGAGAAAAGACCTCCCTAAGAAAATGGCATTTAATATGAAACTGAAAGCATCCAATGGTGCTTGGCCAAACAGGTTGTATGGATTAAAGATGGTTACAAATTCTTTGCTCCTCCTCCCACTGAAATATGGAGTCTAATTCTTCTTTCCTTGGATCTGGGCTGGCCTTTACTTGACCTATAGAATGTGGCAGAAGTGATGTTCTGGATCTTCTGAGGCTAGGTCATAAGAAGCCTTCAGCTTCTGCCTAGACCTTTTAGAATACTTGTTCAGGGGAAAGCAGATGCCATGTAAGAGGCACACTTACTCTGAGACCACCAAGCTGTTAGGAAGCCCAGCTAGCCTCATAGAAGGGCAACATGGTGGGGAGAGACACCCAATCAGCCCTGGCTTTTCCAGCCCTAGACATGTGAGTAAAGAAGCCTTTTGATAATTTCAGCCCCAGCCGTTATCTGACTGTAACAGAATGAGAAGTGCCCATGTGAACGCAGTCAGCCCACAGAATTGTGAAAAATAGTAACAAGCTATTGACTTAAACCACTGAGTTTTGGGGTAATTTGTTATGCAGCTATGGATAGCTGGATACTGGGAGTGGTATAGAGTTCCATGCAAAGGGAATAGCATATACAAAGGCCAAGACTCTGCCCTTAGACTTTGTTTAGAGAATAAGGCATTAAAAAATATTTTAGAACCAGCTCTGTGGGACCAGTTGCAGTATGCGGTATGTCTTCAGGACTTCTGCAGAATGTTCTCAGATACGGAGGGATTTTTTAATCCATCCATGGATTGACTGAGGAGAGGAATGATTCACAAACGCCTTGAGACCATGGCTAAATTAGTTTGGATATGGGTGCATTAAATCTCTTCAGGTCAAAGGGTCCGTGAGATTTAAAAGGAGTCTGGGAACTCTAAGAATCAGGGGCGGTGTTTTAGATTTTAAAAATAGGGCGCCTGGGTGGCTCAGTTGGTTAAGCATCCTACTTCAGCTCAGGTCATGATCTCGTGGTCCCTGAGTCTGAGCCCCGTGTCAGGCTCCGTGCTAACAGCTAAGAGCCTGGAGCCTGCTTCAGATTCTGTGTCTCCCTCTCTCTCTCTGCCCCTCCCCTGCTCACCTTCTGTCTCTCACTTTCTCTCAAAAATAACCATTAAAAAAATTTAAAAATAGTGTTTTTTAAGCCAGCCATAATTACAGTGGGAACTAATAAGACACACTCTTAGCTGGGTACAAAGTAGATTCTTTTTGTTTTTAATGAATATTTATTTATTTATTTATTTATTTATTTATTTATTTATTTATTTATTTAGAGAGTGCACGTGCAAGCAGGAGAAGGGGGGGGGGGAGGGGGTTGGGGGAAGAGAGAATCCCAAGCAGGCTCTGCACATGGTCAGCACAGAGCCCATTGCGGGGCTCAGTCCCACAAACTGTGAGCTACTCAGATGCCCCCAAAGTAGATTCTTTAAAGGAAGAATCAAGGAAAGCAACAGTGTTTGGGTCAGGAAGTATGGATTTTACACTTATTCTGTGTCGATTTAGTTTATAAAAATAAACATTCCTTCTCTGAGTTCTAAGAGTCTATAGGGCTAGAATACATTTGCTAAGAGTAAATGTGAAGAAAAGAACAAAAACCAAAAATCTGGAGGAAGCTGACAGAACTCTGGGGTCTGTCTGCTGACTTCTCTCCCTGTATTCAGTGTGCACTCAGGCTGTGCCTGAGCCTGTCCAGGGCTGGGAGCTGGGGGCATGAGGCTGGGCTTCCTAGGCCTCCCTAAAGTAAATGAAGGTGGGAAAAGCAGATAGGATCTACTACCGTGCTTGTATCTGCCTGAGTCCATCTGAATATTTAGCCACTTCTGCCTCTAGGTGGCACTCTGTAGCCACCATTCTGTTTCTACATTGGCAACAGCCTGGTGACCCCCATCAGGCCTCAGACAGTCTCTCCCAGAGAACCTGGGGGGCTGAGCCTGTCCTGTGGCAATTAGGAAACTCCATGCAGTGCTTTCCAGAAGTGACGGGGAGAGGAGGGTAGGAAAGCATCTTGCCTCCTCCAGACAAAGTTCGTGACTGAAGCTTTGCCTTGGGGTTTTCTCTTCCTGAAGTAAAGTAATTCACATCTTATACTCTTTCTAGCCATCAGCACTAGAGCATTTATAAAAGGGCCAAGCCAGCGTTTGCTTTCCTTTGACCACCTTGTCACATTTTCTAACACCTGGGCAAAAGGCTGTCTCCAGAGCCAGGAGGGATTGCCAGCTTCCGTCTTTCCCCACCCCCCTTTCTATCAGCGCCTCACGTCCTTTCCAACAGGTCGCACTGACCTGCTTCCAAGAGGTCTGAGCACCCAACTTCACACAGCCAGGATGTCTGTCTCCACCTGCTAGTAGCTCACGCTGCTTCAGACAGGAAGTAGTCAGTGAACCCACATCACTCCTGGAGGAAGGATGTTTTGAGTGCAGGATGAGAGAGGACTCTCTTTCTGCTCTGTGAACCCCTTTTCAGTGCAGACCCCAGTCAGAAAGTGACTCTTTTCTGCAGAGGAAAAGGATGGATCTCCCCTCTTGTCTCGGCAACAGGCCAGTGTGCAGAGCAGGGGCCAGAGATCATCAGACCCAGGCCAACCTCAGAGCTGTGCAGGCTGCAGTGAGTACTACCATGGGCACTCCAAATACAGGAAGGCACCTTCCAGAGCCTGCTGGAGGGAACCAGGCCTTTTCCACAGTTCTGCCAATAAAACCTCTGGGGCTCAGCTTTGAACCTGATCCTAGGAATGACATCTTCGCACAAACTTTGTAGGACAAGTCAAATCCAAAGAAGAGAAAATGCAGGACTGGCCAATGAAAAAAAGCCAAGAAATCTGGACCAGCCCAGAGCAAATGCAGTATTTTCTCCACATGGGTTGAAAGAGGTTCTCATGTGTGAGGAATTGAACATTTAAGTTAATTGTGTGATAAACTATCTTTTGCCTTCATTCTAGAGCAAGGAGCAGCTGTTCCTTTAGAGTCTTTATGGAACCCGTGTTCATTGAAGCTCTTCTGGGATTTGTCACAAATATATTTTTGGTTCGGGTGCCCAGAGTAGCAAAACGAGCCAAGAGCGATGCTTCCAGATTGTTGCTGTAAGAAGACCACATCCCTGTCTGGTTCTCCAGGTAATCCACGTGCACAGTAGGGAACATTTAGAAACAGCCTGTCCCTTCCTGTGTTTTCCAAAAGTACATCCTGAGACAAGGGTTAATTTGCAGGGATGTGGTCCCAGGGAGCAAGAGTGAAGGACAGGGGAGCAAACAGGGGGGAGATGTGTTATCGAACTGGGCACTACCAGGGGTCACCGCATGATTGCTCTTTGGTACTCTGAAGAATTTTCTGGAGCAAAACTCAGAACTGTCCACCTGAGCAATGAAGGAGGCTTCCTGACTCCACCTCCCATGCCTCACAGGTCAGAGGGCCCCTCACAGGGCATTAAGTCTCCACACTTCTAGGTGATGACTGAGTGAAACAGTTCTCCCAGGTGGCCCATATCTCAGCATCAGAGAGACGACCTGAAGCAGGTGTGGCGAGGGAAGTAGCTGGTGGTTCACACCTGTGGGAACCTGGTTGCAACCTGCAGGGACCTGGGTTTCTGCAGCAGTGGCTACAAGAGGTGAAGCTGACAGGAGGTGAGGTGATGCACAAAAGGTGTCTCCCTCACAGGCATGGGCCTAAGCAGAGTGTAGGGTGACCGAACGGTTGATGTGCAGACCACACTTCTCCATGGAAAGCATTACAAATAAGTAATGGCTAGCTTGCTCTGTGGGCCGGCTCACAAACAAACCGCAATCTGGATGGATTAACTGCATAGGGAAATACAACAGCATCAAGGCTTTCACTATGGAAGACAACAGAAAAACAAACATAGTGAGTAAAATAGTATTTTTAAAGTTCATCTTGAATGCTAGTGCTTGAGGAAAGCAGGTGTCCTTGGAGAAATGGAATGAGGTAGTTAGGGTCTCGAGATTGAAAGGCACTTCTGGATACTTTTCAGAGCTTTAGCAACAGCACCGGAGCATAATTGTATTTACCTCCATGGCAGATGCAGGCACGTCCCTTTCCTGGATGCACTTGGATTACCAACACCACTTTTATGTCATTCAGCCCTAATTTTGGTTAATATTTTGTTCCCAGATGGAAGGGAGAGAGGATTATAAAGTGGATAGAGATTTTCCAATGGAGAAACTCCAACAGGGTTGCAAGGGAATGAGGAGGAGGAGGTTAGAGAGAATATGGGTGGGCATATGAGAGGGAGAATGTCCATGGGGGAATTACTAGTTCTAGATAATTATTTACTGTGTACCAAACAACTCAAGGACCACAGCACGGGGGTGGGGGGGTGGTGGCAAGGATGAGGGCTGGGGAGAGGCGTGTGGCATAGAAGCACCCTCCTTTCAGAAGTAAGGGGGGGAAGCAATGAGGAGCCAGCTGCAGTAACCTGTACTAGGAGGCGCTGTGGACCCAGGAAAGCTTGGCTGGTTCCTGCCAGATGGGGCTAGCAGGACTTGGGATGGGGGGCAGGGGCAAGTGCAGTAATTGCTCACATGAATGGGAACATGTTTCTTAGGGTGATGGTGGAGGGCGTGTGAATCTCAAAGGTTAATTTGCATTTTTAAAAATGTTATGCTGATAACTCACTGCAATGGAGGAAAGCTTTGGGTGTTCCGTCGAGTCTAGATTCTCTCTCTGAAATGTTCTCACAGGTAAAGATGTATATAAAATGCCCAGAGGAGGCTGTAATAGATTTTGATGCATATTTCATATTTTCAAGCATACCACTTGATCTCACAAACAGATTGATGAAAATGCAGTCTTTATTGTACAATATTCATGTTTTATTAAATGTGATTACATAGCAAGTAAGGGAGAACTGCGGTAGCAGCCATGCTTCAGAGCTGGAGCCATGGCTGTTTCCCAGAGGCCCAGATGGGACCTCCCTCTTTGGGTTTATAACCTTGGGGTCATCCTGCCTTGGGGAAGTCACTGTCTCTTCTAACTCTCACTCTGCAGGAAAAGAACAGCACTTGCTCTTTTTGAACCAAGCAGAGTATTAATAACACATTCAGAGACAGAGGCCTCAATCTTATCTGAGGTAGAAAGGAGTCTGGCTCCTTATCCAGTCTGCCGCCCTTGGCTTCTCTAAGGAACCACATAGCCCGGAATTCGTTGTTCAGTCCACACTCGCAGCTTCCCAGCAAACCTTCCCTCCTTGGAAACCTGAGAGGGTTCGCTTCAAACACGACTTTCTGGGCCTGGAATCAAATTGGCCTGGCTCCCCTCTGATCTCCCCAGTCTGTAAGCAGGGGTCCAGGCAGCTGTAGTAACTCGACCCTGCACAACCCAGCTTCTTTTCTTTTCTTGGACAAGATTTATATGGCGGGTGTAGTCTTACCGCAGACATTCCCAAGAGAGGCCCAGAACACCCGCGTCACCCCAGCCCCTCAACTCCCTGCAAGTTAACTTTAAGATGGGTTTTTAGATAAAGTTGGGTTGATACTTAAGGAAAATCGAATTTGTGTGTGATTGAGAAACCACTTTATACAACTTGATGGATTACCTGAAACCTTCCTATGAGAGAGGGGGTGGAAGAGAGCTGAAAGAGTCCAACCTGCAGTCCGCAGTTTAAGATGCTTTGTCCTCCCCGATGCTGGAGGAGTGACAGGCTTGGGCTTGGAGTCAGAAACAAACCAGACTTGAGTCCTGGTGACCCCACTTACTGGCTGTGTGACGTGGAGTAGGTGAATTACCCTCCCTGTGCTCAGGTTCCTTTCCTGGAAAATGAAGATACTAATGTCACGGGGTTGTGGTAAAATAATGAATATTAAGCACAGCCACTGGCACAGAGAAAGATGTCAATACATGTTAGCTATTATTATGAAGTCATGAATTCATTTAAGCCACAGAGACAATGGCTTTGCTATTGTTGTTTGATACATGTCCTTTTTGACAAGTGGATAGTGTCACATGCTGGGATATGAGTAGGGGAACCAAGAATGAAACCCCAGGCTGTTGCCAATCCCCACCTAATACTAGAGTCGAAATGGGCCACGTGTTTTACTACTATGTTGGTGGAGGAAGTGCTAAGTGGCACAGAATAGTAAATTACATTGTGCGCAAAGCATACCCCTGCATCTGGGGGCTGGAGACAGTTTTCACAAGATGGCCATGAATGCTGTGGGTACAGGCATACGCTTTCCCATGACGGGACATAAGAACATGCGCAGTCTCCAGTGAATGCCCTTTTATTTACCTGGCGATGTCAGTTCCAGACAGCCCGGGCCTCGCTGCTGATCTGAATAGTAATCAGATTCTCACATGTCTCCCTGTCTTTCCAAGAAGCCCAGACACTAATAGCATCCCCGGGGAGGGGCTGCCGTTTTCTGAGTGTCCGCCACAGATGTACAGCTTGCCTTGCTCTTCCTCATAGGCAGGAGCCAGGGATAGAAAGGATTTTTTCAACTTGGCTGGCAGTTTCATTTGGAAAAACAAAACAGTATAAGCACTTGTTTCTGTTGGACATAGTGCAGAGATGTTTGTATTTTTAAGCAATTACTCAAAATTACTTTCTATGGAATTTCCATTTTATTTTGTTTATTTCTAAAGTCACCCCAGATAATGCCTACCCTCTACTGATCTGTAACTCGGTGCCCCAAGAAACTGTGACAACAACCCTGTACTCCACTCTAGGTCTTCTACACAAAGGGCGTTGCGTCGGAGGAAACTCCAGTGTGTACAGACACCCAGAGAAGGGACCTGAGCTGTTTTAAGAATGGCTGTATTTTAATGTCCATGAAATTTGATGTAGCCATTCTTTCCTTTAGTATATATTTGCTGTGTGCACATGTGGATGGATTGAGGCCCTGCGTCAGGGCTTTCATTCAAGGCAAGAGTCTGGAAGCTTCAGCCTGAAGATCGTTTGGGCCCTTCTTGCTGCCCAGGTCCTGGCATTCAGTAACCCCTATTAAGCTCCACCCCCAGCAGGTTGTGCTGGGGGTGCAGTGCAGGAAAGGAGGTGAAATGCCCAGTGAGGAGTTTGGTGGACAAGGAGGCCCTCTACTTAGCGAAGCTTGGGCCTCCCTGTGGACTTCAGGCCCACACCATGCCTGTCTCCCAGCCCCTGGGAGAATACAGATAATTACTGCAGGGACTTCTGGAGAGGCATCCATTCCCATAACTAAATTTATTCCATCAGAGTTTTTTCTTTGCCTAAGTCTAATTGGTACAGTCATTATGTCAGAGTGAATGTTGTTATTTTAGTCAAAAGCAGTAAACTAGGAAAGACATTCTATATTACAGTTCGCCTCTCTGTCCTGGGGTTAGGAGCCTTACGAAAGAATCAACAAGACCTGACTGTGTACCATGGCCAGCATACCAGACCTTCCAGGGACCTCAAAGAACAAAGAGGAAACTGGTCTGTGGGGTTTGCCCCAAATCATCATAAACGAGGTTGTGAATCTACACATAGGTGGACTACTTCTGCATAGATAGAAAAATATCTCTGCACCACTTTCCTTCTTTGATTTGTTTATTCTGTTCTGCAGAATTCCTCATTGTACAGACTGCTGAGCACAGTAACAGAGAGCAGTGTGTGTTTGTTGAATGAATGAATGAATGAATGAATGAATGAAATATGCATGTGGCTCCGTGCCATGGTCGTGCTTCATGAAGCAAATTAAACCCTAGCCCCAGCTCTTAGTGAGCTTGTGTCCTGACAGCCCGTCAGGTGTTGGATAACATGTACCAATGATGGAAAAAATACAAAAAGGAATTCATGTTTATCCTTTCAACCAGCAACATGCATATCAGATTACAGAAGAATTAAAATGTCTGTGGGTAAAATTACAGTGCAAAGTTTTATGAAGTCATCAAGGTAAATCCTATTTTGCAAAATTGCCACAAGATTGTGAATGTTCTCATGGCCTTAATTCAGGATACATTCCTTAGACAAAGAACATCTTGGTTTGATTCCATTTGTTTTGAAGCCCATATTCTACAGAATTATTTTTTCAGTGTAGTATAAAAATGTAAGAATGGTAACTGGAAAAATTAGATCATTTTTCCAGATGTATAGATTTTCAATTGGCAGTTGTATGGAGGACTGAAACATGGTTAAATGTAACCAATATTCATTTAATGTAATTTTCATCTAATGTTTGGGCCTTTATGCTTCGGGTATCAGCTCCCTATTTTCTTGTTTTTATTTAAAATCTGTCACTTAAGACTCAAATCTCTTGTTTAAGCATCTGACTCTTGATTTTGGCTCAGGTTGTGGTCTCATGGTTTATGAGTTTCAGCTCCACATTGGGCTCTGTCAGTGCAGAGCCTGCTTGGGATTCTATCTCCCTCTCTCTCCACCCCCTCCCCTACTTGCTCTCTGTCTCTCAAAAATAAAAAACAAACTAAAAAAAAAAAAGAGACTCAAATTTCTCCTACAATGCTGCCCTCAATGTATAGTTGTTCAAAGCCTTCCTAAGAAGTGAGGGAAATGTCATGGAAAGCCCATGGTCCTGTTTTGGGTTGAAAGCACATAACTCTGCCTCTGCTGTATTTTAAGGTGTAGCTTTACACCTGAGAACTGTTGTTTACCATCTAGGTTTCTCTTAGCAGAACTTTGAGACTGAGCTGTTTTATCTGGTTTGCTAGGGCTACCGTAACAAAGTACCACAAACTGGGCTGTTCAAACAAGAGAAATGTATTGTTTCACAGTTCTGGAAGCTGGAAGTCTGAAATCTAGGTGTTTGTAGGGTTGATTCTTTCTGAGGCTATGAGGGAAGGATCTGCCCCAGGCTTCTCCTTGGCTTATAGATGACTGTCTTCTTGTTCACATGATATTCTCCTTGAATCTTCGGTGTCCAAACTGCCTTTTTTTAAAAATAAGGACATCAGTTATATTGGATTAAGGCCAACTGTACTGCAATATGACCTCATCTTAAGTAATTATGTCATCAAGGACTCTATTTCCAAATAGAGTCCATATTCTTAGGTACTGGGGGCTTTAACATGAATGGGGAAGGCACACTCAACCTGTAATAGTTATGAAGAGCTCTGCCTATGCCACAGGATTTAAATGACTGAGAAGGCCCTATCCACCGACCCGCCCTTCTTCTCCATGTCCCTGCCCTGCTTGTTTCCAGGCCTTTTCCCATAGGTAGCTGAGACTCCCTTAGAAACTTGCCCCTTTGCTTCCAGAAGATGACTTCATCTTCGAGGATCTCACCCAGATTGCAGTCATGCCCAGGAGAGGTAGCAAGAAGCCATTTTCAGTTAATTCTTTAGCATATCGGCTCTCAAACTGTGTGCCTCAAACCTGTACTGCCAAATGCTGATCAGTGTGTGGATCATTCTGTCACCCTACCATCTCTCAAAAGGGACATTGGGTTGGTGGGACCATGAGCAGTAGTGAGAGCCAGCATAATCTGCAGTGAGTAAGAGCTGAGAGGTGGGATGTAGAGTTAGTCACACTCCACTTTCTCAGTGTAGACAGCGGGAGCTTGGAGTGTGGATGGTCCCACTGACACAGGGGTGTAGGGCTGAGACTGAAATGACCAGAGATGCTCTTTTAGGCTCTAGAAAACAGCGTGACATTGTAGGAGTGATTGCTTTGTAATTACTGCTGAGGTTTCGAATTGCTTTTTGAATATCAATTAAGATTAGTCTTCTAATGTGTGCAAAAGGACATCATAAACAGATAGATGGAGAAAGTCTGCTTTGGGCAGGCTCAGCTTTCCCAGTGATTGGCCCCCAAATGTGAGAGAAAGTTGTGAGGCACAGGAAGGGATGGGAGATATGCCTGGAAAAAAACAAAAAACAAAGGCAGCATTATCAGAGCAAGAGGAGCCAGGCAGACCTGGGTTTGAACGCCGACCCACTTTCTTTCTGGCTGGATGACTTTGGACGTCTGACCTCTCTAACCAGCTGTGACCTCCTCATCCATTCAGTGCACATAGTAATGCCTGGAGTTGTGATGAGAATCAGGCTGGCAGAGAATGCCTACAACATCCATTAAAATGGCTCCAATGTCATTGACTACATCATTCTTTCTGGGCCCAGCCCTGGCTGGCAGTGAAAGTGTAAGCTCTGCAAGACTGTCACAGGTTCACTCAATGGCTGTGAACTTGTCTTTTCTACAAAAGCTGCTCTTATAGTGAGAATGGGCCTGGAGCCCCCTACTTCCAGGCTCCTGACCTGCTGTGGAGTTCTGCATGCAAAACCAGGACCGCACAGCTTCCTGAGCAGCAGGGGGGCCTTGGGCAGGAAGGGGAAATGAGAGTGGCCAAGGCTGTGCACACCTGGGCTGCATCAATGGCCACGTTGTGGAGCAGGCCCTCTGGGGTGGCCTGGAACGTGGGGCTCTGGAGCTGTGTGTCAGTCATCACCTCGTTGGGCCTTGGTTTGTTTTGCAAACTTTTGTTTGTGTAATTTATGTTTCTAGTAACTCATCTTTAACTGCCCTCCCTCCTGATGACTCTATTCCCTTCTCCATTTATATTTTCTTTTTCCTAACACACTCTTCTCTCTCCCACCCCAACCCCATCTTTAATTTTCTTTAGTCAAAATAGATAGGGAAGCAGAAGGCCTGGGATGAATGTGGGAAAGGCCGCTTAGGTTATTCTAGAAAACTCTATGTTTTGCTAATTCAGAGGAGGTCTGTCAGCTCTTGTGGCACTGGTCCTAGCTGATGTGAGCGGCACACAGCTGCCATTGCTAGGAGAAATCATTTGCCCACCCCCAACTTACCTGTCTGCCGAGCCCCTCTCAACTAGACCTTAAAAGGACACCTTGCCCATCTGCAAGTTACAGAGAAAGAAACTAAGACTTCAAAAGACTGAAGGAATAATTTTTAAGACCAGCAACAGGTTGTAATTCTTGATGTGGGGAGCTAAATAAACCTTGCCATGTAGACCTGCCCCTATCTTTCCTTGTTTATTCACACTGGAAATTAATGTCCTTTTTTAAAAAGTTTTTTTTTAACGTTTGTTTATTTTTGAGAAACAGAAATAGGGTGCAAGTTGGAGAGGGGCAGAGAGAGAGGGAGACACAGAAAATGAAGTAGGCTCCAGGCTCCAATGCCGGGCTCAAACTCACGACCAGTGAAATCATGACCTGAACCAAAGTCAGACACTTAACCGACTGAGCCACTCAGGCACCCCTGGAAATTAATGTCCTAAAGCCTCTATGAAGTATCACTTCATATTCCCACATGTTTACAAATGTCATGAATAATTCCTGCAAATATTCATTGAATGGAAATATGTTTGAGAACTACACTAAGATGGACTTTACCTCTTTTTTCTGATTAAATGGTGCAAATTTATGTAAAATTCCAAACTGTACAGGAACGTACATAATCTCACTTCTAGAGACACACTGCCAAAAATTGCTGCAAAATTCTCCATATTCTTTTTTTACACTGATATTAACTCTTGCTTTTGATTGTTTTGGTTATGAACTCATGCCATGAATGCTACCCTGAGCTTGCATGTTTTACTCCACAGTAGTGCAAAGAAGTCTACCTCATTCTTAAGTCACGTACAGTATTCCATTGTGTGGATGTCTCAACATTTATTTAATCTTCTTCAGAGTTCATTTGGGTTAATTATATGTTTGTAATACTTTTAAGTTTTTAAACAAAGCCACAAGGAACATATTTGAGTCTGTGAGCACTTATAGAAGGGTTTTGGAGGCATAAATCTTAAAGTTAGAAATACTGGTTCAAAGGGTATCAACTTTAAACTTAGTAGATACTGCTAAGTTACAAGCCAAAAAGATAATATGGGTCCCTTGTACCACCAAAGTACTCAAGCACCCATTTATTTCCTTATACCCTCACCAATGCTGAAATTCACTAGCCCATATTTAGCTGTGCCAATCTAATAAATGAAACAATACATCACTGTAGTTTAATTTGCATATCTTGATTATCTCCTCAGAAAATCTGTGGCAGGGGCTTCCCAGCCATGGGCTGGTTTCTTCTTCCTGGCCTGTACCTATTTCTTGACTCTTTTCTCATCCTTTAACATATATGTGAATGGGAAGTGCCTGTGAATTTTTAATAGAAGCCTAGCAAAACCAGAAAGGCAAATCCGATTCAAATTGGCACTCTACAGTCCAGAGCAGAGGTTAAGTGACTTACAGAATAGAGGTACCACCTCCTGCTTCTGTTAGCCCAGCTAAGAGACAGTAAACCATCTTTAAAACTCATCCCTGAGACACTTTCTGGTGCCTTGCCACAATGGAAATGACAGTACAGGAGATGGGAGCACCAATGGTGGTTCTATTTCATATGAAGGGGTCTTTTCTCCAGCCAGTCAAGCACCATTCCAGCAAGTATTCAGAGCATAATGTCCCCTATCAGGTCAAACTGGTGGGGACAGACGCACCATGGAAACTCAGCCCTGCTAGACTGCTGCCACCCCAGTCCTTTCCAGTCTGTTTCCACCTCTAACCTGTTGAATGACTTCTCATCTCAGCACAGAGCATATGCTGCCTGATTGTTTCCTTTGTCAGCTGTAGGTCTTACTTCCCCAAGAAATTCTTGAGGGCAGAGACCAGATCTTATCCTCATTCAGCACCTAACTGACCTCAGCAAACCTCACCTATGGCAAGTGCCAGTGGTGATGGGGAGGAAGTTGAGGAATGGATGAGTTCTGACTCCACCTTGCATCTGAAGCCTCTGATGTGTATGGGGGCACACTCTGTCCAGATTCCCTAGACAGTTTGACCTGCCCTCCCTCTCACTGGCTCTAATTTAATCTCATCTAATGAGGCCTGGAAATGAGCCAATTCCAGAACTGGCAAGAAATCTGACATATCCAGGTGGCCAGAAGACCACCCCCAAAACCAGCTTGCCCCCAACAGGAGCATGTCCTGTGTTTCTCTTCTCAGACACATATTCCTGAAATTAGCATGTCACCACCTTGTTGGGGTCACTGCCTGATGGAAGACAAAACTATATATATTCATGTACCTGCAACTATATCTGATTTTTTTTAAAGAAAAATGTTCACATTTGTAGCACTCCATATATTTCTTTAATTTCTGAAGATCAGTCTTTAAGTTCCATATTGCTTTCATAGTACTTGGCCTAAGCATAATTAAACCTACTTTAGCTAAGATTCACACTTGAAAAGTGTGAATAACATAACTCATTCAATCCCACTTATAAAAAGAGGAAACATATGCAAAGCTCATTAGAGTTTCTCAGGCATTCTTTCAGGAATTAATTGCCAGATTTTATAACCCATTAGAACCATTCCAGCTCTCTTTAGAAGCCATTGCTAAAATCAGGACTTTATTAACATTTTTGGGCACACTTGCTCTATGACACCTCCTAGGAAAGGAAAAATTCCTTTCCTTAAAATTTCATACCTACAGAAAAAGATTGTGGATTATAATATAAATGAAAACTTGTCAAGGGGTGTGATTGGTGAGGAGAGATTGTATTGCAAAGGGCCCAAAAGATAATTGAGGGGTAAGAGGATAAAATGGTGAGACACTGAATAATTCAGCCTGAAGAAGAAAGACTCCAATGAGTGACTAGAAGAAATAAAGTTCATTTAAGTTCTCTCCATTATAAAATTATTTATGCTAATTTTAGAGAAGAAAATTTAGAAGGAAGGAAGAAAGAAAGCATCCATAAACCCACCACTTAAAGATGACATTTTAACATTTTCTTTATTTTCATCCACTCCTTCTGTACACACATGCTTTTTACATTGTCGTGATCAGATAATATGTATGTATAATAGTCACATTAATGTACTCTGATATAGATTCCAAAGACAATTTGTTTTATGATCATGGTTGCTGTTACCCTCCTCACACTGTGTTCATTTACTTGTTTATTATTCAACAGATATTTATGGAGTCCCTTGGTAAGAACCAGGTCTTGAGAATACTAGAGTGCACCAGACAGAAAGATGTTTGTCTCTCAGAAAATACATATTCTACTTGGACATGACACAATAGACAAACAAATGTTGAGTGTGATGGGAAGTCACTAGAAATTTGTGAGCAGGGAGTAGCATAATCTGATTTATATTTTTAAAAATGGTTTTCTTCCATGTGGAAAATGCATCATAGGGAGAGAAGACTCGAAGCAAGGAGAGCAGGCAGGAAGTTGTTGCAGTCATCTAGATGAGCAAGATGGTAGCAGAAATAGGGAAGAAAGGAATGTTTAGGCAGTTGGGTCTGTGGAGCTTGCTGATGTGTGTCATGGATGTGTTACAGGTGTGAGTGAAAAAGAGGAACCAAGACTGCAAGGTGCCAATCCAGGTGGACATGGCAGGTTTGCAGTTTGCTGCATGAGTCAGGAGTCCAGAGCCAGAGTTGCCTAATCGAGAATTATTGACATAGGGACAATATTTATAGCTGTGGAAGTGAATGAGGTCACGTGGGGAGCGAGTATGAATGGAGAAGAGAAAGGCCCTGCACAAAGACACCTTAACTTCTAAAAACTGAGCAGAAGAGGAGGAGCATGCTTCTTTCTCCAACCACATGCTCCCTGGCCCCCATTGACAGTCTAGGGGATATGTGAAGTGGGAGACAGCCTCCTTTATCAAACTGTTATCCTATTTTTTATGAGGAAATATGTTGCAAAGCCATTCTAGAACCTCTTAAAATTGTGGGAGTCAAAGCTGCATTCTACAATTTTGATTTACGAAGATCATGGGGTATGTATTGACAATCCAGTATTTAAATCACATAATAAAATATATTGAAATTATTTTATAATTATATATAATGAAAAAATTTTATTTTCAAGAGATACTTTTAAAGTTGGTGAGCAGGGCACCAGGGTGGCTTAGTTGATTAAGCATTTTACCCTTGATTTTGGCTCGGGTAATGATCTCATGGTTCATGTGTTTGAGCCCCATGTTGGGCTCTGCACTGACAGCATGAAGCCTGCTTGGGATTCTCTCTCTCTCTCTCTCTCTCTCTCTCTCTCTCCCTCTCTCTCTGCCCCTCTCCAGATCGTGCTCTCTCTCTTTCAAAATAAATAGATAAATTTGAAAACAAGTTGGTGAGCATTTTCATGCAGTTCTATGTATATTTTAAATTTTCCTTTGAGGTTTTCTTTATGATCAATAGATTGTTAAAAAAATATGTTGTTTAATTTTCAACTCTTTAGGTATTTTTCCTGTTGTCTTTATCTTATTGAGTTCTAATTTGATTCTGTTATGGTCAGAGAACATAACTTGTATGGTTTTAATGCCTTTACATTTTTTGAGATTTGTTTTATGGCCCAGAATATGGTAGGTCTTGGTGAATGTTCCATGAGCACTTGGGGGAAAAAAAAAAGGATATTATGCTGTCGTGGAATGGAGTATTCTGTATGTGTCAATTAGATCCCATTGGTTGACTACATTGTTTAGATCTTCTCTATTCTCACTGATTTGCATTCTAGAAATTCTATCAGTTGCTGAGAGGGAAGTGTTAAAACACCTAACTATAGATGTGGATTTGTCTGTTTTTCCTTTCAGCTGTATTAATTGTGCTTCATGGATTTTTAGGCGCTGTCATTTGGTGTCATTTGATCTTTAGGATCATTATTTTTTTTCCCAGTAGGTTGATCTTTTTGTTGTAATGCAATCTCCTTCTTAGCTTCTAGTGGTTTTCTTTGCTCTGAAATATTTTTTATCAGATAGCAATATAGCTATCCCTATTTCCATAATACCATTTGTATGTTATATATATTTCCAAGGCTTGCTTTCAACCTACTTATGTCATTGAATTTGAAGTGAGTTTTTTTGTAAGCAGCATATAGTAAGAGATTTTCTATCCACTAACACAAGCTCTTTCTTTTAATTACTGTATTTAAACTATGTACATTTAAAGTTACTGGTATATTAGAGCTAAGTCTGACATTTTATTATTTGTTTATTTCTTCTGTCTCTCATCTCTTTTCTTGCCTTCCTGAAGATGGTTTGCATAAATTTTAGAATTTCATCTTTATTTGCTTATAATGTTTTTGAGTACATATCTTTTAATAACCTTTTTAGTACTCTTGTTAATTATAATATATATAATACTGTGTGTGTGTGTGTGTGTGTGTGTGTGTGTGTGTGTGTATAAAACAAAATGTAGGGGTGCCTTTGGGGGCAGAGAGCACTGTATATGCATATGTGACTTGGCACAGTGTACTATTATCAACATTAACCACTTAAAGTACAGTGTGGAAACCTTACTTCCATTGAGGTCTCTTTATCCCCCCCCCACATTGACTTAAGTATCAGATGGTGTTATTTTTATTTCCATATTCAAATATGATTTATGAAGCTTATAAGGAGGATAGTCTGTTTTATGTGCCCATATAAGTTCTCTTTCCATTGCTTTTTCTTCCTCCTGATATTCCAAGATTCTTTTATTATTACTTTTCTGTTTAAAGAAATTGCTTTAGTCATTCTTTAAGGGTAGGTATGCTAACTGCAAATTCTTTTTGTGTCCTAGTGTCTGACATCATGTTTATTTCCTCTTTATTCCTGAAGGATAGTTTTTCCAGATAAAGAATTTGTGGTTGGAAATTCTTTTTTTCAGCACTTGAAAAATATGCCACTTCCTTCTGGCATCTGTGGTTTCAGATGATGACCAATCCACAATTTGTGTACAAATTGGTTCCCCTGCAGGTAACATGTCATTTCTCTGTGGCTGCTTTCAAGTTTTTTTTTATTTTGTCTTTGTTTTTCAGAAGCTTAATTATAATATGTCTTAGCATGGATTTATTTGGATTTTTCCTATTCAGAAGTTCACTCAGCTTTTTGAACTTGTAGGTTGATGTCCTTTGCCAAATTTGGGGAGTTTTCATCCATTATTTCTTTGAATTATCTCTCAGCCACAGTCTTTCTCCTTGTCTCTAGGACTCTGATGTTAAAAATTTTGGATCTTTTGTTAATGTTATACAGGTTTTGAAGCTTTGTTCTTTCTCTTCTCTTCTCTTTCTTTCTTTCTTTCTTTCTTTCTCAGATTATTTTCTCTCTGTTGTTCAGATTGGGTAAAATCTATTAATATTTCTTCAAGTTTACTGATTATATCTCTTGCATCTCTGCTCTACTATTAAGCCCATCCAGTACTTTAAAATTTTTGGTTATTGGATTTTTCAGTTCTGTAATTTCCCATTGGTTCTCTTTTAGAACTTCTATTTCTTTGTTGAGATATTTTTATTTTTTAATTTGTGTCAATAGAATTTGTAATTGATTATTGAATCATTTTTATAATGATTGCTTTAAAATCCTTGTTAAATAGGAGCGCCTGGGTGGCTCAGTCAGTTAAGCGTCTGACTTCGGCTCAGATTGTGATCACACAGTTCTTGGGTTTGAGCCCCGTGTTGGGCTCAGTGCTGACAGCTCAGAGCCTGGAGCGTCCTTCAGATTCTGCATCTCCCTCTTTCTCTGTCCCTCCCCCACTTGTGCTCTCTCTCTATCTGTCTCTCTTTCTCTCTCTCTCTCTCAAAAATAAATAAATAAATAAATAAATAAATAAATAAATAAATACACATTTAAAAAAAAATCCTTGTTAAATAATTCCAGCATCTGATTCATCTTAGTATTGGCATTAGTTGATCTTCTCTTTTCATTCAGGCTGTGAGGTTTGCAGCATGCCTGGTAATTTTCTATTATATCTTGGACTTTTTAGGTGTTATGTTAGCAGACTATCATTTTAGGTTTAACACCCAGGCTACTTTTTGTGCTTTATGGTTACAAAGACAGTTTAATTTTTGCAGGCTTCATGGTGCTGGTTTGATCTGCTTGGTTCTCTGGAGCTGCTAAGGCTCCCAGTGGTCCCTCTTGGTGCTGCCACAGGGAAATTTTTGCTAGGCTGGTGCCTCTAGATATGGGAAGGAACCCTCCAAACTCTGGAAATAAAGAGTGCTTCCTGGGCAGGATCCTGCTTGCTAATGCCACCCTGCCACCTGGTGTTTCTGGGTAGGAGAAAAGAGTCTCAAGCCTTGGAGACAAAGAAACTTCTTGGACTTAGGCCTTCCTATAACCAAGATCTCCCTTGCCAGTACTGTTAAGCTTCCTGGTGTCTTTCAATAAAGAGGAGATTCTCAAGCCACTAGGGAAAAACAGCCCTTCTTCTGGTCACTTTTTGTCACCAGGTCTCCTGATCCATCTCTCTTGGCACAGTTGGGTGGATTTTTTCTTCATCCAGGGGAAGAGTGGATTATGTGGGCCATTTTCTATTATAGAGTTGGGACCGGAAACATGGGGCCTGAGTCACTTTCTCCTAGTTGGGTAGAGGGTTGTGGAGAAAAACACAACACACAGCCTATTGTTCTTCCAGTTCTTAGTCTCTAATCAGTTCATCTTTCTCTTTCCACCTTTCAGTGCACTTTTTCCCTTTCCATACTCTTCTTTGGTTGCCTCTGACATTAAAGATAAAATATTTGGAACCTAGGCCAGGCAGAGTTCTTGGACTTAACACCAAAAGTACAGTCCAATTGATAAGTTGGACTTCATAAAAATTAAACAATTTTGCTCTATGAAAGACTTTGTGAAGAGGATGAAAAGACAAGCTATAGACAGTGAGAAAGTATTTGCAAAAGTACCATCTGATAAAAGACCATTATCCAAAATATACAAAGACCTCTTAAAGCCTAACAATAAGAAAACAAGCAACCTGAATAGAAAATGGGCAAAGACCTGAACAGACACCTTACCAAAGAGAATGTACACATGGCAAGTAAGCATATGAAAAGATGCTCTATATCATATGTTATCAGGGAATTACAAATTAAAACAACCATGAGATATTATCACACACCTATAGAATGGCCAAAATCAAAATCATTGACAACATCAAATGCTGGTGAGGAGGTAGAATGACAGAACGATTATTTATTGTTGGTGGGAATGCAAAATGGTACAGCCACCTTGGAAGACAGTTTGGTAACTTCTTAGAAAACTAAACATACTCTTACCATATGTTCCAGCAATCCTACTCCTTGGTATTTACCCAAGTGAATTGGAAACTTATGTCCACACAAAAACTTGCACGCGAATGTTTACAGCAGCTTTATTCATAATTGCCAAAACTTGGAAGCAACCAAACTGTTCCTTAGTAGGTGAATAGATAAATAAACTGTGGCACATTCAGACAATGGAATATTATTCAGCATTAAAAAGAAATGAGCTATCAAATCATGAAAAACATACAGGAACCTCTAGAAAGTCAACCGTTCACTTAGTAAAAGGAGCCAATTTGGAAAGGCTACATACTGTATGATTTCAACTATATGATGTTCTGGAAAAGTTACAAATATGGAGACAGTAAAAAGATCAGTAGTTGGCAGAAGTTTAGGGGGATGAGGGTTGGAGAGGCAGAGCTCAGAAGAGTTTAGGGCAGTGAAATTTTTCTGTATGATACTACAGTGGTAGACATATATCAGTATACATTTATCCAAATGCATAGAAAGTACAACACCAAGAGTGAACCCTGTTGTAAACCATGGACTTTGGATGATGATGTGTTGGTATAGGTTCATGGATTGTAACAAATGTGCCAATCCAGTGGAGGGTGCTGATAGAGGGGGAGACTGTGAGTATGTAGGGACAGAGGCATATAGGAGCTTTGTACTTTCTGCTCAAATTTTCTATGAACCTAAAACTGCTCTGACAAAAATAAAGTCTACCAAAAACCCCAAAATAGTAATAAATAATT
Organism: Felis catus; assembly: GCF_018350175.1. Lineage (NCBI taxonomy): Eukaryota > Metazoa > Chordata > Mammalia > Carnivora > Felidae > Felis > Felis catus. Next base: position 59,710,936 of record NC_058370.1, read on the forward strand.
AAATTCAATCAGAAAATGAGTAAAATACATGAATAGACATTTCACTAAAAGGTATATAGATGGCAAATAAACACATGAAAAGATGTTCAACATCATTGACCTATAGGAAGATTCAAACTAAAACCTCTACAAACCTATCAAAATGGCTAAAATAAAAAATAGTGACACCACCAAATGCTTGTGAGGATGTGAAGAAACCGGGTCACTCATATGTTGCTGGTGGGAATAGAAAATGGTCCAGCCATTCTGAAAAATAATTTTGCAGTTTCTTATAAAACTAAACATACAGTTATCATATGACCCAGAAGTTGCACTCAGGCATTTATCCCACTGAAATGAAAATTTATGTTCATAGAGGAACCTTCTCATGGATGTTTGTAGCAACTTTCTTTGCAATAGCCAAGAACTGGAAATAACTCAGTGTCCTTAGTGGGTGAGTGGTTAAGCAAACTGTGGTGCATCCATGCCAGGAAATACTACTCAGCAATAAACAGGAACCAAATATTGATATATGCAACTACTCAGTTGAATCCCTTGCATGGATTTAGAAGGAATTATGTTGAGTGAAAAAAACAAATCCCAAAAGGTTACACATTATATAATTCCATTTATATAATTTTGTTGAAATGAAAAAAAAATTAGAAATGGAAAATAGTGACTAGAGGTTAGGGACAGTTCGGGCAGGAGAAGGACATGAGTGTGTCTACAAAAGGTCAATAATGGGATCCTTGTGGTGAGGGATCCTTGACTGTGGTGGTGGAAACATGAACCTACAGTGTGATAAAACTGTATAGGATTCAATACCACACACACACACACACACACACACACACACACACACAAGTCCAAGTAAAACTGGGCAATCTGAATAAGGTCAGCATGTATAAACCTCAATATCCTGATCGTGGCATTGTACTATAGTACTGCGGAATGTAACCAGTGGAGGAAACTCCATGAAGGCATCTCTCTGTGTTATTCTGAATGTGAATCTACAACTATGTTAAAATTTGTAAATTGTTCTCAAAAAAGTCAGTGAGCCATTCGCTTTTTTGGGTGAACTGAAATTGGGCTCTGTATGCAGGCCACACATGCGCGACAGAGAACAAAGCTTCATGTTTAGTATTTATGATTTGGGTTTTCCTTGTGGCACCTGGCAACTCTGCTGTCCCTTCACTTCCTTCTAGATTCCAAGTGGTAGGAAACGAGAACACATGATGGAACATGTCTTTGTCACTTCTCTTCCAAATACCACAGATTCCAGCAATGTATGCACACAGCAATCAGTTATCAATCTTAAAAAGAGAGAACTTGTTCTAGGTGAGGCTTTTCCTGTAGGTCATACTTTTCTGTTGTTTGCCTTAATGAGAAAAATGAATGCATTAATGGTAGAAAAAAATCAAAGTTTATATACTTTATATTTATATATAGATGTGAAATATTACTACTTACTAAAATTATAGTAATTATTTACAGTTTAAAAATTAAACATAAAACCTCTGACATGATAAATAATTGTATGTAGTACTAATGGAAGAGGAGAGCAGTAGGGAAATGCATAGTGGAATCTGTATCTTTTATTTGTAACTGAAAAGAGCTCAGCCAAAACATTATATGAATATAGACTTAGTTAAGCTTTTGGAAACACAGATACAAAACATCAAGTCAATAATTTTGAGCAAAAGTCAAAATTTTCCAGGTTCCTATAGGAACTCTGTGGATGCTTTTGTTCCTTATGTAGATAACCTGGTATTTTCTCTAGGGCTGATGTTTTAAAATTTAGTAACATATTATAAACATTTCTCCAAGTCAACAAAATCCTTAATAAACATAATTTTAGCAACTTTATAATGTTCAATAGAGTACATACATCATTTTCTTAACTCTGAGACCTGCAGATTATCTGATACATATATATCTGATTATTTGACATTATCTGATATATATTATCTGATAAATACATATATTTCTATAGTATTTATTATGTTCTTATGTAATATTCCCAGCAGAATTACCAGATGAAAAAGAATAAACATCTTGATGTAATATTATGCATTTTTGTACAAGTTTTTTTCCAAAGGTGTTCTTTAAATTTATATTCCCTAGAAGAGAGTTCACCACCGGAAAGCCTTTCCAGGATCTGGTGGTGTTGGTTTAAAGAGAAACATGTGTTAATTTAGTAACAGGAAAAATGGTATCCCGTAGTTCTTTTAAATTGCTTTTCCTTGCTTGCTAGGTGGGTAATACTTTTCCCCTGTGTGTCTGTTAACAATTTGGAGTCTTTGTGAAAATTGTTCATGTCCCTTGAGTAATACCTATGAGTGATTTCATCAATTTTATTGACTATGTAAAATTCCATTGAGAAGTGAAGCTTTAATTTACTTAATCATTTTTCAGCTGTTAGACAAAAGTTGTTTATGAATTCTATTATAAATTATTTTATTCATACAGAAGATGTTAAAGGGGTGGCTTTTATGTGTTAGTCACTGTTTCTATAGCAGTGCACCAGTCAGACAAAGGGATTGCTTTCAAGGAGCTTACATTCCCCTGCAGGTAGGTAAGAGAGACTCTAAACAAATAAGCATATGATATGTCAGCAGGACCGAAGTGCTGTGAAGAAAAGTAAACAGGGTAAGTAGAATAGAGGGGAGTTAGGTGGGTGGTATCTATGCTGTTTTACAGAATATTCAAAGGTCTGACTAATGAGACAGGAAGAAGTAGGGGAGCAGCCTGGTAGATGTCTGGCAGAAAGTATTCCAGGCAGAGGGTATAGCAAATGCAAAGGTCTTGAGGCACAGGTATTAGAAAAAGGTCAAGGAGGCCAGCATGGCTGGTGTGCAGCATGTTAGGAGAAGATGAGGGGACATGAAGTCTTAAAGGGTCCCAGAAACTAGATTTTACTGGAAATGAGATGGAAAGCCATTGTAGGACTTGGGGCATAGAAGTGGAATGATATGGATGATATGCCTTATATATATTTTAAAGACCCACTCTGGCTACTGAATAGATAATAGATTATAGACAGGCAAAGAGGAAGCAGGGAGAGATGTCAGGCCATTGCAATATTCCTGGTAAGGTTATGGTTTAGGTGGTGAAAAAAAATGGTTGGATTTTAGACAGTTTAAAGCATTGGCTGATGGTTGATTATGGCATGTGAGAGAAAGAAGTCAAGGATGACTCAAAAGATTGTCAGAATTATATTTGGATGTAAGTTTGAGACAATACTTCATCTGAGTACAGCTGTCAAGTAGGCAGTTGACTATGAGTCTGCCACTCCTGGAAGAGTCCTGGGCTGGAAGTGTAAACTCAGTAGTCATGAGTGATTGGAGTAGTCATAGTAGTAGTGGTAGAGAGGGGACCAGAGATCTGAGAACCAAGCTCTGGGCATTCCAGATTGGATAGATAAAAAGGAACCAACAAAAGAGTCTGAAAATGCACACTGAAGTGAAAGGAGAGAGGAGAGAGGGTGGTGTTCTGGGAACCAGGTAAATAAAATGTTTCAAGGAAGAGGTGTTGAGTAAGATGAGGGCTGGGTACTGAGAGGTTCAGATGGGGTATCAGCAGGGGCCTTAACTAGAGCTGTCAGTGGAGTGGTATAGGCAAAGGAATGATGGATCCCATTGGAATCTAAGCCTGGTAAAGAAGGATACAAGAATATAAATAATCTATTGTGATCTTCTTCATGAACATAGCCTCTTTCATATTCCCATCTTTAGGTGAGTCACGGCAATGCCTTTAAAGAGGCTTAAACTTAAGCCTAGGAAAGTTTAAGAAGGGATATAATTTGGAAAATTAATGACCTTAACAGTTAACTCCTAGGTAACTTGTTAACTTGATTGAGAAAAGTTTGAACTTTGCTAAGGCATCTCCCAGGAATACTGCTTTTTAAAAGGAAAGGTAGTAATACTCTGGGCATGGAACTTTGATTATTTCTCTACTTTTGAAAAGAAGGAGAAAAAATTTCCCTTGAAGTTGCCTAACCAATATGGCCCTGGCCTAACCCAGCTGGTTAAATGGATCCAGGAGAAACACTGTTATAGTGTTAACCAGGTCTTTAGGTGTGACTGGTAGCTGCTTGAATGGTAGGATGTTACCATCTTGATAAAAGATGTTACTCAACGCCTGATCCCTTCAGTGAACAAATAGCAAAAATTTTGCCTTCCTGTAGTCACAGTCTAAAGGGGAGAAAAACAATAACAGAACGATAAGTAAAATGTGAAGAAATTAAGAGTACAGAAGTTTTAGAGGTAGGAGTGAAAATAAAATTTTAAATAGAGTGGTCAAGAACAGACTCACTTTGAATGCGGTATCTGTGTAAAAACTTGGAGACATGGTAAACCTGTGACTATCTGGCGGGGGGTGGGGTGGGGAGACTGTTCCAGGCAAAGGGAACAGCAAATGAATAATATGTTTAGGGAGAAATTGAAGCAGGTGGAGATGTTAGAGAGTGGAAAGATATGAAAACAGAAAGATGGGCAGGGAGCCACATCAGGGAGGGCCTTGTAGGACACAGTAAGGATTGGCTTTTACTTTGAAATAAGAAGCCATTGGGCTAATCTTAGCAGAGGAATGACATGTTTGTTTTTTTTTTAATTTTTTAATGTTTATTTCTGAGAGAGAGAGACAGACAGACAGACAGATAGAGCATGAGCAGGGGAAAGGCAGAGAGAGAGGGCGACACAGACTCTGAAGCAGGCTTCAGGCTCTGAGCTGTCAGCACAGAGCCCAATGAGGGGCTCGAACTCATGAGCTGTGAGATCATGACCTGAGCCAAAGTCTGATGCCCAACCCACTGAGACACCCAGCCACTGGGGAGGAATGACTTATGTTTTAATTAGCACTGCTTCCTGTGATTTAGATGGACTGTAGGGGCGAAGCCAGAAGCAGGTTAAGCAGCAAGAAGGCTCCTGGAGTCCCCCAGACAAGAGGTGATGGTGGCTTTGCCCAGGGTGGAAGGCATGATAGTTGTTCACTTATGTTGTTCAGTGTTCTCATTCTACCTTTGCAGAATCCATGGAGGAAGAGACCATTATGTCTGAAAGACAAGGAGAGTCTAATTATTTGGTTCAGTTTGACAAGTTCTCTCAGGAATAAAGGAGAACAAGTAAAAACTAAGAGCCTCTGGGTTCCATGAAAGAAGGAAGTCAATCCAACTTGGTTGGATTTCTTGAATCTTGCAACTTCTTCATATTTATTAGCTTTATGCTCTCATTCCATTTCCAGGTAATGATTAGTAATAAAAATGAAAATGAAAATGCCTCTCAGATATAGCAAAAATTAAGAAGTCAAGCAAACTGTAACTTTCTTGTATCCAGGCATGGAATGGAAAAAAAATCACAATGAACTGGGTCCACAGTGACTACTCTGAAGGGCTCTGGAGCTATGAGTTAGGAGGCATTGTTGGTGGTGATGATAACTCTCCAGAGGCTTCTAAGCTATCCAAGAGGAATAGAAAACAAGAACATTTCTATATGCTTTTCCTGAAGGCTAACCACCTTTAAGAAACCATGTTATGTCATCTAACCTTCTCCAGATATAAGAAGAGCTATTAGGGCATCTCATTTAATACCCAACATGCATTTCATGTTGGGCTGCAAAATGATGGGAATTAATTTCCTCATGCTTTAGCTCACCCACAAGCCCATATTTTGGACCAAAAGGTTCCAGGAATTAAAGTTGCTGAAAAGGGACGCCTGGGTGGCTCAGTTGGTTGGGCGTCTGACTTCGGCTCAGGTCATGATCTCACGGTCCGTGAGATAGACTCTCTTCTCCCCAAATAAGTAAGGAAAAATGGTCACTGGATACCAATACTATTGTCTTACTCTGTGTATTACTCCTTGGGGTTGTTAGAATTAGGAAACTTTCTCCTGAACTTTGCCTAAAAATTTGTCCTAAAACATTCCCATACTGTCTTAGGCTCTTTATTTTTTTTTTTAATTTTTTTTTCAACGTTTATTTTATTTTTGGGACAGAGAGAGACAGAGCATGAACGGGGGAGGGGCAGAGAGAGAGGGAGACACAGAATCGGAAACAGGCTCCAGGCTCTGAGCCATCAGCCCAGAGCCCGACCCGGGGCTCGAACCCACGGACCACGAGATCATGACCTGGCTGAAGTTGGACACTTAACCGACTGCGCCACCCAGGCGCCCCTGTCTTAGGCTCTTTAAAGTGAAAGTGGGGGGTGGGGCGCCTGGGTGGCTGAGGCAAGTGTCCGACTTCGGCTCAGGTCATGATCTCATGGCTTGTGAGTTCGAGCCCCGCGTCGGACTCTGTGCTGACAGCTCGGAGCCTGGAGCCTGCTTCAGATTCTGTGTCTCCCTCTCTCTCTGCCCCTCCCCCACTCACACTCTGTCTCTATCAAAAAATGAATAAATGTTAAAAAAAATTTTAAAGTTGCTGAAGAAAAGCTTCTAGATTTTGAGATTCCAGGCTAGTTACTTTGAAGAAGGAAATGGGCTCAGTTGCAAGTGTCAACTTTGTGGGGTCTCTGAGTGGTGACTTGATTTTTTTAAGAGCTCCGAAATTGAGATAAAAAAAAAAAAAAGAAAAAGAAAATCTGACTACTCAGACCAATAACCGGCAGAAGGATTGTATCAGTAAGGAGAAAACTACCCACTGAGAACAGCCCATGCCCAAATGGCTTCACTGGTAAATGCTACCAGTGAAGAGGAAGAATTAATGCTGATTCTTAACAAACTCTAACAAAAAGCAGAAAAGTAAGGAACAGTTCCCAACTCATTCTATAAGGCTTGTATAATCCTAATACCAAAACCAGACCAATATATTACAAGAAAAGACAGTTACAGATCAATATGACTTATGAATATAGATGCAAAAATCTTTAACGGATACTAGCTGACCGAATCAAGCAAAATATAAAGAGGATTATATACCATGACTTATCACAGGAATGCAAGGTTAACTTACACAAAATTTTATCAATGTCATACACTGTATTAATAAAGGACAAAAACCACATGATCATATCAATAGAGGTGAGGAATACCTTTGACAAAATTCAACACCCTTTTATTATAAAAATATTTAACAAACTAGAGTAAGAGGGGAACTCCTTCAACCTGATGAAGGGCATCCGTGAGAAACCCCCATTGACATTATACCTAATGATAAAAGACTGGATGATCCCCTCCTAATATCAGGAAGAAAGGCAAGGATGTCTGTTTACACTGCTTCTCTTCAATATTGTACTAGAGGTTCTAGTCAAGGCAATTAGGCAAGAAAAAGAAAAGGCATCAGATTGGAAAAGAAGAAGTAAAACATATCTATTTGTAGATTACATGACCTTGACTATAGAAAACCCGAAGAAGTCCACTAAAAGACCATGAAAGGGGAGCCTGGGTGGCTCAGTTTGTTAAGCATACGATTATTGATTTCAGCTCAGGTCATGATCTCATGGTTCATGGGATTGACCCCCTCACTGGGCTCTGTGCCAACAGCACGGAGCCTGCTTGGGATTTTCCCTCTCTCTCCCTCAAAATGGATAAATAAACTTAAAAAAAAAAAAGACCACAAGAGCTAATAAATGAGTTCGGCAAGGTCGCAGGATAAATATCAATCTGTAAAAAATCAGTTGTTATTTCAATTGCAATAAGCAATCTAAAACTAAAATTCAGAAAATAATTCCATTTGCAGTAGTATCAAAAAGAAAAGCTTCCCACTGTTTTCTCAGAGTTCATATGTTAACCTTAGGGTGAGAAGCCTCAGTCAAGGCCACAGCTGCAAGTGGCCCTAATAAGGTGATGATTCTCAGCAGGTGTGTGATAGGACAGGCTCAAAGATTGGTGAGTTACTTTGCATTCTTGTGAAAACCTTGCCACCCATAGGTGTGTCCTTAAATATCCACAAGCAGGCAATTACCTATTGGCAGAATTTGGGGAATCCAGTTTGCCTCCCTACCCCCAAATTAGTCCTTCAGTCTCTCACTCAAAGAATTTTAGAAGTTTAAATTTTTGGTTCCTGTGACTAAGAAAAATGTTTGTGCAAGAGATATATCTTGTTATGAGTGAATTTATGATCCATTTTATACAATACACAGAATAAAAATGGAAAGAGATTGGGTACCTCTGAGGACAAAAAGACAAACTGGAGAGCAAGGTATGATAAAAATAAACTTGATTCTTAGTGTTGACTCTGACCTTTCTACTAGTGAATAAAAAGTAAAGGAAGATCCCTTATCTTGGGTAAAAATTTATACCTGGTAAAATATGTGCATGATCATATTCGGTCTCTTTATAAATAAGTCAGTGAAGTAAGCACAGATGTGATTCCCATTTTCAGGCGAGGAAAGTAGAACATAAAAGATAATGGCCAGGGTGCCTGGGTGGCTCAGTCAGTTAAGTGACTGACTTCGGCTGAGGTCATGATCTCACAGTCTGTGGGTTCGAGCCCCATGTCGGGCTCTGTGCTGGCAGCTCGGAGCCTGGAGCCTGCTTCAGATTCTGTCTCCCTCTCTGTCTGCCCTTCCCCTGCTTGCACTCTGTCTCTCTCTCTCAAAAATAAATAAACATTAAAAAATTAAAAAAAAAAAAGAAAAAAAAGAATGGCCACCCAAGGCCACCCTTCCATTAAATGGCAGAGCCAGGACTTAAGCCCAGGTCTCTGAACTTCAAATCATGTACTCTTTCAAACACACTAATGTGGAAAGAGTCTACTCTGTCTACTTTCCCCCAAAGATTTTAAATTATAGCCAGTACTGTTTAACATAATTCAATAATTCTTTTAAAAATAATTTTAAAGGAGTGTTTTAGATCAACTGAAAAATGAAGGGAAGAAAAACGGCAACACTCCTTTTACAAATTCATAAGTAGAATGCTTCAGCTCCTTTTTTGCCCCAAAAGGCCACATCCTGTAGAGGATGTATAACATTGTTATGCCATGAGCCTGTGTCTGAGAATTTGCTGTTTTAATTCAGGCCCTTGATGCAGCAGCCATGTTCCGTCAAATGATTTAAGACGTGTTTCAGAACTGGCCCTTGCTGGGAGGGGCTTTGATTGAATTACTATAAGTCCTAGGAGAAATGCTAATGATCTTAGCATTTGTGCTGTTCAGAGTCAACAGGAATCTGCCTTACCCAGGAGTACCTGTGTTGGTGGCCTGAAAGTGGGTCAGGGATTTTTTTAAGATAAAGTTTCTTATATTTCCATATTAAACACTATGTAGGTCATTGCCTACCTAAGGGCTTGGTTGATATTGAAGCTGCAAGAATCAGAATTGTGTGTGCTTCTGTTACACAGGGGTCTGGTGGCTGAGCAAGTGGCTGTATTTGTTGCAGGGAATGAGGTGCAGTGGAGAAGGATGGGAGAAATAAAAGAAGGAAGTGCATGCTTGTCCCAGGTCCTCCTCCTGATAAGCAACAGCCTTGAGAGACACACACTGTCCCCACTGTAGGGCACTTGATAAAAGAGAACCTCCCAAGGCTTCATGAGCAAATATGAACCACACCCCAATATCAGCAGTCCTTGATCACCTCCATCCTTTTCCTTTGGCATGTAAGAGGGCCTGTTGGGGGGCCTCCAGTGGGCCCACTGAACCTAGAGAGTAGTGCTAGTGAAGGGTGGTACTAAGGGATGAGCTGAGCACTGTGTTCATTTAGCAATGCAATTTGGAATCTTTATATCTCTGTACATTGGAGCCCTAGGTGAAACCTGGGATCCTCCACCTAGACTGTGGTGATGAGGACACCAGATGGAGGGGAAGGATGTCACCTCCATGCCTGCTAATTAGTTGTTCTGTGATCTTGGGGTTTCCTGTCTTCCTTTATTAAAATATTCAAGTTAGAGCAAAGCCTTTCTGGAAAACAAAGGGATGTGTGTGGCATTGTTTTTACTGAAGCATCTGGGTGTTTTTTTAAATTTTTTTTCAACGTTTTATTTATTTTTTAGGGGGACAGAGAGAGACAAAGCATGAACGGGGGAGGGGCAGAGAGAGAGGGAGACACAGAATCAGAAACAGGCTCCAGGCTCTGAGCCATCAGCCCAGAGCCCGACGCGGGGCTCGAACTCACGGACCGCGAGATCGTGACCTGGCTGAAGTCGGACGCTTAACCGACTGCACCACCCAGGCGCCCCGGGTGTTTTTTTAAACATACACCTTAAAAGAGTCAGACTTCCAATGAGTGGAAAAGAACAAATCATATAAAGTAACCTTGGCCATGTGACTTCATTTCCTCAGTATCTTCATCAGTAAAATGAGGAAGATTTAGGTCTGTTGAACTAATATCTCAGAGATTCCCTGAAGACCCTCTTCTGCTTAGGAAAGCCTGGAGTATAAGGATGTCAGGGGGAGAATGGCCAAGATCTTGCACTGAAGCTGTATGTAAGATTACAGAGAGAGTGGGCTGACATCCTGGGTGGCCAAGACAGGGTTCCTCTAATTCCAGTTCCAAAAAAAGTGCTTGGTTCTCTGCACCTGGTTTCCTTTTCATAGATGGGACCCACCACCCAGCTTTCAAAGTGAATACCTCTAACGCTGGTGAGCAGCAGGTCAGAGGGACCTGTATTTGTATTCTGACTGCATTTATTGGTAGCTGACTACCAACTGTATGGGGACATCAGGCAACTTACTTCATTTCTCCGAGCATCTCAAAATCTCTTTATCTGTAAAAGGGGAATAATGATTTTATAGATTCTACTTCATGGCTTTGTTGTGAGGGTTAAATACATGGGAACTTTCTAAGCAGAGGGCCTGGTATATAGAAATATTTTCAGTGAATGATGGTCAGAACCGCAACCTTAGAAGAACCCACAGGACTACATCTGGCACATCGTAGCTTTGGCCCTGTAGGAGGGTCACTGCCTTCAAACATTTGCAAGACCATTATGGAAGAACCTTGAGGATGGGTGTTGTGCTGTTGGCCCCAGCAATAAGTAAAAGAAAGTTTTGAGTCATCTGAGACCAGTGTGGGATTTGGAGCTTGCTTTTGTGGGCATAAAGGAAAATGACAGGGACCAGCCTGGACATCTGTATGCCTTCAGTGGCACAATATGACCCTGGGGGAAGGGCTATAGGTTTCCTCAGCTGAATGGTCCCTCGCACATGGAAAAGGTTATAGTGTTTAGTTGCGAAGAGTTGTGGAAGGAGATGAGAGCTGGTAGTCATGAGAACTTTGGGGAATGCTGCGAGGAGCCAACCAGATCCCCTTCAGGAATAAATGACTCAGTCCCTCAAATGGCAGAGTGCTGCTGGAAGACAGCCCTTGGCTGTCAGCCTTCTTCAGGAATAACTAATCAGGGCAGGGCTACCAAGTCCCAGGTCTATTCACTCACTGGGCCTGGACACCTCTGAGCAGGTCACCCCTGCTCCAGGGCTTCCTGTGTGGTTGGCTAAGGACATCAGGGAGACTGTATTAGAGCCTAGTTTCCCACCCTGCCCAGTCCTCCTCCTTGCCCTGTCATGTTCCACCCCACCCTGCCCTTCCACAGGTGTTGATCCTGGGAGCCCAGAGAAGAACATAGAGGATCCTTGATAGTGGGGCTGGGGTGGGGGATCAGACAAAAAGGAGGAGGCTGGGCTGAATGACTTTTGAGGTATCCTCAATCTGTGATGGTAAGTCTACATTTCACAAAATGTGGTTCAAAGCCCCAAGTAGTGTGGGATACTTACTAATATGGCAGGTTCCTGAGCCCTACCTTGGCCCCTGCCCAGACCCACTGAACCAGACCCATGGGGCCTTTTAAACAAGTCCCAGGATTATCCTTCCAACTACTGAGGGATAACAGAACATATCCCTTAGAAGGTAGACCTTGGGGTGCCTGGGTTGCTTAGTTGGTTGAGCATCAGACTTCGGCTCAGGCCATGATCTCACGGTTCATGGGTTCAGGCCTTGCGTCGGGCTCTGTGCTGACAGCTCGGAGCCTGGAGCCTGCTTTGGATTCTGTGTTTCCCTCTCCCTCCCTCCCTCCCTCTCTCTCTGCACCCCTCCCCCACTCATGCTCTGTCCTTCTGTCTCTCAAAAATACATAAATATTGGGGGGCGAGGGGGACATAGACCTTGTGCTCTTGGTTCCAGCAACAGGTACAAAAGGTCTGAGTTGTCTGAAGCCGGATGGGATTTGGAGATTGCTTTTCTGGGCATGAAGGAAAATGACAGGGACCAGCCTAGACATAAATCTTTCACAAATTCAACCCTCATAAAAAGAATATCAGCACCCAAAGCTTGCCTCTTTTGGGCTCAGCAGGCTATCCTCACACCATCAGAGTGAAATGACCTCCAGGTTTGAATGGTTTTGCTGTTCATATTTCCTGCCAGACCTTTTACTCCAAATAGATTTTTTTGAAGAGGTAATTTACACAGGTTATACTGAAAAGCATGGGGGTCAGAGATTATTTGCAACATTCAAATGCAATTATCAAAGGATGTTGATTCCGATCCAAAAAAGGAAAAACCACTAATCGACTATTAAATATTTATAGGTCACCTTATTATTAATTTATTTCAGCAGGAACTCAGGAAAGCACCCAAATTTTATAGCTGAGCTAGTCATTCAGTTCAAAGCCTGGCCACACAAAATGAGTATGAATCATATCAGGAACTTGAACAGTGAAAAATTCAAATGTCAGTTTTACAGTTCTCTTAGTCACCTCTTGAGCTGGCCTGCAGCCTTATACCCAAACATTTTCTCTCTGATCAGTCCTTGCCTCAATCAGACCATACTCAGGGCAGCATGCTCAGAGAAAAGCATATGCTTTGGACCGCACAGACCAGTGTAGGCATCTGGGTCCAGCACTGGGTAGTCCTGTGACCTCAAGCAAGATGCCGCTCCTCTCTGAGCCTCACCCCCGTCACCTGTAAAACGGGGCTAAAAAACTCTTTCCCCGGCAGATTTCTTAGGGGGCTCCTAGCATGGAAGCTCCTAGCACATAAAGGGAAAACAAGTGGTGGCTAGTCTCTTGTCCTCCGGTGGGATTAGTTGTACCTGAGTGCACAGTAGGTAGTTAGCTATCTGCTCCCGGTCACAAGTTGCTTAAATGCCCAGAGCCAGAGGAGCGCTGGCTGGGGTAGACAGAGACGTTGTGAAGGTACTCACCACCTACCCTGGGAAGGAGAAACAAAGTTACAAGTGGCAGTACAAGAAAGCAAATGCTTAGCACCAAATGAATGGCAAAGATTAGTATTCCAGAATTAATATTCTAGAAGCACAAGACCTGGGAGGCCCAGGATGGCTTTCTAAGGCAGTGTTTCCCACAATAGCATCATCTGAGGAATGTAAAAAGAGTGCCAATGCCTGAGTCTCACTCCCAGGGACTCTGATTGAATTGGCTTGGGGTAGATAGAGCCCAAACACTTGTATTTCTCCAAACCTCTTCCTTGATTCCAGTGTGTGCCAGGTGGAGATCTGCTGTGCTAAGGAACAAGGTCTGAAAAGGGCAGGACTTATCTACCCCTGACATTTGAACAGTGCTTTGCCATCCCAGGCACTTTCACTACATGGTTTTAAGAGACCCAGACAGGTGTACAGAAAGGGAGGAGCTGGAGCATAGACCTGAGGGCCAGTATGTCAGTGATGTTTCCATTTCATAGAATCTGGCGCTACGCCTTGGGCTCCATGCTCCTGAACGCTTTCAGTTGCAATACCAGCACTTATTCCTTGGGGAGGAAGGATTGTCCCTTCAAAGAGGTAACTAGCCCATAGAAAAGAGCAGAAATGAAGCTACATCTTTGAACCTTCTGCAATCTGGGAGTGCTCTCTCAACAAATGATGCAAAATTGCAACTACAAAAACCTTAAGCTTTACTAATTTAGGATAGACTAGTCCCTGGGAGGGGATCACATAGGTTTTGTTTCTCATCAGGTTAAGTGACTGCCCAAGGTCCTAGGTCTAATAACTGGTAGAAATGGCATTGGAATCCAGGTCCAACTCTACAACCTCTTAATCTCTATTGGAAATACTGGTGTCTGCCTTATTTTGAATCAATGAAATGTTCTTATTTGAATGTTGGTCCCACAAGTGGAAATTATTGCTTATTCACAGTGTTTCAGCTGAACCTCCCTGAGTCGAGTCCTGAGTTGTAGTTTCTATTTCCACCCTAGGTACAGTCCCAGAAGTGTTTCCCAGGAAAGATGCCAGAAAACATCTGCTACAGCACAAAGCTCATGTCTACACTCTAAAGTCCTCCCTTAGAAAGCAGCCCCAGGCAAAACTCCAAAGCAAAGCGTGCAGAGGGAAACCTCTGGTGTAGCTTACTGTTGCCTCCAGCCAAGCTAGGGACATTTATGGGCTAGCCCTGCCAGAAGATTTTCTGGGATTTAAAAGCTGAGAACTGGAACTAAGTCCTTTTAGGGAGGCAAGAAGCCAATGAAGATGCCTCTGCTGGCCAGCGGGGATCCCAAGGCTGCGCCTGAGGAGCCTGCCCAGGGCTGGCTGATGGGGGATGAGAGAAGCCTGTGAAGGGGCAAGGGGGGCAGGGCCTGGAAGATGCCCCTGCTCTAAGAACACGGGCTAACCCGGGTGATGAGAGCAAGAGAATGAGTGCACAACCCCCTTTCCCTCAGCCTTTTGGTCTATAAATGTCCTTGGCATCCCTGCAGAGGACATTTATGATTCCTGCTTCATTCAGAGTCTGTGGGTCAAGGTGAAGCTCTCAGCTCCCTCTCTTCCACACTCTTAGTGAGATTTTAGGTGAGGCTGTTTATCTCCTTTGCTCCATGTTTTTCCACTGAAAATGGGAGATAATTATAGCTTCTTTGCAAGGTGGTTGTGATGATTACAGAGGAAGTATGCAAGAGACTGGGCATTGGGCAAGGTCTCAGTCTCCCCCAGCAACTAGCTCTTTAGGAAATTGTATTTATTATTTTTTAACGAGCAAGGAGTAAGACTGCTTACATTACTGTGAAATAGACACTGAAGTCCTCTTCAGGGCAGAGATGGGAACCTTGCCCCTCCCTGAATCACTGCAGCCTCTAGAACTTAGTGCCTTGCAGATGGTTTTAATGCTCAAGAAACTTTTACAGATTGGCTTGGAGTCAGTAGTGTGCAGGCTCAGAACTTGCAGAGCCTGTAGCAGGGTATGACTCTGCTAACCTAGAGCCATCATCTGGTGATGTGCAGCTGATGGCTTGTAGTAAAACATGTGAGCTGTGGTACCGGGAAAGCGTGCCAGTGTGGGCTTGGGCAGAATGCATGGCCAAGCCATACTAGCAAAATCACGGGTAAGACTTTGGAAAACCTCTTCTGTTAAAAGGCAAGGATTCATTTTGGCATCTTAGTATGAACGGTCCTGGTGAAAGGTGTATGACGTTCAGGGCTCTGAGCTTCAAGGGGTGGGGTCCAGGCCTGGCTCTGCTGCTGGCCAAGTGCATGACCTTGGGATGGCATGCCCCTCACTGAGGTCCAAGAGGCTTCATTAACCAATTGGAGGGGTGGCCTGTATAATCTCCAAGCTGCTCATGCACTTTATTTTACCTATTACAAAAGTCCATGAAAAGCATCTAGTGGGGGCGCCTGGGTGGCGCAGTCGGTTAAGCGTCCGACTTCAGCCAGGTCACGATCTCGCGGTCCGTGAGTTTGAGCCCCGCGTCAGGCTCTGGGCTGATGGCTCAGAGCCTGGAGCCTGTTTCCGATTCTGTGTCTCCCTCTCTCTCTGCCCCTCCCCCGTTCATGCTCTGTCTCTCTCTGTCCCAAAAATAAATAAACGTTGAAAAAAATTTAAAAAAAAAAGCATCTAGTGAACTAATTTTGGCTTTATGTTGACCAACAAATATAGTCAATGAGTGAATGAATCAACCAACCTGGTATTTATAGTGGAAATATAAAGAGTCTAGTGTGGTGTTAAACACTTGGGACATTCAGGAGAAACATTGCCTCCAGCTGGCCTCTCAGCCCCTAAAGGATCTATAGTACAGCTGCTATCCATCGTCCTAGCCACTGCAGTGTCCTCTTCGAGTTATGTTGCCCATGTCTTTATTTGAAACCCTCTCATGCACACTGATCTTGGTTTCTAATGCCATTGTCTGATCCAAGGCACCAGGGCTCCTTGGGAAAATGACTGATTCCAGGGCTGAGGCAGGGAACTACACAATGGATCTGGATCATCTTTTATGCCAGAAAGTAAGGAGACATGTTAAAAGGACTCAGGAGACAGGTGTCACCTCAGAAGTGTCCCTACTGACTAAATCTGGGACAGTTTGAGCATCAGAATAAATAAGGGCAGTAATTTTAAACCATTAAAATAATAGGAACCCACGAGCCCATACCTGTACAAATACATACCCACGTACAAACATGCATACATACAGAGAAGAGGGAAAGTTCTTTCTTATGGCAGAATACCAACTAATAAAAGTGAAAAGAATGATGGAATTTACAAAGCCACTATTTTTCAAAAATCATGGTAATTGCATACAGGCAAAGAATCATCAATTTTGTTAAAATTATTGGGTGAGAATTTGATGGATAATAGGCTGACTTAATAATTACAGAGGGAACATTGGTACATATACTACAGATGGGAAATCTAGTAGTGCATTTTTCACCAAATGACCAGAGTTCCTATCACCACTAATGGGACAAACTGACAGCAGGTGTTGATACACTGAGAGGGATAGTATCAATATTAAATTTCCTGAATTTGGTAATTGTATGTTATGGCAGACAGACACATAAGGTGGCCCCCATGATCCTTACTTGTCGATGTTTTTGCCTTGTATGATCCTCTCCCCTTGAGACTGAGCAGGATCTATGACCTATTTCTAACCACAAGAGTATGATAGAAGTGACTGGAGATACATGATTACATGCCCATCATTACATGGTTGCATTACATAGGATTGCAGCCCCATCTTGCTGGAGTCTGTCACTCCCTTGCTGGTTTTGAGGAAGCAAGCCGCCATGGTTTTGAAAAGCTTGCCTTTGATTTTATCATTTCTTATCCTTTCCTGCAATTAATTGTATCCTGCTTTCCTATTTTCTGACATTTTGAATTTGAGTTTGCCTTGACTGTCCATGCTACTATTCACCTGTGTTTAAGAATCATGGGTTGAAAGTTTATCTGAGGCATTGTGGTGAAACTGGAACGCCCCATTGTTTTCAATGTTTCAAAGAGAAGAGAATACATTCATTGTTTTTAAATGCATGATTTTTGTAAACAGTCAGTTGGGTTTTACAGAATTGGGCTATGTAATGCAAGGGCCTGTGATTGTGGTGAAGGTTCAGGCCACCAACTGGCTTGGGTCTTCCAGGGTTAGTCATCCCCTGTCAGACTTGCTCTGGACGGTCCCCAAACACCAAAGTATTTTTGATGCACTGCTTATGCAAATTTTGCTCTTGAAGACTTCTTAGAGCCATTCTAATAGGAAAGCTATACTGGCAAGATTATGATATCATCAGAGGTCATTTGAAACAGCTGAGAAGTGAAAGGTTAGAGAAGAATCCCCTTTGTCATGGAAATTGAGGCAGAGAGAACTGAGCCCAGATGTGGAGTTTCCTGACCAGTAGACAGAATGCCACAGGCACTTACGAGCCTTTCAAAAAGAAGTCTAGTCAAAAAACTTAAGATGGCAGCTAGGGAAGGAGGGACTTCGGAGAGCTGGATACAGCAGGATTTGTGGTAAATTCGCTCCCCCAAGATTACCTGTGCATTGGTGGGTCCATATGTGCATGGGCCTCTTTCCTAGGAAGGCAATGAAAATGAACTGAATCTGTGTCACTCCCAAGTGATGCAGAGCAGAGCTGGTTGACATTGCCCAGCCTTACCTCTGCCCTCTGATCTGCACCATGCTGACTCAGCTGCAGCTGTGGGTCCTGGACACCAGGGCTTGGGAGTCTCTGAGAAAGGGTCATTGGCCTTTTAGCCCATTATGAGCCAAGGTCTGGTTGTGCTTTTCTCATGGAAATAATTCCTTTATTCCCAATGCTCCAGTTTTCTGATAACTTTTACACATGGATGGGTGTTCCTTTCTTTTCCTGGACAGATGATGGCATCATAACACTTCTGTGGGAAACAAAACCCGGCAGCATCTTCCCTTGTTTAATTGAATCCAACATTCTGGAAAAGCCTAAGATTCACTGTTTTGCCTTTCGTGTCCTGGGTGAAACAGATGAATGCCATAATTTGTGTGTTTTCTGAAAGGGAGACTTGAAAATCTTGCATTTATACTAAAAAGTATTCCCACCTCATTGAAATTCCGGCTTGAACTATCCACCCTGAACACATCCAGAAGCCCTTTTCTCTAATTTTGGAAGCAGCGATCTCAGGAGAGAAGTTTTCCATCTGCCTCCTTATGATACTAAGCTGTTAGTGCAGTTCATTATTTATTACATCTCCCACTTTATGTTAAACTATGATTTTCTTTTTTGCTGGGCTTTAAGAATTCAGCCGGGTTGGTATAAAAATAGGGTTGGCATCTACTTCTGCAGACTGATTTTCTGAACATATATTTTGGAGGAGGTTTGTAATTATTCCCAAACTGCTTACTTTCTTAGCTAGTACTTGATATCTACTCTGCCTGGTCACACTCATGCCACCTCATATGAGATGCGTCCGTGTGATATGTGTGCTCAAAGCCAGCAGTAAAGAGATAATGTCTTCTGAGGCTTTGCACAGGTGCTGGGGGCTGGGTTGTCTGTCCCGGGAAGCAACAGAGTGACATGGGAGCATGTCCACATAGCAGGGTCTCACACTGACAGCAAATTCATAGCCTCTGAGTAGGCAGTTGGTGGCATGTGCTTTTGAAAACAAAGACATTAGGGGCACCTGGCTGGCTCACTCGGTTAAGCATCCAACTTTGGCTCAGGTCACGATCTCACAGTTCAAGCTCCGCATGGGGCTCTGTGCTGACAGCTCAGTCGAAACGGGAATTGGGCTTCTCGGGCCTGGGGCCTTCAGCAGGCTAGCACTCCCCAGGGCATCCTGCCCTTCCAGCCTGGCAAGGAGACAGATGAGAGGACCATGGGACAAGAGTAGAGTCCCACACATTCCAGTCACTTGAGTGACAGTCTTCTAGGGGTCTGGGGAATGGAACTAGAACCATATGACGCCAGCATTCTTGCAGTTAATCATTACTATTCACTCCTGACAAGCTTGAGAGTTCTTTTTGTGGCTAACCCTGGCCACTCATCTCATGCTAACAGAGGCTCAGGATTGGTGAAATAGCCGAAAAGGTGAAAAAGCCAAAATATTTCATTGCAACAATGTTGGATCATTTCCCACCCAGCATCTTGTTTACAGAAATATCCTATCAGACACAGAAAAGAAAAGGTTGGTATCTTTTGCACCATAATTCAAGTATCACTTTTCTCAATGAAACATTGTCTATAGATTATTCCTCAAAAACAAACAAAAAAACCCACGATGTTTACAACAGCGACTATAAATGTAACATTGCCAGCTTGAATAGTATAGAAAATGTGACTTACTGCACCAGCTCCCCACAGTTGTTCTTTTGATGTGCTAGTTCAGAATAAACAGACTTATCTTTCCTGTCATACAACACTGTCTTTAATTTAATGGAGATGTTATTAAGATAACATCTCTATTCAATTCCATATTGTACCATATTAACACACACAATTAGTAATGCTTTATCAGTTATGAAGAAAGATGATGACTGCTTTTAAGCTAAATTACCTTTATCATGGTAGCACATGAAGGAAACTACAAATATTTACCCGAGTGTATGTTAATTCTTATTTAATTTTAACGCTGCTTTTATCAACCAAATTAACCAATGAATTTTATTAAAGGGAATGTTACTGTAGAAGAGAGCTTCCAATACTGCATTCCATCTGCTTTTATTTATATAATTTTGATGGTTTCTTTTTCTCTTTCATTTCATTTTTAATTAAGAGGAACACATGGAGAATTGAACACTTGGGCTTTATTTTAGCAGAATTTGGAATAATTAGACCCACGTTCTTGTTAAGATAAAGGTTGTGGGTGTTGGGACTATAGGGTGTATGTCGGTTCAACTGAACCCTTGCCAAAGACGCCCAATAAATATGATGGCGGGGACATTTGCCACAGTCTTTATACTTCCAGAGACAACATGTGGCAAGAAAGAAGAACTCCTCTTAGTGATTTTACCTGTAAGGAAGCCAAGCAGTTCCTGTATATAGGTTAAGAAGTAAGGATTGCAGTCTAAAGGAGGAGAATATCATGGTAGAAAGCATCTTGGAATTCAGGTTGAGAACATTCTTCCCAGAAATATATAAACAAATTTTGCTTCCTTTGGCTCCGGATCTGCCTGGGGACTTACAGTTCTACGATTCTAATTGTAAGGTATATAGATAGATGGGAGAGACTGCAATAAAAGAAAAACTCTTATATTTCCTTTCTTGATCTTCTTGGACTAGAACCTTTTTGACCTAAATTTTCTTGACCTTCCCCCTCCCCCCAATAAAATATCAAGTGTAGGAGCAGCATGTTGGTGGGAATCAATATGCCCTCGGGGTAGCGGTTTGTAATCAGAAGATAGGAGCTCAGATCTTAGTGTTCTTTAGATTTTGAATTATTCTACATTTTTTATTTGCTTTTGGGAAGTCTTCTGGGGGACAGAACTTAGGTCCACTTCTGATTGCTTTTAGGAAAGAAAACCAGAGTGACTGAACTCCTTGAAAGGTGCCTCTCAGCTCCAGACTCAGAATGGGTAGATGGCCTTCCAGGTCCTCGGAGGGCAGGGGTACAGCTGGTGGCCCTGCAGCCACTTCAGGGCTGCCTCACTCCACAAGCTTTAGGGCAGTGCTGTTTGCCTGTCTCAGACATCTCTTCACATTCATCAGACAGTAACTATACAAAAAATAGATACCAGGCCAGGCCCTTTGCACTGGCCCAACCTGACCAGATCTGGCACTAAAAGTTGTGTGCTTATGTGAGACTGATTCTCAGAGAGATTGTGAAGAAAGTGTATATTTTTTAAAAAGTGAACAGAGTGATGTACATTTTCCATCATGGTCATTCATGCTTATGGTTGAAACACTGTTGTCCAGGACACCTGGATCCTTCTGATCTTACTGTAGACACTTGTGTGACTTTGAGCAAGCCACATGGTCTCTCTAAGCCTCACTTTCTCACTGTAATATGGGGCAAATAGCTGCCTAATCTACAGCATGTAACAACACATGGTCTCCTAATCTCCTACAAAGAAAGAAAATAAAATTGTTTTTAAATAGTTGAAAACACTGCACAGAGCAAACTATCATTGTCATTTTTTTTTCACTGAAATCAGAATTATTTCTTATTCCCTTTAAGCTAAAAAGAGCTGAGCACATTACTGAAAAATAGGTTAAAAAATGTCGATGAAGGGAAGAAAATAGTGTTCGGTTCCAGAAGAACCAAAACGGACAGCTCTAACAATCCAGCTCTCATTTGGATGCTCAGAGCATTAATACTGTTACAAACTTGAAAATAACCCATGTTTGCTCTATCAACTGGAAGCAAATAATTTGAATATACTTGATATATGTCAATATTCAAGTAGCAAGTTGCTAATAGTTGCAGTAGGAGTAAGGGTAGCAGTAGAATAGTAGCATCAGTATTTCTATTGAGTTATGACAGCCACCTGAAAGCCAGTGTTGTAATGGACAGCCTTACAAAACTTTATAGGAGCCTTAAATAATAATACAATATAGCCAAAGCTTCTCTACCCCTTACTTAAACTAGCATTCCACGGCTATGGAAGACTCATAAAATTCAGAGCCTGGCAATTTACACTTCATCTCTATAAAGCTCTGTGTTTGGGGGAGATCTCCACTCCATGAGATGGCGTTTGAGCATCATCATGTTCAGCTGTATAAAATAGCTTATCCATAGTAAACATGTTAATTTGACCCCAAGGGAGAGAAGGTGAGCGTAAATCAACTAGAGCGAGCCATTTGCATTCCTTATTTCTGAAGATGAACCCTTCATTTAGGTTCATTTTATCATCAGGCACTTGCCAAATACACAAAAATCTCATTTTCTATTTCTACAGCCTGTGTGTCTCCTTACTTTGATATGTCTTGTTTTTAGGAAATAGTGATGTTACAAAATTACATTTTAAACAGGAAAAAAAAAATCAGTCTCCCTATAATTAGTGAATGTAACCAGATTACTTGCAATCAACATCTACTTAATGCCTTATTACCCTAATGGAAGTTATTGTAAGTGATGATAAAATTGTCAGAAAGGAGTTATGCTAAGTGATGATAAAATTGGCATTATTAAGTGAAGAAAATCTTTTACATTCTCCTTGGCTTTTTTTTTTTTTATTTAATCTCTAATCTGCCCAAATTCATCCCTAATGAGAGAACCTGGAAGGCCCATTTATGTCACTTTGGCCAACAAAGGTGCTATGGTTGAATGTCTGTGTCCTTCCAAAATTCATGTCAAAGCCCTCATCCCCAGTGTGATGGTATTTGGAGGTGGGTCTTTGGGAGGTGAGCAGGTCATGAGGGTGGAGTGCCCTTGATGGGATTCATGCTTTGTAAGGGAGAGCCGATCTCCCTCTCTGTCACATGAGGACACACAATAAGAAGGCAGCCATCTGCAAGCCAGAAAATAGGTTCTCACCAGGAATCAAATTGGCCGGCACCTTGATCTTGGACTTGCCAGCTTCTCAAGCTGTGAGAAATAAATGTCTGTTGTTGAAGCTGCCATTTGTTAGAGCAGCCCAGGCTGACTAAGGCACATGGGAATGCAGCAGTTTTTATCCACAGCCGGGAGAAGTCAGAAGGCAGAGGTGAGACGGGCAGTTGGAAGAGCTTTCATGCTCCTGTCAGCATGCTTTGCGTGGTTTTGCCCATTGGTGCATTTCTCTTTGTTCCTAATCTGTGGTTTTGCTGTGGTTGATCTGTGACTACTAGGCTCTGGGTCAGAGAAGGAACTGGAAACAAAATGATTATTCCATAGGCAGAAGGAAAAGAAAAACAACAGTGTGTACCATGTGAATGAGGGGGGGTCCTCGGGTCAGGTGAGGCGGCCCCTAGCCAGGAACAGACAACAACCAAAGGGCTTGCTCTCCCAGTGCCAGGCAACTCACTCACATGCATCTGGCAGTCGCGTACTCGTTTCCTTTGATTGACCAAAGGAAAAAATAAATAAATATGGATTTCTAAGCTAGTTGTATCTGACTCCAGCTTGTCCACTAACAGCCCTGATGCCATCTTCGTGTCAGCGTGAATGAGGTGCGTGAGGAGGTGAGCATGTTTTCAAGGGTGAACCGAACAGCAAGCACCCAGAGAAGGGCTTGTGGGTAAGTCTTTGGCCTGCAAGTCCTGAGTTCTAATGCTCTTTAAAGAAAAAGCAATGCGATTTGAAACCTCTTCCCCACTAGATTATAAGTGCTGTGCAGGTGGCCACTCTTGTTTATGTGTTTGCTACTTTCTTCTCAGCACTCAGGACAGGGCGTGGCAGGTCCTCAGCAAATAAAGGCTTGCTGAGTGAAGGCATCCGTGATTACTAGCACCCTGTTTGAGAATCAGGAGCGAAGAAGCCAATTATCTCCTACTCGCAAACTTTAAATCGTTGCATCACTCTTCCTTCTGCTTTTGTCACCTTCTGTTTTCTGAGAGGCCAGCTTTTGGAAGCTCTGGGTCATTTCACTCTTCTGCTCACCACGTTTCATTAGCAGGGAAATCTTGCCCTTTCCGGTAGACAGTGCCCTTTTATTCCCTGCGCAATAGCCCTGGGCCCGGCCCTCTTGCCCAGGCCACTGCTCCAGCATCCTCACTGCTCTCCCTGCCTCCACGGTGCATCCTACAGTCTGAGGCCAGATTGATCTCCCTCAGCTATAGCTGTGATCATTCCCCTTTGCTCAGGAGTTGACAGAGATTCCCCGCTGATCATGGAACGAAGTCCAGTTACTCATGCAGGCGTGTGAGGCCCTGCATGATGAAGCTCAAACTCACTTTCTCAGCCTTGCCTTTTGTGGGTATGTGACATTTCCGTGGGGTTACTTTGATGCCAGGGATATTTGATGGGACTGTTCTAAAATGTAAGTTTTATTATTATTCCCGTATGGTGAGGCCAACATGTTAGGAGACCCATTGAAAAGATAGTTCATGACTCACTGTTCTTTAGAGGAGGGGGCATGCCATGCTCTGCAGGGCCACATGGGGAAGCACCACATGGGTCAGGAGGAAGAGGGAGCGAGGGAAGATATAGGTGGGAAAGAGCCTTTATTGTGGGTCTTGTAGGAAGGAAAGACAAAGCAGCATAAATTCAATAAGCAAATTTAAGATTGGTTGTTTAAAGGATTTCAGGGCACTCTGAGCCACAGGGGCTGTACCCTAGCTGTCTGCTACCTCACCCTGGGATTATTCTTAGGGCAAGGAGACAGCAGTCCTGAGTGTAAGAGCCTATAGAGGAGGTGGTTGGGGCTGAAGGCTCTGTACAGGTTAGGTTTCATGTGAAAGGCATGCTCACAGGCCCAGGAATTGATTAGCCCTAAGAATGAGCATTCTTTCCAGGCTTGTCCAGGCCTCAAGATGTCAAAGCATGAGGAAATACAGGGGGAAAAAAACCCAACAAAAACATGATTAGTACAGTGGTCTGGAAAAAACCCTTACATCATCAAACTATTGAATAATGCCTAAAATAGCCTTCTCCTATTAATGGGATTCTCCCATTCCTCAGACCCACTCCAATGCAGAAACCCCCATTCCCACCCCCAATTCCATCCAGACTTATCCTTAATTTGCTAGAAAATGCTCAGCAATTGGTGGGAAATATGACTTGGCTTTCCCTGTTTGCTCCCTGGGGAACTGCTAATCCTTACACTTACATGGACCCCATGCCTCGGTCTCTGTACTGACTGCTACTTCTGTGTCTGAGAGCCTGTTGTGGTCCATTTCCTTTACAATTGGCTATTAAGAATCAAAACCAGTCATCTGTTCAGCTAGGTATTTGCCATTTGCCAAATCATAACGCTTAAAATAGTAATCGCAAACTATTTTGTTAATTTTTAATAGGCTCTGTCTGTGAACTGGTTGCTGATTCCTGAGAGCAGCTACTCTGCTCAGCCTCCTGATTATTTAAGGACTTGGCCAAGCCCCCAAAGGCTTTTTTTTTCCATGCCATAGACTTTTATTCCAGCTTTAGAATAACATAAATTCCACCTGATTACTCACTTCCCT
The DNA here is from genome assembly GCF_018350175.1 of Felis catus. Taxonomy (NCBI): domain Eukaryota; kingdom Metazoa; phylum Chordata; class Mammalia; order Carnivora; family Felidae; genus Felis; species Felis catus. Next base: position 59,736,000 of record NC_058370.1, read on the forward strand.
ATTTTGCTCACACTTAGTCATTAATCAGTTTTATTGAAAATGGTGACTGACCTAACTTGCCATTGCACGTAAAAGTAGTTTACCTTCAGTGTTTGTTTGAGAGCACCCACTTATGGATATCTTTTTCCTTTAGTTTTTCCTTTAAGAAAATATGTATGGATAATAAAATGATGAGAGTGAGAGATTGTCATTCCTTAGATATTCTTCTAAATCTTTCTTAAAAGGGGTATGTCATTCTACCTTCTTAATCTATTTTATTGTGTTTTAGTAGCTTTATAAAACTTCCTAGACATGCATATGAAACAGAGGTCAAGCATACTTATTAAAAGCTATAATTAAAGTCTATTCGCTAATCTGACATTTAAATAAAATAGTAGATGTAAAAAAAAAAAAAAGGAATTGTGATTGAATTTTTCTTGCCTGAATTTTTTCTGTGGCTGAGGTTGAGAAACATTCTCAGAGTATAATTTTGATATCTGCCATTCATCATCATGGTGTTTTTAGTGCTCTGTAGATTTCTAGTCTGCATACAGATGTGTATAAAAAAAATAAAGGACATCCAGCGCTGAGCAGTGAATTGCAGTTAATCCCATAGGACACAATAATTGCACAAAACATAGGATCACCTAATGTCGAATTTGCCTATTACTGCAGTGTGGGGCAGAGTTTGCTTGAGATGATAATAATGATAATTTTTGTCACTGCACTAAATATCTTTCATAGATCTTCTCATTTAATTTTTAAAATAATGCCATGAAATAGGTACTCTGATGATCCCCATTTGACAGATGAGGAAACTGAGCTGAAACTTAGAGAGACTGGTCCCCTGACTCTGCTAAGAACCCAGGGTCCTCTCCACTGGGCTCCTTCCCTTATCTCACTCAGAGTCAGCCATAGCCTCCTTCTCGCTGCAGACATATGGGTGGGTGCTCACCAGAGGGACAGCTTGTCATCACAATATGCCCTTGAAGAAGATAAAATAATTCATTACAAGATACCCTGGAGATTTGAGGAATACATGTCAGTGACCATTTAAGACTGGGAACTGCAGTACTTTGTCCCCATGCAGACTGTAAGCTCCCTGGGGCAGGACATATGTGGCTTTTCCTTTTATTATTCCCACCAATCATCAGCCCCTTGCTGGCCACGTGGCAGTGCTCCACTGAAGAAGACCTTGGTTCTGTGGATAGAGCTCCTGTGTGGGATATCACATGGGAATCAGAATGCCTGCTTTTGACTCCTGGCTCTACTCTTTGCCATGTGACAATAGGCAAGTCACCTAACCTCTTTGAATCTCAGCTCTCTCGTCTCTAAAGATGGGGAGGAAATCTGCTTCCTGTGGTGGTTGTGAAAACAAGTGAGAAAATTATTGTGGAAGTGTTTTGTAAACTGTAATTAATACAAATATAAGCAAGGAAATTACAGTTGAGTTGTAAACCACTTTCGCCTAGGCACGGAGGCCTCAAGCCTCCTACCGTCCAGGCATCTTTGCAGTCCCAGGAACCCCGATTTCTGAGCTCACATTAGGCAGGTTCTCTGGGAATGCTGAGAATAAAGGTGGATATATTTGGAATACTGCAGGGACACCAAGCTCAAACTCCATACAACTAAGTCTGCTGGCCATACTCTGAGGTGGCATGAAAAATAATCTCTCACATTAACTGTCACTATCATTGCATGCTGGCCACTTCTCATGACATAGCACACTTGCGATGGCCAGATGTGGCAAGTACAGTTATGATCCCCATTTACAGGTGAAGGTTCTAAAATGCAGAGACCAAGGGGTCACCCAAGGCCATGGAGCAAGGAAGAGGCAGTCTGCTGACCAGTATAGTCCAGTTCCACAGCCCCTGCACCTGACCACTTGGCTATGGGTGGCCTATCTCTACTCTCTCAAATCTTGAGGAGTTATATAGGGCAGGGAGGCTTGTGTATCCTACTCCTGGGGGCCCAGTTATATGGGGGATGGAATGCCACACTTGCTACTAGCTCATTAAAATATAAACCTTCCAGGACACCTGGGTGGCTCAGTCAGTTAAGCATCTGACTTTAGCTCAGGTCATGATCTCACGATTTGTGAGTTCAAGCCCATGTTGAGCTCTGTGCTGACAGCTCAGAGCCTGGAGCCTGCTTTGGATTCTGTATCTCCCTCTCTCTCTGCCCCTCCCCCACTCTCACACGCACGTGCTCTCTCTCTCTCTCTCTCAAAAATAAACATTAGAAAAATATATACACATATAAACCTTCCTATGCATGTCATCTATTCCTCACCTGAGCCCATGGAACAGAGAGAAATGTCACACTTTTCTTCTGTCCAACCTTCATAGAAGGTGTATCAGTTTATGGCCAGTCCCATAAAGCGAAAGCCCTTGAGGTATTTGTGAAGGCAAGTGTGGGCACCATAGACAGAGGGAAGGCTGGCCGGCCTGGGAGAGGGCAGAGGACCAAGGGAGGGGAGTCTGAGCTCTTCCTGAGGGGAAGCCTGGACAGGAGGTGTTGGGCTTTTGTTTTATATTGGGGTGAAATTCACATAACATGCCATGAACCGCTTTAAAGTCATATTTAGTACACAGAGTTGTGCAACCATTGCCTGTGTCTAGTTCCAAAACATTTTTATCACCCCCGAAGGAGATCTTGTAAGGGGAGGTTTTAAAATTTTGAGCAATGAAGTGCATGGTATAACCCCCCACTGTGCCCCAACCTCTATCTCCAGTCAGGCCCTCTTGGCCAGCTCATGCTGCTTCTGTGTAAGTGGATTCCAGTGGGACCCCCGCAGGGAGCTCCCATCTGACCCCACATAATGGCTGAGAACACGGAGATGAGGCATTTAGGATCCAGACTGCAGGTAAATCTGGGGGTTTTCAGGAGTCAGCAGGAGGATTTGGGAAGCTAAGTTTCCCTCAACTCCCAGGTTAGTGAGGCCCTAGCTGACATCTGGGTTATATAAGCAATTTGTGTGCTTTTCACACTAGGCACAGAACATCTCTAGTACATAAAATGCCTTCCTCAGAGCTGTACCCATTGTACCTTGCATCACAGAAGCAACTGTGCTCCAGACAGCTGCTGTAAATTGTCCATGAAGCAAAGGCCGTTTTCCTATTGGCTCTAGGATCATCTGCAGGCATACTCTCATCTCGCACTGTTTTTGCCTTGGGCTGATAATGGTGCAAAGCAGACAGAGAGGGAGGAGGGGGAAGGAGCCGAGAGCTCCTGGCCTTGCTGGCAGTGGCCCCCTTGGGCAGGCATGGTCTCGGGCTTCCTGGAGTCACAGACGGTTCCAGCGACAGAGTAGCAGACTTCCCTGCACAGCCAGGCTGAGGCCAAGCTGTGCCCATCCCCCAGGCTGCTTCTCCTGCCTCCCGCCAGCCCCCGCTCCCACTCCCTCCTTGTCTGGAGTCTGAGCCACATTTTTTATTTCCCTTCTGGTGCATTTCTGGTATTTCTTAGTTGCTTTACCGAAAAGTCACTTTGAAGAACATCTCTATTCTTTAAAGCAAGGCATACCTATGTCCTCCTGAGCTAAAACTGTATTTTATTGAGGATTCCCTTACATTGTGATTATTTAATGGACAATCTGCCCTGCTGGGAACAGCAGCAAATATAACTATTGACATTAAAAGAAAAAAAAAAAAGAAAGAAAAGAAAACATGCACTTTCTGAGACACATTTGGCAAAGTAAATCCAACTTCTTACAAGAAAAGAATGTAATGAATTTTTCTCTATTTTTAGTCACGCATAAATCCCTTTAATACATTTGAGCTCAAAACTCCATATTTTTCTTGGTCTGAAGTGAAATCTACAGGATAAGTTTAAAGGACAGCATATTTGTTCAATGCTATGTATTGAGGTTCCCCAAGTGGAAAGGGAGGTTTATAGGGGCCTGGGTATCATGGCAACCCCAGAACTGGGATCCTCAAACACATAGAGGGTAAGAAGGAAAGGGCTTCCCCTCAGAAGGAACAGACAGGATAGGATGGGGACAAAGTGTGCATTGAGGGCCTGAGAACTCCAATTTTGATATCCAGTCAGCACAGAAGGGAGGGGATGATTTTGAACTTGGCCCTAAAGAATTTAAAGGAAGGCCTAAGTGGCCAGGAAAGGGAGATAACTATATTGAAATGGAAGATAGAGAAGAGCAGTAGTAGTAGGATCACTGTAAGTCTCTAAGTCTTCCTATTTAAGAATTAAAGTTTGTTGTTTTTTTTTTAATTTTTTTTTCAACGTTTATTTATTTTTGGGACAGAGAGAGACAGAGCATGAACGGGGGAGGGGCAGAGAGAGAGGGAGACACAGAATCGGAAACAGGCTCCAGGCTCTGAGCCATCAGCCCAGAGCCCGACGCGGGGCTCGAACTCCCGGACCGCGAGATCGTGACCTGGCTGAAGTCGGACGCTTAACCGACTGCGCCACCCAGGCGCCCCAAGAATTAAAGTTTTTTTTAATTAGTCACAGTCACATGGAGAGCCCTTTCCTTACTAAATGGTATGGCCATGATCATGCAGAGTAAAGGAGGTGTGTGCAACATTGACAATCACAGACATGACTAAACGGGCTTCATTAACAGGGGAGGTCAAGTCATGGCAAAACCTAAAGTTGGACAAGAGCTACACCATGTCGCTGGCCCCACAGTGGATAGAGGCTTGGGGCTGGGAAGAAGAAGGGAAGAGGAAGGTTCCTGACTTCAGAGGTGAAAGTCTCCAAAGGATGCACATATGCGGAACCACAGAACCCTGCCAAGAATTTAGAAAGACTTTGTATGTTGGAGAAAAGAAGGGGAAATAGCAGAAAAAAGATTCAGCAGACCCACATCCCCTTGACAATACCTTCAGACTGTTATGGTTTAAGAGCTCCACCCATAAATTTTTTACATCAGGGAACCAAAACTGGAATGGTAGAAAAGCATTGCAGCTCATGCTGTCTGTAGTCCAGACGTCTCCCCAGTTTTCACATGTGCTGTCTTTAGTGGATAAGCAGAGTTCAGAGTGTCTCAGACCCAGAGGACCCTGACATCACTAGGTAGAGAGCATGCCTGTGGCTTACTTCCCCTAACATCCAGCCTAACAGGCTGTGGTAAATGCAGCGAATGCTCCTTGCTATGACAGCCCCACCCCACTCCTCTCCCTCCCAGGAACCAAATCATGTTATATCCCTGTATGCCTGGGAAACAGACGAATGGTACTGTGCCCTTGTGTGATGCTCTGTGCTGCTTTAAGCACCTGAACCTGTTCTCATTCTGTCCCTGTTGGCTCTGGATGAGGTAGGTGAGGCAGAGATGTTCATCTTAGTTTATTTACTGAGCAGTCAAGCCACAAAGAGGCTCAACCACTTGCCCAGGGTCAGAAGTCCTTCAGTAGAGCACAGATTTCTCACTCCCTTTCTGATGGATTTTCCATGGCCCCACCCCAACCGCTGGGAGATAGGTATTTTGGTATAGTGATTTTTAAGAATACCCTTTTGAAATGTACCTGGCAAGGATACAAAAACTAATTTAAAAAAAAAAAAAACCTTCACAAAGGTAAAGAGTACAAAATACAGAGAATATCCTCCATGAGACTGCCTGGTATTGACAGCACAAACCAGTAGAGAATTGGAAATCAATCAATTTGCCAGGTCAGAACACTTTAGCATAAGCTCCCATTAAAGCCTTTTAAAAAGGACCTTCAAGATCTTTAAATGCCTTTTTGTCTTCTCACTGCACTTTAAGGATAAAAAGCACCACCCTGAGCCCTTTTGATGTGATCACCAGATGTGTCTGCCAGGGTCCAGCCATAGCTGGCAAGCTACACAACACCCGACCCCTGGATTCTTACTGGGGAGGCAACACAGTGCACAACTGTTGTCTGGTCTCGTTATCAGCCAGATGTTTGGGTCCATGCAGAGTAGACATAGGCTGTGAGATTTTTCTAACTGAATCACAGCAAGGACTATGCTCCACATTTTACATCTAAACTTGCACAATTTAAATAATAACGAGCACCTGAATCCTTCCCAAGCTACCACCGTCTTCATTCCTTTAAGGGCATCAATTATCATCCGTTCTTCCTATAAGGATGGAAAAACCACATCCTTCACAAATGTCCTTCTTTTATGAGCAAATAGAAGAAACAAACCAATCCAAATTTCACTGTTTATGGAATTAAATTTTGAGATAAGGACATTTAGGCAAGTTTTCTGTTTAATTCAGAGCTACAGAGAAATCTAGATTGATCATGAAAGTAGTTTCCAATCTTACCTATAGTATTAAAAACAACACATGCTACATATGCCATTGCTGATGCCTGGACTCTAGCTAATGTACCTGGTACCTGAAGAAACAAGACAAAACCCCACAATTACTGAGTGCTTTTGTTTAGATTTTTATTCCCAAGATGAATTGTTTAAATGGAGATCTTCTGTCTTAGTGAATGAACATGTGGCTGTGGTCTACAAAAGGTAGCTGACTCAGCAAACACATTTACATGTGGTAATAACTGTAAACAAGGCAGAAGTGTGTGTGTGTGTGTGTGTGTGTGTGTGTGTGTGTGTATTAAAACCAACAAATAAACCAAACCACCACCACCAACAACAAAAACCCTAAACTAAGTAAAACCAAAAATCTTGAAAACAATATTTTTTCACCTGACTTCAGCCTCACCTCCAGGGTGACCTCTTCTTGGAAAGACTCTTGCATTAGCTACCCTCTGTTTAACCCTCACCACCCAGATCTCTTCTCTCCCCTCCTCTGCCCTGTTCTGTGTCACAAGAGGCTAACCTCTGCAGAATAAATCATCCTAATACCCTACCTGGTGGGTTTCTGGTTGGATTCAGCCAGTGAGAGAGGCAGGAAGGAAATTGGAAGGCAGGAAGAAAGAAAGAGGTTGGGGTATTTCTTCCTTGCTTACTCCATACATTGGTGTCAGCTCTCTAATTTTGGCCAGGCTCCCCAATTCTGGCTCTCATTTGCTCTAACAGCACTGTTTCCTTTCCTAGCCTTTTAGCCCCAGGAGAGGTAATGGCTTCCCAGTGTCACAAACAGCCCTTCTTGGTTCCTTAACTTGCCTCCAACTCTGTGTCTGGGCCCTTCACCAAACTCATTGCTTGAACCTTCTGGCATGAATTCTGTTTCCTGCTGGGACCCAGACATAGATTCTCTTTACCACCAAGATAAATCAGTCATCTACCCTCCAGTGCCCCTTCACATTCTTCTCTGATCCCATTTATCACCTCCACTGTAATCATTGTGTTTTAGACTATGGCCTCACTGAGAGCTGAGGCTGACTTATTTGCCTTTTACCTTCAACATCTAGCACACTATCAGGCCTATAATGGGCAGTTAATTGATATTGCTTCAATGAACATGTAATTGTAGGTTAAACAAATAGGGCCTAAATACTCCTCTGAGACAAACAACATACATTTTACTTTTCACTTTTGTCTGTACATGCACTAAGCACCTGCTACATGCCAGGCCCTGGGCTGGGTGGTAGGGACAGAACCATGAACAAGACAGAAACACTTATGACCTCCAAGGACTTTGTAATCTAGGAGAGTGTTGAGGTAGCTGACCAGAAAATGAGTGGTTACAATAATGTGAGAAGCATTTTGACTGAGGGAGGAAAGGGCTTTAGAAACAGCCAAGAAAAACCCAATACATGTTGGGAGCGGGCCATCGGGGGCAGTCTAAACCAGGGTTGGCAACCTCAAATGCCTGCAGGGCCAGGCAGGCTACATAAATGAGTTAATCCAGCCAGGTAAGAGCTGAATGAACTGGAGAGAGCACGCCCTGTTTATAGTGTGCCACTGCCCTCAGCTTGAGCGAATGGAGTCTGTGGCTATGTGGAGCTAGTGTCTCTTCCCATTTTTGAAGGGAAATCAGAAAGCTGGATTTTTATTTTTAAATGTCCAGACCTCATCCAAAAATATAAAAATACTAAGGGAAGCAAATAAAATATGTCAATAGACCAGGTGTTGCCAGCTTTCCACTCCTGGCCTACGCTGCTGGTCAAAAGAATGAGCAAGAGTTAACCAGGTGAAAATCTGTGTGTGTGTGTGTGTGTGTGTGTGTGTGTGTGTGTGTGTGTACGTGCATGTTGGGGGCAGGTGCTTCAGTAGAAAGAGGGTTATAGGAAAAGAAGAACATGATGAGTGGATACCCAAAACAGTCAGTCTGGTAGGTTGAGAAATTTAATGTAGCTGAAGAATAGAATGTGAGAGAGGATATGGCAATAGATGAAGCCAGATACATAAGCAGCCTCAGGCCTGGTGGGTGGGCACTGCTTACTGCCTTACCACTAGCCATCCTTCTTTGCTATGGAGATCTCCAAGTTGTTTAGCTACTAGGCAGCATGAGATTGAGAGGGGAGAAAGCCCCTCCCCAGATCACGGTAATTCCATTACCTTTCGAAGGATTGGTTTAGCACTGGCAAGACTACAATTCTTGCCAATGAGATAGTGGGGAAAGCAGAGAAGCACATAGAAGCACATAGAAGCAAATGTAGCACACCCCCCCCCTTTCCCCCTGTGGATATATACCAGTTCAAAAGGAAAACCAACCCCAGAAGACAAACCAATATGCTGGAAAGACAGAATAGACAGATGGAGAGATCCCGCATTCATGATAAGATCATTGGGCTGATGAATAAAGCAGGTCTAAAGCTTTTCTGCCTGGGACTTTTGATTATGTGAAGTAGTACATTTTCTTATCGTTAGCCCCTTCTGAGTTGTATTGTTTAACAATTACTGCAGAAAGTGTATGAAGTGAATCACCAAGTCAGTCAATTTGAACGTTATTCTGCGGGCAGTAGGAAACCACTGAAGGATTTTAAAGAGACGTGTGTCATATTCAGATCTGAGTTTTAGAAGGATCACCCCGGCTGCAGTGAAGATAAATGATTGGAGTCAGGCAGTAGTAGAGTCAGGGAGGAACACGTATGTTTCATCTTATCCAGGAAACTCTAGATTCCTTGAGGGTAGCCATTGGGTTTCATTAGTCTGTCACAGTGCTTTTCATATGGTTGGCTCTCAATGTTTGTTAAGTGAACTAGGTCAGTTACTGAGTGGTGTATCCCTTTCTTTACTGTGAGAACAGCTGGAGGCTGACTTCCAGCTATGTCACATATAAAATGCCTATAGGTTTCTGGCCAAAAATTGCCAGTTAACTTTTTAAATTTGTTTTCTTTCTTTCTTTCTTTCTTTCTTTCTTTCTTTCTTTCTTTCTTTCTTTCTATTTTTGGTATTTCCTTTTTTTTAATTTAATGTAATTTTATTATTTAAATTATTTTTATTTGAGCATGGTTGTCTCTCTCTCGTTTTCCTTTTAAGGTATGTGGTATTCTTATAGCCTAAAGCAGCTACGTAATTTATGAAGCCCAACGCAACTGAATATTGTAGCGCCCTTTGCGGAAAAAGAGGGGGAAAAGTATCATTAAAAGTACTAAAATATACAGGTTTTTTCTTTCTTACATATATTTGCTCTGCTCATGCATATGTACTATTGGACTCTACTTTTAAAACACAACTTCAAAAATTAAGAATTTAAAGATGATGAGGGCAGAGCAGTAGATCGCAAGCCTAGGACCCGGGTGAGTGTGATGGGTCTTGCACCCATCAAGCCAGGGCTGCCTCAGCTGCGAGGTGCATAGTGAAATAAGGGGGGAGGCAATGGAGAAGGGCATACAGGGGTGGGTCTCTAGGGTGCTAACTACCTTCTAGCTAGTGACTAAAGTGGCTTTATAATTACAGTGTACTGCAAATTTATTTTCCATGCACTTCTATTTATCTATGTGCATTATATTTCCAATTATAAAAATTTTAAGTGAATAACAAAGATAAATTCATTCTGAGTCTAATGAATTTCTTCAATTTCCCTCTCCTGGGATCTTTCTCTTTGTCTTCATGATTGTTTTTGGGTCTTTCTACCTTCTCATTCATTCCTTTCTAACTTCTCAGGAGTAATTTAGACTGATAAGTCCCAGGCTGCACACTTCTTTATGATCCTGCCCCACAATAAATAAATCCAGAAGAGAGTATAGGGAGGAATTAAGGGGTTAACCTTTTCCAGAAGCACTGCCAGAGCAAGGAAGAACTGTATCACACATCAGAGAGCACAACCAAATCTCTTCAATGCACAATGTCCATTCTGCCCTCTCATGGCCCAAAGAGACTTTCCGTGTTTCTTCCATATAGGACTTGTTTTTCAGTGAAGGACTAGAATGATCTCCCTGTCTTAAGAGTGACAGGATGGGTGGTCATTCAACAGAAGGATTGTGCATCCTCACTCCCACCCTGCTGGTGTGAACCCAGGGCACCTCCTCCGTTTGTGGGGATGACACTATTAGTTTTTACTTATGGGTCCAGGATGAAAAGGTCTCTAGTCTTATTTGGTGGGGAGCTGGAGCTGGTGTGCTCCTTGCCCACTTGTGTTATTAAATGACAATTTCAAAATGAGGGGGCTGGACTTACAGCAGAGTCTTCATATCAAATGATTCATGTACCAATACTTATCTGTCACACTTGATCACTATTTGTCATCATTTGGACAGCACACATTAATTTTTTTTTAATTTTAGTCTTTCTGGAATTAAGCCTTGCAGTCGGTGACATCTCACATTCTTTGGCAAATGACATAGTTGCCATAGCCTGGACAGGCATTGATTGAAATCACCAGCATCAGAACTTTCAGAATGGGGATCAGTGGCCTGGAGGAAAATCCCCAGATCACAGTGGACCTCTGCACTCCTAGGAACCAAGTGGCTACCAGGACATGGTTGGGGAGGTGGTAAACCAGGCTATTTAGCAACATTCTCAAAGCAGAAGTCACAAATAGGCTGACTCTACAGAAAAGCAATATCAGTTGAGGAGTTCAGTACCAGTTGTGTTTAGGGCCTGTTAAAAAAAAAATGCTGTATTACCAATGAACTTGATGGTCCTACAGTGGTCCTACAGCACAGAGTGTGACATTGGGTGGGAAAGCATCATCTTCTTTGAGTGACTCAGGAAAGTCAGGCAATATGGAAGAGTTTTAAGAATGTCTGAAACTATTTATTTCACCTATATTTTCCTTTTTGTGGATGTACAAGAGTAATATATGATAACAATCTATGTCCAATTAGGGTGGCTCCTCAAAAAAATCAACCATAGGCTCGCTTGGGTAGCTCAGTCAGTTGAGCGTCTCACTCTTGATTTCAGCTCAGGTCATGATCGCACCATTTCTGAGTTTAAGCCCCATCTTGGGATCTGTGCTGATGGTGTGGAGCCTGCTTAGGATTCTCTTTCTCTCCCTCTCTCTCTGCCCCTCCCCCCACTCATGCTCTGTCTCTGTCTCTCAAAAATAAATAAAAATGTTAAAAACATTTTTTAATCGTTGAAATGGTAACTTTTATGTTATATATATTTACCACAATAAAACATCTATGTCTTAATAAGTGTATACAAATTCTATTAATAAGTATAAAATAATAGTTTTAAATGATAAGAAGGTATTTTGCCAGAGGTAATTAACCAGCATTTTTTCCCCTTTTTTGTAGTAAATAAAATAATGGTACATCTTTCATCATTGGCATCCTACATTTGTGAAATACGGCTGTGTGCTCTCCTTCCTCTCCTCCTTCCATGTCATAAAGGCCCATCTGAGAGGGTCAGCTTTGAAGAGGAAAAATTGTGCCCAGCAACTTTACCTCTGATCAGTTGTTAGGATTTTCTCCATGTTCAGCCCCATTCAAGGAGCTGGGACTAGAGACCTGTTCTTGACCCCGATGAGTATATGTATTTGTCAGGTAAAAATAATGCAAAATACTTAGCAGAATTGTAAGCTCTGGGGCAGGAATCAGAAGAGCAGAGTTCTAGTCTAAACTCTGCACCAGGCAAGTCACTTTGTGTCTCTGGACCTCTTCTGCAAAAGGAGATGTTCAAGTTAAACCTCTGAGGTTCCTTATTACTTCTCTACATCTATGGGAATAATTAGAAAAAACATAATCAAAATGAGGCGTCAAAGAATGTAGCAGAGACTGTGCTTATGTGCCCCCTGAATGGGTCCTTTTTCCTCTTGGGCAGGTGGCACAACATCTCCCAGTGTCCCAGCCGATAAGTAGGGCCGTGTGACTCATTTCTGGCCAAGGGAGCATGGTCAGAAATTACTTACGCCCCTCCCCGGCTTGGCCTCTGAGACATCCCAGTGAGACCCTCCATTCTCAGTGTCCTACTGTGGTGCCTTCAGAATCCATGTGTTGAAGATGGCTCTGCATTGATGGAAGGTGCTTCATTCTTGGTCATTATCTGAAGAGATGCTACCCAACCGACATGGACTGTACTGCAAGCAGGAATTACATCATCATTTTAAGCTACTCAGATTTTATTTCGTTTTGCTTATTTGAATAATTAACCTACTTTGAATAAACAAAAAACAAAGGATGAGTTCAATAAAAATTCTTGAGATTTAGGAAAGATCAAAGGAGCATCGTTGCTACTGGCCCTGAAGCCCTAAAGGCACAGTCAAAAAGGAAAAGGGAGACGTTCCAGTCCTGGCAGTAACAGGATTCAGAATTTGGAGATTTGGATGTGATTTGTTCTGAGAGCTAGAGAAGAATGGTTGATGTACTAATCTACCTCCATGTCCCTTCCCCCACCACACACACACACACACACACACACACACACACACACACACACACACATCTCCATCATCCAGTAGTATCACGAGAAAATATGCAAACAACTCTGAATGGATCCAGTAATGAGGAAACAAAGTATGAATCACCATAAAGAAGCCAAGGCAATGTACAGCCTGGTGTATTAACTGTGCAGGTGGTAACAATGCTCACCTGAGATCAATCTTCAATAGCATAGGCCAGCAATCCCAGACTGAGAAGAGGAAGCCAAGCAGGGACTAGATGGGGTAGATGAAATGCCCAAGGTGTATCTTGCTAGAATGAGATGAGAAGGAACTCTAAGACCCCCCATGTGCAATTAACAGGCAGCATTAGCATTGAAGAGGAGAAGCCACATCTACCAAGACTTGCCATGAGGACCCACCACCCCAAAGTTGGATCACTGGGTTCATCCTGGGGCACCAGATAAGGAGTGGGAGGAGAGAGAAAGATGGAGAGAAGGAGTAGGGATGAAGTGAGGGAGAGAAGGAATGCAGGGGGAGGAATAAGGGAAGGAAGTGGAAGTTAGTTAACCAGAAAGTTGACTTGGTAGAAGAAAGCTTGTTAAGAATGTTAAATAAGGGGGACAAGGTTGCTAAATGGTTCAAGAGAAAATATCCAAAAGGTTTTTTGGCCCCTTCTCCATGACCAATCTCCTTGCATTAGTAAGAAGGGTTAACATTTAGACCAAAAGCAACAAAACTGGTTTCTCTTAATCTGCATACAAGCTTTTGAATTCCTATGACTTCTGGGAGGGATTTCAGTCATCTAAACACTTTATTGTAACCTCAGACCCAGAGATGATGGTGAGAATTAACAACACTTGCATAGGTAAGCCATGATTATGCAGTGATTGGCTTTGCTCAAGAGTGGAAAAGTGATAGGGCAATAGATTGGGATCAGGCTGGGGGGTGGGATGGCAGACAGATCCCTAGCATCCTTCTACCTCAGGGCCTTTGCACTTGCTATTCCGTTTGTCTGGATGAATCTTCTCCATTGGTATATGGATGGCTGGCTCCTTCATTTATTTCCTTTCTCTACTCTCTGACCACCATTAGGCCATGTCCTCACTCTGCTTTAAGTTTCCTTCATGCCATTGTTTCCCCTATCTGACATTAAATCATATACCTATTTATCTGCCTTTAATTTGGGCCTGGACTTTGTTGTGTTTTTTGCTGTGTCCCCAGCGCCTAGAAGAGGTTCTTGGCACATGACAGGGTTCAACGTATTCTTACTCGCAGACTAATCTTGCTTGCTAACTCACATTGGTAATTGGTGACCATTTGGAGGGCTGTGTTGACAAAGATTAGGAGAATCAGAGAATAGTACTCAACAATTGATATTTTGCCTGGCTATAGAGAAGTGGAGCCAGAGGGCAGTTTGGCAACACTGAAGTCTGTATTAGGGTTGAAAATGGTGTTGAGTTTAGACTTTCCTGACATGCTAGCCAATAAGCCAACATTCTGGGGTTTTGAGTGGGAGAAGTATCAATGAAATGTGTCAAGGGAAGAGATTTCAGCTGACAAGGTACAAGGTCAGGACAGAATGGGGGGAATTAACATGGGACTGGGAGACTGCAGTGGGAACTAAGCCAGGTCTGGGGTGATGAATCCCGTGCAGAGAGTATGCTCAGAGGCTGCATTAGAGTAGGGCTTATTTGAGATCTTGCCCAGGTTTTGGGAGGGAGGATTGCAATAAGCAGGGAGCACTCCATTCTCTTCGACCCCTGGTCTCCACAGCATCCTCATGTCAGCCAGAGCTATCCCAGGACCTTGCCATTCAAAGCAGATCTATGAAGAGTTAAAGAAAGAGGAGTAAACAGGGACTAAATAAACCCACAGGTTAATACATCATTAAGTAATATCCTTTAAATACTCCTTAAATTTGGACCCGTGGCCTGATTTCTCTTGGTCCATTAAGCAAAACTTGACAGAAAGGATATTTCCCTCTCCTTTTCAGATTGGGGAGTCTGCCAAGCCAGTCAGTGCCAGGATTCTTTTTCATCATATTTTTAATGATAAATTAATTGTGACCTCTTAAATTATTGTCCTCAGTGCTATGCCAGGACTCAGCACAATAGTGCTGGCTTCTCAGGGCTGAGCGTCCTTCTCTCTCTGTCTCTTTCTGTCTCTGTTTCTGACTGTCTCTTTCTCTCCAGAGCAAATTAATGAACATCACTGAGCGTTTTGGAACTGCATCACCCAATTTCTGGGACAGGACACAGAATCAATGGGCACATCTTTTTTTCTCCCTACAATATGCATTCTTGTGTAATAATCTCCTTCCCATTTCCTACAGTCTCTACCAGCCAAACGATGACAAACATAATACAAACACCACTTGCAGAAGAGATGGTCTTTTATTCGTTCTTAGAAAGGCCTTAATTTCCTTCCAGGCTCATCTTTATAACTGGGAACCAGCTGATGGTTGGAAGTGAAGCAAATAGATCAGAACAGTAAACACCGAGTTTTAGAAATATGGTTATGCTTCTAATGGTAAAATAATTATAAGCAGGGACCTTGAAGCAGGCTTTAGTTTACCCCCAGGAAGAATTATACTATTATGGTTTTATGCTAGATTAAGATTGGAGTTTTAAATGATTTGTGTCTCTCTTGAAATAGTGCCACTTTATCTTTAGGAATAGGGAGAAAATAATACTTAGTTTCACATTTATAATTTTTTTTTGCTGAGTTGTTTGGATTTCAGAACTGATTTCTTGTATAAAAGAGACATGAAAATGTCAGGAAATTATGCAGAATTGCATTTTAGTGATCACCACTTGGGATGATTTAGTCAGCTATAATGACCAGAGTTTCTGGTTCTGGTACATAGGTTCTTTTTATGCAAATAGAATTTTACACAAATGATCTCAAATCCCAGGTTGTTCATTTCTCAATTGTTTATTGTTCACTCTTAAGCAATTGAGTTCAAAACCATCCTAGTTATAGACTGTACATACAATTCGTGCCACCTGCATACCCTTTCTGCCTGAGTGACTTTGTTGATGCCACTTGAAATTAGCAGCCATTAGGGTTTATTTCTGCAAATCTACATGCCTCAGCCCAGATATTGCAGATCATTAGCGGGTGCAAATTGAGGCTCAGGAAATGAGCACCCTCGAGCACTTGTCACTTCACTTCGACTGTCGCCTGGTCTGATAAAATGGAACAAGCCAGCAAGTGGGGCTTTTCTTCCAGCCGAGACATTGAACATGAGACAGTACACTGGACTAAGGCAGTAAGATCTCACTAGAGAGACTGGCATAAATGTGCCTTCCCCCAGTCACTCAAGGAAAAGATTCTAGTGGATGGCAGGAGGCCAAGTAACAAAGAAAGCTAAAGGCATGCTGGGAAATACCCTCTGAAGCCACACTGTGAAGAGGTGAGAAAGACATTGACAATGGACCAATTACTAAAAAGAAATCAAAGGTGCTGGCTGTGTACCTGGCATTGAATTTTTTAGTGACTTGCAGAACAGAAATGTTAGCACAGTATGCATTGTCTGATGGATACAGGTGGTGCATGTGGGCATCTTCTGGGCTTGAGTGATTTGGTCTCTGCCAGACCTGTACTGAGAGAGCCACAGGGGAAGTTCCTGCGAGGTCAGAGAGGTAGGGCCTTCTGGACAATGCCTGCCATTCCTAAAGACCTTTCGCTTCCATGGGAGAACTCTGTATCCACCCAGCTTTGCCTACATGCCCCCACCTGCGGTGGGTTAGAGAGCTTGGTTATCTGCTTGCCTACACCCTCCACTCAACATCAAAACAAAACCAACCCAGAATGCCTGGGAGGAAAGCCAATGCTTAATGAAAAATGAGTGAGGGCCATTTTACTTATATGATAGTTATTAATTAATGCCAGAGACAAAATGTAGAAATTACTCTGGTTATGTTTTCATTGCCAAAGCAAAGTAAACTGGTGGAAGTCCATAGAGGTAAATTTATTCATTTTAAATAGGGTTCCTTTTAGGATGACCAGCCATCCTTGTTTGCCTGGGATTGTTCCCAGTGTTATCTCCTGGGCAATCCAGAGCAGTTGGCCACCTCCTACTTTTCTTTAATATCAGAGTAGCTGGTTTAGGACAGTGTAATATAAACAAAAATCTAACAGTTCACTCCCTTAGCGTTATACACAGAAATAAGCGTAACTTAGCATGTAGACCCCAGTGACTCTGGAGTCAGACTACAGGGACTTGAATCTTGGCTCCAACACTTACCAGCTATATGAACACTGGCTAGTTACCATTCAATCCCTTTGTGCCTCAGTTGATTTATCTGCAAAGTGGGAATAATAGAGCATATTTCAGAGGGTTTTTATTTGAATTAAATGAGCTAATACATGTAGGAGGCTTAGAACAGCACCTGGCACATAGTCAGTGCTTAATACATCTTGGTTATCATTATCATTATTACTGTTATCTCTTTTTTCATAAGCCCTGAATTACCACCACGTACAGCAAGCATTAAAATAAACAACTCCTAAGTACATATTAATCCTTCATGTTATTACTTAACTGTTGTAGTCCCTGTCATTAAACATTATCTTCTTTGAAACCTAAGAATGTGATTTTTTTTCTTCTTGACTCTACATTGGCCTGGAACCTTTTCATATTCTTTGGCCATCTGCTTTATCCTGCTCAGAGAAATTCATCAATTAGCTTCCTAACAGCCCCTCTGACAAAGCTCACTCCATCACCTGCAGTTCAAACATCTTTAGCCCTGCTGTCTTCCATCTCTGCTCTAGAGTTCTAGCTGCCTCTTCTACACACACACACACATACCACATACACATGCATACATATACCCACACATACCACATATATACATATTTACACACATATACACACCCCATACATGCCCATACATGCAAACCCATTCACATATACACACATTACATGCACATATACACATGCATACATATATATACATACAACAGTGTACACTATATTCCTAGTGAGCTGTGGACTCCAGCTCATTCCCAGAGAGCATGGCAGAATGTTTTCACCATTTCCACATATTTAAAGGCAGGCCTTTACCTCATGAACCTTTAGGAAGAAACAATAATGATACTTACAAAAGGAAACTATACGTGGTTTTCTTCACTGTCACTTTACAAATATCAATTATGTAAAAGAATATTGAACATACCAAACTCTTGTGTACATGCTGGTCATTTAATTTAGTCAACAAATAATCACAATTGCATTGTTTGTCTCTAGCACTTTATAGTTTACAAATTGCTTCCTGATGTGTTATTTCTTTAGTGAGGAATTTCTATATGCAAGGCACTTCATGTACTGTTATGGAATTGTCTGGCCTTGGAGTTTGTGTGTGTGTGTTGGGGGTGCAACTCAAATGTGAAATATTTGGGGCTAGGTAGAGACCAAGCAATACCACCTGGAAGTAGAAAGAATGGAAACTGAGGTAGCTCAAGATTACAACTGGCAGTCAGGCACCATGTAGGCCTGGGTACAGTCGTTCTGATTTTAGAAATGATGTAACTCGAAGTGACCAATCAGGCAGCTGAGGGAATGCAGAGAAAGACTTATTCCTGGCTCCTTTAGATCTGCCATGACATCTAGGGAAGGAGATATGAGGACCTTGAGCCTTGAAGATGGAATGGTGAGGGGTAGGCAGAATCTAATAGCCAGGTGGTCTAGATCTCAGAGCAAGACACTAGTTATAGAGAGAAATCAAGGAAGGAGAGAACTGCAAAAAAGAAGCTCCAGGCCAGATGGCAGGTAGGGGATATGCAGGCTGGGTGGATATTTCTGGTTCTTTGGATCTTTGAAAGGAAAGAAAGGAGGGAAGCACAAAGGATGGCAATGGCATTGGTTGCTGCAGCCACCATATACTTTATCTCAGGCCCAAGTAACCCCAGATAGAGGCTGGAAACTGTTAATCTATAGATTTGTCAGGGTCCTGGCAGGACAGAGATAACACATGCAATCTGGTAGTTAGACAGTTTAATAAAAAAGCTACTAGCAGTGAAAAATTGAGAGCTTTCCCTGTAAGTTCTGGAACAAGGATGTCCACCTTTGCCACTTTTGTTCAACATAGTACTGGAAGCCCTAGCCATAGCAATCAGACAAGAAAAAGAAATGAGGCATCCATATTGGTAAAGAAGAAATTAAATTGTCACTGTCTGCAGATGACATGAGGTTATACATAGAAAATCCTAAAGATTCTACCAAAAAACTACTAGCAGTTATAAGTGAATTCAATAAAGTGACAGGATATAAAATTAATACTCAGAAACCAGTAGTATTTCTATAAACTAACAACAAAGTTGTAGAAAGAGAAAGTTAAAAAATAATTCCATTTATAATTACACCAAAAAGAATAAAATATGTAGGAATAAACTTAACCAAGAAGGTGAAAGACCTGTACTCTGAAAACTACAAAACATTTATCAAAGAGATTGCAGATGACACAAATGGAAAGATAATTCCATGCTCATGGATTAGAAGAATCAATATTGTTAGAATGTCCATATTACCTAAAACAATCTGCAGATTCAATGCAGTCCCTGTCAAACTACCAACAGAATTTTTCACAAAACTAGACCAATGATACTAAAATTTGTATGGAATCACAGAAGACCCCATATAGTCAAAGCAATTCTGAGAAAGAGGAAGAGAACTGGAGTATCACAATTCCAGATTTCAAGATATATTAAAGTTGTAGCACATTACAAAGTAATATGTCACTGGGCACAAAAATAGAGACATAGATCAATGGAACAGAACACAGACCCCAGAAATAAACCCATAAACATTTATATGGTCAATTAATCTATGACAAAGAATAAGAACATACAATGGGGAACGGACAGTCTTTTCAGTAAATGGTTCTGGGAAAACTGGACAGCTACATATAAAAGAATGCAACTGTACTACTTTCTTATGCCATACACAAAAATAAACTTAAAATGGATTAAAGACCTAAACATGAGACCTGAAACCATAAAAATCCTAGAAAAGCAAACAGGCAGTAATTTCTCTGACATCAGCCATAGCAACATTTTTCCTTTTTTTTTTAATGTTTATTTATTTTTGAGAGAGAGAGAGAGACAGAGCACAAGTAGGAGAGGGGCAGAGAGAGAGGGAGACACAAAATCCAAAGCAGGATCCAGGTTCTAATCTGTCAGCACAAAAGCCCGATGTGGTCACTGACCATGAGATCATGACCTGAGCCAAAGTCAGACGCTTAACTGACTGAACCACCCAGGTACCCTACAACATTTTTCTAGATATGCCTCTTAAGGCAAAGGAAACAAAAGCAAAAATAAACTATGGGCACTGTATCATAATAAAAAGCTTTTGCACAGTACAGCAAAGGATGCCATTAAGAAAATAAAAAGACAACCTACTGAATGGGAGAAGATATTTGCAAATGATAAATTCCATAAGGGGTTAAGATAAAAAATATAGAACGAACTTGTACAACTCAACACCAAAAAAACAAACAATCCAATTAAAAAATGAGCAGAGGACCTGAATAGACATTTTTCCAAATAAGACCTACAGGTGGCCAACAGACACTTGAAAAGATGGTTAACATCACCAATCATCAGGGAAATGCAAATCAAAACCACAATGAGATATCACTTTACACCTATTAGAATGGCTAAAATCAGAAGACAAGAAACAGCAAGTGTTGGCAAGGATGTGGAGAAAAAGAAATTCTCATGCACCATTGGTAGAAATGTAAATTGGTACAGCCACTGTAGAAAACAGTATGGAGGTTCCTCAAAAAATTAAAAAAAAAAATACCATATGATCCAATAATTCCACTATTGGGTATTTGCCCAGGAAAAACAAAAATACTTGCTTGAAAAAATATATGCACCCCTATACTTATTGCAGCATTATTTACAATAGCCAAGGCATGGAAGCAACCTAGTGTCCATCAATAGATGAATGGATAAGGAAACTGTGCTATATATAAATATAAATATATACCATGGAATATTACACAGCCCTAAAAAGGATGAGATCATGCCATTTGAGACAACATGGATGGACCAAGAGTGTATTATGCTAAGTGAAATAAGACTGAGAAAGATAAATACCATATGATTCAACTCATAAATGGCATCTTAAAAAATGAATAAACAAAAAGCAGAATCAGAACTATAAATACAGAGAACAAACTGCTGGATGCCAGAAGGGAGGGGGTTTGGGGATTGGGCAGGATGTGTGAAGGGAGTGGGGAGGAGACCTCCAGTTAAGGAATAAGTAGGTCATAGGAATGAAGAGCAAAACATTGGGAGTACAGTCAGTGATATTGTGATAGCAGTGTAATGGGACAGATGGTGGCTATACTTGTGGTCATCATAGCATAATGTGTAAACTTGTCAAATCACTGAGTTTTCCACCTGAAGTTAGTGTAACATTATGTGCCAAATATACTTTAAAAAAGGTTTAAAAACATTACTTATAAAGATATGGGCAGAGTTTAGAGAACTCAACAAAGAAGAGAGCAGTACCTAGCACTAAACATAGCCATTATCAACCCTAAGCCTGAGTAGAGCCCAGAGAGAGCAGTGGTATATGGAGAGAGCTTCCTGATAAGAACTGTGGCCTTCCATGGAGGGATGCAACCGATCCAAGACAATCTAGTATGGCAGAAAAAACCTCCACCTCACTTTTCTACCATCCACTGATCCTTTGCTGATGCTTCCCATTGGCCAAATCAACTAAAAGGCAGAAGGCAAGTACAAACGTATAATCCATATAGGCCAGCCTCCCCAGGCACAGAGTAGGGGGGAGAAGGATGGAGAGTGGATCTGAAGGGACAATGAGAAATATCCAGAAGACTTCTCCCCGCTTGCCTCTTAGCTTCCTTACTGTCTTTTATTTGGAAAATAATTGGTATCCACAACACAGAAATCTGTCAGGGACTATAATTTGATTGGGAACTGGGGGACCTGGCATAGCACTTAGGCAGGACAGTGATGTGACTACTTTGTATATGCACACTGATTCTGATTATCTTGTTGATGTAAATGAGAAAAAGATTTGCTGGGACTGTACCTACATACCAGATACCAGGGACCATGTTGATTTGTTTTAGTAATTATACCACAACTGGAACCACAGCTGTGATCATCATCACCATCTGGATAAGTTTGTGATCATCTCAGTTGTTTTCCAGGAGCTATCAGACTGTTTCAACAGGTGACTTAAATAGAGATATGGCTGGAGTCTGCAGTCTTGACTGTGTCAGATCTTGGATAGCAGCATTAATCTTTGCATTTCCCAAAAACGTGGCATTCCTTTAGTTTACTTTCTTAATGATGGGGTTGGGGGCAATTTCAGGGACATCTATTTGGCTCTTTCTGTCATAATAGTTTTCACAGCATAGGTCAGGGAACCAATGTCAAGATTTGGCTAGTTACTGAGTATATCTAGTCTCACTCTAATTCTGATGGTGGGGAAATTAACCACAAGATGGGTGGATGCCTTGTGAGACAGATTAAAGACTTCATCTATTAGTTAACTCACAATGTCCCAGGCTTTTTGATTCTCCAGGGATTAGCATCATATCAGAACTAGTATCTAAAAAACTCCTAGAAAGTCTGGTTATTTGGGGGGCACATCCTGGAAAATGGCCTCAGGTCTCTCTGGGAAAGGCTTGAGGAATATTCACAGTATGCTGGACCTCTGTGTACATATTGCTAGACCCTTCTTCAAAGGGATCCAGTCATCCCTCCTGAATTGAGAAGTTCTTGACCTGTGACTCGGCCTATGTCTGAGACCTGTGTAAGAGACCTTTAATTCCCACTCTGGCAACTCAGGTTAGGTTTCTACTCATCAGAGCCTAGAATTTTGTCACCTCTATATGTCAAGCAGTACCCTAGAAAATGATTTACAGGGACCCAAAGGACCCACTTCTTATATATGCAGGTGAAAATATTCTGATAACAGCCCCGTCTCTGTTGTTTATTGTAATGTTTGCACCTACCTTGCTCAAAGCTAAACAACACTACCTGACTTCTAAATCTTCAAGTTCTCATTGAGATCAGAAAACCCAGTAAATTGCCACACCTACCAATACCTCCAACCTTTAGAAGTTCCAAGAGTGATCACCTTCGGTGTGTCCTATTGGTTACCATCTTAAGGTTTCACCAAGCCGCCTAAGAGAATGAAATAACTTGGCTCTGTTGGAGCCTGGAAATAGAAATATCCTTGAGAAGCATTCATGAAATCTCTATTACTGGAATGTGGATTAAAAATGCTTGCTGGGGTAAGCTGCTAAATCTTTACAAATGTTTAGGATAAAGCACAAATGAGAAAACCATGTTCAGCTAGGCTCTTTTATTTTGGCCAACTGTGTTCTTCTTTTCTGCTGAAATATGAGTGTTATGAGCACGATGAATGACTGCAAGCCAGATGGTGAAACTATTGTCCTACTGTACTTGGGGTGACTTCTCCTCAAGGTACTATGCTGTTTCTCTATGACTCTGTCTCATTTTTTCTCTCTGTCTCTCCCCTTCCCCCTCATTCATGACAAGGAAAGTCAATATTTTGAGTACTCTTATTTAGTAACTTTACAGTGACTATAAGTCACAACACAATCTTGTGGGCATGGGCTAAGGTTTTTACTAATTAGGATAGCTGAAAAGAAGCTGGTATGAAACAGCAGTGAGAAGAAAATAACTCAATTGTTAGGGGGAAAACTGGACTTCACGATTTTTAAGTAAAATTATTTTTGAAGTATAATATACATATAGAAAATTATGCAAATCATAAGTATCTAAATCAATGAGTTTTCACTGAATGAATCATGTGTAACCATCATCCAGATCAAGAAATAATATTGGTGGCCCTTAGGTGCTCTATTTCTGCCCCCTTCATCACTGCTATTACCCACAAAAACTCCACAATCAAGACAATTCTAATTTTTTTAGTTTTGCCTAGAATTATGTGTGCGCTTTTTTTTTTTTACAAATAGTTCCCCTCATGCAGAATTATGTTAGTGAAATTCATTCATGCTATTGCATGTAGCAGTAACCTATTTGTTATTATTGGTCTAGAGCAGGGAGTAACAGACTGCAGTCCACTACAGCCATTCTTGTATGGCCCGCCAGCTAAGAATGGCTTTTACGTTTCTAAAGAGTTGTGGAAAAATGACAAGAATATGCAACAAAAACACCATGTGACATGTAAAACCTAAAATACTTACTCTCCAACCCTTGACAGAAAAGTTTGCTGACCCCTGCTGTAGAGTATTGTGTTGTATGGATACGCTACAACTTATTGATTCATTCCACTGCCAAGGGATATTTGGCTTGTTTTCAGTTTTTAGCTATCATGAAGAGTGCTGCCATAAACATTCTTGCACGTGCATTTTGGTGGACGTGTATACACATGTATGTTGGGCATAAAACTGGAGGTGGAATTATTGAAGCATAAGGTATGAAGATATTCAGTGTTTGCAAGTACTGCCAAACACTTGTACAAATCAACACATTCAGCAGCAGTGATTAAGAATTCCAATTGTTCTACATCCTTGCCAATACTTGGTATTGTTTGTCTTTTAACTTGCATCATTTCAGTGTATGTATAGTAATATTTCCTTGTGGTTTTGGTTTGTACTCACTTGATGCCTCATGACATAAGCACTTTTTTCATGTGTTTATTGAACATTTGCTTATTCTTTTTGTGACATAACTGCTCACATGTTTTGTCCACGGTTTGTATTTTCCTTATTGATTGGTTAGAATATTAAATTCTTTGCTAGATATGAGTTGCAAATACCTTGTTCTACTCGGTGATTTGTATTTCAACTTCTTAAGGATCCCCTGACAAACAGAAATTCTTACTTTTAACATAGTTTAATTTACCAGTTTTCCATTGTGGTCAGTGCTTTTGGAATCCTGTTTAAGATACCTTTGCCTACCCTTTGTCACTGAAATACTCTCCAGTGTTCTTTCTCTTCTACAAGTGTTATTGTTTACCTTTTATGTGTAGATCTAAAATTTATCTTGAGTTTTCTTTGCATGGTGTGAGGTAGATGTCAAGATTAGTTTTAGTCCTTGTGATATCCAATTGGTTCAGCACTACTTTTGGAAAAAATGATCATTTCTTCGTTATACTACAGTGCCACCTTCATCATAAATCAGGTACAGAGGATATGCAGATCTAGTTCTGAATGTATTAGCATGTTCCATACGAATTCATCTATGGTGCAGTAAGAACTTAAGCTTTCTTCTTCAAGATTGTCTTGATTCTTCTTGGTCCTTTCCATTCCCATATAAATTCATTGAATTGAAGAGGAAAAATGAAATTTTATATTATAAAATGAATATGATATATCCTTCCATTTATTTAGGCCTTCTTTAATTTCTCTATATGCTACTTTGTAATTTGCAATGGAAAGGAAGTATATAACTTTTATTAAACTTATTTTTAGTTATATGATGTTTGTTGGTGTCATCTTAAATGTTATCTTCTTAAAGTTTTATTTTGTGATGTTTCCTGATGCTTAGAAATATACTTGATTGTTTTATGTTGACCCTCTATTCAGTGATCTGGCTAAATTCATTAATTCTAATACTTTGTAGAATCATTCAGCTTTTCTACAAACACAACCGTGTTGCTGTTAATAATAACAATTTTATTGTTTTCTTTCCTGTTCTTCAAACTTTTTCTTAGCTTGTTGTACTAGCCATTTTATACTGTACAATATTGAATAGAAATAGTGATACCAAGCACCCTTGTTTTATTCCTGATTACAGCAGGAAAGCTTTCACTATTTCACCTTTAAGTATGTTTACTACAGAATTTTTATAAATTCACTATTGTATTAAGGAAGTTCCCTTTTACTTTTAGTTTGCTAAGTGTGGTTTTTAAAATAAATACCTATAGAATTTGGTCAAATACTTTTTATAGATCTGTTCAAATAATAATAATATTCACATTTATTCTAATAATTGGTGAATTACACTGAATGATTTTTCAGAATCATTACTGGAATAAACCTAACTTCTTTGTGATAAGTTATACTTTTTATTCATTGCAGGATATAGTTTGCTAAAAAAAATTTTAGGGTTTTGCATTATAAGAGAGATTTGGCTGGCAATTTATTTTTTTGTATTGACTTATTTTGTCTGATTTTGATATTAGGGATATGCTGGCCTCATAGAACAAGTTGAGAAGCCTTTCCTTTTTTATGTGTTCTCTAAGAGTTTGCTTAAGATTGGTGCTATTTCTCCTTTAATGTTTAGAAGTATTCAACAGTGAATACAACTGGGTCTGAACATTTCTTTGCAGGAAAGCTTTTTAATTAAATCTTAAAGCAGGTTTTTTGAGGTATAATTGACAGACAAGGAGCTGTATGTACTTGAAGCGAATAATTTGATACACTTGAATATAGGTTCATGTGCATGAAACTGTCATCAATCACAATAAGATAATGGAAATATCCATTATTTCCAAAAGATTCCTCAAACTCTTTTGTATTACCTCCTTTTTGCCACTCCCCATCCCTATCCTCCAGCAACTACTGATCAGCTTTCTGTCACTTTAGATTATTTGCCTTATCTCAAATTTTATGGAAGTAATTCATACAGTCTTCTCTTTTTGTCTTTCTTCTTTTTTTTTAATTTTTTTTTCCAACGTTTTTTATTTATTTTTGGGACAGAGAGAGACAGAGCATGAACGGGGGAGGGGCAGAGAGAGAGGGAGACACAGAATCGGAAACAGGCTCCAGGCTCTGAGCCATCAGCCCAGAGCCTGACGCGGGGCTCGAACTCACGGACCGCGAGATCGTGACCTGGCTGAAGTCGGACGCTTAACCGACTGCGCCACCCAGGCGCCCCATCTTTTTGTCTTTCTTCTTATGCTAAGCATAATAATTTTGAGAATTATCCATGTTGTGCCATGTATTAATTCATTTAAAAAAAAAAACTAAGCAGTATTCCACTGTATGTATGTACCACAATTCATTTAACCAACCACCTATTGATGTACATTTAGGTTGTTTCCAGTCTGGGACTATTAGAAATAAAGCTGCTATAAATATTTGTGTACAAGTCTTGGTGTGGCCATATGCTTTCTTTTCTACCTGGGAGCAGAATGACAAGGCCATAGGGTGGGTATGGGTTTGCTTACCTTTTTAAGAGTCTGCCAAACTGTTTAACAGAGTAGTTGTGCCATTTTACATTCTCACCAGCAGTGTACAGAATTGCTGTCACTACCCATCTTCTCCAACACTTGGTATAATCAGACATTTTAATTTTAGAAATTCTAATCCCTGGATGGTCGTATTTCATTGCAATTCTAATTCATTTCCCTGACGATTTAATAGTGCGTATGCATATTTGCCATTTGTACATCATCATTGGTGAAGTGTCCATCAAAATATTTTGCCTACTTTATATTGGGTTGTTCATTGTCTTATTATTGAGTTTGAGGAGTTCTTTATTCTGGATCCAAGTCCTTAATCAAATATGGGGTTTGCAAATATTTTTCCTCAAACTGTCTTTTCTTAAACTGTATTTTGAAAAGTGAAGGTTTTCAATTTTGATGTACAGTTTCTCAATATTTCCTTTCAATGCATCTTTTAATATTGTATCTAAAAAATTACTGCCCAGCCCAAGGTCACAAACACCTTCTCTATGTTTCCCTCCATAAATTTATAGTTTTAGGTTTTACATTTAGGTGTGTGATCCATTTTGTGTTATGATTTTGGCAGTTTGGCAGTTTCTTATAGAAGTAAACATGCAACTACCACATGGCCCAGCCTTTGCACTCTTGGACCTTTATCCCAGAGAAATGAGGACTTATGTCCCCCAAAAAACTTATGTCCATACAAAATTCTGTACATGAATGTGTGTAGCAATTTTATCCACAATGACCAAAAACTGGAAGGAGTCCAGCCATGTATACGTCAGCAGGTGAATATTTTAACAAACTGTGATACACTCATTTTGTAAATACTACACAACAATAAATAGTAATGAACTATTAAATGTGCAACAACTTGGATAAGTATCAAGGGAATTGTGCTAAGTGAAAAACAAATGAATCTCTGCCTGATTCCCTTTATAAAATTTTGCTGAAATAACAAGATTATAGAGTAGTACAGAATAGTTGTTGTCAAGGGTTATATGGGAGCAGGGGGTAGTACTAAGAGAGACGTGGCTATGGTTATATAAGAGTAGCATGCAGGTTCTTTGCAAGTGAACTGTTTTGTATCTTGCTTGTAGCAGTGGTCACAGAAATCTACCCATGTAAAATTGCACAGAACTAAATACACACACACACACACACACACACACACAAATACAAATGAGTACATGTAAAATTTATAAAATCCGAATAAGGTCTTAGGACTGTATCAGTGTCAATGTCTTAGCTATGATTTCAAAAAAACACCAGTTAAGCTGTTTTAATGAAGTAATTAAGATCTTGGACAAGAATGAGGACAGAGGGGTGAGAAAGGAAGCTATGTATGTAACACACATACAATAAAGGATGATAATCTGGAAAAAATGTTTGGTAAAAATCATAGTGAAGTAATTTGACTAGAAGTTCATCAGTTTTATTGATCTTGTCAAAGATCTAGCTTTTTCTTTCATAAATATTTATTATTTTTCTGTTTTTCATTTCATTGATTTCTGCTTTGATCTTTACTATTTTCTTTCTTCTGATTATTTTAGGTTTTATTAGCTCCTCTTATATTTTGGGTTCTTAAGGTTTAGTCTTTGACTTGAAATATGTTTTCTTTTCTAATATAGGTGTTTAGTGCTATAAATTTCCTTTTAAGTATAGCTTTAGCTACATTCCACAAATTTTTATATGATGTGTTTTCATTTTCATTCAGTTCAAAACACTTTGTAACTTCCCTTTGCATTTTTTTTCTGAGATCCACAAGTTATTTGAAAGTTTCATAATTTCCAAATATTTGGGGATCTCCTAGGGACTTTGTTATTTATTTCTAACTTAGTGCCATTGTAGATAATATACTTTGGATGACTTCATACCTTTAAAAATTATTAAGGAATAATTTTATGGCCTAGAACATGATGTGTCTTGGTAAATGTACTTGAGCAAAACGTGCATTCTGCTGTTAATTGGTGGAGTTACTGTACATTGATAGGTTGTTCAAATCTTCTATATCCATTCGGATGCTCTGTATACTTTTCTCTCAATTATAGACAAATAGGTGGTGAAATCTGTAATTGTGAATTTGTCTATTTCACCTTGTAGTTTTTTCAGTTTTTGCTTCATATATCATGAAGGTCTGTTTTAGAAACATAAATGTTAAAATTGTATATACTCTTGATGAACTGATCTTTTTGTCATTAAAAAAATTTTTTTTTAATGTTTGTTTATTTTTGAGAGAGAGACAGGTGTGAGTGGGGGAGGAGCAGAGAGAGAGGAAGACACAGAATCCAAAGCAGGGTCCAGGCTCTGAGCTGTCAGCACAGAGCCAGATGTGGGGCTTGAACCCACAAACTATGAGACCATGACCTGAGCTGAAGTGGGACACTTAACTGAATGAGCCACCCAGGTGCCCCTGACCTTTTTGTCATTTTAAATGATCCTCTGTGTCGGGGCGCCTGGGTGGCACAGTCGGTTAAGTGTCCGACTTCAGCCAGGTCACGATCTCACGGTCCGTGAGTTCGAGCCCTGCGTCAGGCTCTGGGCTGATGGCTCAGAGCCTGGAGCCTGTTTCCGATTCTGTGTCTCCCTCTCTCTCTGCCCCTCCCCCGTTCATGCTCTGTCTCTCTCTGTCGCAGAAATAAATAAACGTTGAAAAAAAAATTAAAAAAAAATTAAAATAAAATAAAATAAATGACCCTCTGTGTGCTTGGTAATTTTTTCTCTGAAATTGACTTCAACTGATATTAACATAACGATTCAAGCTTTCTTTTGACTAATGTTAATGTAGTGTATCTTTTTCCTTTCTTTTATTTTTTACCTGTTTATGTCTTTACATTTCAATTTTTTGTAGGCATATTACTTGGGTCTTGATTGATTTATCCTATTTGAACTGTGCCTTTAAATTGAGGTGTTTGGACCCCTGAATATGATTTTGATATGATTGGATTTCATTCTGTCTTCTCATTATTTGTTTTCTATTTGTCCGTCAGTATTTTGTCCATTTCCCTCTTTTTCTGCTTTTTTTGGATTAAGTGTATGTATTTTATGCTTTAATTTTATCTTTTTAATTGGTTATTAGCTAGACCACTTTGTTATGTTATTTTAATGGTTGCTTTAGGATTTATAGTATGCAACTTTTAATTATCATAATCTGTCTTCAAATGATATTGTATAGCATTTTACATGACTCTTTAAGAGCCTTTCAAGAGATTACTTTCATTCCTCCCTTCCTGGCCTTTGTACTGTTGCTGTCATATATTTTTCTTCTACATGTGTTATAAAACCCATAATACACTGTTATTACTTTTCTTTTATAGATATTCCAATAATAGGAAAATGTCTATGTTTACCCATATACTTACTTTTACTGGTGCTTTTCATTCCTTTGATCTAGATTTCCAACTCCTATAATTTTCCTTCTGCTTGAATAATTTCCTCTATCATTTGTTGTGCAGATCTGATCGTGATGAATTCTTTCAGCTTTTGTATGTCTGAATATTTCTTTATTTTTGATGAGTAAAGAATTCTACATTGACAGATTTTTTTTTTAATCTCAGCACTTTAAAGATCTTGCTCCACCGTCTTCCAATTTGCATTGCTTCCACAAAGAAATCTGCAATCAGCTTTATCTCATTTCCTCTGTACATAATTTGTCTTTTTTTCCCCCTAATCTGGAAGCTTTTAGGATTTTTTTCTTTTTCACTGGTTTCAAGCAATAATTAATAGTCATTTGTTTTTGTTGCTGTTGTTGTCCAGAGGTTACTAATATTTTGCCCAGAGTTTATCATTTTTATCTGTAGGAGGGTTAATCCAGTAGAAGCCTCCACCATTACTGGAAATAGAACCTCTTATCATGCACTTCAAAATATTTACTGATTTCCATGTCATTTCTTCTTTGACCCATAAATTATTTAGAAATTTTAAAATTTCCAAACATTTGAGAATTTTTGAGTTCTCTTTCATTATTGATTTATGGATTAATTTTACTGACAGATAACATACTTTGAGTGATTTCACTCCTTGTTTTATATAAGGTCCAAAATATGTTAAATTTTGGTAAATATTCCATGTGCATTTGAAAAGGAGAGCTATCCCATCATTTTTGGATACAGTGTTCTATATAGAACAATGAGGTCAAGGTTCTTAATCATGTTGTTCAAGTCTTTTATGCTCTTACTGAATTTCTGGTTGGCTTGTTCCGTCATTTACAGAGAAATGCATGTTTAAATGTCCCAGTAGCGTTGTGGATATGTTTATGTCCACCTGTAGTTCTGTCACATTTTGTTTTATATATTTTGTAACTATGTAATTACCTGCATACAAATTTATAACTTTCGTATGTTTCTTGAAGACTGACCTTTTTATTATTATCAAAGTCTCTCCTCATTTCTAGTGCTGTTTCTTACCTTAAAGTTTACCTTGTCAGTTCACTAGTACTTGGTACAGCTGTACCAGCTTTCTTCTGCTTCGTGTTTGCATGGTACATTTTTCTTTATCTTCTAATTTCCACCCCTTTGGTTTTGTCCTTATAATAAAATGTGTGTCTGGCTGGCCACATATAGTTGGTGTTTGTTTTTTCAAATTCAGCCTAATACTAATTTGCTTGGGTAGCTGCCATCCTGCCTATTTTGTAGACTATTTATTTATTTATTTTTAAATTTCTTTTAGATAATTAAAAATATTTTTATTATTCCACAGTTTTCATCTTGCTTTTAGTTATGTATTCCTCTACTATTCTTTAAATTGCCACCCTACAGACTACAGTCTGTGCTTTTTACTTCCTTTTTTTTAAGATTTTATTTTTTGTTAACTAACTAGAATTTAAAAAAAAAAACTTTGAAAAGAAAGAAAAAGATTTTATTTTTAAGTAATATCGATACTCAACATGGGGCTCGAATTCACCACCCCAAGATCGAGAGATGCATGCTCTACTGACCCAGCCAGCCAGGCATCCCTGTGCTTTTTACTTCTTAAGTTTCATTATAAATTAGTTGTTTGGCCACTTCTCATGCTAGAAGTTTTAACTCCATTTACTCATTCTCTGCTTTCTGTGACAGTTGTCTTGAACTTTAACTGTACATACATCACGTGAGTTGTTGTTAGCATGTTATTCATTTGTGTGTATCTCCTTTCTTTATTCCTTTCTGTATTTCAATGTGGGATCATTTTTTTTCTTCCTGGAAAGCCTGATTTAGTGTTTCTTGTTTGGGAATCCCTGGCAATAAATTCTCTGTTTGTTTAAAAGTATCTTTATTTTTCTTAATTTTAATTAATTAAAACAATTTTTTTAACATTTTTATTTATTTTTGAGAGACAGAGACAGAGCGTGAGTGAAGGAGGGGCAGAGAGGGAGGGAGACACAGAATCCGAAGCAGGCTTCACGCTCTGAGCTGTCAGCACAGAGCCTGATGAGGGGCTCGAACCCACCAACTGTGAGATTGTGATCTGAGCAGAAGTTGGATACTCAAGTGACTGAGTCACCCAAGCACCCCAATTTTTCCCTAATTTTTAAAGAATATATTTATTGGGCATAAAATTCTAGTTTGGAAATTACTTCCTTTCAATACCTAAGGATACCTTTCCATTGTTTTCTGGCTTCTGAAGTTTTCATTGAGAAGTCAGATATTAGCCTTGTTGTTCATTGACCATTTGAAAGTGCTGTGTCTTTTTTCTTTGACTGCTTTTAATATTTCCCCATTATCTTTAAGTTTCTTCATTTTTACACTGATGTATGTAGATATATGGGTTGTTATTTCCTTTAGTTTATTTATAATTCTTGAGGGTCAGAGTGATCCCTGTATCTGTAGCATGATGTCTTTTATAAGTCTTGGAAAACTGTCAGACATTACCTCTTTTAAATATTGCTTTTGGGGCAACTGGGTGGCTCAGTCCGTTGGGCGTCTGACTTCAGCTCAGGTCATGATCTCATGGTTTGTGAGTTCAAGCCCTGCGTCAAGCTCTGTGCAGACAGCTCAGAGCCTGAAGCCTGCTTCGGATTCTGTGTCTCCCTCTCTCTCTGCCCCTCCCCCACTCACATTTTGTCTCTCAAAAATAAACATTAAAAAAAATTAAATATTGCTTTTGCCTAATCTATCTTCTTTTGAAATCTCAGATATACATATTTTGGACCTTTTCATTATAATTCTTATGTTCCTAACACTTTTTTTCTCTCCATTTTTTCTCATTGGGTTAATGTGTATATTTTTCAATTGACCTATCTTTAAATATAGTAATCCTGTCAGTTGTTTTCAATCTGCTGATGTACCTATTTATTGAGCTCTTTCTTAGTTTCTCTGTTCTCTGTGGAAATTCTTCATCTTACCATCTAGTTTCACAAATATATTAATTAGATACATGAATGTTTATGATAACTGAAATATCTTGATCACTTTTCTATTTTTATTGCCTATTTATCTCTTGACCCTGTTTTCTATATACTTGATATGTTTAATTGAATGTCAAACATTATGTATAAAAATTTGGAGAGGGTGAGAGGATTAATGCTACCCTCTGCCAGACAGCTCACATATAGGCAGTTTACCTTAATCCTTGCTTCAAAGCTATGTTACAGCCTTTGTAAGACTGAATCTGTCTCTGATTTAAACCTACCCTTAATACATATTCCAGACTCCCACTGAGAGCTTGGATGTTTTCTAGATTTTAGAGCGTACTAGGCTCTAATTTTCCTTTCCTGACATATACATGACCAGTAAAAACTTTTGCTATGTTTTCCTATTGTTTTTTCAGTGGTTTCTGAGCCTTTTTTTTTCAATTTATTATTTAAATTCTAGATAGTTAGCATATAGTGCAATTTGGTTTCAGGAGTACAATTCAGTGATTCATCACTTACATACAACACCCAGTGCTCATCATAACAAATGCCCTCTTTAATAACCATCACCCATCTAGCCCATCCTCCATCCACCTCCCTCCATCAACCCTCAGTTTGTTCTCTACCTTCAAGAGTCTCTCATGATTTGTTTCCCTCTCTCTTCCCCCCTCCTCCCATATGTTCATCTGTTTTGTTTCTTAAATTCCACATGTGACTGAAATATGGTATTTGTCTTTCTCTGAATTATTTTGTTTAAAATAATACACTCTAGTTCTTCCATATCATTGCAAATAGCAAGATTTCATTATTCTGAAGACTGAGTAATATTCCATTGTGTGTGTGTATATATATATATATATATATATATATATATATATATATATATATATATCTCCAATCTTTATCCATTCTTTATTCCATTCTTTATTCCATATATATATACATGGAATTCTTTATTCCATTCTTTATTCCATATATATATATATATATCCAATCTTTATCCATTCTTTATTCATTCTTTATTCCATCCATGAAGTCGATGGACCTTCATGTTCTGTCCATAGTTTGGCTAATGTTGATATTGCTTCTGTAAACATCAGGATGCATGCACCCTTTCAATATGTATTTTATTATCCTTTGGGTAAATACCTAGTAGTGCAATTGCTGGATCATATTGCTGGTTCTATTTTTAGTTTTTTGAGGAACCTCCATACTCTTCTCCAGAGTGACTGCTCTAGTTTGTGCTCCCACCAACAGTGCAAGAAGATTCCCCCTTCTCCACATCATCACCAATACCTGTTGTTTCTTGCATTGTTAATTTCAGCCATTCTGACCAGTGTGAGGTGGTATCTCATCGTGGTTTTGATTTTGATTTTGATTTGTATTTCCTGATGATGAGTGATATTGAGCATCTTTTCATATGTTGGCAGCCATCTGGATGTATTCTTTGGAAAAGTGTCTATTCATATCTTCTGCCCATTTCTTAATTGGGTTATTTGTTTTTTGGGTGTTGAGTTTGATAGGTTCTTTACAGATTTTGGATACTAACCCTTTATCAGATCTGTCACTTGCAAATATCTTCTCCCGTTCCATAGGCTGCCTTTTAGTTTTGTTGATTGTTTCCTTCACTGTGCTGTAGTTTTTATTTTGATGAAATCCCAATAGTTCATTTTTGCTTTTGTTTCCTTTGCCTCTGGTGACATGTCTAGTAAGAACATCAAAGAGGTTGATGTCAAAGAGGTTGCTGCCTGTGTTCTCTAGGATTTTGATGGCTTCCTCTTTCATATTTAGGTCTTTCATCCATTTTGAATTCATTTTTGTGTACAGTATAAGAAAGTGATCCAGTTTTGTTCTTCTGCATGTTGCTGTCCAATTTTCCCAACACCATTTGTTGAAGAGACTGTTTTTTTTCTATTGGATATTCCTTCCTGCTTTGTCAATGATTAGTTGACCATATAGTTGTGGGTCCATTTCTTTTTTTTTTTAATTCTGTTTTTATTCAGTTCCATTGATCTGATCTATGTGTCTGTTTTTGTACCATAATGTCTTGATGACTACAGCTTTACAATACAGCATGAAATCCGGAATTGTGAGTCCTCCAGTTTTGTTTTTCTTTTTCAGGATTGCTTTGGCTATTCGGGATCTTTTATGGTCCCAAACAAATTTTAGGATTGTTTGTTGTAGCGCTTTGAAAAATGTGGTGGTATTTTCATGGGGATTGCATTAAATGTGGAGATTGCTTTGAATAGTATAGACATATTAACAATGTTTGTTCTTCCAATCCATAAGCATGGAATGTTTTTCCATTTATTTGTGTCCTCTTCAATTTTTTTCCTAAGTCTTCTATAGTTTTCAGAGTATAGATATTTTACCTCTTTGGTTAGGTTTATTTCTAGGTATCTAATTGTTTTTTGTCCGATTGCAAATGGGACTTATTCTTTGATTTCTTTTTCTATTGCTTCATTATTGGTGTATAGAAATGCAACAGATTTCTGTACATTGATATTATATCCTGCGACTTTACTGGATTTATGTATTAGTTCTAGCAATTTTTTGGTGGAGTCATTTGGCTTTTCTACAGAGTATCGTGCCATCTGAAAATAGTGAAAGTTTGACTTCTTCCTTGCCAATCTGGATGCCTTTTATTTATTTTTGTTGTCTGATTACTGAGGCTAAGGCTTGCAGTACTATGTTAAATAGTAATGGTGAGAGTGGACATCCTTGTTTTGTTCCTGACCATAGGGAAAAGGCTCTGAGTTTTCCTCCATTGAGGATGATATTAGCTGTGGGTCTTTAATATATGGCCTTTATGATATTGAGGTATGCTCCTTCTATCCCTACTTTGTTAAGGTTTTTTATCAATAATGGATGCTGTATTCTGTCAAATGCTTTTTCTGCATCTATTGACAGGATCATATGGTTCTTATCCTTTCTTTTATTAATGTGGTGTATAATGTTGATTGATTTGTGAATGTTATACCAGCCTGCAGGCCAGGAATAAATCCCACCTGATTGTGGTGAATAATTCTTTAAATGTACTGTTGAATTCAACTTGCTAGTATATTGAGAATTTTTGTATCCATGTTCATCAGGGATATTGACCTGTAATTCTCCTTTATAATGGGGTCTTTGGTTTTGGAATCAAGGTAATGCTAGCCTTGTAGAATGAGTTTGGAAGACCAATGTCTTTAGGTCTAAAATGAGTCTCCCATAGGCAGCATATAGATGGGTCTTGTTTTTGTTTTTGTTTTTGTTTTATCCGTTCTGATACCCTATGTCTTTCAATTGGAGCATTTAGTCCATTTACACTCAGAGTATTGAAAGATATGAGTTTAGGGGCGCCTGGGTGGCACAGTCGGTTAAGCGTCCGACTTCAGCCAGGTCACTATCTCGCGGTCCGTGAGTTCGAGCCCCCTGTCAGGCTCTGGGCTGATGGCTCGGAGCCTGGAGCCTGGAGCCTGTTTCCGATTCTGTGTCTCCCTCTCTCTCTGCCCCTCCCCCGTTCATGCTCTGTCTCTCTCTGTCCCAAAAAAAAAAAAAAAAAAAAAAGTTGAAAAAAAGAAAAAAAGATATGAGTTTAATGCTATTGTGTTACCTGTTAAGTTTGTGTTTCTGGTGATGTTCTCTGTTCCTTTCTAGTCTTTGTTGCTGTTGGTCTTTTTTTCCCTTAGGGAGTCCCCCTTAATATTTCTTGCAGGGCTGGTTTAGTGGACTTGAAGTCCTTCAGTTTTTGTTTGTCTGGGAAACTCTATCTCTCCTTCTATTCTGAGTGGCAGCCATGCTGGATAGAGTATTCTTGGCTGCATATTTTTCCCATTTAGCAAGTTGAATGTATCCTGCAACTCTTTTCTGGCCTTCCAAGTTTCTGTGGACAGATAGGCTGCAAACAGTTTAAGGACTCTTTTCCCTTGCTGCTTTCAGGATTCTTTCCTTGTATGTGTATTTTGTGAATTTGACTATAATATACCTTGATGATGGCCAACTTTTGTTGAATTTAATGGGAGTTCTCTGTGCTTCTTGAATTTTGATGTCTATACCCTTCCCTAGTTTAGGGAAGTTTTCAGTTATAATTTGCTCACATAAGCTTTCTGCTCCCTTTTCTCTCTTTTCATCTTCTAGGACACCTATGATACAAATGTTATTCCATTTTAATAAGTCACTGAGTTCCCTAACTCTACCTTTGTGATCCATTACCCTTGTTTCCTCTTCTTTTAGCTTTGTTATTTTCCATAATTTTATCTTCTATATCACTAACTCTTTGCTTTGTCCATCTTTGCTGTCATAGCAATAATTCAGGTTTGCATTTTAGTTATAGCATTTTTAATTTTGGCTTGACTAGATTTTAGCTTTTTTATCTTAAGGGATTCTCTAGTGTCTTGTACGCTTTTTTCAAGCCCAGCTAGAATCCTTATAATTGTTGTTTTAAATTCTAGTTCAGACATCGTACTTGTATCTCTATTGATTAAATCCCTGGTCATCATTTCTTTCTGTTCTTTCTTTTGGGTTGAATTCCTCCATCTTGTCATTTTTGTGGGAAAAAATAATAATAAAATAAAACTTAAAAATTAAAAATAAATAAATAAAGGAAGCTAGGTCCTAGGTGTGTTTT
The DNA here is from genome assembly GCF_018350175.1 of Felis catus. NCBI lineage: Eukaryota > Metazoa > Chordata > Mammalia > Carnivora > Felidae > Felis > Felis catus. Next base: position 59,773,678 of record NC_058370.1, read on the forward strand.
GGTCTTCTTATTAAGAGAAGCTTGATAGAGGGGTGTTTGGGTGGCTTAAGTGGCTCAGTTGGGTAAGCATCTGGCTTTCACTCAGGTCATGATCTCACAGTTTGTGGGTTCAAGCTCCACTTTGGGTCCTGTGCTTACAGGGCAGAGCCTGCTTCAGATCCTCTGTCTCCCCCTCTCTCTGCCCCTCCCCTGCTCATGCTCACTCCCTCTCTCTCAAAAATAAAATAAACATTAAAAAACCTGTATATTAAAACAAAGAGAGAGAAGTTTGATAGAAAAAAGGAAAGAGAAAAAAGATAAAAAATTAAAAATAAAATTAATAAAATTAATAAAATAAAATTAAAAATTACTTTTTCTGTATCATAGAAGAAAAATAAAAACAAGCAAAATAAATACACACACACACACACACACACACACACACGCGCGTGCGCGTGCGCACGCGAGCGCAAAAGGAAGCTAGATCCAGTTTCCCCTAGAGCTGAAGCTTTGCAGCACTTTATGATCAGTAGACTTAGTGCATAGAAGGGGTTTGTGCTTGTGCTTGTCTTCTGGGGTAAGGGCCTGATGCTCTGATTCTCAGACAGACTTGCTCTATTGAAGTGCTTGGAGGCACAGCAGGGTGGGGGCTTGTTGTAATGGTTTCTTTCTCCATTCGGTGGTGCCCTTTAGCTCACTGAGGTCCATCAGTGCTGGTGGGCTGGAGGTGAAAACAAATTTGAAGCAACACGTGTAAACAATCGTGGGAAATACAAAATGCTACATAGTGAAAGGGTGCCTGGGTAGCGCAGTCGGTTAAGCATCCGACTTCGACTCAGATCTTGATCTCAAGGCTCATGAGTTCAAGCCCTGTGTTGGGTTCTGTGTTGACAGCTCAGAGCCTGGTGCCTGCTTTAGATTCTGTGTCTCCTCTCTGTCCCTCCCCTGCTCACGCTCTGCCTCTCTCTCCTTCAAAAATAAATAAACAGAAAAAAATTTAAATAATTTTCCAACAGTAGTGGGAATGGGCATGTGTGTATGTGTGCACACTTGCCATGTATATGTGTGGTTTGCATATTAAAATTATATCATGTACACTTTAATAAAAAAAGAAAAAGAAAATGGATTCACCCCACTCTCTAGTCTCCAGAGTGGGTGTTTGGCCCTCACAGATATGGGATCAGTCACACCTCCTGTGTTCCCAGCTTCTGTCAACTCCCTGCTTTGACCCTGTTTGTGTCTGATCTGTCTGCCTGGCAGGTGGTGTGACCCTTCTGGGTTTTATTTCAGTCACGGCTATGTTTCAAAAGCCCGCACTTTCAGAGACCCCCACTGCTTAGAACCATGTTGGTCTCTGGGAGAGGGTCTTACCACGTTGTGGCTGGAGCCAATTTGTCCCAGAAAATGTTCATTCGACCACGCAGTTGCAGCAGCTTGGAGTTTATAGTAAATCACAACACATAGCCGGCACCAGGGTTTGCTGCCCTCAGCCAGCATCTTTGTTCCTATAGTGGTGAACAGGGCAGCTCTATGGTGTCTGCCAGGTCTTTTGCCCTAGGAGAAGCCATATGGCCTCTACCAAATGTACTCCAAACTGCTTCTCCCCAAGTGACCCAGGGGATTCTGCCTGCTCCTGGGACTCTGCCCTGCTTCCTTTGCTGGAGCACCACCAGGTGACCTCCAGAACTTGGGACCGAATCTGTGCTCCACTGTTTATTGAAACCCTCTTCTTTCCCCCCATCAATGATTTTGGGGAAGTTTTCTCCTGCAGTCCTCTGCACGTGTTTTCACTTTTTTTTTTCACTTGTTCTCTCTTTCTCTCTAGCTACTTTCAGAGGGAGTGCAGTGCAAATCCATGCACTGCTCTCTCCCCCTCTCTTTCTAGTTTCTCTGAAAACAGCTCCCTCCTCTCTGCAGTACTGTGGCTTTTCTGTCTCCCAGTTCCCCTCTCTGCATCATTTACCTGCCATGTTCTCACCCTCAAATTATGCCAATTGTTCTCTTAATCCTCAAATCAATTACCTAGGTGTTCAAAATGATTTGATGTTGGTCTAGCTGTGTTCAAGGGACAAGACAAGAGAAGGGTGCCCCTGCTACTTCACCATATTAACTCCTCCCCTGATTTCTGAGCCTTTTATATCACACAAATTAAGAAAGAGCAAATGCTGGGGCATCTAGGTGACTCAGTTGGTTAAGTGTCCAACTCTTGATTTCAACTCAGGTCATGATCTCATAGGTTGTGAGATCAAGCCTTGCATTGGGCTCTGTGCTAACAGCATGGAGCCTGGTTGGGATTCTCTCTCTCCCTCTCTCTTTCTGCCCCTCCCCCATTCTTGCACACACATGTGCACACTATCTCTCGGTCTGTCTCTCTCTCTCTAAAAATAAATAAATAATAATTTTAAAAAATCAGCAAATGCCTCAAGGGAAAAACTGCTATGGAGCATCAGACTCACTTTTCTGAACTCTTCTCTTTGAGTACTTGGCCCTTCATGTTTTAGCTGTCTTGGCAACCTCAAACCCCTATTTTGCATCTCCATTCCTATGAGATTATCAGAAGTTCTTCTGGTTTATCTGATTCTTAGTAGTTTTCTTTTGCCCAGTTAAAGTTTTCTCTCTCCATGTCAGGAATCAGCAAATGTTCTAAGAAGAAGAATGGAATATAAATGGTAGAGTTCTCCTCGGTGAGTTTCCCTTTTCTCTAGGACCTTGGCCCTTCAAGACCTGGCAACTCTCCCAGCATTTCTGCAATGCCCTCAGACAAATTTACTTTGTATTTGCTTTTCTACTTGTTTTCAGCTAAGGCATTGGTCTACTACAAGTAATTCCATCATAGCCTGAAGAGAAATATTTTATAGGATTTTAATAAAACTACATTTGAATTGTGAACACACAGATGCCAAAGATTATATGTTACTTTTAATTTGATTATAGTTTTTCACATTTTACTAGTACTAATGTTCATGAATGTTCTCACAATAATATTTTCTGTTGTGCCCTCAGTAATAAAATAACTAATGCTGGTGTTGATCAAAAATAGTGGTAGATTCGGGGCGCCTGTGTGGCTCAGTCGGTTAAGCATCCGACTTCGGGTCAGGTCACGATCTCACAGTCCGTGAGTTCGAGCCCCGCATCGGGCTCTGGGCTAATGGCTCAGAGCCTGGAGCCTGCTTCCGATTCTGTGTCTCCTTCTTGCTCTGCCCCTCCCCCATTCATGCTCTGTCTCTCTCTGTCTCAAAAATAAATAAAAACGTTAAAAAAATAAAAAAATAAAAAAAATAGTGGTAGATTCTTAGAAGAATAATATTTTGAGATAATAGCCCTCCCAATATTTTCATCCTTTGCTTTGATCCATTTATAGAGATGGTTTGCTCTATGTTCATTGTCCCATGTGAAAATATGATAGCATAGAGAGCCAATTAATCCTGTAACAGACTTTAGGCCACAGGCCATTTTCTAGTTTCCTGGTAGGGTGGGTAGTGGTAAGCTACATTTTAAAATAAGTGAATGACTCACCAGTTAAAAAGAAGTGATTTCTGCAACTGTAGCCTGGACTCAGATTTTTGTCAGGATGATGTGTTCTGTTCCTTTTGCCCTTATTTGTCCTGCTTTAACCATTAGAATGTTCAAAACCAGGGAAATTATCTTGAACGTATCAAAGCAAATACATTTTAGTGATTATTCTGGATGACATTCATTTCAGGTCTTCTGAAAGGCTTCAGTATGGAGCCAGAAGTAACTTTGTCTTTAAAAAATTTTCCTAAGCCATTGTAAATATGATACAAAATGGAATGATTTCCAACTTAATTTCTTTCTGAAACTTTCCTTTTTACTCATTAAACCTTGTAAGTCAGGTGAGATTATGAAACTAGTGGTTAAGTGAAGGCTTGAAAGCTTAGATTTGGCCTCTGGATTCAAAATGCCAGAAAGCATTTTCTAGCTATTGATATGTCCGTTATTGCTAGGTGACTCAATAAATCTACCCAAGATACATGGCGACATTTTTGTGTATGTATATACAAATATGTCCTCAAAACACATATGTTCAATATACCCCTTATTTGATTTCTTCTCTCTTCAAAGGAAGGAAACTGTCTTCTGCATTCCTTTAGAAAGGAACTTCAGATCACATTAACCCAATATTTGTCATGCAGATTGCTCCAGTTATGATGTAATATAGCCAAGACAGTTATAAAACTAGAAGATCCATAGTGAACTGAGCACCTGTAGGGTTTGTTCTCATTCAGATATAACTAACTCTCCACTTAACACCAGAATCTACTGAGTAAACAAATCAACATATTTTTGGTCAGTATGATAGGTATTAATTTATGCCCCTAGATCCAATTTCTCCCTTTCCACCTCCCTTTCTCCTGAGAGTCTGAACTCTATAAATGTAACCAATAGGCTCCCTTCCTCTCTGGATTCCATTTGGGTTTAGCCAATGAGGTCACTGGTGAGAGACCAGAAGACAATAGAAATGTGATGTCATGATAATTGTTTTCCCACCTCCTTCTTAAATGGATTACTGTGAATGCCCTGTGTCCTTCTACCTCTATCAAAGCTTCTTTGTGGCAGCCCTCCCCTCTGGTTATGGCTATGTGCTTTGGGTCACAGGTGGGGGTTTGGGGAATGTGGGTGACTGGCAATGACTTCCTGCTATTGCTAACCCACGTATCCTTCAGTATCCTTTACTGGTTTCTCCAACCCTGCCCAACAACATTTTTAAAGGTTTCTTTATTAAACTCCCCTCAATTACACAGTCTGATTGAGTATACTATCTGCTTCCTATAGGGACCAAGACTGGTACAGTTTGCCCCTCCCCATTTGTCATATGTAAGCAGGACAACGCAGTGCAATACAATGGGTATGCAATGTAAGTCCAATGCAAAATGAAATTATATATTTTGCAAAAGATGTTGACATTTCATGGAACAGATGAAAGTGGTGCTGGAGAACTAATTGAATCACATGTAAAACTATTATCTAATGCAGGTTAGCAAAGTTTCTCCAGTAAAAAATTGAAGAGAAAATTAACAGCCACTTAGAGTGATTTTAATGTCAAAGGATTAAAAGAGGCATTAGGCAAACATTTGAATTCTTTGCTGCTGCTGCTTCTTAAATAAAAGAGATACTTTTCTTTATGTTTGTGCCATAAAACTATGTGAGGTGAAGGATGTCCTTAGGTACTACCCTAAGGTAGTTTTCTCAGGAATGTTGCACCCAAACAGAAAAGGCCACCCAAATAGTACCAAATAGTACTCAGTTTATTTCTTTTTTGTCTTAAGAATTAGCACATAATTACAATTATAACCTACATTTTAATAAATGTAAAAGAAACTTACTTTCACAATTTTTCACATCATTTTTTAATTGTTTTTATCTTTATTCATTTTGTTTTTTAAAGATGAAGTCATAATGAAACTTCTTCTCTACTGAGTATCAAATATTGGTTCCCACTTTAAATGGATTCACCCTACATGGCTTTTTTTCCAGACCAGTTTGGCTAAGAGGCCCTCTGAACATCCTTGGAGGAACTGCAGCAGGCCACTGGGGGGAAAGAGGACATCCGTTCCTTAAAAGATTTCTGAGGCATCCCTGTGAATTTGGGGTTGGCCTCTGTAATCACTCTGCCAAGGGTTTAGATTCCAGCTCCAGCTCCTGCTAACCCTTTGGCCTTGGCTAGGCCCTCAACCTTGGGAACCACACCACTGAGTTGCATCTTTGAAACATTTAACATAGGTTTCTGGCACATGGTAAGCACTCAGTTAAATCCATTCCTACCAGAATTACTAAAATTATTGTGCCAGTAGTAGTTCTATTCAATATGCTGCTCTATTACACATTTTATCCATCTTATTAAAATTAAAACAGTAAATAATGCTTATGTTTTTGTCAATTTCAAAATGACTAGAATTAAAGAATAAAGGACCAGTGAAATTAAAACAGGATTTTCACCTTTCAAAGACAGTAATATATAATTTATTATACATTAAATAATATAGTATATTCAAACTAATCAAAATAATAGAAGTAGCAAGAAATATAAAAAAGGGGAAGCTGGGGCGCCTGGGTGGCGCAGTCGGTTAAGCGTCCAACTTCAGCCAGGTCACGATCTCGCTGTCCATGAGTTCGAGCCCTGCATCAGGCTCTGGGCTGATGGCTCGGAGCCTGGAGCCTGTTTCCGATTCTGTGTCTCCCTCTCTCTCTGCCCCTCCCCCATTCATGCTCTGTCTCTCTCTGTCCCCCAAAAAATAAATAAACATTAAAAAAAAATTAAAAAAAAAAGGGGAAGCATGAAAAATCAAAGAAAAAAAGATACATAAATTGAGACAATAGAAGTAAATGTGGGAAAAACTTATTATTTATTTATTTATTTTTAAATATTTATTATTTTCTGGAGAGAGAGAGTAGGCAGGCAAGGAGGTGGGGGTGGGCAGAGAGAGAGAGGAAGACACAGAATCTGAAGCAGGCTCCAGGCTCTGAGCTGTCAGCACAGAGCCCAACGTGGGGCTCAAACCCATGAACTGTGAGATCATGACCTGAGCTGAAGTTGGATGCTTAGCCAACTGAGCTACCCAGGCACCCTGGAAAGAACCTTTTCTAAAGGGCAAATACCAAATGAAACATAAACTATAATAAACTATGAGTCCTAATATATGAATCAAGATGACAAAGAAATATTAAAATTAAAAGAATAAAGACTCCTAGGAAAATGCCTAATAAAAGGAGGCAGGGAATATGGTATTTCTATTCATACAAAGTCAAATTCGGGATGATATGCATTATAATTATAATGAAGAATGGAATAATCATATTAATAAAATTAAAGCAACAGGAATATTTATGTGGCCCAAAACACAGCATCAACATATAGAAAGCAAAACCTAAGTGTCCATCAGTAGATGAATGGATAAAGAAATGACAACACACACACACACACACACACACAAACAAATATGATGGAATATTACTCGGCCATAAAAAAGAATGAGATCTTCCCATGTGCAATGACATGGATGGAGCTAGAGAGTCTTATGCTAAGTGAAATAAGTCAGACAAAGACAAATACCATGTGATTTCACTTATATATGAAATTTGAGGAAGAAAACAAATGAACAAACAAAGAAAAAGAGGCAGAAAAACAGATTATTAAATACAGAGAATAAACTGGTGGTTTCCAGAGGGGAGAATTGTGGGAAGTAAGTAAAATGGGTGAAGGAGAGTGGGAGGTATTCTCACTCATTCCAATTATGGAATGAGTAAGTTTTGGGGGCAAGGTACAGCAGAGGGAATGTAGTCGATTGTTTTATAATGTTGTATGGTCAAAGATGGTAACTATACTTTGGTGAGCATAGCATAGTGTATAGAGTTGTCAAATAACTATGTTATATACCTTAAACTCACATTGTATATCAACTATATGTCAATAAAAATATATAGAAAGCAAATATTTTAAGATGATCAAAGAATGATTAACAAAATTCAAATGCAGAGATAACAATAGCATGCAGCGTTATCATTAAAAATAAAAGTTATTTTTCCAGCAAAAAAGTGGATTAATTTAGGAGTAAGAGAATTGCAGTTAAGGACATGTAAGCTGTGGCAAAACCATAGTTGAGTCCGTCAAACAAAGGAGGAGAACATTACTTTATGGAGAAGAAGGAGGAAGTTTGGAGAGGCGGTATTTTGAACAAAAATCCAACGGAAGAATCATAGGTTCAGGATGATGATGGTTTCTCGTTGGCTGAGCGAAAGCGTAGTCGTTCTCTTATAGGAGATGCACTGTACAATTGTCCCTGGTGGGGCTTGTAACCGATAATTTTTTCCTGTTGATGATTCTTCCATTGGGGTCTGTAGTCGATAATTCTTCCTGTAATTGATGTTGAATATTAAGACTCCCCCTTCTAGCCTCCCAACTTTACTTTAGTGAGATGTCCCTTTATTAATTTCCACAACATGTACCAGCCAGTGGCATATTGAGTATGGAAGTAATAACCCACTCATAGTATCCAAATTTTAGAACAGAGTTTCCCGACCCATAACTACTCTTGTGCCATAGGACCTCCTGAGCCCTTAAGTCATCTACAGAGATTAGGGAAGCTGAAAACTTCAGGTTAGCTACCACTAGCCTTCAGCAATTTTTTCTGGTACTCTGAGGAGGATTGCTGGAGTAGGTGGGAGTCTGATGGCATGACCCACAGTACCTAAGACCAGAGAGGGAATACAGTGAGCCATATCTGGCTCCCTCCAGTGCACAGCAGTACACTGTGCTTGGGCAAGGAAGTGTCTGCCACCTGGGCATCTGATTCCACAGCCACCTGCAGAGAGCTCTGCAGCTGCCTGTCAGGGAGCAGTAAGTTCAGGTAGGGTACCCACGCAGCAAGGAGCAAGTTGCACAACAAGGACATGGCTGGTAATCAGGGAGGATGAACAGGACCGCATCCAGGCCTCAGCCCTAACTTTACTCTGTCATAGGTTTTGAATCCTTCTGTCCCTTTTGGTAGATGTGCCTTCCGATGCCAGCAGGAGAGTGACTCTTCTAACAATGTATGCACAAACTGAAAATAAGAACTTCATCACTATTTTAAAATAATAATATGAAGTTTAATTTGATACAAAATTCATTCCCATGTCACAATTTATTTCAACAAAGCATTTTTCAAGAAAAGCAAAGGAAGACTGTTAGACTTCTTAAATATTGTTTTAACTGTTGTAGAAGTTTGAATGGTTATTTATAAAAGTTTAAATTTTTCTTACCTATTCATGTAAACAAAGTTTGCATCAATGGTAATGATGAAGTATTGGAAGAAATTATCCTTAAAAAGTCTTGTCTAGGAATTGTATGCAGCATATAACAAAAGAATAAAAAATAATGCTCATGAAAGTTAAAAAAAAGAATGAATGTATTTAACCTGCAGGAGAACTAATAATTTAGTATTATTTTACAATATTTGTTTCTAAAATAATAAGGCCAAGCAACACAAATAATGAGATAGACACAAACAAAATATCAGTTAACTTTCTGAATTGAAAGCCACATACCTGTTTTAAAGCTCAGGAGGCCATTTGAAATTTATTTCAGTAATGTAATGTAGTTAAACCTACATGGTATCAATTTAATGACTTTTTTCCCACTGACATGCTTTAATAGCATGTATGAGGTCTTATCACTGTCCTGTTCCTGTGCTTTCAGCATCTCATTTGTATGTAAATTCTCTTGCGCACAACTTACTCTCTGGTAAATGCAACCAGCGGATTGAGTGTCTCCGTAATTATGTTCCATCCTTGTCTACCCTATTTGTTTCTTATTATATCACTGCAGAAGTCCCTGCTTCGTGTTCCAGTCATGAATTACAGAGTGGCTCCGGCACTGATTTTTCTTATGGGTGATAGGCTTCTCTACCTCCTTTTCCTTAACACATTACCCACTTACCTATAATTTTGAGACAGAATATGTGAGACTTGTTCCATCTTCCTTCTGATTGTTTGCTTCTGTTTCTTGTTTATTTTTTAACTAGAATTGTTTTGGTTCTAACAGAGATAAGTTGTTCAACTAACTTACTTAGCCCCCTCCCACCCCCTCCCTTGGTTTGATCTGGGTGATACTGAAATATGATGTAAAATAACTTTATGTACATATGGATGTTCTGGGTTGCTCAGTAGGGCTGAGAAATCTAATGAAAATTTCACATAGGATAGTCATGCTAAGGATAAACATTATGTATATAGATTTACATACAAATACAAGCACAATGTATTTTCCTGTCTTTACACATGCATATAAATGTATGTGAACAAAGTGTGTGTGTGTGTGTGTGTGTGTGTGTGTGTGTGTGTGTGTGAAGAGAGAGGGAGAAAAAGACTATATGTGCCCTGAAACAGTAATACCTGTGTTTGAACTCTACATCAATCATTAATCATCTATGTGACCTTGGGCAATTTCTTAAACTTCTGGGCTTCATTTTCCTCATTGGTAAAATAAAAATAAGAATAGGGGTGCCTGGGTGGCTCAGTCAGTTGGGCGTCTGACTTCGGCTCAGGTCACGATCTCACAGTTTGTGAGTTCAAGCCCTGTGTCGGGCTCTATGCTGTCAGCTCAGAGCCTGGAGCCTGCTTCCGATTCTGTGTCTCCTTCTCTCTCTGCCCCTCCCCCACTTGTGCTCTGTCTCTCTCTGTCTCTCAAAAATAAGTAAATGTAAAAAAAAAATTAAAAAAAATAAGGATAGTATGTATCTCACAGGGTTTTGTCAGCTATTTTATTATCATGTAGGATAAATAATATAGGTATACACGTAACAGACATTAATTAGATTAGATCTTCCGTTTTCACTCAGCCAAAATTCACAGCACTGAGTGCCAGACACTATGCTAGAGAACTTGGGGTCATGAAGATGGAGAGTCTCTGCTCTCAGATGTGCATCCATGATCCTGCACAGTCCTCCCAGAAGGAAGGCCTCCTCCCTCTGTACCTAGCACCTGGTCACCTAGTTAGAATAGGCTGCCAGCTACCACTCTGGCTAGGAATTATGATAAAGACCCCAGCCAGCACTAACCAGTCCTTCCTCACCCACTACCACCTTAGCTGTTGCATTTGCCCAAAAAGGAATTGTAGGATTTCCAAACATACTTCTCCATCCCAGCTTCATGGAGAGACTCACTCTTGGGGCCTCTCAGTGTCCAGTGACTGCAGCGAGTGTGGGGTTATTTCCAGGTTCTCGCGGACAGGATAAGCTGTGTTTCCTGTGCTCTCGTTCCCTATCACAGGGCACGAGACATTGTGCCATTTCCCTCCAGGGAGGCAAAAAATCCCTCCGGAATTTTGCATAGTAAATAGGGAGTGGGCTCAGGGGGATGGCAGCCCCACAAACACAGCCTTTCCAGGGGTCAGATGTGAAGCCCCAGCTTTCTCATCCTGGAGAAACAGGGTATGTTTGGAGTAGGGCATTCTGCCGCTAACCTGCTTAGGCTCAGTGCATTTGTCCCTGTCTCTTCTGCCCCCTTCTCTCATCGGTTCTTGCTCCCAGCTCCAAACACACCCAGTGGCGTCTGTCTTGTAAAGGGCTTTGCAGTTTATGACCTACTTAGGTAACTGCCCTGTTCCTATGGGAGGGTGTGTATTATGGTTCCAATTTTATGAGGGAACAGAAGCTCTGACATATTACAACTTGCTCAAGGCCACACACCATGACAAGGTTAATACATGATAGAATTTGAGGTCAACATTAGTTTTGCCCAACTTCAATATATTTTCATTCGTATGCTCACTCAACAAATTTACTGAGGGCCTACTATGGGTGACAGAGACACGCATGGACAGAGCCAGTGCAATCCCCACCTGGCAAAGCCTCTGGTCTCCTGGAGAAGATGCACGACCAAGTAATTGATTGTAATTAAGTGTGGTGGGTGTTGTGGCAGAGGAAGTATATTTATTAAACATCGTACCAGAGATTTTGCGAGAGGCTGGAAATAAGTTTACATGAATGCATCTATGACCAGCTGTTCAACCACTGTGGGGCTGTCTGTAGGGGGCACACAGAAATGCTCTGTAAGAGGAACATGGACAGGCTCCCAGAGTGCTCCCTGCCAGGGTTGGGGCAGCAAAGGCCTCCTGAAAAAGGACAGTGGCAGGAGCAGCCTGGAGTGTTCAGCAACAAGCAAGTGATGGGTTATTGCTGAGTGGGCTGTGGGAGGGGCCTGGAGGGACAAGTGGAGGACGCGTGGCTGGGGAATCCTCATAAAACAGCTGGGAAAAAAATGCATTCTTTGAATTTCTGTTACAAATGAACACCAAAGATTTAATCTTTTTTTTCCCTCTTTTTAAAATAATGGCATTCTGCCTCATCAGGAGTAGCTCTCCTTGGTATGAAATTTACAAATTGTTCGAGCTTTCATAATAGTAAGGGAAACAAATAAAATAGCTATGCTCTTCCCCACTACTTACTTGATACTTGCCCTGTGCATGCTTGATGTTGTTTAATTTATGCAGTCACTCTGACGTGGGTATTGTATAGACGAGGAGGTTGAACTTAAGTAATGTACCCAAGATTCCACAACTAGTAAATGGTAGAGGAAGGATTCAAACCCAAGTCTTTCTGATGTCAGAGCCCACCCTCTTAACCACCAAATTGCTGTGGTACCATCCAACATGGAGACAAATGGCTATAGTGGTAGCTGGTGTGTGTCATGAATTATGACTCAGAGAGGAGTAATGAGGAAGGATTTTTAGTGTCTGTGGGGACTTGCCCGATAGCCAGTAGAAGCAAAGGCATCCCCTAAAGAGGAAATAGCATGAGAAAAGAGTGACCTAAAGTAGCCTGGATGTTCATAAAATCACCAGTGGTGTGGTATTGTTGGGTGGTGAGGAGGAAGGGAGGTAGTGAGCATGACAAGAGATGATGTTGCAGAGGGCAGAGGCTACTGCATCAAACACCTTGTCTACCCAGTGGTGGAAATTTGGGATTTTCCTGTAGATGATGGGGAGCGATTAAAGAGTTTAAACACTGGGTTTGAGGTGAGGGGATTGTAATGTTATCCTTTTTGAAGTCACTTCCAAAGAAAATTTGGAGGCAGTTTGGAAAATACTCTAGAGCCTGTTACCTGGGAGATGAGTTTGGAGACTATGTGTGTCCACATTTCTGATCATACATCCTCCTTGGTAAAGAATTCTTCATAACAGATTCTCAGTGGATATATGATTATTCACAAATGATCATAATACAAGTGTATTCATACACTACCTGCATTAAAATGTCCACAAGAAGTAAACACTAAAAGTATGACATAAAAATAAACGTGAGTCTTGGGACTAGATGGAGCTGGTAGGTTGCACAATATTGTGAATATATTCAGTGCCACTGAATTCTGCATTTTAAAATGGTAAATGGTTAATTTCATGTTATGTGAATCTACCCTCAATACAAATAAACAAAACAAGTAATCACAGTATTCAAGACTTTCCTTCCCCCAACTCAGTGAATTTTCTTGCATGCCTTGGGTCCACATGCCCCTTTCAGGACTGGGGCATTGCTGATGAAGCCTGCAGTAAGGGCCTGGCTCTAGGAAAGGAGAAGAGAGAACAAATTTAGGTGTGGTTTAAGAGGTAGAATTGACAGGGCTTAAGGATTAAATGTTGAGGAGTATATGAGAAAGGAAAGAAGGTAGGAGGACTCCCCATTTCTGTTTTGAATATTTGAATATAAGAGAAAGAAATGTTTTCCCCTTGCCAGGGACCTGATGTGGTCAATGCTTGGATAATTTCCCAGTGGTTGGCATAGGCTTGCATGGAGCATTTTCTAGGTATGTCCAGAAGTAAATATAGCCTGAGGATACAGATGAGTGGTCCTGTGTGGACAAGGATAATTGAGGATCAAACCCAAAGAAGCTGTATTAGCCAAGGACACAGCAAGAGGTCAGAAGTAGGCAACCTCAGGAGTGGAAAACAGGAGCAAGTTGGTAACAAGGCAGGAAGGATTTTACAGGTTTCATGGAAAGGTAGATGAGTTACAGACTAGGGTTTCATTTTGGCCAGTTGAGCCAGAGTGTCTGGGGGACGTCATGGGAGAGCAGCAGAGACTTGTGAATATATGGATGTGGGCTTGGGAAGAGGCCACCCGTGGAGAACATGAACCACTAGATTAATAGCCCTGGAGGGGGTGGGAACTTTGGCAGAGGAATGGAAGCCTGACAATAAGAGAGATTACCTGATCCCAACCAGGAGAATGCAGAGTATGGAGGACAAGAGAGAAGTTCCAGAAGGAAAGACATGGTCACTGGTATCAAACACTGCAGGAGGACAGATAAGACAGGAACTGAAAAAAGTATCCATCAGTAAGCTCCCTGGTGACATTAGTGAAAGTAATTCCAGAGATGAATGGGGTAGAAAGGAAGTAAGCGTGTGAGGCAAGAAGCCCTAATGTTGTGGGTTGACTAGTGAATGGAGATGAGGTGATAGAAATGCTACAAATAGAGCAGACTTGGGTCATCTGATTACTCACTTAGTGCACCTTCTCTCCCACTGAAAATGTATTCTAGAAAGTTCTAGAAGACTTATTATAGACCAGAGGCAAGATAAGGCTTTTCATTATGGTCTCTTGTGTGTGAGAAGTTTGGGGAGCCAGCAGAACTTCAGACAAGTTAAGTAGGCCATTTAAATCCATGTACTTGATGATAAGAATGTATTTAAGGGATTCCAAAAATGTTCCTGGGATTCTTTTAAGGAGTCTATATAGAGTTAGGGAGAGGCAGAGCAGTAGAGTTCACCCTTGGCCAATATACCAACCATATTCTTCTGGTTTGTGTCAGGTGGTCCTCCAGAGTGGGGTCCAGGCTCTTGCTTTCAGCCTTCTGGTAGCCCTTGCCCTGCAGTGGGTAACAGGAGGGCAGTTGGGTGTCTGGTGGGGAAATGACACTGGTTGGTTTAGTCACTCGCCTCCACACTTTCACATCCTCTATCAGCACCTGCATACTTCAGTCGCGACCACACACACTCTTCCTGTTTATATAGAAAGTGCCATTCAGAAAGCTTTGCCAGTGAGACGGGAGCTCTACACACAGCCTCAGAAGAAAGAAGTCGAACGACTTATTTGGGAGGGAAAGAAAAGGAGCCTGTAAGTTGAGAGGTAAGATCAAGCCAGAGAGCGTCTGGGTCCTCTGGGCTGCCTTGGGTGGAGAAGAAGTAACTACTGCTTTGTATGTTCCCTTTTGGGGGATGCATCAGGGTAGCCTGGCCCTCCTCCTCAGGACTGGGCAGCCAGGAGCACCTCTATTGCACCCTATAGAGATAATGCAACCTTGGGTGAATGGCTGGACAGACTGTGGAGGCAGACTTGGAACATGATCAGAAAAGGTCACAGAATTCATGTGAGTGAATCATGTGAAGAATATACAATCTTGATGTGGACATGCTGACACCATTTGTGATGATAGCTGGGCCTACGAGCCTTATGAACAGTATGTCTGAACTTCATTTAGGCCAAAAAAGAGCCTACGACATAGCCACAGCATAGACTCCCGTGAATGGTCACAGAGAATGATTTCCTAGAGGCCTGGTTACAGGAAGGAGGGAGTATGTATGGTTTACCCTGAGGCCGTCACTGTTTCTTAAGTAACTCAGAACACACGGCCTTCTCATCAACAGGGTCTGATAACACTATCTCGTATTCTTTAGACAGCACATTATATACTATGTACGCATGTATGCTTGGATGTACACATATCATGCATATATATTTATATATGGTACATTATATGTATATATACACCCATATATATACACACATAGACACACCTAGGATACAGAATAGCAATAGTGACAATATTTTTGCAGGCAGAGAACTAATGGTGTGACAAAGGATTTTTTTCCTAATATGTGAATTCCTTGCTATTCAGGCTCTTACAAATGTAAAAATGAAACCATATTTAAATATGCAGTTCATAATCCCTTTTATTCAAAGGGTTGTAAATTCCATGAGGTAGAGACCATTCGGGTATTCTGTGACCTGATATCGCAACAAAAATAGCTCAAGCCAACTGTTAACCAGTACCCACGGCAGCACCCACAGCAGCAAAGAAGTGGCGGGAAGCTCATTCTTTAGTCTTGAGTGTACACACTAATCAAGTAAAAAAATTATGGTGTCTGCTTTTCTCAAAAGCATTTGCCCCTTAGTGTGAAGTGGGAAGAGTTCCCTCCTCTACCTAGGTCTGTCAAGGTTTCTCATCTCACTGCTGATGTGAAATTACTACAGTGAAAGTAACACAAACAATGTGCTAAGGTTTTTGTTCAACTGTGGTTCTCTTCCTCTGGGCATCACCTGCATTTAGTGTTTAGTCATTTTTGTTCATTTTGCATTTAGAAAATGGAAAAATATACATTGCTCATTCACTGGATTTCTGAGTTCCAATCCTAACTCTAACACTTGCTGTGACTTTGGGCAAGTCATTCATTATACCACTCTGCATCAGAGTCCTGACGTCTGTAAAATGGGTACAATAGTCTCTACCTCTTAAGTAAGGTTTAGTGTAGCTAATAGATGTCAAGTGCTTAGGAGAGTGCCTGGCCCATTGAAAGGGCTCAATAAGTGTTAGTGACCATCATCATCATCATCCTCCTCCTCTTTTTCACAATTAAGCTGTCAGACTTGAAGGGAAATGGTAGAAGAGTGGGAAAGATTGAAGGTAGGATGTGGGGTAGGTAAATGAGCGTAGAAGGAGACACAGATGAGGCCAGAACAAGGACACCCGACACGCAAAGTGTAAACCCTGCAAAGGTGCAGTGAGCGGGAGGCTGGGAAAGGAGCTTGGGGCAGACTTCCCTAGGAGTCCCACTGGCGGGAGGAGCAAGGCTCCGGAGCTTGGCAGGTTTGATTACACAAGCTCTTATACCTCTTGTGTACCCATGTGCACAGCAACCTGGGAAGTAGATGTGTGTAACTGGCATCCAAAGAACAGTACATAGCATGCATTCAGTGTCTCTCACGTGTGCTCCCCTGTTACATGCCTTCTCATGTTATCGCATCAGATCCCTTGATGGTGCCTTTTTAGACCATAGCTGATAGCTGGCCTAAGGGTGCAAAGCTGGGTGGGATTGGGGAGAGTTGCGGTCTGACCATCTCCAGGCTGTGTTCCTAGTGCCAGTACTATACTCTACAGTACTAAGCGGTGTTGAAATGTGACTGATGAGGAAGCCAGGTCCTAGAGAATTAAGAAACAAGTTCAAAGTCATGCTGGGATTTAAAGGTATGGGGAGGAGCTGGATGCTGGTCTCTGATTTCTAGACCCTTTATTCTACATATCAGTTCAGAGGAAGGACTTTTATCCTTGCATCCTGCCTCCTGAGGTTGAGAGCTATGGGTCTCCTTCAGTAAATCACTTTCTCTTCCACGCTTCAGTTTCTTTACCTGTAGAGTGGGTATAATAACCTGTCCTACATATTCACAGGGTTTTAGAAGATTCCAGTGAGGGAGCATTTATAAAGTACTATTCTTTCTTATTCATGTAGGAGAAAAATGTTGAAAGCGACTTTCAGTACAGGCAGTTAAAAGAAAAGGGAAAGGAAAAGGATAAATGATGTTGGTTCTTAATGATGTGTTATTAGGTGGGATTTAGCTCATTCTTTGAAATAGCTATTTTGCACTTCCTGGCACCAGTGTTCCATAATCTGTTGAATCATTCCCCATATATGGGAAGTTAATTTATTGCCAACTTTTATAATATTACAAATCAAACTACAGCGACTCTTCTTCTATAAATCCTGTGCTACATTTTACCAGTTCTTTTATTTTTTGTGAATCTGATCAGCAAATGGTGTTCTCATTTTTGTTTTCATTGGCTTTTCTTTGATTATCAATGTGTTGATTCCCAATGTTTTAAAACATAACTGCAAGAAAATAAAAACATTATCCCTCATCCAAAAAACAGCCTAAATCCATGTTCCTTTTAAAGTGAAGTAGCACCATTTTTCTCGTGATTAAAATACAAGCAAGTATTTGTGTACATATGTGAGCCTACTGAGAAGCGCCTTGCCAAAGATTCCTCTTTATACCTTTTATCGGTGCTAAAAATGGGGGGCTATCATGAATACAAGACAACTAGACTCCCGTGATAACTAATAAACATGACAATTTGATTTATTAATGGTCCTCTGCTGTAGTCTGTTGACAGATTTTTCTTTATGGAAAAATTACCATGGTTTAAATCTCTATCATATGGCACTTAATTCAATCGACAATATGTTACCAATTAGATCCTGCTTAAACTACCATCAGCCAGCAGACCACGGAACGTGTTAAGTAGGACAGCAATCAGGTAACTAGTAAAATGCTTTGTGGCAGCTTTCTCATCACCAAGGAGCAATGCTGAAACAGTGGAAAATGAAGAGACAAAGGGCAAATACAGCATTTCCTTTTCCCCATTCTGAAAAAAAGAAATTGTTTCACATTCTCCTAAAAGTGTACGAAGAGTTTGTGTTTGAGTTGAGAGTTGCAGGGTATTCACTACCCCTGTTCTCTCCATCCTCTTGCCACCTTTGATGCTAAATTTGCAAGCTGAAAGACGATTCTACTCCAAAATCCTCTCTAATGTGATAATATAGAACTTCAACTCAGTCATGGTGTCCCATTTAGTCATGTTTTCTAAGAGTTCACCTTTCTCTCAAGCAACAGGGGTTGACTGTGGTAAGAAAATTCTTGTTAAGTGGGATGAGCTTCTTTTCTTATTTTTGTCTTGGAATCTGGCTGTTATGAGCCAGTGTGCTGTTACAAGAGAGAGAAACCAAATCAAGCTGTGTTAAACAAAAAGACAATCTTCTGGAACAATTTTGGGGGCTGACCAGACGTAAAGTAGAGCAGCAAGAGAGGGGCTCTGAAGGCAGGCAGTAAGAACACCATCAGGAACCACAGTAATGAAAATGTGAACACAGCCTGGGCCATGTAATGTGGGGACCACTGTGACAGATGTGACCTCAAGTGTCCCCACTTTGGAGCCATTACTTATGTAAAATACAGAATCCCAGAAAGAAGGGAGAGTGTGATAAGCTGCATCTAGGTCACGTACCTGCCCCTAGGGAAAGGTCAGGTCTGTCCATTTGACTTTAGGTCCTACCTCCCAAAGCTATGCACTAGGAAGCATCCTCAAAAGGAAGAATGGAGTGGTATAAGAAGGGGTGGACAGTTGGAAGGTGACAGCCAAAAATGCAAATGTCTGCCCCATGGTTACCACACTGCAGCCTCTGGGTGGAGGCTGATTAGTTATAAATGCGAAAGATCAGCCATTGGTGGTTTGTTTCTATAGATAAGTGTACAAAAGGAGGAATTAGGAGACTGAGGTCCCACTGCTTCCTATATTCTCATTCTGGTCACTTTGCATCTCCAGCTTTGCTTCCCTTCCACAGCATGAGACCAAGGGATTTTCGTAAGGACCTGAGCAATAAATGGAACTTCCTTCTAAATCAAAGTAATAAGTACTGTTTCCTCAGCTCTTACCTACACCAAGCATTTTTTAGTCATTTCTGGAGTCCCCATAACAGCCCTACTATGTAGATATTCACATATAGAGAATAGAGGCTCTAGGGTTAAGTGACCTGCCCAAGCACACACAGTTAGATGTGAGCTTCAAACCCAGACTTCCCAGCTCTGAAACCTTCCACCTGAGCCAGCCTTAAGGCGACCCCGAGTCCAGGCTGAACAGCAGCAACACATGTGGTATTGTTTGAATGAAAAACCCCTTTTCCTCCAGGACACCATTGTGTGTGTGTGTGTGTGTGTGTGTGTGTGTGTGTGTGCGCGCGCGCGCGCACATGCGCACACGCACGCATGTGTGTGCTCTAGGCACACATAACCAGGAAAAATGCTGAGGAGAGAGGGGCTCAGAGGAAAAACATCCCATATGTTACAACTTTGCCTCAGCTGTCCCTGTTTCTAAATACCGTGACAATATTTTCTGAAGCAAAGATCAAAGGACATATGGTCTGACTCATGGGTTAACAAAGGGAAAAATATTTGAAATTGGAAATATCTGGGACAATTTGAAATGGGTAGCTACAGTCATTCTCAGAGCACCTGGAAATCATGGAGATCTTTGTGAAACACTTTGAAATATTGGCATATTAAATCCCATTCTCCAAACAAGGAATAATTTTATCAGCAGAAATTAGGACAGCCTTGTACATTGGCTATCTGATTCCATAGCTGTGAAACTTCATGCCCATGAAAATAACAAAGGTGTTGAAATCTGTTTGCATCACCTGTAAAATCATTAGAAATAATAAGAGAGTTCTTTATACAAAAATAGATTTCTTATAAAAAAATAGCGAGTAAGAAAATATGAGAAAAAGGGATATAATTCACAAAAGCACCTACAATTTAAATACCTAGAAAAGAACTTAAGAGAAAACACATGAGACTATATGAAAAAAATCTACTTAGGTTTGTGAAACATAAATGGAAACACATAACGTGTGGAGACTAGATAAGCAGACTCAGTATTAACTCTCACCAAACTAATTTGTATGCAAAAATACATATATAAAATAAAGTTTTCAGTGCATTTGGGGAAGAAGGGGACTTGATAAAATTCCAATATAAAATTCTGATGAATTTTAGTTTAGAACAACGAGGATATTCTTGGGGGGGGGGTGAAGAAGAAAAAGTGGTAGGGGGGCAGACTTGGTGCTTGCCTTGTGGGGTATGAAAGTTACAGTGGGGGCACCTGGGTGGCTCAGTCATTAAGCATCTGACTTTGGATTGGGTCATGATCTCACAGTTTGTGAGTTTGAGTCCCACATCGGGTGAGCTTATGCCCTGCTTCGGGTGAGCCCTGCTTCCCTCTCCCTCTCTCTCCCTCCCTCCCTCTCGTTCTCTCTCTGCGTCTCGTGACATTCTCTCTCTTTCCCTCTCTTTCTGCCCCTCACTTAATTGTGCCCTCTCTCTCAAAAAAAAAGAAAAGAAAAGGAAAAGAAAGAAAGAAAGAAAGAAAGAAAGAAAGAAATAAATTTTCAGTGGTCATATGGTTCCAGATGGATCAGTGAGAGAGAGGAGAAAGTTCACACACACATACACTCACGCATATGCAAATTTAGTGTATGATAAATGTATTGAATCAATAATATCAAGAATGAGGACAGTAACATAAAGAATGGTCAGTCTTCATTTGGTTTGATTCTTTGGCAGATCTGACACCGTTATTCATTCTTTTCTTACCAAAGCAACTTCCCTCTCTGCCTCTAGAACATTACTCTCTTACTTCCTATCCCAGTGGTGGCTCCTTCGCCACCTCCTTTTGAGGTTCCTTCTCCAATTCTTCCAAGTATCTAGATGGTGGAGTGCCCAATGTCCAGTCCTCCAACTTCTCTGCTCTGTCTCTGTTCACTCCCTAGGGCATCTGGTCTGATATGACCATAGAAACACTAATGATGCCCAGACTTACTGCCCAGCCCTGACCTCTCTTCTGACTAGACACCTGGCTGTCTGACAACACTCAGCATCTCTACTTGAATGTATATTCAGCCTCATAATCTTAACGTGTCCAAAACAGAATTCCTGATTTCCCTGCCTCCAGCCCTGCTCCTCCTGCAGCTTCCTTTCGTGTCAATAAAAGCCTTCTCTATTCTTCCAGTGTTAGGCCAGCACCTCAAAGCCCTCCTTCACGCCTTTCTTTCACAACACACATCTAATCCATCAGCAAATCCCATCTATGTGTCCTTTGAAATATATCCAGAATTGAATCACTTCTCACCACTCCAGCCTCTACTGTCTGGTTTCTTACCTGCTCTGCACACTGTTTCCTTTCTACACTCTCTCTTCTTCACTCTGTTCTCAGCACAGACCCAGAGGAATTCTTGTAAAACAAGTCAAATCATATGATTGCTCAAACCCCTTCAAGGGCCTCCTTCCTTGCTGTTCCAGTTTTCTATTGCTGGATGACCAACGATCCCAAAACATAGTGGCTTAAAACAACCTTTCAATTTTGCTCGGGATACTGTGGATCAGGAATTAAGGCATTTAGGTGGTGGCTGGACTGGAGGATCCCCTTCTAAGATGGCTTCTTCATCCACATGCCTTGTGCCTTGTGGCTCCTTGGCCTGTCTGTCTATTTATGTGGCATCTCATGCTCCAGGGCTCTC
Source organism: Felis catus (assembly GCF_018350175.1). NCBI lineage: Eukaryota > Metazoa > Chordata > Mammalia > Carnivora > Felidae > Felis > Felis catus. The sequence goes on from NC_058370.1 coordinate 59,795,276, forward strand.
TATGTGGCTTGGGCTTCTGGTGGTCTTGGGGTAGTTGTAGTTTTTCCATCGTGATGGTCCACTAAGAGGCAGTGGGGGCTACTCTCAGGACAGTTATAGCACCTTTTCTTATCGGTCTAAGCAGTTACCAGGCCTGCCCAGATCCAAAGAGGTTGAGGTCAATGCCACATTGCAAACAAGCACATGGGATATATCTGTGGCCATCGTTGGGAAATGTAATCTGCTATGCTTATCCAGTCTACAAATCCAAAGTACTTAGATAACCTATCAGGTTCTACATGATCTGACTCCTGCTACCCTTCTGACTTCTTCTGACACCCTTGTGATGTTTCCCCTAATTTGTGGCACTGCTTCAGTCAGAGTGGTCTCTGCCAATCTTTGAACACACCAAGCATAATCTGACCTCATGTTTCCTCTGCCTGGAATGCCCTTCCGTGGGTACATAGGTTACTTCTCACTTCCTCTAGGTCTCTGCCCTACCATCACCATTTCAGAGAGAACTTCCTTGACCACTCTGTGTAAAATAGCCATTCCAGCCCCTCTTTGTCCACCACATTTAGTACCACCTAACATACTACATGTTTAGTTGCCCTTATCTGTCTCTCCCTATTGTAATGTAATGTATCCCCAGGACCTAGAAAAACACCTGCTCATCATAGGTTCTGGATAAAGATTTGTTGAATAAATGAATTGTTGGATAATGAGCTTTCCAGTAAATGATGTTAAGACGCTGTGTAACTGTTAGGGGTCATGGGGAATAGAGTAAAATTAGATGCATTCTAAACTAAAATAGGTTCTAGAAAGATTTTAACATATTATAATAAAGCTTGAAAGTTACTAGAGAAAACTCAGATGAAGATTAAATAATCTTGGGGTAAGAAAAGTTTTTGTAAGTCTGATACTAAATAAATGAAATATAAATAAAAATAAGACTGTCAAAAACACCACACACACAAAAAGATGAACAGCAAACTTGGAAAAATCCTGCAATATATAATGAGTGCATGCTATCCTTAATATATAAAAAAACTCTGTAAAATAAACTAATAAAAGAAATGTGTGTGTGTGTGTGTGTGTGTGTGTGTGCCTAATTATGCATTTGGGAAGAAAAATTCCACTAGCTGTGTGGTAGTGGGCAAGCTACTCAGTTGTGTAAAAGTGGATGCCGTGTGGCCTCAGTGAGCAAATATATGTACCTTTCTTAGAATAGTACCTGTCATGTGGTAGGTGCTGAATAACCATTGTCTTTTAATGTTATTATTATCTCCTAGTGCCATGCGTGACACATAGGTGGAACTTTTAAGTGTTTATTAATTATTTCATTCCTTCATTCCCTGGGGCACACTGTCATGTGACTTCAGAGGCAGCACCCTGCTTTTTCCCCCCTTGACTCATAAATACAATGAAGAGAAGGTGAGGTAGAAGCTCTTTAATTCTTAAGAACTCTATTTTAAAAAGCAACCTCTCCCAAGAAAACTGCATTTATATCATATCAATAATACTGACCTGAAAATCATACTCATTCAAGTAGTTAAGGGCTAAGAAATTAGTCTGTTATGCACTCAACCAACACTTCCTCTGTTTGGTAAAAAAAAAAAAAAAATATATATATATATATATATATATATATGTGTGTGTGTGTGTGTGTGTATACACACATATATATAATATATATATTACATATTATATATATATATACATATATATATATATATATATATATATATATATATATATATATATATAAAATAAAGTATGTCCATGGAGTCTGAGTGTCACAGGAATAGTGGGCTGTCCTGTTCTTAAAGATATTGGGTGTCTTGGGGAACTGAAATATTGAGTCCATCTTTGTTTTTCAAATGGCATATTTGCAGTTCGAAGTCAGAGAAACTCTGGGCTGAAAATGTTGCTGTGGAATTTCTGGCCATTAATTTTATGAGTCTGTTATTCAATCTTTATTGTTGCTTGGCCTGCAATTATATTTTTGTGCTTTAGGAGATGCTCAGCAATCTTTGTTTAGAAATAAAGAGTGAGTGTCTAACCTTCCTGACTGGCAAATGTCCTTCTGTTGACTCAATGGAGATCTTTGAGTATTGATGGTGCTTCAGTTGGGTTTTCTTGTGAGACAGCACATGCTCAAGGAAGCTGTGAGGCAGCCCAGAGGTCTCTTCATCCCAAACTGCATGAAATGGTTTTGCTCACAAACCTTCTAAAAGAACCCCAGAAAACTTTGTATTTTAAGGCTTCTTGGAAGTCAATATTTGAAACTGCCCCTTAAAAAAAAAAGCCACGGGGCTTTTATTTTTGAGACAGTGAACATTCGATGCACTGTAGTAAGACTGGTACGGGCAATGACCTGCACAGGGGCACATTGCTGAGTGTGTGAATGAATAAGGATTAATATCCACCCTACACTCCATGCACCTGGAGAAAGAGATGATTTTTCTCAAATTCTCACAAAGCTACCAGCATCCCATCAAGCCCTGTGCCCATAGGGCTGCACCCTTCAGAATGCGTGTCTCATATGCGTGTACACAGGACAGGCCTGGGAGAAGAGAGTGTCCTGTGTGGTAGAAATCTGTGGGGTAGGGGAGTCAGGAATGGAGAGCTGGCATGAAGCCTTGCCCACAGAGCAGTCTTGGGCATATCAGTTTTAGAAAGGATGATATTTGCAAATAGAATCTAGTCATAGATTCCATTAGCCCTGAATGTATCATTCAGCTTCTAGAAACTTCTAGAAAGTTCTTTGTGTACCCTACCCAAGTTTGGAGACTTCTCTGTTAATCATTGTTTCACATGTCACATGCTCTTAACTAATAGGGAGCTACTGAAAGTGTGACATATGCAGTATGTCTCCCTTAGGACAAGGATTCCTGCCAGTGATATTTGGCCATGACCCATCTCCTTCTCATGGACAATGCAATTTGTATGAGGCAGAACCACATAGAGGCCGTTGTAAAGGCTTTGATGAGTGTTAGATCTCAACTCAAATTCTAGCTGTGCCTCCTAGTATAAACTAACATTAATGATCACTCATCCAGCACTTGCTGTGTACCAGGCACGAGTAACTGTACAACTGTGGGTAAATTACTTTTCTCTCTGAGTCTCAGTTAACTCTTCAGTTCAATTAGGGATAATAATACATCCGGGTTGTTGTGAGGATTTAGTGAGATTGTATGTAAGGCATTCAGAGTACCTGCAACATACTAAGCACTCAGTAAAAAGTAGCTATTTTTTATTATTTAGACACTGGACCCGCATCAACTTTAACATGCCTATTATTTGAAGAAGAAGTAAATTAGACATGTTGGGAAGAGGGTTAATTTCTCAGATTGGTGGAGCATTCTGTGAATAACAATAGTAATTTTCTAAATGGCTCTGAGCAACTTGGAAAAGAGCATGCATGTAGCACAGACCCTGTTGGTTTCCTGGAGAGTAAATTGCCCTTTGGAATGGCCTGACCATTACTTGCTCATAATGTAGACTGCTTTATATATATACTTAGTTATAGCACATTTGCCAGGAAAACTACTAGTCTGATGTTTTTGCCTAAATAGCCAGTCTTTTTTTTTTTGCCTCAAATAAAGTGTCAAATAACTGTATATGATTTAGATTTTATGTTCAGCTGATTATTTACATCAGGAAGCATCAATCCAGAGTAATTGGCAAGTGGGTACACATTCAAATGATATGATGATATCCCTGCTACATTTTCCTGTGATTCTGGGGAGAAAATCATTAGGGATTCTTGTTTCAGAATCTCATCAAAATAGATCCTTTGGTTTAGTTAAGTGGTTGCTGCTGTGAAGTTTGCCAATGGTAGGAATGTAGCTGAAATCAGGGAGATTCTGACCCATTAGCTACGGGCCTGTATTCTGCCCAGCTGGTCTCCTGGTGCCGCAGTCCATACATTCCTCACTGGACTTAGCGGATGAGCAGCTTGGACAAAGGCGACAGATGGACTGAAGGTGCCTGACCATTGATCCTGACCTCTGACCAATCCCCTCTCTCTGTACTCTAGAAATGTGTCTATGGGAAGGATAAACAAATTAAATATCTCAATGTTGAACCTTACAGGTCATCTATTCTAACCATGCTCCCCTTTTCCAACACATTTTGATAAGTAGTCATCAATTTAGTTTAACTACCTCTGGCAGCAACAAAAGCCTCACGGCCCCTTGATAGGGCCATTTCTTTTCCAGAGAGTTCCAATTACTTGAAAGTCCTTCATTTCAAAGCGAAATCAGCCTCTTTGTAATTTTGACTCTTGTTTCCCATATTGCCTTTCTGGTGTCACAGTGAATATAAGAATATGAGATTGACTTAGACAAACAGATCATAAATTCTCTGTATTCCAGGCATCCTCTGAGCCAAATAACAATAACCAACATTTATTAATCTCCAGTGGCATGGGTTGGAAGAAGCAGGATCTGGAAAACTCATTGCTTGAACTCTGAAATTAACCTTTCTTGAGTGGGTCACTCTGGTCATCCTTAACTGACCACAAAAAAACAGCAGAAGCCTCTTGAGAGTTTTTCCTACGAGAATAGGCATGGAAGGGAGGGGGAGAGAGAGAGACAGAGTGCAACTAGGGGTGGTACTGTTCATACTTGTTACAAAGGAGCTGACAGCTGAGAATGGGGACTAGCAAGAGAGGGTCAAAGATCTACCTGCTCCATGACTGTTTTCCGACTAATGTTGACTCTTGCATCAGATGTACACCATCTCAAGAGTTCTCCATGCCTCTAGGTAACTCATTAGCATCTATTTTGGGAGCAGGAACTTCCTAGGGGTTGCTCTTCTCAGGTTGTGTTTACTCAGACATTCAGAGTTCTTGTGTGGCAGGGGTGGGTGCAATGGCTGAAGCTCAGGGGTCAGGCAAAGTAGAGCCTGGGGCCACCTGGGGTCCAGGAATCAGCACAAGAAGTGCCTGAAAGGAATCAAAAGGCCTCCAGTCTGGTTCTGGCTCTACCACCCAGCAGCTGTATGACCCTGGGCAGATATCCTCAACCTTTTTGAACCTGGTGTCCCTTACCAGCTGTTAAAGGGGAATAACCACCACCACCATTCCACCTACACCATAGTGATGATGTGAGAATTAGATGAGACAATGGAAGTAAGTGACAATGAGCTTCTAGCTGAGATGACTGAGATGACTGATTGAAATGTGAGAAATGCGGGTCAGTAATCCTGGATTTTCTAAATAATGAGTCATGGGCACTAAACACCTGGCTGCATAATTTTACTTTTTCTCTGTCTGGATGAACTGTGATTGCAGAATTACCTCCTAGAGAGGACGGGATAATGCACCACCGTGCCACCACCCAAGATTACAGACAGTATTCCTAGAACCTCACAAAGCAGCCGGCAGCTCATTGAAGCAAATTTATATGCATCAGCACTGTTTTCATCTTATACTTTAAACAACTTTAATTAATGACACCCTCCTTTCCCAGTGTGTCAACACAACTCCACCTTTTCATTTTGAAAGAACTTAAATAAATATAGAAATAAAATATTCAATTATTGGAACCAGAAATGAGAAAATATAATTGATTTGAGAGGTTTTTGCTACAGAAATTCCCCAGGGGCACTGACTACATTTTATTAAAAAAATATCACACACTTATATTTCTACATTTCTTATGTAATAATTTTTAGTTTCTCATGGGGAAAATAGTATTATTGAAGGAAAAATAATTATGACAAGTGTTAAAGATTAGTGAGCCAGATTCCCCTGGTGTGCAACCAACATCCTGGGAGTAAGTTAAGTGCCTTAGGAAGTGACATGAACTCTTGTCATTGAGTAAATTACTGCTTCGATGCACTAACAAGGACCCTAGTGGATTGGAAGAGTTCATTCAGCTTCCCAGCGCACCCAGCCTAATCCCTGCGCAGCATTTGTGCTCTGAGAGAATCTGGATCTGTGTTCATCCACATCTATTTCTGTCTTCTAAGAATAGGCACTTCTTCAGGGTAGAGCCTGTATCTTTACAATTATCATTGGCATCTGGCCCGGCCCCATGCTCCTGAGAGCCCAGTAAACACTCGTCTGGCTTCTTGAATAGGATGTGCTTTGCCACTGATCAATGCCTAAATTGCCCTGATAATGTTTCTCTGCCTTCCTGCTAAAACAGTATCACAACTTCCTGACAAGTACCAAAACCTTGATGATAAAATTCAGCTCTTCCCCGCCCCCACAAGCATTCTCTGCACATCTTGTTCAACTTATGCAACAGATACATAAAGTATGCAATAAGTTGACCATATTCTACTCAGTCATCTAATACGTAGTATTTCCTTCTTCTTTGAGAGTTCAGAATTATTAGATACTGAAAATCAAATCCAGAAGCCTAGACCATTCCTGATAGGCCAAGAACAGAGTTATATGCAAGCTATGGTCCCAAGTGTAAGCACAGAGCTAGGAAAACCTAGCCTCACTGGTGATAATGAAATAAAAAGAAGTCATAGGTCTCACTTCATGTTTCTTGAGCAATTCATCAGCATCCCCACATGGCCTGCAAAACCGTTAGAAGTGGCCTGTGCCTACTTCCACAGGCTCACACAGAGCACTCTGTGCAGCTCACCCCTACATCGCACTCTGCCCCAGCCACCTGGATCTTCTCTCCACCTGAAGTCTTCACATGTGTTCCTCAGTCTGGAACTCTCTTTCCTCACCTGGCTGATTCCTTTCCTCGCCTGGCTGGTTCTCATCTTACCTGTCACTTCCTCAAGGAGACCATCCGCATTCATGGCAAGCTGTATTTTCCTGTGTACTTTCACTATTGTAATCGTTTTCATCAAAATAATACCTTTATCTGGTAACCATTCAATGTTGGGAAGAGACAGCCCCTGGCCCTTCTCCTCCGCACTCCCAGTACTGTTTCCCAGAAGTCACCTTCTTTTCATTCACCATTTATCAGCAGGTGTGCCATTCTAGGCACAAGGGATACAATGTCAGACAGATGAGACAGACAAGGTTACTGTTCTAAGAGATTGTTTCCATTTTCATTTCTTCTGTTCTTTCCTCCATACAGACAATATACCTATAACTATTTTTAAAAGTGTATCAATACAGGATATTATTTACAGACTCTTCAATATGAAAGTTGAAAATTTAGATCAGTCCTACCACCCTTCCCCCACAACCCAATCCTAGACATTCCCAGTGTCTGACATTTATATTGTCATCTTTTGTTATATTTGTTATCTATTGTTCTTCCTGTGTTCATATTTATAATTTCTAGTATTATATTACATATATATTTCTCATTTCATTAACTTTTTATAATATTGTATCTCTTTTATAATATTGTAGATCTCTTTTATAATATTTATCTCTTTATAATATTTTATTCTCACTTTAAAAGATAAAATTATTGATGCCCCCACCATTTTATCTACCTTCCAAGTCTCATTTTGTCAGATAAACATATACCTTACATTTTGTCCTAAAGTTGCAACCGTGTCTCCATGATTCATTCATAGATTGATCAAGTCATGTGTTATAAGTATATTCTTTTTAATAAGTCTAATTAACTAAGGAGTTAATAAGTCATAACTCCTGGGCCAATTGGGAGAGCATCAAGGTTCAATGGAATTTCTCTCTTTGTTTTTATCCTCCAATATTGACGTGTTTTAGTTTGCTTCATATTTAAATTATGGTTTTACTAAACATTCAGATTTATTATACACTCCTTACCCTACCAATGATCCCTCAAGTTTCCAGTGGGTGCTGTTGGAGTTCTTTTTGCACTATGTGTCTGTGTGATTAGTTTTCCCCAACCCTGTCTTTTCTATCAAGTCCTCCTTTTCTCCTGGAAACCTCCATCCCCTATCTCCCCTCCATCCTTCTATTCCAATCTGTACTGGTTGCCCTCTGCATCTGTGATTCAATTGTCATGTTGCAAAAATTTCCCACTGCTATCAGGAGTTTGGATTGGCACTACAGATTCCTGGACCACACAAACGTCTTCTTGTTCTACTTTTGTTCCTCTGGGTATATCTTCAAATGCCTTTAAAGGAAAGGATGTATGGCAGATAAACTTTCTGAGATCTTTTTGTCTGAAAACATTATTCTGCTCTCATATGTGATTGACATCTGGCTAGGTATAGAAGCCTTTAGAAGTTTCTTTTTATCCTTGGTACTCTGAACATCAAAGATGTTACTAGGTATGGCTCTCTTTTCTTTAATTGTTGTGGGCATTCAGAAGCTCTTTTAATTCTGAAGGATTTTGTCCTTCAGCTTTGGAAATTTTTTCTTCAAGTATTTTTTGATACTTTTTTTCATCTCCAGCACCACATGTGAGACCTCCTAGATGGATTTTCTGGTTTCTAAACTGATCTTCCCTCTCATAGTTTTCAATTCTTTCTCTTTCTCCCTATATTCTAAGAGAATAGAAACTTTGGGTTTATTTTCTAGGCTTTCTGTAATTAATTTTTTTTCTCAACTAGTATTATTTTTTTTAATCTGCAAGCACTCTCTTTAATTCTCCAATTTTTTTCCTTAGCATTTTGTCCCAATTTTAAGGATATTATATTTTCTCCAGAATGCCCCCCACCAAATTAATTAGAGTACTTTTCGTGTTGTCTTCTGTTCCCTAATTGTCTTTTTTTCCTCCTTTCTGGGTCAGTTTTTTTTTTTTAATTGTTGTTGTTGTGTGTGTGTGTGGTTTGTTTTTGTTCTTGTCTCTATCTTTCTTTTTCATGCTGCAGTTCTCCTTGTATGTCTGGTAATCCTTAATTTTGCATTTCCATTTAAGGGAATAGGATGAAATGACTTGTGTACTTCAAGTGTTTATTGTTTGTAGGTCTGTTTTCTGGCTGACTCTCTCTTCTTTAGAACTGTGAGTAGAGTGGAGTAGGGTGCTTTAGGGTAGGAGAATGGTGAGAAATAATCATCCTGAAGACTTCTAAATGCTAAAATGAGGAAGGCTTTAGTCTAGTACTCTGAATATTAATGCCATTTTACACAGAGGAAACTGAAGCTCAGAGACCTGCCTGTGCTTAAATAGTTCATAAGTGATAAAGCCAAAATTTGAACTGCAGTTTGCCTGATGAACACATATAGTCTCATTTGACAAAACCAAACAAATCTCTGTGTAAATTGAAAATTAGTGTTAAATGAATAATTAGTTCTGTCTTTGGTGTGAATATCTGCTTTCATGTGCTATCTAGTTCAAGCTTCTGCCTTGATGGTCATATCTACAGTGGCACACCAGGGACTCTGCACCTTTCCACTCATATAACAAGCCATCTTTTTCTCTTAAACAATTAATCTACTCTCTGCTATTAAAGAAAATGAGATAATTAAATTTCACTCGCACTCAGAAGGCATCTGAGCAGAATTAACAGTTTCAGAGGAACTATGTGCTATGGAACTGGAGGGAATAATTTATTTCTGAATTGGGCAGGTCCTGAGATGGTAGAAATTTCCTTAATTATTTTTAGTAGATGTTAACAAAGCCACATTCTTTCTAATTCTAAGGTTCATGTCTACTTCACTCTTTTTAAATCCCTTTTATGAAAAAACTGTTGACAACAGATAATGATTGTGTTATTAGAAAATTACTTCTAGAAATTCAAAAATAAGCATTTATCACCTAGTATATACCAGACACTATGAAATTAAACATTGTTTTCCTAACTCAACATTTCCCACACCTTCCTGGGAGGTGGTACTAGATGTTGCATGAAGAATGCATTCCAAGGTCAAATAAGTTTGATCAAGTTTGGGTTAAATAAAGTTAGTTTTCCTTTCATTGCTAATATTTGGAATCTCTTGGAGATTCACAATTTGGGAAATGCACATTTTTGAAAATGCTTAATTTAGAAAACACACATTTTGTTAGACATTGACTTAATTTATTAAAGAGCCATTTTGCTTTCCTCTCCTTTCCAGAGACAAGTTCTCAATTACTCATGTTTGGCCCATCTCTCCCAGCCATGTGGCTTTTCATTTCAGAGTAATATTCAATTTTTACCACTTTGGGTTGGGTAACCTCACTATTATATTCATCTTTATTCTCTGCTTTTGTATTATGACCATCTCTTAATTCGCAATCACCTCCACCCCTGCGTTCTTGAATAATGCTGTATTTTAATGCAGTTTCCTCATCTATAAAATATCGACAGACAAACACATGAGGGTTTAGTGAGAAATGAAAAAGAAAAATAACAGCCTATTCTAATACATGAGGTGACAATAAAACCATTAAAATAAAATTTCTGATTTTGGAGAGTTCTTTATGACCACCTCAACCTTTAGTAAATAATACCCCATTGTGGTAAACAGCAAAATCAAAACTCTACAGACTCAGGGCGCATGGCTGCTCAGTAAGTGGAGTGCGCGATTCTTAATCTCAGGGTTGTGGGTTCGAACGCCACATTGGGTGTAGAGATTACTTAAAAATAAAAATCTTAACAATGACAACTATACAGACTCAAGCTCTAATGACAGAGAATGACCAATTAAAAAAGGCTATAAGAGGATTCCACTCGTGTAAATATGGAGAAGGTAATTTGAGACCATAACACTCAGCAAAATGCACCAATCTCTTGAACGTGAATTTCCCCAATTTGTGACAAAATATCATGTGTTTGTTATTACTTTGATGCCTCCTCCTCTATCCATCACCTTGTTTAGTTTATGGCATCACTGCCCATCCATCTGCCTGAGTGAGAATGTCAGAGTCATCCTCATTGCTTTGCTTGCCTTTCTGATTTGAACTAATCTCTTGTCACTGGCCAAACTCATTTAAGATCCAGCTCAAAGCCTTGACCAGCTCAGGCACTTTCTAACTAAATGTATTCACCCAATAAGCATTCTTTGAGCATTTAGTGTGCCAGGCATTGTCCACGATTGCTGACTGGTACTATACAGAGCAAATATACGGGAAATTCATTTATATACCTTCACTGTGGGCAGCCACTGCTGTAGCTGACATGACCCCTCCTCCTTCATCACCATCATCTTTGGAATAGATATTTTATACCATTTTACCTTCACACCTAAACCTTGATATTAGTAGTCCTTGAATCTATTTCTACACAGACTGGTCAGATTAGATTAAAAGGCTAGAATAAAGTGTAGGACTGTTCAGTCTCACAATATGTTCTGAAAACATTTTAATTGTTTCCAGAAGTTAAAGGGGGGATTTATTTCCACTACTCAGGTAAGTGAGGGTAACCAGAACGATATGCGTAAATGTGGGCCTAACCCTCAGACCTCAGGCTTCTAGTTGGTTAAGTATTCACAGGGAATAACCAGAACCAAAATCAAAACCAAAACCTTGTCTTAGTAGGCAAGGCAGCAGGACCTTTAAGTAACTTAATACATTTTATTCTTATTATAATTTCATTTCTCCTCCATAAAAGAACATCAAGTGAAATGACTACTGTGGAAGGCCTTGGGTTGGGCTGTTAGAATCCTTAATGAGGGGGTACTTGGGTGGCTCAGTCGATTAAGCATCCAACTTCAGCTCAGGTCATGATCTCACAGCTTGTGGGTTCAAGCCTCACATCGGACTCTGTGGTGACCGCTCAGAGCCTGGAGCCTTCCTCGGATTCTGGGTCTCTGTCTCTTTCTCTACCCCTCCCCTGCTCACACTCTGTCTCTCTCTCTCAAAAATAAGTAAACATTAAAAAAAAATTTTTTTTTTAAAGAATCCTTAATGAGGGTCAATTCTGTAACATGGTTCCCACCAAATGTGTCCAGTCAGAGTTCTTGTGGCAACACATACTCCATTTGGGCTGAGAAGGTTAACTTTTCACAGTCTTATACTTGAAAAAGTGTTACCTTCCATTTTGTCAATTAAAAGTTTCTCTAAGGAGCTTCTCAAGACCTGATAATGCCTCTTCTTATGGATTATTTATTAAACATCATCACTTACATGACCAGGTGATACCTCTTTGCTGCCAGACTCTTTTCTCCATGTTCTTATGGGTTGGTTTTGATGCTTGCTAACCTGATTGTTTTAATTAGATCCTCAGCCTTTATTCTTAGCAGGATAGTCTTTAAGACATAATCTGTCCCATTCTAACAGAGCAGTTCTGTAGAATAACTACAGACCTATTAATATGGTAGGTGTTCCTTCAAATCATCACAATAGCTTCTTCCATAATAAGCTGAATCTGAGTTTCTCTACCTAATACTCTACACAGGGGGCATATATATAGGAATGGCTGACATAAACCCCGCTGCTGGTTTGTGGCCTAAGGTTAAATACTTTGCCCCTGTAAACCACAGTTCCTCCCCTTTAAAACAGGGTAATGACAGTGCCTACCTCATTTGGCTGTTATGTGAATCAAATGAGAGCATGCATGCATGTGGCCTGCTACATTGTAAACACTCAATACTTGTTAGCGACTATTAAACCATAATTAACTATTGTTAAACCCTCTTATTGTCGTGCAAAGTATGCCAAGAATAATATGGCATTGTTTGCTACTTTTATTGACTTTTCACAAGGTTTTGACTCTAGGGTCAAGACTAGGTTAGGACTTACCCGGCAAGAGGTCAATGAAGACTCCTAGTTATTGATGTTTAAATGAACCTGCTTTCAAGTGCCCAACAGGCAAAATTGGCAGGGATAGTCTCCTGAAGGGTAGATAATCTCTAGATGTATAAAAACAGGGCCAAGTGGTTAAAAGTAGGACCATAACAATACGGCCCCTGAGGGTAATCATAGGGACTTTTTGCTAGTGCCCCTTTGGCCTTACCTGTGGGTAAAGAAGGAGCTAGTATAAACATTAAAAACAGTTAGGGCAATTGTAGAAACTCAGAAACATGAAGGCTTACACATCCATGCATGGGAGCATGCTCTAGGGCTACATGTGGGCAAAGCCAGAATTTTCCTTAATTGGAGTTTTTAATTGACCCCAGAATGCAAGGAAGTATTCCACTGGGTCCCTGAATTCTACAGCATAAACACTGCTAAGATTTGGGTATGGGAAAATTACAAAGCAAGTATTGCCAGGACCCCAAAGCCATGACCTAAGAGTTCTTTTCTGAAATACAACACCAGAAAAAAAAATCATAATTATAATCATTTTAAAGCTAAAATAGTTGTCTTTGGCAGATATTATTAAATATTTAAATAGTTTATATTCAATAACAACAGTTGCCATTTGAGTGTGCTTACACTAGGTGCCAACTCTGTATTATATGTTTGCAATATTATTCTATTTATTTGTCAACAAAGAATCTATAATCATCATTCACATTTTACCAGTGAGAGAAGTGGGAATCAGAAAGTTTAAGTAAACTGCCAAAAACCATACTGCTAATAGAAGCAAAACAAGGATTTGAACCAGATTTGTTGGCCCCAAATCCTGTGCTCTTAACCAATACACAGGGTAGCTTACATCTATCCTATGAAGGTCATTGTCCAAGCAAATTACCCAAATCCAAATAAAACTTTGTTTTTCATAGCACATACACATCTATTCAATTTATCTAAAAAGTTTTAAAATAATTATGATATAAAGGCATTAGAGATATACAAATTGAGTGAACAATTGCAGAGCCAACCTCCAGAAGAAAAAAGAGATTAAAGAAAGTGAGTGTGGTGTTTAGGGTCACTTTTCCCTGGAGGCCAAATTCAATTTTGGAGGCAATCGTTGAGAGGCTAACACAAGATGTTGACAGCCTTCTGGGGCTCAAGTGATAATAATGAAGTCAGCATCCACAAGAAAAAACAGCATAGCAAATTCCCATCATTTGGATTGGAATCATGAAGAGTGTACCCTAAAAGAAATGGAGACTTGAAAGTAGACATGCCCCTAAAGGATCTTCAAAATAAATTCCCCTCAACTCATGAAACTGTACAAAGATATTCCTTAATTGCTAATGCTTCTATGAACCTGGCAGAAATGGATATCTTTCTCTGGAGAAAGATAACATTATTGAAATCCTCAAATTATTTCTGAAAATCATTTTGAAAATGCAATGTCCACCATATAATTTAAGAGAATAACTGGATGTAAGAAGGTAAGACAATATGAATGAAGTGTTTTCAGTAGAAAAAATAGACCATGTAAATACACTCATAAGGGCTCCAGATAAAGGAGTCATGAGACACAAATTTTAAGATAACTATGTTTACAGCATCTAAATTGAAAAAAAAGACTGAGAATTTTAGCAGAAGATGAGAAATGGATAAAATGGAATCAAATAGGAATTCTATAATAAAAAAAGTGATACTCCAAATTAAGAACTCAGTGAATGGGTTTTATAGTGGTTTACATATAGCTCAAGAAAGAATTAGTTAACTGGAAGATCTATTAGAAGAAAATATTCAGAAAGAAGCCTTAGAAAGGCAAGAGAATTAAACTTTCAAAAGATGGAGTAAAAGACAGAAATTCTAACGTGTAAAAATTGGAGTCTCTGGAGAGGAAACAGAGAATGAGTCAAACTCAGTAACTAAGGAGATAATGGCTAAGAACTTACCAAAACTGGTGAAAGATATCAAACTCAGATAAGAAGCCCTATGGACCTCAAGTAGGATAAAGAAAAAACTACATCTATGCACATGATAGTAAAACCTCTGAAAGCTGAAAACTGAAAAGAAAATCTTAAAAGCAGCCAGAGGAAAAAGACTTTACCTACACAGGAGTGACAATATAACTGACAACCGACTTTTTAATAGATATGACAGAAGCCAGAAGACAGTGATATAATATCTTTAAATTGCTGGGGAAAATTCCCTGTCAACCTGGAATTTTAAACTTAGCAAAAATATCCTTTAATTATAAAAGTAAAATCGAGAGGTAGATAATGATGGATACATCGAAGGCTGCTTCCCTCTTCCCACGGCACCACCAAATGTACAGTTATACACAGCAATTACCTCTCAAAGAAATACAGAAACTATCTGAGAACCTCCTATACATCGGACAAATGAGAAAATACTCACATTGGAATGGTAGGAAATGCCGAGACACAGTCTTCTCATAAACCCCACCCCTGACACAGCATCATATAGTTGGGAGGGAACTCCAAATTCCCAGATTCTTCCTGAGGAGTGAAGGTTTGAACCCTATTTTTAGCACCCCAACTTTTTAAGACTCCCACTTGAAGGATGGACCCACAAAGCACCTAGATCTGAAAACCAATGGGCCTTGTGTTCAAGATACCCACAAGACAGTAGCAAACAAAGAAGCAGTTATTAATGGGCATGCAAGCACTTACTGTGCTATCCCCCTCAGACTCAGTACAGAAGGAGCAGGAAAAATCATCCATCTTCCAGTCTCTCTGAAGGGGTCTATATGCAAACTTTGAAAGCTGTTGACTCAGGATCATATTTCTAATTCAGCACACATCTTGAGGCTGGCTGTGATCTGTTCTTGAAACTAGAGGAACCAGCAGACATGTCCCTTTTGCTCTGTCTTTCTAGTATGCTCCAACTTGCCAGTATCTCCCTGCAAGGAGTTCACACTCACATTTGCATCCAGCTTTTGCACTGCTACCTAAGGGATGACTCCCCAGATCAACCAGCTTTGATAGGCAACTAGGCTTCCATTCACAAGCCTCAAAGACACCCCACTGCAGTTATATACCTGGGCCCTGTGCAAAAGTTGCTGATAGAAGCACCATTCCAGATGCTGTTTGAGGGCCTGGCGTCCAATTATACTGCATCTAGGTGCTGAATACAATTCTTCCTTTAATTCACTGACAGGTCTTGGTACACCCTCAAACACAGAGAATCACTTAGAATATAGAAAGCATCTTGGATGATCACAAAGGTTTGAAAATCAACCAGGAGCTCAGGCCAGGCTGATTGACAAGTTTGATCTTCTAAAAAGACTACTCTGTCAAGGCTGGGAGAGGTGGTTTTATCTAATGACCAAAACCAACATAAAAGATCAAGAAAAATTAATAGAGGAAAGTCCTTCAAACAAAAGATCAAGGTAAGGAGTGAAGGTTTGAACCCTGCTTTTAGTACCCCAACTTTTTAAGACTCTAAGCAAATCCCCAGAAGTAGATTTACTGAAGTGGAGATAAGTGATTTACCCAACAGAGAGTTGAAAATAATAGTAAAAGATACTGTTTGAGGTCAGGAAAACAATGTATGAACAAAGTGAGAATTTCAACAAAGAAACAGAAAATATAAACAATTACCAAACAGAAATCACATTGCTAAAGAATATAATAACTGAGCTGAAAAAAATCAATAAAGGAGTTCAACAACAAACAAGATTATGTAGAAGAAAAGATAAGAGAGCATGAAAACAGACAGTAGAATTCAAAAGACCAAAATGAAAAAAGAATGAAAAGCATTGAAGATAGCTTAAAGGATGCATGGGAAACCATTGAAAAAATATATACACATTATAGAGGTTTCAGAAGAAGGGCAGAAAGAGAATGGATCAGGAAGTTTAGTCAAAGAAATAATGGCTGAAAACTTTCCCAGCCTGAGGAAAGAAACAGATATCCGGATAAAGGAAGGCTAAGCAGTACAAAATAAAATGAATTAAAAAAATTTTTTTTCACTAACACATTATAAATAAAGTGACAAAAGTTAAAGATAAGGAGAACATCTTAAAAACAGCAAGAAAAAACAACTTGTTACATACAAGGGAACCCCCATAAAACTATAAGCAGATTTTTCAGCAGAAATCCTGGAGGCCAGATGGAAGTAGGAGGATATATTCAAGTGCTGAAAGGAAAACACTGTCACCAAAAATACTCTACCCAGCAAAGTTGTTCCTCAGAATTAAGGAGAGATAAAGAGTTTTTCAGGCAAACAGAAGCTGAAGGAGTTCACCATCACTAGATTGGTACTACAAGAAATGTTCAATGGAGTTCTTGAAGCTGAAATGGAAGGGCACTAAATAGTAACAGAAAAACTTAAGAAAGTATAAAACTCACTAGTAAAGAAATATACAGTTAAATTGAGAGTACTCTAATGTTGTAATGGTGGTGGGTAAATCAGTTATAACTCTACTCTGAAGATTAAAATGCAAAAGTATTAAAGATACCTGTAACTACAGTAATTCATTAATGGATATACAATGTAAAAAGATATAAATTGTGTTATCAAATATGTAAAATGGGGGGAGGAGAGTTTGAAAATGTAGAGCTTTTGTTTGCATTCAAAGTGAAGCTATTATCAGCTTAAAGTAGACTGCATAAATATGTTTTATGTGAGCATCATGGTAAGCTCAAAGCAAAAGCCTATAGTACATTCACAAAACATAAAGAGAAAGGAGTCAAAGCATAGCACTACAGAAAATCATTGAGTCACAAAGATGGAGAGCAAGAAAGGAATAAAGGAACAGACATTTTGAAACCAGAAAATAATTAATAAAAGGCAAGAGTAAGTCCAAACTTACCAATAATTACTTCAAATGTAAATGAACTAAATTCTTCAGTCAAAAGATGTAGAGTGGGAAAAAAAGATATACAGTGGCCGAATGGATTTACAAAAAAAAGACCCAACTATATGCTATCTATTAGAGGCTTACTTTAGCTTTAAGGACTAAATGAACTGAAATAAAGGTATGAGTAAAGGTATTCCATGCAAATAAAAATAAAAAGAAAATAGGGATAGCTATACTTATGTCAGACACAATAGACTTTAAGCCAAAAAGTGACAAGAGACAAAGAAGGTCGTTATATAACGATAGAGGGGTTGACTCATCAGGATGATGTAACAGTAAATATTTATGTACCCAACATAGAAACATCTAAGTATATAAAGCAAATATTAGTAGATTTTAAAGGAGGAAAAACAATACAATAATAGCACAGGACTTCAATACTACTCTTTCAACAAGGGATAAATCATCGGGACAGAAAATCAATATGGAAAAATCTGATTGAAGCTACACATTGGATCAGGTGGACCTAACAGACATTTATAGAACATTTTATCAAACAGCAACAGAATATATATTTTTCTCAAGTACACTTGGAACATTCCCCAGGATAGATCAATTTTGAAGCCACAAAACAAGTCTTAAATAAATTTAAGGAAATTGGAAGTACCAAGGATCTTTTCCAACCCCAATGGTATGAAACTAGAAATCAATCAAAACAAGAAGAAAGCTGGAAAATTCACATATATGTGGAGAGTAACACATGCTACAAAACAACCAGTGGGTCAAAGAAGAAATAAAAAGGGACATTAAAAGATATCTTGAGGCAAATAAAATTGAAATACAACATACCAAAACTGATGAGATGCAGCAATTGAGAAAAATACATTAAGATGAAAGATCTCAAATAAACAACCTAACTTTATATCACAAGGAACTAGTAAAAGAAAAACAAATAGAGCCCAAAGTCAGTAGAATGACAGAAATAACAAAGAATGGCAATAAATGATGGAGACCAAAAAGAGAATAGAAAAGAATGACGAAAGTAAGAACTATGTTTTTTTAAAAGATAAGCAAAACAGACAAACCTTTAGCTAGACTTACCAAGAAAAAGAGAGAGGACTCAAATAAACTATAAAGGAAACCGGAAACATTATAATGAATACCATTTAATACAAATGATTGTAAAAGACATATGTACAATTATATGCCAACAAATTAGATAACGTTGAAGAAATGTACAAATTCCTAGAAATGTACAACCTAACAAGATTGAATCAGGAATAAATAGAAGATCTGAATAGACGAATTACTAGTAATCAAAAATCTCCCAACGAAGAAAAACTAGCTCAGTCTTCACTGGTGGATTATACCAAACACTTGAAGATTTAATACCAATCCTTCTCAAATTCTTCCAAAAAATAGAAGAGGAAGGAACACTTTTAAACTCATTTTATGAGGCTAGCATTATGCTGATACCAAAGCCAGACGAGGACACTACAAGAAAATTATAGACCAATATCCCTGATGAGCACAGATTCAAAAATTCTCAACAAAATGTTAGCAAACCAAATGCAGGCACACTAACGAGATCATACCATGGTCAAGTGAGAATTTATTCCCAGGATGCAAGTCACAAATCAGTGTGATAACCATATTAATAACATGAAGGATAAAAATCATATCATTATCCCAATAGATGTAAAAAAATCATTTGACAAAATCCAACATCTTTTCATGATAAAAACTCTCAACAAACTGGTTATAGTGGGAATGTACCTCAAAATAATAAAGGCCATATATGAGAAGCCCACAGCATCACAATAGTGGAATGCTGAAAGTTTTTCCTCTAACATCATGAAGAAGACAAGGATGCCCACTCTCACCACTTTTCTAGAAGTGCTGGCCACAACAGTTAGGCAAGAGAAAGAAAGAAAGGCATACAAATTAAAAAAGATGTAAAATCATTTCTGTTTGCAGATGACATGATCTTATATGTAGAAAATCCTAAAGACTCCACCAAAAAACTGTTATAACTAATAATGAATTTAGTAAAGTTGCAGGATACAAAATTAACATACAAAATCAGTTATGTTTCTGTACA
This sequence comes from Felis catus, assembly GCF_018350175.1. Lineage (NCBI taxonomy): Eukaryota > Metazoa > Chordata > Mammalia > Carnivora > Felidae > Felis > Felis catus. The sequence continues at coordinate 59,814,699 of NC_058370.1, forward strand.
CTTACAATAGTCTATCAGATAGAGAGATTAAGAAAACAATTCTGGACTGCCTGGGTGGCTCAGTTGGTTAAGTGTCCAACTTCGGCTCAGGTCATGATCTCATGGTTCATGGGTTTGAGCCCCACATCAGGCTCTGTGCTGACAACTCAGATCCTGGAGCCTGCTTCAGATTCTGTGTTTCCCTCTCTCTGCCCTTCCCTGCTTGCACTCTGTCTCTCTCTTTCTAAAAAATAAATAAAAACATTTAAAAATTTTTAAAAAAGAAAGCAATCCTATTTACAGTAGCATCAAAAGAATAAAATATCACGTTGTAGGCACTTAATAAATATTTGTTTAGTGACTGAAGTATGAAAAATAAATGATGCTAATGTGGAAAGATTACAAGTTAGTCAATGATTGGTAATTAGTATCTGTGTATGCTTTAGAGAATTATTAGGAACCCCAGTATATAGTTTATCATAATTTTGTTGGGAGTTTCTTTAATAATTTTGTTGTGTTCCATAACCTTCATTAACTAATCTTCTTAGATTTAAAAAAAAAAAAAGACTGCAATACTTGTGAATACATTTAACCAAAGAGATGAAAAATCTGTACACTGAAAAAGCACATAACACTGATGAGATAAATTGAAGTAGACACTAATAAGTGGAAAGATTTTGTGCTCATGGATTGGCAGAATTAATACTGTTAAAATGTTCATAGTATTTAAAGGGTTCTGTAGATTCAACACAATATCTATAAGAATTCCAATGATATTTTTCATAGACATAGAAAAAACAGTCCTAAAATTTGTATGTAACCACAAAAGACCCCAATAGCCAGAGCAATCTTGAGAAAGAACAAAGTTAGAAGCATCACACTTGCTGATTTCAACTATATTACAAAGTTTTAGTTATCAAAACAATGGTATTGGTATAAACACAGACACATAGATCAATAGAGTAGAATAGGGAGCCCAGAAATAAACCCACGCATGTAGTCATTTAATTTTTGACAAAAGAGCCAAGAATATATAATGGGGAAAAGATAGTCTCTTTAATAAATGGTATTGGGAAAACTGGATAGCCATTTCAAAAGAATGAAACTGGACCCTTATACCATATGCAAAAATCAGCTCAAAATTTATTAAAAACATGAACATAAGATCTGAAACTGTAAAACTCCTAGAATAAAACATAGAGAGTGCACTTTTTGACAATGATTTTTTGGATTTGGCACCAAAAGCAAAAGCAACAAAAGCAAAAATGAACAAGTGGGACCACATCAAACTAAAAAGCTTTTGCTCAACAAAGAAACCTATCATCAAAACGGAAAGGCAATATTTTAAAGGTAGGAAAATATTTGCAAACCATATTTCCAATAAGAACATACCCAAAAAAGAGAAAGAACTCATACAACTCCATAGGATGGCTGTTATCAAAAAGACAAGAGATAACAAATGCTCTCAAAGATAGGTAGAATAGGGATCCTATAAGCTGTTGGTGGGAATATAAACTGGTATTATCCATTGTGGAAAACAGTATGGAGGTCTTCAGAAATTAAAAGTAGAACTACCAGATGATCCAGCAATCCCATTTCTGGCTATATATCCAAAGGAAATGAAACCATTATCTCAAAGAGATATCTGTATTCCCATATTATTCACAACAGCCAAGGTATGAAAACAATCATGTCTACCAAAAGATGAATGGATCAAGAAAATGTGATATATGCATACAATGGAATATTATTCAGACTTAAAAAAGAAGGAAATTCAGGGCACCTGACTGGGTGGCTCAGTCAGTTAAGTGTCCAATTCTTGATTTCAACTCAGATTATGATCTCAGTTTATGAGTTCATGCCCTGCACTGCACAGAGTCTACTTGGATTCTCTCTCCCTCACTCTGCCCCTCCCCTGCTCACTCTCTCTCTCAAAAATAAATACTAAAAAAAGAAGGAAATTCTGTCCTTTGTAGTAAAATAGGTAAACATGAAAGGCATATGCTGAGTGAAATAAGATAAAGACAAATAGTGCTTGATGTCACTTATATGTAGAAAATAAACAAAAAACTCCATAGAGTTTTAGAAAAGTAGTTCCCTGGGTTTAGGAAGTAGGGGAAAGAGGAGGAGTTTGGTAAAAGCATACAAACTTTCAGTTATAAGAGGAAGAAGGTCAGATGATTTGATGTATAACATGGTAAATATTGTTGATAACACTGTTATATAATTGATATTTGCTGAGAGTAGATTTTAGACATTCTCATAGGCACACACAAAAAGGTAAATATGTGAGATGATAGATATGTTAATTAACTCAATGGGGGAAATTCTTTAACAATGTGTATGTATATCACGTCATCATGTTGTACACTTGAAATATCTTAAAATTTTTTGTCAATTAAACCTCAGCGAAGTTGAAAAACTCAAAATAACAATAATAATTATAATATAGGTAGAATAGATATTTTCAGACAAAATAAACTGAGAGCATTTATCACTGGTAGAAACACAATAAAGACCAAGGGATATTCTTTAAACAAGAAAATGATCCTGAATGGATCATTAGGTGCAAGAAGGAATGAAGGACAAGAATAATGCTAATAAAAATTCAGTGTTAAGATAATAATGTTTTGGAGTATGTAAAACAGAACTATATATATGATAACAATGTTACAAAAGTTAGGAGAGGGCTAAATAGACTTAAAGTGTTCTAAGATACTTGTATTTTCATGGATGAAGATAAAAACAAATATTAGACTTTAATAAATCAAAGATGCATATTTTGCTATCAAATGCAAGCATTAAAGAATACTAAAAAAAGAAAAACATAACTTCTAAATAGAGAAGAAAAAAGAATAATAAAAATGTATTCAGATAATTCAAATGAAGATAATACAAAAAAGTAAAAGAAACAGAACAATCAAAACAATTAGAAAGCTTCTTGCCAGATAGTAGATTTAAACTTCAATACAAATGTAATTATATTAAATGTAAATGTATTAAAAACCCAAAAAATCAAATTTTGTCAAACTGTGCTGAAAACAAAAAAAAGAAAAAAACAGCTACATGCTATTTACAAGAGATTCATCTAAAACATAAAGAAAGATTAAAAATGGTAGACTGGAAAAATATTTTTTCTATAGAAACACTAACTCACGGAAACTAAATGCAGTTATATTTATATTAGGCAAAGTAGATTTAAAAGCAAAAATCATCATTAGAGATTAAGGGGAACATGCCATCTTTTTAACAAGGTTTATTTACCAGTATAATATAACTATTCTAAATTTTTACGTACCTAATAACATGACCTCAAAATATGTAGCGCAAAATGGGATTAGAAGAATACATAAATTCCTAATTATAGTGGAAAATGTTAACATATCTCTTAGAAATGAAAACAGACAAAATATCAGTAAGGGTAAATAGCTTTGAACAACGTAGTTAGAAAACATGAACAATTAGGGTGCCTGGGTGGTTCAATTAATTAAGCATCCAACTCTTGTTTTCTGCTCAGGTCATGATCTCACGGTTCATGAATTCAAGCCCTGCTTGGGGGTGGGCACTGACAATGCAGAACCTGCTTGGGATTCTCTCTCTACTCCTCTTTCTCTGCCCCTCCTACATTCTCTCTCTCTCTCTCTTTCTCAAAATAAATAAATAAACTTACAAAAATAAAATGCAGCATCAATTCATGATTTCAATAAACAAATAAACAAACAAAAAGTATCTATGAAGTTAACTAATTAGGAGCAGAAAGTAAATTCCTTAATCTAATGAAAGGTCTACAAAGAATCCTGAGTTTTGAAACCAGAATAGGACAAGAGTGCCCATCATTACATTTTTATTTATTTAGGTAATCTCTACACCCAGTGTGGGGCTCAAACTCATGACCCCAAGATCAAGAGTCTCATGCTCTTCCAACTATGCCAACCACGCACCCTGAAGATTATCCTAAAGAAGAACAAGGTGGGAGTAACTGGCTCTATCAGCCATCAGAGTCTTTTATAAAGCAATAGTAGTTAAAGTGCGGATCTGACCCAAGGAAAGACAAATGGACCAATGGAAATGAGAGGGTCGCTAGAGAAAAAGACCTGGACTAGAGCCAAAAGAGACACCTTATCCTGACCAGTTGTGTGATAGCTTCCCCTGAGTCAGGGACTCTCCCAACTACTTCACACCAGTTAATCTTCACACTGTCTTGGGATGGGACAGGCCATTGGAATTTTCCCCCCAGATAATTCTAATCTTTAGCTGTATGAAAACCACCTCCCCCAACATACACACACACACACACACACACACACACACACACACACACACCTCTCTCTCTCTCTCTCTCTCTCCTAAATTTCAATGAACAATGCAGTTTTTGTTGTTTTTTTTGTTTGTTTGTTTGTTTGTTTTTTATTTAAGGCTCATTAGGATGCTGGAGAATGCGATTACATCATATTCCAAAACTTTCTGAAATCCCATTTAGATATTTCTCTTTCCCCAAATTTCTACTCCTTTCCCTTTCTCTTCTAGCTAAGTTATTCTTTTCTTCCTGTACTCCTGTTATTTTTTGTTTTATTTTGCAGAAAAATTTTCCCCTTCCCTGTTTACTTCTCCTACATCTCTATCATCACCTAGCTTAGCAAACAAAAGTTTTTATGAGGACTTACTGTTATAAAGGGGAGAGAAAGAATGAAAGTACTTCTAGTTTAATGTTTTCCCCTGCCACATACAGCTGTGCATGGCTTGCATTATCTTCTTTTGTGTATATTTTCAATACTATTGGGACAAAAAGAAAAAGAACCTTTTCATTTTGGAATGAACTCAAGTGCTGGAGACTAGCATGGTGCAGACTGAATGAGTGCAAGTGCTGGGCTCTAGATGTGCTGCTCAGCCAGTCTTGCAACAGGCCTCAAGGAGCCAGCATCCACCTACCCAATTAGTGAAAAGGTGCCTCATAGCATAAAAGTACTTTGGCAGCCCCAGCTTCGTGAATGTGACCCAGACAGCCACACAGGACCCCACACTTAGAAGGGTCCTGTGCTTGTCATTATTTGAAATTCTTACTAATTTATGCACAAGGGGCTCAACATTTTCATTTTGCTCTGGGCTCTGCAAATGATGTGGTCAGCCCTGTGCTGAGGGAAAGGGTTTATAGTGTTGCTTGATTTTACAACAACAAAAAAGAAAAACCTCTGGGCTGAGTGCTTTGTGAAATACTTTCTCTGGTTTCTCAGAAACCATTTCCTCTTTTCAGCTCTTAGTTGTCCCCCTGGGTTTGGCAGCTGCTGTTCACTTGCTGCTTTACTGAATCTCTGATGTTCGTTTCCTGCTCACTTAAGATGTTTTCACAACGGCAAAACAGGTTGGTTTTTTTTTTTTTTTTTTTTTTTTTTTTTTTACCACCTGGCTCCAGCCTCTTGCCCTGTCCTTGCCTCCTTTTCCCTTTTCCCTTCTCCCTTCATTCTGCTTCTGCTCCCAAATGAACATGACCCACTGATTGCCAAAAACCCCCCATCCCAAGGCAAGGCTTTGACCACACAGAATCTTCTCTGTCATTGGAAAATGACATGCTTTTTGTCTTTGTGCTCAGTTGTGTGCTTTTCCTTCTGCCTGGAATGCTCTTCCATCACTACCACCTACCCTACTTTGGCTTTCATTCTTTTAGATCCAACCTACATGTTCTTTTCTGTATTAAGCCCGTTAAGAGTGCCTCAGGCAGAAGTTGTCACTCATCTGCTCTTGTTCTGATAGCTTTGAAGACACACCTCTGTCATAGCAGGTAACACAGAATGGCATACAGAGGTTGTTCTTCTCTTTCATCCTTTCCCACCCACCTTATTCTGGAGAAGCCCATTCAGGACTTGGAATACAACCCAGTCATTCTTTCTAGAAAGTTCTTCCTGAGTACCTGAACTTCTCTCATCATAGCACTAATCAATGTTATAAGATAATCAGTGAGACCATGTCTGTTTCACTTAGGGTGGCAACCTGAGTGCCTAGCATAGTTCTGAGCACGTAACTGGCTCAATAAATATTTGTTCAATTCAAGAATGAGTAAGTGAATGGTGTATGTGCATTATTGTCTAGACTGTGGGCTTTGCAACTTTTTTTTAACTTCTCCCCCTCTTTTCTTATTTCTTAACCCACTGATTGGCATGTACTAGGTATTCAATAATTTTGTTCAGTAAATAAATATCTGAAAGGACTTATGTGACCATGGAACCTGAGCCCAAGGCCTGGGCTTGGGTAAGTATCCCCAGTGACTTCATCCTTGACTTGGGGTTGTATTCTTTAGAGGAGGATGATAGGGATGACAGCATGGGGATCTGGGCTGACGCTCACTCAGGACCAAGAGGATGAATCTCCCTTTATGTTGCAATAAACCTCATATTGTTGTCTAGAGAGTGACAGAAAGTAATGCTACATTCATAAAAATGTAACTGTCTGTGCTAAGTATATAGAATTATAATAAGCATCACAGGAAGAGTTGGAGCTTTGGAAAAGCAGTGGGAACCATCCCTTGAAGAAGCTGCTGTCTTTATTTAAGGGTGAGCCTGACCCTTAGACTCATAGCTTTAATCAGGGCTCCTTCCTGTCCTCACTGTCATCTTCCTCCTATGATCTTGGGCTCCCATTTTCTACCTCCCAAAGTGCAACTTCTTCTTTGAGACCCAGCAGGGAGGTATCTTTCTTTTGAGGAGTTTCCTGCCCCCCTGTCTTGTGACAGGCATTTTCCTTCTTGTGGCCAGTTCAAGTTCTTTTTGAAGCTCCCTTTTTCCAAGAAACCGAAGATCGGTTGGAAGAAGGTGGGGTTTTTCTCATTCCCCTGTCCACGTGCTGCTTTTAAGAGACTGGCTCTCCTTCTCTGTACAGTATTCCCAACTGGATAGGGAACTCCCTGTTGCAAAGGTGCCAAAAAAATTATGTGAGCCCGCAAGTCTCAGCATATGGAGCACCAAGAGAAGGAATTCAGTGAATCTGAGCTCTAATTGAGTACTTACTGCAAGTTAGTAATGTGCTAGAAAGTTACGGGGAAATCAATTTGGGATTCATAAATATAAGGAAGAATGTTGCTCCCGTCAGAGCTGAGCTCTTTTAAAATGGAATAGGAAGCCTTTCAAGAGACTGAGTTACCTATCATTAGAAATGTTCATGTGTAGGCTGAACATACCAGGGCTGATCTGGAAGGAATCCCTGCATGGGGTAGAAGGTTGGCTGGAGAGAGCCTCTATGGTTTCTTCCAAATTTCAAGCTTCTGCAATTTTATTATGGGGTTCTAACCTTGTAATGCAGTTTATATTTCAAAATACTGTACTTAATTAGTTGTTTTGCTAAACTCCTTCTGAAGTAAATCAGCTTCATACAGTGGTAATTAGTTTATTGGTAGAAACAATGACTGAGTCTGAAGCATGCATATTTTTATGTATGTGACAAGGACACAAGAAAGGCTGAGTATTATTATTCATACACTGTTTTCCAGAAATGAGATTTTCTAGTATCCCTGTGAGGATGTAACAGTAACTTAACTAAGTTAATAAATAACATGAAAATAAAGAAACAATCATTAATATGGAATATTAAAAAAATGCTGAAGCCAGATTAATTGATCTTCAGACAATTGAGCATAGTTTCTTACACTTGGAGTGAACCCAGAAGATTCTGGCAAGATTATACTTAAGAAGGCACATGTAGCCTTCTCCAAATTGCAGTTCATCCTCTTGCAGTGCTGTCCCTGCTGAGGCACATAGTATGAGACATCTGGAAGACCTGAATTTATGGGCAGAGTGTTGGGCACACTGGAGACCATGACTTCTCCATCAGTTAGCTATAATGATAAAATAAAATTACTACAGTGGCTCAGCCAGAGAGTCTTACTTTGTCCCCAAAAGTCCAGAGACAGGTAGGTGGTTCAAAGATGGTATAACTGTGTGAAGAAACCATCAAGGGTGTAACCTCCTTTTAACTTCAGATCTGCCAACTCTAGTTTGTGGTTGTTGCCCTTTATGTTCAGGATGGCTGCTCCGCCTCAGGCCTTCAAGTATATTCTAGACAAGAAGCAAGTGACCTAGAGGAAGCAATGGTGCCTATTTCAGGAAGGCAAAACTTTCTAAGAAATTCCAGTGAACTTGAACTTATGTCTCATTGGCCCAAACTGTTATATGCTTAGTTCTTGCTGTAGTAGAGCCAAGAAAATATAGTTCTTTCAGTTGGGCTTAGTACTTCCCCAAACCAAACTTAGGTTTTGTTAGTAAATAAGAGGAGGATACATACTGGAGAAGCAACCATTGTCTGTATCCTGATGAGGTAGACTCTGCTCTCTATTTCGTTTTTTCTGGATGGAGGACCTTTGCTAGACTTTTGAGCAACTGGAGATGCCACTACCTGAAAGACCTTGTGAGGATCTTATACTGCTGCCCTTTGCGCATGTCAATATTTAACCCATCAACACATAATTTTGAAATTTTTCTGTCTTCAGGCTGTGAGCCATAGTTGGTCCATTTGCAACCTCAGTGTCCTCCAGGGTCTTCATGGGAACAATCAGCCCCATGCTTGAATACTTTCTGGTGCTATAGAGAAAAGAGTCTGGCACCTAAAGTCATGTTATGAGTTCTTTCTCACATTTCCCCCCAGACCTAAACCAAGTCTCTTCCTCTTGGACGTGCTGGTCTTGCTGTCTGTTAACAGAACAGCAAGCACTCCTGTTTGGAACAGACCAACACCTTGAGATTTGTTTAAGCCAAGGAGGAGGTCCTACCTTTAAACAAAAAAGATTTATGGCTTTCCTGATGTACTCCAGGGATTCCTGCCTGACAGTGCTCAGGAGGAACCACTGAAAACAGAATTCTAACATTTTAGAGCTGTCAGAGACAAAAATTGACAAAGACAAAAAATGTCCAACTCAGCCTCTCATGTGGCAAAGGAGGGCACTGAGACTTGAGAGGATGCGTGTCTTACTCCAGGTGTGGTACAGCAGAACTCAGAGGTCAAAAACTAGGGGAAGGAAGATTGCATGGGGAGAGGTAGAGTGCTCTCACCTTCTGAGTAGATTGTATTACATTTATTATTTAAGCACCTACAGGCATGGGAATACTTCAATGCTATAGACAATTAAGGCAGAAATTATGGGAGGTGGTATAGTGTTGTGCCTGCTTAAATCTAATCCCCTCTCTTTTATGCTCTGGTTTGTGATGCTTATCTGCTTCTTAAGTTTACTCCCCTGTAAAATAAAAGCAATGGTAACACACCTCATGTGGTTTTAGGAGGAATAAATGGAGTTGCCACTTAGAACAGTACTCAGTTATAATATAGAAATATTATAATATAGAAATGTTTGCTATCATTATGATTAGTCATCTCCTCTTCTCAACAGATTAAGAGTCTTTGAATCTTGCACGATGGTCATTGCAATACACCTTGCAGAAGTACAACAAAGAGCCAGTGGGGATATTCATTTTAAGTCAGAATGGTTGGTCCTTGTTACCAGCACCAAGGGATTCTCCTATCACAAATAATGGGATTATCCCCCAAGTAGGTCAGGATGGCACAAAATACATGATCTGTGATAAGAAATACTTTTCTGATCTACTCTTATGACTATCCTATGCCTTTTCTGCCAGTATTTTAATTTTCAGTAGATATGCCTGCTTTGTTTCTTTTCTTTTTTAAAATGTGGTCAGCTTCACACACTAACTAGTCTTTTGTATCAGCTATATAAGAAGCAACTAACACTAAAGACGTTTGCATGGAATTCTTACACCAAATCAGCTTTTTCTTAAAGATCTCTTTAATTGGACAATACTTTAATTCTCTAAACAATGTTATGGTAGTTGACCACATTTTGAAATTATCTTTGTCTTGTTTGGTACTTGAGTGGCATGAAAAATTTCCCTCTGCTTCCTTACCCCTCTCCCAAGGGGTCATTTTCCCCGCTCTTTTCTCTGCCCTGCCTGGCCTCTGACCCTGCCCAACTCTGCTGTTTCCATGGGCTTCTGAATCTAATTAATGTCTCAGTGGCTGTATAAGTGAATTATGTAGGCAGGAGGATGTTGGAAAGTTTGAGGAAGGTACGTACATTCCTTAGGGAAAACCTGGTTTTGTAAAAAAAAAAAAAAAAAAAAAAAAAAAAAAAAAAATATATATATATATATATATATATATATATATATGGAATGCACTTGGAGGAGGTAGAATGTTAGTAACATACTTATACTCATTAAGTATCTCTTGCTTGATGAGCAGATGCAAACTTAGGAGCTTCTCTTTTGACATGTGGGCAATAATCAGTCATTATAGAATCTGGCTGAGGGGACAGATAATCCAAATATTGCCACCATTGCCACACAAGTGCCACGCAACTAGGGTATTGGCACCCCCTCCCCTCCCCCTCCATTTTGCAGCCAGTTCACAACCACTTGTGGGAAGCATGTCCTTAGATAATCTCTGAAATAACCCTGGCTACTAGGGCCACAAGTCCTTCTCAAACTCTCCAGGGTGTGAGCAGGCAAGGGGGAGGGGCCAGAGTGCTGAAGTTCTCTGCCAGAGGATACTGTCAGAGAGCCCAAGGCAGAGATGGTCCCTATGCCCCATGTTTCCATGGAAACATAGGAGGAGTGATGACAGCCAGCACAGCCACACCATCTGCTCAGGACCTGGTGAACGATGAGAAAAATAGAAAAAGAAAGGCACCTCAGATCCTAGGTTAGAACCACTCTGAGATACCAGTACAGAGGGAAAGGCACTAGAACTCCTAGTGGATTAAAACCCAAGCTGTCCTGGGGCTCAACATATTAGCATGTAATTTGCAAGCAGAAAGCCTAGGGGGCTTATCCTGTGATCCCTAGATACAGTTACAAACACTCAAGAAGCCTCTGGAAGGAGAAGCAGACTGTGATGCGTCTGCAGCCTAGCTGGAACTGGAGAGAAGGTGCAGTGACAGTGACAAGCAATGCTGCAGGAGGTGGGTTGGGGGCTCCCCTGACCTTCCAACAGGAACACCTGCACGGCTGGCTTTTAGCCAGGCATTTTTTCTGGGGGAAGGGTGGGAATTATACAAGGAAAATTTCCACCTGGTCACTCACAATCGTGACCTTCTGAGTCGTAGCCACATCTTCAGAATCAGACATGAATTAACATAGCCATGCAAAGTTTCTCTTCTCTCAATTTGTACCCAAAGAGAGATCTTTGTTAGACGCCACAGATTTGCTTCTGGGTCCGTTTTGGAGGCTTTCAGTTCTAGGTTGGTGGAATGTGAGTGGGGTCCTTGCTGGGTGCACTCGTCGGCCTGCCCCAAGACTGATCAGGGTTCATTTCTCAGCCCTTTCTGTTCATAGATCTAGCTTACAAAAAAGCCAACCCTGACTCAGGGAGCCAATAGCTCCTCCCTTAGCTAACTCCCCCAGCGGCTCTTCAGAGCTGGGTGGTTTCATTCAGCTCTCTGTAGTGTTATCTGCATCTATCCAGGGAAGGGGGGAGGGAGTCCCTCAAGTCTGAAGGTCTTTAGTATGCATGGAAGCTACATCTGCTTTATAGGAAACACCAGTTCTTATTTTTAATTTAGGGAGTCTCTTACTCCTTTGCAAAACAAAACAAAAACAAAACCCCCAAAACCTCCCTTTTAGTTCTGGCATTCTAATCCCAGGAAGTCCAAACTTTTTTTGCTTCTTATTAAGGATTTAAAGTTTTGACAGCTAGATTGCGCACTTGTTTTAGTATGTGTATCTAGAGTCTAGAAGATAATGGGAACATCTTAATCCACCAGGTAAATAAAAATAATAAAAAGATCACCCTATAAAGGTTCTCATTAACTGCTCTACATCTTACTTGCAAGTGCTATTAATTTATTTCTACGACAACTTAGTAAAAATGCTACCTACAGGTATGATTTAGGTTTCTTCAAAAGACCATATTCTCGGGGTGCCTGGATGGCTCAGTCTGTTGGACATCTGACTTCGTCTCAGGTCATGATCTCAGTGCTTGTGAGTTGGAGCTCCGCATGGGGCTCTGTGCTGACAGCTCAGAGCCTGGAGCCTGCTTCAGATTCTGTCTCCCTCTCTCTCTGCCGCTCCCCTGCTCGTGCTCTCTCTCTCTCTCAAAAATAATAAACATTAAAAAAAAAAAGACCATATTCTCCAACTGGACACTATACACAAAAACATACACTGGAAATAAATGTATTAACATAACTTCCTCTATGTTACAGGCCCCAAACAGAAAATAAGGGCTATTCCTGAAGAAAGATAAATACCCACACTGAAATCGCTTTGGGCTCAAAGTACATTCATGTATTAACACGAGGCACTGTGTTTAAATGCAAATATAAATCTACCCATTACTATGTGACTTTTGAGGAGAGGCCTTTTTTGAGTAAACCACTCCACCAGCTCTATACCCCCCAGCGCTTTCTCTCTTTCCTTTTCTGGGACCATCTATTTATCATCAGTCTCTGTGGTGGTGAGGGCCAATCTGTATCTTAAGCTTCAAGCCCAGGATGGGACTCCCAGTAAACATGGTTCTGTTTGTTCTCCAGCAGCCCCTCTTTGTATAAACAGATGTGGTGGGAAGGGAAGGAAAGCCAGATCTCTGTGAGGGGTGGGAGGTCTCCTTTCTGGAGAAGCTTCCAGGCTGCAGCCCTGAGCACAGGGACAGGATGCATTTCTTGTTCAGGCAGGGGAACTTGCAGTTCTTCCAGAGAGGGGCTGTTCTTCTCACTCTCCTCCACCCTCCACCCCCTTCCTTTGTTCCTGGGAATGCTGTCTGGATGTCTCAGGCATCTCACTTTTGCCAGAGCAAACATTTCCAACAAGGTTTATGCTAAGGAGATATTAGGAAGACAGATATTTTTTTTCTTCTCCTCAAATGCACTGTAGATTGGGATTTGGGAAGTTAGCCCTTCACACCTGTACTTTCTCCCCTATTCACATTCTCTTTGTTCTTTTGTAGCCATGTTACTACCTTCAACTAATGAGGGAGGATTTTAGGGGCTGAGAGTTGTCGGCTTGTAAAATAAAAATTCCATTTTCTCAAACTATGTTGATGCTCACTCTATCTTAATTGTTTTGCATTTTGCACATTAGTTGTGGATGCTAATAAAGGAAGGACTACTTCAGAGCTGGGGGAAGACAAGGGGGCTGAACATTTTGTAATCCAACCCAGATAGGTAAGAATTCTTATTGGTCTTTTCTTCTTCCACATGTTGTCCAGACTTAGTTGGTTAATCCTCATTCAGAGGTCAGGGAGGTGAGGAGGACTGATGGAGGGATCCTGTGACTTCTCTCCAAGGGTCTAGATTTCTGGTGGCTCCAGTCAGTGGTCCTTCTTGTTGAGAATGAACAAAGGGGAGAGTATTGGAAAGGCCTCCGGAACCACAGGGAATTGGGGGTTTGGTGCAAGTGATGGAGTATAACCACACTGCTCTGTACCGTTCTCTCCAGGAATTCTCTGGAATCCTCAGTGAGGCTCCCAGAGCTGTGGCCAAGAGGACAGGAAAGTCAGGCAACTGAGGGAGGGTTCTGGTTTCGGCCAGCTGTGGTGGAAAAACAGGGTCATGGTCCTGATCTAGGCACGGGCTTCTCAGCACGTTTGTAAAAGTAAGGGAAGGGGGGAGGACTGTTCTTTACAATCAAGTAAGTCATAATAAAAAGGACCTGATTTTTAGCAGCCACAAGGATACTCTGTCGTCCTTCCAGCTGACAATATGCCACTCTCCAGACAGGAGATGGGGCGAGAAGTTAACAGTCTACACCCAGAGGCCTGTCCCCTCTCCCCGTAAGAAATAAAAAGAAAGAAGGTTAGTTTCCAGGGACGGCCAGCTGGAGGATGCCGGGACCCCCGCTGTAGGCCAAACTGCAGGTCCTGTCAGAAGAGGTTTCCTCCCTTTCACTTAACTTACTGACTCCAGATATTTTAAACGATTTGTTTACAGCGCGGCTGCAGGCAGCTCAGTTAACTCTCCCGGTGCCTGGGGCGGCCAGGGAATTTCCCAGCACGCCCTCCAGTTCTGCAGCCTGCACTCCGCCCGCGGGAGCGCCTGGCAGGGTCCGGGGAATTCTGGGCCCCCAGAGAAGTGCGTGCTGCCCGGGCAGGGCCGGGTGGGGCCGGGCCAGGGCGAGAGGCAGAAGATGCGGCAGGCCGGGCCCGGCTCAGCATCCCGCTGCGCTCGGCACCGCCGCCTTTCCCTTCTCCCCGGCTCGCAGGACCGCCCCGGGCGGCCCCGGGCGGCGGCGGGTCAGACGGGCCTCGGGGTCGCAGGGCGAGGGGGCGGCGCGGCCTGCGAGCGCCGCGGGACCCCGGTGAGCGGCGCGGGGAGCGCAGGGGCGCGCGGGGCGGGCGCGGCGCGGGGCTCACGGCGCGCGCGCGCCTCGGCCTCGCCCGCGCACACGCGCCTCCCCGAGGAGAAAGAGGCGGGCGGGCGGGCGCAGAGCTCCGCGGCGGCGGCGGCGGCGGCGGCTGCAGCGGGCCGGGCCGCCGCGAGGGAGGGGAGGAGGGGCGGGCGCGGGGAGGGAGGGGGGCGAGGCGGCGGCGGCGGCGGCGGCGGCGCGGCGAGCTCGCCGCTCTCTCCTGAGTGTGCCTGCGCGCGAGCCGGAGAGCGGGTGAGTGCGCCGGCCGCTGCCGCCCGCCCGGCGGACCGGGAGTCGGGGGCGGGGGGCGCCGGGAAGCCCGACCCGGGGGCGGGCAGCGGGCGGGCGGCGGCCGCTCCGGCTCGGCCGGGATGCACCTTGAGCGGCGCCTTTCGTTGCAGCGCGCGGGCGGCCCGAGCCTCGGCGGCGGCGGCGGCGACGGCGGCGGCGCTGACACCTCCCACCATGGACAGCTTCGACTTAGCCCTGCTCCAGGAATGGGACCTCGAGTCGCTGTGGTGAGTCCCGGTGCCCGCCGCCTGGGCAGGCGGGAGTGGCGAGGGGCGGCCGCGGCGGCCCGCGCGCCCTTACCTGGGCCGGGGGCTCCGGGCGGCCGGCCGCCGTGGGGGTGGGGTGGGTCAGGGGCGCCCGCCCCGCCGGCTCCTTCCTGCCTCCCCGGGATGGATGCACGGCCGCCTTCCCGTCTTCTTGCCCCCCTTTCCTGTCCTCTCCCCCGGTGCTGCCCGCCCCAGCCCAAGGGCTGGTGATCTGGGGAGCCAGGGGCAGAGCGCAGCCGTGGAGAGAAAAGGACCCGATTTCTAGAACGTGTCACTAGTGCCTGGGGATCCACCCCTCGGCCCCTAGCCCCTCTCACCTCCCTTCTCTTAATCTGCGCCCTCCCTCATCTCCGAGAGCCTCTGGTTCACACCACCGACCCCCTGGAGTTGGTGCTGCTGCGAAGTGCCCTTAGAGGATGCTCCAGCCTCCTGCCTGGAGGCGCCGGGTCTGGGCGGCTACATCTTTTCTGTCTTCTACCCACTCCCACCCGAGATGGAAAGTGAAGACCGGGGGCAGGGGGCGAGTGCGGGAATTCCAGAGGCCTTGGCCCGGGGGGACTCGATTCCTCGAGGTTCACAATCCCTTTGGGCCCTTTCTTCACACCTCACTACAGTTGTACTCCTCCTCCTCCTCCTCCCCACCCCGGCGCCCCGCGTGTCCCTTTATTCCACGCTCACAGCTCGTAGCCTGGGGAGCGGGCGGCCGGGGGAGCACTCCGGGATCTGTTGCTCCGTGTTCTCACGTTGAAGAGCTGCTGTAGGTAAATCGCCGCTAGAAGCAGTTTAATTCTCGTTGCGGGTTTCTTAAAAATCCCATTGGCTGCTTCAGCATCCCTCTTATCCCCCCACCCCCCTGGCTCCTAAATGTTTTCACCCAGCCCTATTCAGGTGGTAAAATTACTGCCCGCATATTCCTGGAGGAACTTGTGTTATGTTTAATATTTACGGGAATGAACAGCTGCTGGAACAAGCATATTAACTGCACTCTGTTCTGCCTCTGGTAATTTTTTTTTTTTTTTTTTGCTTTAATTCAGTAAAGAGTTCACATGTGTCTAAAACTGCAAGTGGTGTGCACATGAATATGCAATGTACAATTTTAAAGCTAAGCTGCTTTAAGATTTATAGATTGTATAGATGATATGTGGATTATTTCAGTGATTCAGGCTTCTGGTGACTTTTATCTTTCTGAAGCCAGGTGTAACAAACTAAACTGGACACAAAGCAAGTGCATTATCGAGCAGTTTCTTACAAAAGATCCGGTGGAGGATGCGTAGCTCTGCATAATGCTGCTGCTTATAAAATACACAAGGATGGGCCCTATTGTAATGAAACTTTTATATATTACACTGGAAACTTCAAAGAGCCAGTGCAGAAAGAATATGAAACATGTTATTACTCTATAAAAGTTGCTAATTACTGTCTTGTTGCTCCTGGGGTTATTTCAGCCTTTCATTTACAGATACCTATTATTTTACAGGTTTACATTTAGAAATGTTGGTTTCTGGCACAAATTCATTAGGTTTCTAGATAGAAACTGTGCTTTAAATGACTTTTGCTTTTAAAAGACAGTTTTTCAGTCAAAGGGAAGAACTTACTGTTTTGGCATGTTTTTATGGTGCTTGTCAGCTTGCTGACTCAAATTGAAGCCCCCTCATGACTTTCATGAGTACTGTTGTGAAATTACCAGCTATACTCTGTGGGCTTTTCCAGTACGGGGTCTAAGCTTTATTTCTCTTTGCATCCTTAGTTTCCAGCTGGGTTACCTGGAGCACAGTTACATGTTGCATGTCTATTGCATTGACTTGAAATTTACATTAGCTAGGGTACATTTATTCTTTTTAAAAATGAAAAAACTAAGCATGTTTTAAAAGTTGCTGTACATGCAATCATAATTTAATCAGTGCACGGGTTTATCTTTGGCTTATGAAAACGTGCAGGCTTTCTTGCTTACAATATAGTAGGACAGTTTGGCTTAACTGAAAGAGTGTCTCAAGTTTGCAAATGTAAAGTTTACATTTGATAAAGGCTAACATATTTATGATATGTTAAAGATCAATCAAACTACTTGAGTATGCATTTCTAACACAGACCTTTTCTCAGTCATGGATGAATTTTTGCATGGTATTTTCTAACTCAGTGTTATGGTTTATTTTTAAGTTTATAAGTTTTTAAGCTAATGGTTTATTCTTAAGCTTATAAGTAATCCAAAATAACTAACATCGAGTACTTTCTGTGTGTTAAGTGTTTTCGTATCCATTGTTTTCTTGTTTGAATCCCGTAACAATCCTGGAGGTGGTAAGTGGTAGGAGTCCCATTTAATAGACAAGGAAATGGAGGCTTTGAATGGTAAAATGACTCCACTGAGACCATAAAGCAAATGACTGTAGAAATTTTAAGTTAACATTGACTGAATGCTTACCATTTACCAGGCTCTAAGTACATTACATGTTTTAGCTCATTTAGCCTTCACAGCCACCTTGGTAACAGCATATACTGTTATTATTCCCATTTTACAGGTTGGGAAATTGAGGATGAGAAAGATCAGGGTAACCTGCCCAAGGTCACACATCTAGAAGTGGAGCAGCTATATTCGAACCAACCATTAACTTCTCAAAACTCAGTTTTCTGACCTTAAATCCAGTGTATTTTCTACAGAGCTGCAGATGTCTCCCAGTTCATGAGGGCGGCTCTGAAGTTAATTACAAAACAAAACCTTGATGGACTGGAAGTTAAGGTTCTGTCAAAATATCAAAGAAAGAGAAGGTCAGAGCCCTAAAAGATATTGATCTAAAATTAAAAATCTAAAAACAGAATACCATGATTTGGGAAATTATGCCTGCCCTATGTGAATTAACCTATAAATATCTATAAGTTTAAAATGAATACCACTGAAAACTTCTTTTTTTAATTCATCTTAGAAAAACACCTGTTTTCTTTGGAGAGGCTGGGGGAAAGTACAGGTTAATGGCAAAGGAGAATGGTATTTTAATCCCTAACAATTCTTTCTAACTGGTAGACATTGTTTACCAATAAAACAGATTGCAGTTTGTTAGTTGTGACTGTAGCTTTGAACCTGTCTAGTCGTGGCAGAAATTGTCCCCAAATGCCTGTATACACAGTATAAAGAAAAATGTTCAGTATTGTTGAAAAAAATCAATATAGACAATCTCTGTTCAATATTCAAGAACCATCTCCTCGGCCTCTTTGCACCCACTCCCCATACTGTCAAAACACCCATAATTATTTTTCAAAGAGGCCTTTAGAGTCTAAATTATGCAGATAGCTGTTTCAACTTTTCCTTTCAGCCTTACTTAAAGTTGAAAAGGGTAGCCCTAATTTCTACTTCTAATTTCACTTCCCGTGTCTGGTTTGAAGTAGAATCTAACCAAGAGAGAGCTTGGAACAAGGTGAAGGCACTCATTCTGCAGTGGCTCCATAAATTCACTGGGTAGAATTGGACCCCTGAAGAGTTAGGGATTCAGGAAGTTTGTAGGGGCAGAAATTCTGAGGAATAGCACCTCTTTCCAACCTCCCACTCTCTTCCCCTCTTCCTGTCTGCTCCTTCCTGTTCTCCGCCAGCTTTTGATCAGTCACTGGACATGTAAGCCATTCCTCAGGGCCTTTAAAATAATGACCATCCTTTTTACTAGGTTAACCATTACTTTCACTGCTGTAAGGGATACAAAGATGAGTAAACTGGGTTGTACATGTGATTATCTAATAGGGGAATGATACGAGTATATAAAGGAAAAGGAGGTTTTCAGCACTGGCGATTCAGAAGAGAGAAAGACCATATTTGGGACTGGGGTGGGTGGTAGAGGAGGGAAAGAGGAAAGATTGAGTTTAAAAAAAAAAAAAAAGGCTTCCATGGAAAAGGTGGCCTTTGAACTAAGCCTTGGAAGATGAATGGGATTTTTACAGATGGTGGGGGTGGGGGTATTGAGAGGACATAGAGGCATCTTGAGCAAAGAAAGAACTTGAACAAAGGCTTTCATGGTGTCTCTGAAAGATCCTTTTATGAATCATGGTGGAATTACCTATACCAAGTATTTTAAAGATGCCAAACTTTTGTAATTATGAGGTAGTTTCAGTGAATGGGAAAGTGTTCCAAATGAACTTAGTAAAAAAATTGTATTTAATCTTCCTTTAAATATAAAACATTTTAGTTATTGGGGAGAAAGTGTCAAAATATAATAGAAATACTCAGATTTCTCTCTACTACTCCCCTCGCCGTATCCCTCCCCACCCCACCATAGGTTCACATAGGCCAGAATCCATTTACTTTTATTCAAATAGGCATTATACTTTATATTCTTTCAGATTGGAACCCTTTGAAGTTGTGATAAATGGATTGTTTCATACTCATCAATTTGTTTGTTCAGTAAGCATTCACAGAGTATTAGACATTACTATATGATAGGTACTATAGAACAGTGGCTTTCAAACGTTTTACACCATGATGACTCACAGTAATAAACACATTTAACATTGCAACCCTTTGTGTGTACACATACACATAACTGAAATAAATAATTGTCACAAAATAACACTTATCCTTACTATGTGTGATGCACTTTGATATTTTCTATTTTATTTCCATTCTATTAAAATTTTTTTTTTTCCATCTGCCCATGGGTTGAAAACCTCTTGCACCCCCATGTTCCAGTGGGGGAGGGGAGTGAAGCAGAGCTCCTAACAACATAGGGATGCTTCCCAGTTGAACCTACTGACATATTTGGTTCTCTTCAAATCAACTGCCAGCCGACATGCCCAAGCCATGGCTTCATCTATGCCTCCTTTAGTTAGGCTTCCCAGGCCCTGTATAGTGTCAGAAAACTGCTCCAGATTCCTGATCTTGACCCTCAGGTACCTTGACCCTTTCTTACCTTCCTGGAAAAGCAAACATTTTAAGGCCTACCGCTATCCCTGTTGTTGGCTCTTAGTGTCAAAGCAGTTCACCAGAACACAAACGGCAGGAGAGGTGCACACAGGGACCCTCCACATTCTCTCTGCAGGGTGATGGGTAGAGAGCAGGCCAGTTGGTTGTGCTCATTGTCCATGGCCCTAAGCGGCTGTATGGTTGGCAGCAGTGCTTGTCTTTAGTTGAGAGCCCAGAGCATACCCACAGTTTGGGAAAGGTCTCAGCACGTGAGGGGATGAAAATATTTCCCAAAGTGGCTTTCAGGGCTAGGGCCCGTGGGCTGCAGCCTCGAAGGGGGCTGGTTGCCTGGGTGCAGGAGGTAGAGAGGTGTTGATGGGAAGCAGTAGAGCACTGGGGGCAGGGAGCTGAGTGCTGCATCCATTTGTGAGAAGCGTCAGCCTGGCTGTGGGTAGGTGTGTTTTGGAGAAAACCAGGTGGGAAGACTGGTTGATGCCTGGTGTTGGAGTTGAGGACTCAGGCTTGGCTGGGGGCCACACTGTTACCAGAGAGGATGTGAACTGGGTGTGCGGATGAATTTTAACCAAATGTCTTTTGATGACGATGAAGATGAGTATTGTGTGTGGGGAAATGATTCCTTCCTGTGTTCCAGATTCTCTTTTGTGAAAATGTAGGAGGGTTATAAAATGCTAGGAATCTATTTTGGGAAAATGTCCCTGTGAACCAGAATGGGTCTAATCAATGACACTTCAGATGTAGCAACTTGTACAAAGCCCTTTGGCATATTGTTGGTTAGCATCGGAGTCAAATTAAGAAAAAAAATAACCTCAAAAGGAATGCAAGATTTTTTGTGTATAAATGGAATTTTTAACCTGGAAGAAGTTTGCCTGTTTAAATTTTCTTTATTTTGAAAACGAAGCCTTGGTAGCAAAATCAAGGCCATAAAAGACAATTTTAATATCATTTAATGGTAACATAATGTTTCCTTGTTTTATTTCAAAGTGAAATCCATAAAACTTATTTTAAATGTTGCCTGTTCTCTTTTGTCTGGGAATTTAATTGAGGTTTCTGAATTCAGCTGGCTCCAACCTTGCTTTCTGTTTGGCCCTGGGCAGCTCACGATTTTTCTCATTTCCTATTCTCAGTCTTGGTTTAATCACTTATAAAATGACAGCACTTATACTGGCCTACCTCATAAGGTTGTGATGTTAAGTAATAAAAGTGTCAATTGCTTTGTGAATGCCAAATGTAGTTCTTTTAATACCCTTCGTTTCCTTAAAAAGTCTCTTTATCATAAACAAGGAAGGATACAGAAAGGCCACATTGGGTCAGGTCATCCATCTGGTACAGAGTTCTCTCTCCAGCAATGGGATCCAGGGACATTTTAGAGTAGAGGTTGGTTGGTAGTTTTTTTCTTAGTTGTATATCATAGTCTAGCAGACAAATACACCCTTACTTGTGGTTGTACTAACATATGTAGATATATTAACCATTACATAATCTTTGATGTTTCACTGAGAATGTATTGAATTACCACCCATTACATCAAATGACTTCATTTGGCACTGTGGGTCTCATTAAATTATGTCAGGCTAATCATAATTTAGTTTCAATAGAAACAAAATACACAGTTATTACCAGGGTAAGAGGACACCGCACCATCCAAGAAACTAAATGGGTTTAGTCTGCATAAACTAACCCCTGGGGACATGACAGGGGCCCTGGAGGGGTTGAGGGAGTTTTACTGGGAAGCGGGCATAGAGTTGTTCTGGGTTATTTAAGGGCACCAGTAAGTTCAGGGGGTGTGAGAGTATCTAAAGGGGATGTGACCCGGCTGTCTTAGGGTAACAATTACCTGTCTGTAGGAGGCTTATAGATGCTCTGCCTGCTACTCTATAGAAAAGATTCCTGGGTATGTGGACCAGCAGCAGTAAGTTGTCTGAGTTCTTCCAACTTCAGAATCTGTGATCATTTCCATCATAGGAGAGCGGGAATCAAAGTATAGAAGTCATTAATTTTCCCTTGTGTATTTTCCCTTTGTAATTTCTCCACTCACATGTGGAGGATGGCATAGAGGGTACTTAAACTTCTTCACATAATTTCTTCCCAGGGGGCTCATTGTTAGCTGAGGTAAACAAAAAGGACTGTAATTTGAAGACCACTCTAACATAACAACTCAGTTTAGAGTTATGTGTTAACTTGATGCTGAAAATAAGTTTAATTTTACTTTTTTATGGACAGGAAATTAGTTTTCAGAAATCCTCTGGAGTGCTGAAATATGAATCTGTTAGTCTTGGTTAAATCTTTGTTGTCATACCTGTACTGTTTACCTGAGTTATGAAGTGACAGAACATATTTTCTGTCAATGTTCATTGAAATGTTAATTAGTTACCTGGCAGTTTAGATAGAAAAAGCCTTTACTCTAGTGGATCATCACCAGTTCTGGGAAATAATCTGGTTTTGTTTTCCAATTTCAAGATATATTTGTTTTTCTATAAAATATATCTTGAGGAAGAAAAGACCCAGCGCTTAGAAAACTATTTTGAGAACACAGGTCAGCGTACTTAACTGTCACCCAGGCCAGTGCTTCTCAGACATTAATGTGCCTTCAAATAACTTAGGGATCTTGGTAAAATATTTATTATGACTTAATAGGTCCAGGGTGAAGCTATGATTCTGCATTTAAAAAGAATCTCTTTTAACATACTACATATTCTTTTTATTTGAGGGGAGGGGTTGTATAATAACAGTACAATTCCATAATGCCAGGAAGTTACATTCAGATGCAGCATTTATTTTATTTTTGTGGGTCTTTATAATACAATTTTGATGAGTGAGGGGGTGGTTAATTGTATCCTAGTGGGGATAAAGTGGTAAATAAACATAAAAGCCTAAGTAAACAAAGTTTGTAATAAATAGGCTAATCACTTTTTGTAGCATTACAGTTGTTGTTAGTCCTTCGAAGGCTGGGTCTTTCTGCATCAAGAGTGAATGCTCAGAGTAGCTGGATACAGAATCTTACACTTCTGGATTTGTCAGGGAATCTCAGTCCTTCCTGTGGGTGCCCAGGACTCGGACCACATGTCTGCCTTCTCTCCCAAGCCATTCTCTCTTTGGGAGGGGATTGGGGATGCAGGGTGCAGATGGGAGGTGGGTTGGCAGTGGTGGGGGAGAGGGGAATGACTGCACAACCCTGTGGCCAGCATTACAAATTGCAACTTTCCTAGTGTCCTGGGAGAAATCAAAACTCAAGCTCCAAGTGGAACCAAGGGTAAGTCTCAGACACCTAACATGGGAACCTCCTATCCCATTGCTGCCAACTACTGTCTCCCACAGCCCTGACCAGAGTGCCCTCCTGAGTCCATCCAGTGGGCAGGCATAGCTGCCGTTCCTAGGCTTAATTTTCCAATCCTATTTCATTAGAAAAGTAAGTGCAGATAGGAATGATTATGTGAGCAAATATAACACAGTTGACTTTGAATGTGCTGTCAGGTTGGCAGGAAATTTATTTACTTTATCTTCTTAATGAGAGAGAGAGAGAGAGAGAGAGAGAGAGAGAGCGCGCGTGTGCATGCCATTCTCTGAAATGGTGCAGAAGACTGTTGCTGATTAAGAGCAAGCCACATTGGGTGTAAACAATTGTGACTATTTCAGATTTGGAAAAGAAAGCTGATTTTAAGGAATGGTAGTGACCAGTTCAAATCTTGCAGCCTTGGGACACATGTGAACCCACAGAGGAAGTGCTCACAATAGCTTTTAGCCCATTGTTTGTGGCAAGACTCCTCATTTCTACTTTTAGTGGCCATGATGCTGCCTTATACATCATAATCCAGTATGCTGACTAATTGTGTTTAATAATTTCTTTTAATTATGCAACATTATATTCCTCTAATTTAACTTTTCTTTCAGGTTGGGGGGAGGTGAGGGAAACTATTTCCCTCAAGCATGAAGATAGGTCAGGCCCATAATAAGGAAGGCAAGTGTTTGGTTATTGCTTTGGTTTGTACTAGTATTACCAAATTAATGTATTTTCTTTTACACGAGAGAAAACACTATTTATTGGCTATCAGTATATGGTACAAATCACAGAATAGTCAGGTGATTTAGACAACTCTCAACAAAACAAAACAAAAACAAAAAGGACTCAGAGTCAGCCGTTTGCTCTGTTGGGTCCTAAGAAGAAATACCCAGGAGTTCTTTAAGAACAAAAAAGCAGCTGATGATGGTCAGCTAAATTCTGAACTTTGGTTACATTATTCAGGCTTTTGGCCTTGACTGAGAAGATAGCCATCAGCATGGCCCTCCCTACTTGCTCCCTTTCATACCAACCGTATTCCATGGCGGAGAGCATACTGGTGTCATTTTTCAGAACTGAGCAGGAAAATGCTGTTGGAATTTGAGGACTTTACCTCAGGCTGAGAGTCCTGTATCTTCAAGGGCCATGGACTCTGCAGCTCACTGAAACAGAGGCTCAGGATC
The DNA here is from genome assembly GCF_018350175.1 of Felis catus. Lineage (NCBI taxonomy): Eukaryota > Metazoa > Chordata > Mammalia > Carnivora > Felidae > Felis > Felis catus. Next base: position 59,838,926 of record NC_058370.1, read on the forward strand.
CATAGTGTTTTGGTCCATCCACTTTCTGAAATGTCCTGCCAGGTCCTCTCCTGGTCTGCAGCAGTGGTGAAAATGAGGATTCACCTTGTGGGAGGGTGGGACCCTTTGAGCAAAATCTCTGAGCTGTCTGTTTTCCTGAGGAAATAGGTAGCAGCATCAGCAGTAATGGGAAAACCATATTATTCCAACCGACATCCATATGGAAGAGCCTTCTCTTTTTGATGTAAAATCAAATGGTGTAATATTTTCCTGTGGTATACCAGTTGTACCTCTGGCTGTGTAACTCTGTAGGATGAAGCCTTTGACCTACCCTGTGTTGTCCGGGCTCAGGTTAGGGTGATGCAGATAAAGTCCATGCTGTGTCTGAGCACCAGACACATCTGCTGCTGCAGGGTATTCGGAACGTGGGACAGATGTTGCGTGCAGAGCCTGCTGCGTCCTCAGAAGTGTGTCCATGTGTAGTGCAGGGCTGCTTAGCTGGTACCACATGGACTCTCCTATTTCTGTTCCTTTCATTGAAGATAGGTCCTTCTCCAGAATATGGCATGACTTCTTCTGAGAACTAAATCTTTAAGGTGACTTTCCTTTAGAGTGTTTTGTTCTGTTTTGATAAGTAGATTTTAATCTTTTAGTATGAGCAGAATACCTGAGAAAATTCTCTTGTGGGAGAGCTGGCGTATTTTACCTGCTACCTAGCCACCTTCTCCCTCCCTCCCTTCAGCTTGAGTGAATACTCCAAGGCTGAGTTAACAAGTTCTCAGTATGGAAATTAAATATTTATAGTCTAAAAAGGAAGTATGGTATTTTAGTTTCTAATATTTAGGTAGATAATTAGTTACATAAATTAGTTTCTATTCTTTTCCTTACTCTTATCCCTCAGCATGACAAAAGTAATATTTTAAAGTCCTAGGATATCATATACAATAATGTAACACAGTATAGATACTTCAAGCTGCTCTTTGTAACTTTCTTCCTCTAGATTTATAGGTTTCTGGGTTGAGATGAGCAGCCATTTATTGAACCATACACAGAAGTGAATAGACCACTTTTCTAGCCCTTGATGTGTTTATACTTTAGCCTGGAACAGATTATTTCAAATAATCTCAGTAGAGTTTTTATATGCTCTAATCGGGAATCCTGTGGAGTACATAAAAGGGTACCCTACTCAGTGTGGAGTTTTAGGGAAGATTCCTGGAGAAAATGACATCTAATTTGAGTTTTATAGGATGAATAGGAATTAGGCTGGGAGTAGGGTGAATGTGGGTGGGTACAATGGTGCAAAGAGTGAGCAAAGGCACAAAGGTGGAAAGTAGCATGTTGTGAACAGCAGTGAATGCAGATAAGTTACAGGTCTGAAGCATTCAAGATGAGGAGTAGCAGGAGAGGAACTGGGGGAGAGGAGCCCAGGAGCCAGGCCTTTGAGGGCCTTGCTTGGCATTCAGAGAGTTTGAACATTTTCTATTAGATGATAGTCTGCTATTGAGGGTTTTGAGCAGGAGAACAAAATGGTCACATGTTCTTTTTGTTTTTATTTGTAGAAGGCATTGTCCATGGATGAGTCTGGTGCCTCTGAGGGGCCACATCTGAAGGATCAGGAGGTCAGTCAGGGAGTGCTGGCTGCCAAGGCACAGCCAATGAGGATGGTGGGGAGGAGGCAGCGGAGAGGTGTTTAGGAGATTACATTGGCAGAATTTGCTGACTGACTAGACAGATGAATCAGGGAGGATGAAGGACCAAAGATACTTTTAGAATACTTAGCTTGTGTGATGAGGTAGGGAATAGAAGAGGAGGAGCAAGCTGAATGGAGAAAGATGAAGTGGTTGGATTTAAATATGTTGCATTTGAAATGCCTTTGGCCCTCCAGGTAGAATTGCCTGTAGAAAGTTTGCGGTTCAGAAGGTTAGGACAGAAATAAAGATTCGGGAATTATCAGCATACAGGTTTAGATGACATCTGTGGTTTGGGCAAGATTATCCAGGGAGAGAGGAGAAAATGAGAATTAAGCTGAGGACCCAGAGGGGTAGTGGGAGGGAAAGCAGCCCTTGAAGGAGGTTGAAAAGAAATGGTTGGAAAGGTAGGAGACCATGAGAAAGTGGCGTCCCAGGTCAACTGCTTTAGAGTAGTCATTTAACATGAGAAGGTTGAGGTGGTTTATGGAGTTGGCAGTGGGGGTGCAAAAAGGAATGAGAGATGTGTAAGGGGTGATTATGAATGGTCTCCTCTTGAAAGGAAAGATGGGGCAAATGAATGGAGGCATGTCTCAGAGAAGGAACAAGGCAGGCTGGGCCAGGCCCAGAATAAGAGGAAGAACGTGTGGGTGGTTATAGATGTAGATACAATGGGGGTGGTGGGTGGAGACTTTTTAAAAACGTATCTGTGAGAAAAGGAAGTTTCAGGGCATGGAACCATAGAGAAGAAGATAGTATTGAATATTAGACTCTTAAATGTAAATAATAAATGTTTCATAGATAGTTTTGAACACATGACTAATGAATGAAAAGTCTGCATAAGCCACTTTAGCATAAATCTATGTCATACCATCTGTAATTTAATTAGAATGTTTTTAAAAGTAATTTTGATTCAGAAGTAATTGGATGAAGCTACATAGCCAGGAAAAAAATTGTAGATTTTTTCTAATTGAAGACTGTTTAAAATGGATTTTTAAAAATTGTTTTCAAACACACAAGACTGACAGAGTCCTATGCCCTAGGATGTTGTTCTGACATAAAATGGCTGTATCTCCTTAGAAAGGTACCTTGACCTCCTATCTCAACTTTAACCCATACCCATATGATTGCTGCCCAGTTTTGGACTTAGAATGACCTCAGATTCTCCAGCTGGATGACAGCCCACTGTGGTCTGTACAGTGAACCTAAGTGATGTAGTAATTGTTTCTACAGACTTCAGATTTGGGTACTTTTTATTCTTTTGATTCCCTTCTATTATCACTGCATTAATTGCTGCTACAGAACATAGGATAGTTTTACATCAAATTGCCTGATTCTGGCAAACCAAGAGATGAGTCATTACATATTTCTTTCATACTGAATTGTGAAATCAACATTCCCTAAAGGTTGTTTATGACATCTATCAGGTTTGTCTACTTACAGATAAATTAAAATGACAAAGTGGGTTAGATGCTAGGGTTGTAGTTTGTTTTAGTCAGCTTTTGTCAGGCGATGCTGTGGTAATAACCCCTGGATCTCAGTGGTTTACAATCTCAAAGTGTAATTCTTAGCCATATTACGTGGCAGTTGAAGGTCAGCTGTGCCCTAGTGTGTTTTCTTCATTCTGGGACTTAGGCTGACAGAGTGCACCTTTTTGGAACATGCCATCCGCTGGGTGGAGGGAATAAGGGAGCTTTTGCTGGATGTGGAATACTGTCATATGGCTCCCATTTCATCGGCCTAATCAGTCATAAGCCCAAGCATGACATTGGTAGGGAGGGCAAAGGTTCTCTTTTCATAAAACAGCACTGCCAGTCGCATGGCAGCCAGCAGGAAGGCATAGACTTGTAAAGGGAGGCAATGAAAAATTGAAAACAATGATATAGTCTATTATGCAATTCATCAGTATTTTGTTGTTGTTGATACTGTTAATTAGTATTTTTAAATTAAAGGAAAATAGCAAGATTCAGAAAAGAGCTCCCAGAATTGTCTGGTAGCATGTTATAAAAGTTTTCTGTCTTTTGGCCTATGGTTTTCTTTTTATTGGAATTTATCACCTTTTTTGAATTTACATTGCAAAAAGAGTACGTGATGAAAAAAAGTTAGTGAAATGCTTTTATCCAAAGAGGCAAAGTTTCCATGTTACTGGCTTTACAATATTAGGGAAATTATTTTTGAAAGCATGTGTGTAATATTTTTAAGCAATTTGCCTTTATCATGTATGGTGTAAAATATTATTATTCGATTATTATGTCCAGGTTCTTAATAACTTGATTTTGCTTGCCACTTACTAATTAGAATCAAATTGTGAATGAAGAGTAAAATCCATGTATAAATTGAAAGGGAATCAGGCAATAAACTATCTGATTTACAGAAAAGAAAAGTTGCATCCATGTTTTCTTTAAAGCTTTGCTGATAACTTGAGCCTGGTTTTGATTTTTTTTTTAAACAAATTTAGACAACAAAAGAAGATGTCGTAACCTACAAATATAGAGGAGATGAGAATTGTCCATTGATGTGAGTGAATGAATATTTCTTTATTGAGGTTCTGAGGGTAAAAGGGTATGAAAGAAATTTCTTGGAACCTAGCAGGACCTCTCAGGGCTTAGGCTTATTCTTGGTTCAATTTATGCCTTACAGATTTTAGAGTAGGCTAGGTCTGTATTCAAATCTTCAAACAAGAAATAAAGATAATGCTTTTCTGCAACAGAGACCAATTTTCCTTTCTGTATATGTTTGATTATGTCACCTAAGAAGCATGTTCAATACTGTTGGAATAAAATACCACTTCTATGTTAATTTTAATGAAGTTGAAGAAGGAAACAGTCTACACCAATATTGTGAAGTGCTTGATGGTGTTTAAAATCTCTGGGAGACTGGGCCAAAGTAAGAATATAAACTAAATAAGAGAAAATGTAGTCATTATTTTCTAGTTTGTATGAGCACCAAGATGCAATATTTTGAACTAATTGCAACTGCTATAAAGTGCTTTGAAGAAAACCCATTAGAAGAAAAGTAAAACTTGAATAGATTAGTATTCTTTAGTGAGCCTGGCAGAATTTCTTTCGTTGCTTCAAAATCTTTTCTGTTTCTTATCACTTAACTTTCTTGGCCTACAAACAAAAGTATCTTTCCCTTCATATTTTCCATAATTGTGTGTATACCAGGAAACACTTCTTTTAACCAAATATTATGTATAGTTTTAAAAGTGAAAAATAGGGGTGCCTGGATGGCTCAGTTGATTAAACATCCCACTCTTGATTTCCACTCTCATGGTGGGAGGGTGGAACCCCATGTGGGGCTCTGGACTGAGCATGGAGCCTGCTTGGGATTCTCTCTCTCCCTCTCTCTCTGCTCCTTTCCCACTTTCAGGAGTGCGGGTGCACTTGCGTTTCTCTCTCTCTCTCTCTCTCTCTCTCTCTCTCTCAAATAAATAAACTTTAAAAAGAAAAGCCAAAATAAATTCTGAATTTTATATTTATATATCTCAGGTTGAGATTAATGAAATTAAAAGAGCAAGCTTCTTAGTTGCTAGTATTTAGTGAGGGGATCATAAGTTATTGATACTTTTACTTTCTTTTTCGTCTATGTGCGTGTGTATATGTGCGTGTGTGTATTCCTTTGGGTTTTGGATTTTATATGTGTAAGATCATGTCATCCTTGAGTAGAGCTAGGTTTGCTTCTTCCTTTCCAATCTGGATATCTTTTTTTTTTTTTTTCTTGCCTAGTTGGCATGTTAGAATGTTTATTTTTTTGAGAGAGAGAGAGAGAAAATGCACATGCACATGTAAGTGGGGGAGGGACAGAGATAGAGGGAGAGAGAGAATCCCAAGCAGGCTCCTTGTCCAGCCCAGAGTCTGACACAGGGCTTGATCTCACAACCTTGATCTCACAATGGTGAGATCATGACCTGAGCTGAAATCAAGAGTCAGACACGTAACCAACTGAGCCACCCAGGTGCCCTTAGAATGTTTAGTACAATGTTGAATAGCAGTGGCAATAGAAGACATTCATGGCTTGTTCTTGGTCTTAGGGGGAAAGCACTCAATCACTATTAAGTATGATTCGTTTGTGGGTTTTCATAGATGCCTTTTATTAGGTTGAAGAAGTTCCTCTGTTTTTAGTTTGTTAAGCATTTTTATCATGAAACAGTGATTTTGTCAAGGCTTTAGACATTCTATGGAGGCGACTGTGTGGGTTTTGTTCTTTATTCTATTTATGTGGTCTATTATGTTGACTGATTCTGATATGTTGTAACAACCTTGCATGCCTGGAATATTTCACTTGGTCATGGTATATAATGCTTTAGTATGTTGCTGGATTCATTTTGCCAGTATTTTGATGAATAACTTACTTTTTTGAAAACAGACTTTCTGTCAGTTTGTTCTTCAATAGTGGAAGTTCATGAGCACTGGAGAGAAAAATAAAGGAATATGACTTTCTTAGGACTTGGCCCCATGGAAATATGGAAACTTCATTTCTACACATACTCTGAATGGCTGTCCTTTAAGTGATAATCAAATTTCAAAATATGCCAGCCTGAGTACTCAAGTTCAGAAGCTTACATAATTGTTGTCTAAAGAACTTTACCTGGACATATGCTTAAAATCCCACATAGTGTTTTTTCTTATATGACACATTCAGATTTTAGGTCCTGACCTGTGGAAGTCACTTAAATTTTTCTTGTTAGCTGAGTTTCCTGATCAGTAAAACAGGATTATGAAGAGCAAATAAAATATGGTATGTGAATGTGCTCATAAGGTATTATATAATGGTAAAATTCAATTATTTATATTTATATAACCAGGTAAATATAACTATTCAGCACCGGGCACAAATTCAAACAACTTCAAGGGCCAAACAGACCAAGTTAATGTTTGAAGCAGTTACGTAATTGGATGTGATGGGGCCTGTGGCCAGTTGGAAACTTTGCAACTTTGCTTTAGTACATTCAAATTCAATGGAAAACAAACAAAATAGAATGAAGAAAGCAAACTCAAATTCCTACTGTCCTGGCCAGACATCACACATCTGTCTGCTCTGTGAGACCCTATTTGGTGACACCCTATTCAGGGATGGAATGTAAAGACCTGGGGTCTAGTTTCATTTCCACCATTGAGGAAATTCTTTTTTATTTTATGTTTATTTTTGAGAGAGAGAGGGAGGGTGGGGAGGGGCAGACACGGCATCTGAAGCAGGCTCCAGGCTCTGAGCTGTCAGCACAGAGCCTGATCCGGGGCTTGAACTCATGAATTGTGAGATCATGACCTGAGTCGAAGTTGGATACTTAACCGAATGAGCCACCCAGGCGCCCCTTACCATTGAGGGAATTCTTAACCTCTCCTAGGCTTCATTTTCTCATTTGTAAAATGCAGATGATGTATGCCTTGCTGACCTCCAAGGGCTGCTGTGAGAGGCTTAAGTAGAATCAATGTGAAAGGGACTCAAAAACTATTCAAGCTTGTATAAATGTAAGGAAAATTGTTGTTTCTCAGTTTCTAGAAATCTTAACTTTCAGATGATGATACTTGTTAAGAAGGTTTCATAGATAAACGTTGGAAAAACTCCAAAAGGCCGGCTAGAAAAGTCCCCTTTCTATAGAATGAGCTTGGTAATAGATGTAAACCCATTTAATGTATTTTCTAGACTTGAATTGTTACCTGGATCTTGCCATTATCATTATAGTGAAAAGAACCATTGTCTTGTTTTTCTCACCATTACCTTCTATTAGATATGTGAATTATTAGGACAGTAAAATAGGCTTCATAATTCTCACAAACCAGATATGTTATTTATAAGGGCTTTCTGTGGTTTCCTTAACAAATAGAGTCAAAACTGGTACCTTTTTTGGTGCCCTAAGATTAGAAAAAGTGATTTCTGCAGTTTTCTGGCTGAAGTCAATCAAATGCTAATATCTTGAAGTCTCTGTAAGAGGTTCTTTTGGAGCAAGATGTAAACCAGCATCTGTATAAAATTGCCAAATAGACCTTCAGCAGTATTTGTGGCTCAGCCTACCAGTTCTCAGTCAGCAGGATATAGTCCTAGAAACTCGTGGTCCTAAGTTTATTGAGGTCCTATTAAGTGTGAAGCACTGTGCCAGCTTGGGGACACAGAAAAGTAATGTGGTCCCTGTTCCAAAGAAGCATGAAGTCTGGTTGGAGAAGCAGTCTCCATGAAGTAGCTCTAGAATCTGGACTCATAGACTATTAGCTTGTCTCGAAGGAGCCCTGGAGGTCATCTCTTCAGCCATTTCCTTCAGTTTACAGCAGAAAAAAAACTGATGCCTATAATTAAATGCTAATATCTGTGGGATAGTCCAGGTATTCTCAAATCTAGCTGCTTCCCAGAATCACCTGGGTCTACAGACTCTCTGGGGTGGGGAACCAGGAGTTCACACTGAAGTGCAAAAATCCACAGTCCTGGGGGATTCTGGCAGAGCTAGTTTGCTTAGTGGATTTGGGAATGGTACCAGCCAGGTTGTTAGTGGTTTTGGAACTGAGAGTTTAGGGAGTTCATTGAGAGGCCAAGAAAGGGCCTGATGGGGAGTTTGCATGTTCCAGTAATGGGTGGGTAAGATTGAGGTGACCAAGATGTTGGGTGAGGGCATGGCGTTAGGGATTGCAATGACCAAGGTGATGAGCAAGATGTTTTACAACATGAGTCTCTCTTGGATAGCAAGGTGCTGTAGGAGATTTCATACATTTGCTTCGAAAAAGAGCTATGACACGTGCAAGACATCCTAAGAGTCACTTTTTTGTTTGTTTGTTTGTTTGTTTTGGTCAAGGTTTTAAGAACGTATTTGATTACAGGTAACTACAATCCTAAATTCATTGTATTTGACTAAGCATTTTTTTCTACTTTGTTACTAATATATGGTTAGTATCTTCATTGGCTTTCCCAAATTGTTTTGAGACAGACATTGATAATTTTGTAAGCTCAATTCCTATATTTTTTGGTAATAAAGTATTTAATATGCAGTGTGCTAATAAATATGTCTGGATAAAGAAGTGTACTATAGACAACCAGTAAAAACGCTAACACAAACTATTCTTTGTTGAAAATAATACTATTTTCTCAAGAAAGTGATATTTGTGATATTTTAAATATTATTAAGATACATGAAGTTGGACACAGTCTTCATAATAAATAAATGTACTTAACCAGTATGTATAAGATACCACACAATTTCCTTTTTATAAAATGTCCACTTTATATTTACATATATAGTAATTTCATAGTTATGCATTCTGTATGCATTTTATAATTATGTTGATTCCACTGTCAAAATGAAACAGTTTGTTTTTGTACTGGAACAGTTCTCCCTAGTCTGTGAGTTGGTTGAAGGCAGTAACCACATAGTAATGATTAAGAGCACAGACTCTGAATCAGATGACCTGGGTTCTTATCACCCCGCTTTGTTGCTTGCTAGCTATGGGTAACTATTTTGTCAACTGTGAACTCTGGGAAAAAATAATACCTATCACAAAGGATTGGTGTCAGGACTAAGTGAGTTAATCTGTGTAAAGTGCTTTAAAGTTATTTAGTTAATGCCTCTCATTTTATACATTGAGGAATCAAGGGTTTATTCTAAGAACTTGCTCAAGATCATTAAAAAATGAAAACCCAGACCAGAACCCAGACCTACCTGATTCCCAGGCTAGGCAAGAAGGGAAGAAAGTTGCTTCTCTCTGAAGCACTTTCTTCAGTGTTTTGTCACTTGGTCTGGCTCTCTCTCAGTCCCTCTGGCCCTCCCCCCCCACCCCATACCAAACTCTCTTCTCTCTTCTCAATCCCATTCTTCCTCTCTTAGCCTTGTAAAGCCGTATTATTACCCTGGAGGTCAGGGAAACCCCAACATCATATGCACATTTTTCTTTTTGTCTTTTCTGAGAAGAGAGCCTACAGCTTTAATTAGGCTCCCCAAAGCATCTGTGACCCCACTTCCTTGAGAGTGGAAGTGGCTCTAGCAGCAGCAGGTTTCCATTATGAGCAGAAGCTGAGGTGGCTGGAGAAGTATAAGAACTGCATTCCTTTGTTAGTGTTTCCAGCTGCAGAGGAAGGAGTGGGTACTAATAGGGATGCTGGGCAGAGCCATTCTGCCAGGCTACAGGGATTTTATCATGAATACACTGTCAAATCTCTTCTTGGCTATGTGAACAAGTAGGAGGCTTGGAGCTCTACAACCAGAGCATAAAGACAATGCAGGCCATGGTTTGGAAAGCAAGCCCGTAAGAACTCAGAGCCTACAGGGCCCTCTCTTCCTCTGTCACTTCTTATGGCGTCGTGGGAGTCCAGTGGCTTACATTTGCCTTCATTACAAATGAGCTGATTGACCTGAACTTTCTCACAGTGGTGCATAACTGCCAAAAGAAAAATTCTGCTGTTCTGTGTTTAAAATAAAATTAAGGGACCAATGTTGTGTATAAGGACTTAGGAGTTCAAATGCATTTTGATATTGTAAGAACCATTTTACAAGAATGCATATCACCTTACATGCCAAAGGCTTTTCAAGTTAATTGTAGTTTGAGTTACCCTACAGGTTACTACTCAGTGCTAAAATTGTGACCAAATAGCTTCAAATGGCCCTTTTGCTGTTACAAGGTAGCCCAACATTTTTTCCTTCATTATGTAATATTTATTTATTTTTTTATTTATTAAAAAAATTTTTTTTTCAACGTTTTTTATTTATTTTTGGGACAGAGAGAGACAGAGCATGAACGGGGGAGGGGCAGAGAGAGAGGGAGACACAGAATCGGAAACAGGCTCTAGGCTCCGAGCCATTAGCCCAGAGCCTGACTCGGGGCTCAAACTCACGGACCGCGAGATCGTGACCTGGCTGAAGTCGGACGCTTAACCGACTGCGCCACCCAGGCGCCCCTCATTATGCAATATTTAAATGTATCACCCAGCAGCTTTACCATAACTGATGGCAACGCACTTTTTATAGCAGTGGCAGGATCAAGGACTTTTTAATATAGTCTGGCCAGACACCAAGAGTACAGAAGTGATCCATTTCTTCCCTGGCAGTTAGGTGGAAAACAGGGCATGTTGGGGGCATTTAGTTAAGCATGGCCAGACAGGAGGGCTTTATCAGGATGAAAGTCTTTTGCCAAGTATGTGTGATAATGCCAGGGTTAGCTTTGGGACTTTGGATCTGGTCTATATTTAGCATCCAGAAACCACCATGGGGCTGTCATTGGTTAGGAGTTTCCAGTCACAGTTCTTTGTTAAAGTTAGGTAATTTAGTTCATGTAGGACAGTGGTGCACTGTTTGTTAGTTCACTCATTAATTTATTGATATTTCAACATATCTGTTTTTCCTGACAATAGGTTTACTTCTAGGACATTTTTAGAAGGACCTGAATCATTTTTTTTTTTTAATTTTTTTTTTCAACGTTTATTTATTTTTGGGACAGAGAGAGACAGAGTATGAACGGGGGAGGGGCAGAGAGAGAGGGAGACACAGAATCAGAAACAGGCTCCAGGCTCTGAGCCATCAGCCCAGAGCCTGACGCGGGGCTCAAACTCACGGACCGCAAGATCGTGACCTGGCTGAAGTCGGACGCTTAACCGACTGCGCCACCCAGGTGCCCCCATTTTTGATGAGAGAAACTCATAATGAAAACATAAGAGCAAGAAAACATTAGAGAGCTTATAAAGTTTCACAAACCTTCTTAAAGAGCTTTCCAAGGAAACAGTTATTAAACATTACTAAATCAAGGAAAGAAATGTCAATAGGAATTTCTTTATTTAAATGAATTTTCAAAAAACCCCTCACATACACAATATCTTTCTGTTATGTTACATTTCGTTCCCCCCCCCAGTAGACATATTTATGTCTTACACAAGTTGCCGGTTGACTGGTATGGGAGAGCTGCTGAGCACTGGAAGTCAAATGTGGGCTTACCTTTTGACCATGCCACTCACTACAATCTGGTTTTTTGTTTCTGTATCCATAAAGTTGGGGTGATGATTCTCTACTGTCTACCTCATGGGGTTGTGTAAATAGTAAATGAATGAACAGTGCCTTACTCTCAGCACCCAATAAATTATAACTATTTTTCCCCCAAAGATTCTGTGCTTCTGAAGGTGAATCAAAGTCAACTGTGTGGAGGTCCTATTCCTAATCAAAGTTTTCTCTCCTCTCCTTTTGTCTGTGAATTTAGAACATGGGTGGGAGATGGGCCAACAGTAAGAGAGGTGAGAGAGGCAGTGGAGGCCAGTGGAAATTTAGGCAGGTGGAACGAAATGTGAGGACTCAACAGAACCTATCCGTTGGAGGAACTCACTAGGTAAGCAGGTGGTCACTGAAGTTGTGGGGATTTTTTTTTTTTCTAGCTCTGTTTGATGTGGCCACCCAGGGACTTTCCTGTCTCTAGATCTGAATAAAGGGGAAAAAATTGCTTTTAGGCAGAATCTACTTGCTATAATATGGAGACCACCTCATGGCTAGAGAGAAAACAGGCCTCAGAATCAGGATCTTTTCTTGCATAGAAACCTAATCATGCCCCTTCCTGAAGCAGTTTACCTGATTGTACTTGTGGATTGTGGGCTTGACTCACTCTTTCGTTGGCTCTGCCTCCTGCAGTAAACTTAGGCGTATAAGGTCCATTCTTTCTGTGCTTTTGGACTGCCATTCAGGCTGCATTGCTGGTTTCTGCAGGTGTCTGCTGTTACCTGACTTTTTAGCTGCCTGCTCAATCCTCATTATAGCTTCTGGATAACCACTCAATCTGCTCCTAGCCCAGAAAAGGCCCCACCTTTGGTTCCCAGCCTTGTGTTGATCATCACCCTGGGTTTCTGTAGAGCCCTTCCCTTTTGGAGAAGTACAGACTTCAACGTCCAGGCCCTTTGGCAGCACCCTGGGGCAGGGAGCAGCATTTATGTGTTTTGCTAGAGGAGGAAGTGAGTGACCCAGCTGATAGGATACAGGTTAACCTGAATGATTATCATAGAAAGTTAGCTCTGTACAGTAGGCATTCTATGTCCCACTTGACAAATGGGGTCAGTGTGACTCTGAGGAGTCAAATACATGTGTGAGTGTTGTGGCCAATGAATGGTGGAGTCAGGGTTGCATCCTTGTTCTGTCTGATAGGCAGAGGGTTTTTTCTTTTGTTTGTTCCCAGAAGAGGACAATGACTGCGTGCTCGAAAGTAGAAATTTGCCTGAGAAGCCTCCAAAATGAACTGATTCTTTTTTTTTTAAGTTTATTTATTTTTAGAGAGAGAGAGGGAGAGAGCAAGAATCCCAAGTAGGCTCTGTGCTTGTAGCGCACAGCCTGATGTGGGACTTAAACTCACAAACCGTGAGATCATGACCTGAGCCAAAATCAAGAGTCGGGCACTTAACCCACTGAGCCATCCACGCGCCGCCCACCCCCCCCAAAATGAACTGGTTCTTAATCTTTATGTATAAATTGGTCATTTATCCCACACAACACAAATTATTTCCTTCAAGGAGAACATCTGAGGCAAACTGGTTAGAACTTGGTGCGTGACTGTGCTTTTTTTTTTTTTTTTTTTGCATCATCTTTCCTCCCTCCCTGCTTTCCTCTCTTCCTTTCTTAATTTATGTAGCCAAGATGGTGGGCTTTACTTTTGCCTCTAGTCTCTAGGTTTCAGGACAAAAATTTATTGACAAATCTGCATATGGCTTTTTTTCCCCAGCTTTAGCCAAGGCCTTGGATAAAAATGTAAAGGAAAGCCTTCCAGATGAACTATATTAATGTTTTAATTAGAAGTAATATATTCTTCGACACAGCTAAGCAAAATTGCAATAAACATCCATGTAATAGTGTACAAATAGCGATAATGGTTAAGAGCTACCAATAATAATAACATCCTATCTACATTCTCTCTAGTCATCACAATAACCTACCATAGCAGGGAGAACAGGTGAGGAAACCAAGGCACAGTTGGGCTTATGTGCAATTGTGACATTGGACATAATGTCATTGTACTATGCAATGCTGATTATAAAGCAAAGCAGGTACTCTGTCTCATTTTTCAAAGGATAGTGCAGCTCTTGTAACCCTTTTTTTTTTAATTGTGATCCTTATTCTTGGTCACTTTCCTGTGCCTGAGTGCTCGAGTATTAGCACAGAATGTTATATGCTACTTAAGTGATAATGACAAGAGTAACAGTGAAGTGTGTGGTTAGAGCAGGGAAAACTGAAACCAAGATGTTCTGTCTTCATGGCCAGGAGCTCAGGAGCACCAGACTCGAGGGAGGCTGACTTCTTACTCTTACAGTGAATCTGGTAGCACCCCATTCACCCAGCACTCAGACACAGCACATGCATCTGTCAGACTAGCCTGATAAGCTTCAGATCAAGGTATGGCGACCACCAAAAGTTTAGATAGTGTTTATGAAGCTGGGGAACTTCAGTTTCTGTTGAAGGGCCAGAGAAAGTACAGTTCACATTGTGGAGTTCTCCCCATTTCTGAGAGTGAAGCAGGGACCAGTCAATTCCAGTTGAATTCAATGCACACTGATTGTGTGTCCGTCATAAAGTAAGTGTGACAGGCAAGAAGAAGTGTGTCCAGATGGTGGCTGCCCAGGAGAGTTGACAAGTTAGTTGAGAAACTTGAATTCTGCTAGTTTGCTTATTTCTAGCGGGCTTTTTTTTTTTTTTTTTTTTAGGTTAAGTATACTTTCCTATATATAGTACCTAATGCCATTTGACATAGTATTATTCTCAAGTTTTTATTCTTTCATTGGGAGGTGTTTAGAAGTCCATGTGACTCAGTTCTTTGTGCAGCCGAGTGAGCCTGTTCTCTGTGTTGTCATTTACACCACTGCTTAAAAGCAAGACTTAATGCTGCAGGTGGGAGCAGAGCCTCTTGAGACATTGTTTGATTTGTGCTTCTGGGTCAAGACCAAGTCATATATGTGCACTCTTGTGGACTGGATTCTTTGACTAAATGAAAGATTGAACTAGCAGTCTCTAAGTCTCTTCCCTGTCTTCCCTTTTGATTTTGATTCAAAATAATAAAAACAAACAAGCCTTATAAAAAGCTGTGAGTTTGAAGTGGCAAAAAATCTCTTCAGTGTTTCAGATGGTGTTTGTAGAATCCACAACTTGACATTATATGGGTATTATAGTATCTTCTGCGTTTCAGCGGAAGCTGAGTTCACCTGGCTCCAAGATGTCCATCTCTGGCAATCTAGCACTCCGTCTCAGTGTATGAGCTGACATACTTTCAGTCAGTTTGGTTTGTCATGGATTTGCTGGCCAATCTGTACTGCTTCCTAGCTGGAATATGCAAAATATGTACATTTTACTAATTGACATTTATTTCAAGGAAAAAATTGCCAAAGGAATCGGGGTGGGGGAAAAGAATGTGTTTCTGTGGGATGGAATTGCTCACAATATAGGCATGAGACAGGAAATTTAGAGAACTGGGTTAGAAAGTCAGCAGAAGTCAGCAGTTGACTGGGTGTCCATGGGAGTTCCTTGAACCCTTCTGAATTCTAGAGGTTTAGCATATTAATTGACTTCTAGTCCAGCTAGCCTTAAGAATTCTGAAATTCTCCAAATAAAGGCAACTATACCTGGTTAGTGTCTATTAATGGAACAGATAATCCAGAGTTGAAGTAGTAGAGAAAGAGTTTGGAGATTAGCTGGCTGTCCCTGCCAAGCCACTTACCCCAAAATTCCTGGAGTGGATTAGTCAGGAGGGAAGAAGTAAATCCTATATTAGTTTCTATTGCTGCTGGAATGGATTACCACAAACTTACTGGTATAAAACAACACACATTTATTATAGTGCTGAAGGTCTGAAGTCTAAAACAGATGTCAATGGCCTAAAATGAATGTGTCCTTCTGGGGGATCTAGGGGAGAATCTGTTTCCTTGATTTTTCCAACTTTTAGAGGCTTTCCACATTCCTTGACTTGTGGTCCCTTCCTGCATCTTCAAAGCCAGCAATCATCTCACATTGACCTCTGCTTCTCTGACTCTCCTGCCTCCCTCTTATAAGAATCTTTGTGATTAGATTGGGCTCTCTGGGATAATCCAGGATAATCTCCTCAGCTCAAGATCCTTAACTTAATCACACCTACAAAGCCCCTTTTGCCATGTAAGGTAACATATTCACAGGTTCTGGGGATTAGGAGGTGGACATCTTTGGGGGGCCATTATTCTACCTACCGCACATACATAATGTTGATAGCATTGCACTGGCCCAGGAGACCATGCTTCTCTCCCTTGAAAGAGATATTGCTAGCAGATTAAATCATTTTTAGCATTCATGAGGGACCTTCAGCTGCACTGCTCCAGCCTCTTGTGCCTCAGCAGGAAGTTTATTAAAAGGAAAAAGGGGAGAAAATGGGAACAGAACTACACAGCTGGGAGGCAGTTTTATCAACTCAAATGGAGTCAACATCAAGGCCTTCATAAGGAGAGTGTGTGATATGCACTGATTCAGTTGTGCAGAGAAAAAGGCAAACAGGTTCCAAGGGTCAGAACCATAGGTATTTTGCGACTTGCCTCTTAGGAAATTTGGTGAGATAGTTCAGTTTTAGGTTTGCATTCCACATGGAGGTAACATGTATTTGCTTTTCAGTGGTGAGGCTTTTTCTGGGAAGGTTTTTTTTTTTTTTTTTTTTTTTTTTTTTTTCTGGGAAGATATCAAATCCTCAGTGGGAAAGAAGTTCCTGCATAGAGTCTGAATGTGACACCAACAGTGTTTATAGTTCTCTACAGCAGAAACCACGATGAATCTGTGTTCTTAGTGTCTCAGGGGTGACATTTTAATTGTCATTGCATTAGATAAGGAGTTATCTCAGTTTGTAGTTACAGACATAATTGAGGACAAGTTAGAGTGTGGGAGAACAAATGAGTGACACTGAAGTCACATCTTTTTCCTCGTAAACTCCAGCTACGTTGCATTCATACTCTGATTTGACAGAGACATTCATGTCATCAGAAGGAAATTGTTTGGTTCCCAAAGAATTATATATTTCTCCAGTCCATTTTGACTTTCTGATTTGCTTTGATAGAAGCATGCTAACCTGCCTCCAAACACTACTTGGTAAGTGGTGAAGAAGCGCTGACTGATGTATTGAAGAAGAATCTGGGCTGTGTTCAGGTATTGGTATGGGCTCTGTAACGGGAGTCCCAGGGCATTCTGGCAGCACAGTGCCTTCAAGGCATAAAGCATCTTACAGAGGAGGGAGCCACAGAGACACTAGCAGCAGGAACAACTGGAATATGATATTCTGTTTCTGCCATCATTTGAAACATCATCAGGTAAATGTATGCTGGGAATTTAGCCAGAACCTCTAGGGAAAAGTGAAAGCTGGAAACATTTATAAAATACCACAGTTTTAGATTTTCCCTAATTATAGTGAAATTTCCTTAGTTATTTCCCAACTTAACAGGGTTTTTTTTTTTTCATTATAGAAGTAAATGTAATCATTGAAACCACAAACAAAAAGGTCTTTATTTTATTTCTTTTTGGTTTATTTATTTATTTTCCTTTATTGAAGTATAACATACATTGTTATATTAGTTTCAGGTGTAGAATGTAGTGATTCATCAGTTCTATACATTTCTCAATGCTCATCACGATAAGTGTATTTTTAATCCCCTTCATCTATTTCACCACCCCCCCCCCCCCGACCATTAACAGTTTTTTGCTACTGTTGTGGTGGTGTCTAGAAATAGGATTCTTCTGATCTGACAATTTCTAGGAAACAGAGGTGCTTATTTTTCAAGCTCTCTCTTGGTTGTGCTCTGTGAAAGGGTGTTTTCAGTGAAAAATCTTGAACTGGGGATTCTGAGAAAGAGAAGCAAACATCCTTGGCCATCATTTGTTGCTGTGACTGTGTATTGTTTTCCTTCAGTTCTCAGAACTCTAGTATAAAGACGGAGTACCTGTTTGCTAGAGGGTCATAACTATTGCTCTAAACTTTCTTGTGCTTCTTGTGGACTTGTTTACTGAATGAAGCATTGATCATGGTGTTTCTTTTTTTAATGTTTATTTTAGAGAGAGAGAGCACAAGCAGGGGAAGGGCAGAGAGAGAGGGAGACACAGAATCTGAAGCAGGCTTCAGGGTCTAAGCTGTTAGCACAGAGCCTGATGTGGGGCTCGAACCCATGAACTGTGAGATCATGACCTGAGCTGAAGTCAGATGCTCACCGACTGAGCCACGCAGACACCCTGATCGTGGTGTTTCTTAAGAAGGTTTTAGAAGAAGT
Organism: Felis catus; assembly: GCF_018350175.1. Taxonomy (NCBI): domain Eukaryota; kingdom Metazoa; phylum Chordata; class Mammalia; order Carnivora; family Felidae; genus Felis; species Felis catus. The sequence continues at coordinate 59,856,796 of NC_058370.1, forward strand.
GGATTTAGATGTTTACCATATTTTACCTGGGAGCCTTGACATTTAAATTAATGCATGGCCAGCTTCTGTGTGTTTGCTGTTCCCCTAAATGGGTCTGCTGTAAACTTATCTGATCACCCACCAAGAAACATGAGCAGTTAGCTCAAGTTATTCTTTTGAAAGCAAAGGATACTCCCTGGAGCAGAGAACTCTATTCTGTGTTTCCTTTCTAGAGGGGTTGTATTTATAGCTCATTGTCATATAATTAAATGCTCTATTTACTGGCAGGAATTAAGATCCTATAATGGTCCTTTTGAACATTTAAATTAGAATATTTTTTTAACCTATCTAGGCTTCCTGCTGCCTCCCCTTACCTCCCTCTCTACCAGTGCTCCAAGGTGGACTTTAATTTGCCTCCAAGTGGCAGTGACTGTCTCCAAAATATTCCTTAATTTCCCAAGGTCAGAGTTTGTGTTCTCAGGATAAACAAGGCTAACGAGCCCTCCGCTGGGCCTCTGCCCTTTAGTTCTTCCCAGTCATTCCATCTCAGGGAGGATCTGCAGATCCTCATGTTGGACACTAGTAAAAAGCACGCTGCATTTTTCGTACTCTTCTGATTCAGAGTTCAGAGGCAAATTGGGCTTTAACTTTTTACCAGGTAAAGTGAGATAAAGCCATCTGCTACATAAAAGAATACTGTAAACAAGGTGCTGGGATGTGTTAGCCATCTTTGAGAGACTAATCTTTTCACAGGCCATTTTCCAAGTCACCTTATCACTTTAGGTTGTGTTGATCCTGTGGTGGATCAGCTGTAAAAACACAGTGTTTAGCAAAAGTGCACATCTAAGTATATGTGGGTACTTGGGAGCTGTGAGCGGTTGGGAATGGGAATACGGGCATGGAGACGGCATGGCTACGGGGTACAGGAAGGAGAGTGACAAGGATGCAAGAGAGTGAGAGGCAGATGAAGGAGGAACAGACACAGAGGCAGGAGGAGAGCCAGGAGGTGGCAAAGTCCAGAAGCCCAGGAAGTGGGAAATTTCAAGGGTGGGGGTCAACAGAGTCACCAGCTGTCAGATCTGGGAAGATTGCATTGGGTTCGGTGGCCATACCTGAAATATTTGAAACATAGGAAACCAGTGCTCAGAATGAGTAAGTGTCTGATCCCTGGCCTGGCCGTGACAGGACCTGGTAGGGGTCTTCCTTCTGGAAATTTCTACCCAGTCACTTTCATATTTACGGGACTGGCACCTCTGATTTGACTCGTTTACAGTGCCCCATTATAGGGGCCACATGTTCTCATGTTTCATAATTTAAGAATTTTCTCATTTCATTAGTCTTCTTATTAGGTATATGTCATGGATGGAGTAAAGTGCTACTTGTTGCACAATAAGCTGCTTATTTACAATTTTAAACTTAGATGTAATACTTTAAGTGAGAAAAAAAAAAGATCTGATTTCCATGAAATAGCCATCTGAAAGCTCTTGACATCAACTTTTGAATTGTAGGTGGCAACAATTATTCTTTTAATTTTTAACTTCTGACTGTGATGTATGAACTTGCCTTCATTTGAGAAAGAGGTCAGTGTCTTATTTATCTGGCTCTGTGTTATATTTTATTTGGCCAAAGAACACATTTTGTTGAGATGCTTGGGTGAACAGAAAATGTGTGGCATGTGTATTAGTTTGTGAGAGCTGTTTTAACAAAGCACCACAGACTGGAAGGCTTTACCAACAGAAATCTATTGTCTCACAGTTCTGCAGGCTGGAACTCTAGACCAAGGTGTTGGCAGAGTAAGTTCCTTCTGAAGACTGTGGAGGAGAAGCTCTTCCTGCCTCTCTCCTAGATTCTTGTGGCTTGCTGGCAATATTTGGTGTTCCTGGGCATGTGGAAAAAATCACACTGATCTCCACTTTCATGCCCACCTGGCAATTTTTCCTTTTCATGAAGCCATTACTCAAAATGGATCAGGGGCCCATTCTACTCCAGGATGACCTCATCTTAGCTAATTACATCTGCAGTGACCCTGTTTCCAAATAAGATTGCATTCTGCGGTACTAGGGTTAGGAACTTCAACCTACAAATTTGGGGGGACATAGTTCAACTCATAACAGACTATATACAGCAAGTAAGATTCTCTGAGTCTGAGGTTGGGAATCTGTACTCAACATTGGCCTTCAGGTGTAGGACTTTGCCTTATACTTCATTGAAAAATGACATTTCAGAGAAGTCCGACAATAATTTTTTCATATTTAAATCTGCAAATTAATTAGTCAAATCAGTTAATATGCGAACAGAAATAGGGAACAGAAGGACTCAGGTAAAGTAAGAGGGATGGCAGGAAATAGGAAATGAAGACAAAAAGGCAAAGACAAAGAAAATACATACATTTATATTGATGAGCAGTGAGAAATGGATAGAATTGTTGAATCATTATATTGTACACCTGAAACAGATATAACTAATTATACTTCAATAAGAAAATAAAGAAAATACAGATAAGAGACAGCAATGGTGGTTATGTTGGGAGCATTTTTCAGATAAGGTGGGTTCTTAACATTTGTGATGTTAATCCCACACTTAATGAACAAGAAAAACAAAGGTACAGCTATCAGTATTACTTTAGAGTTGTTTTAGTTCATTAATACCTAGTCTGAGGCTAGCACTTTCCTGGAGTTGGGGGTCCAGCCTTTACCAATAGGACAGGTCCAGACAGCAAGTCAGGCCTAGCCCAGCTCAGGACTCACCTCTCCACAGCTCCTGTGCTTCAGGGTCCACAGCATATTCCCTTAAAGGTTAAGGGGTCATTTAGAGGACAGCCTGAGCACATGGACACACGGAGGCCAAAATATCTCATTTTGTGGTTAAAAGAGAGGTGATTTTTCTAGCCATCCTATCCCATAGATTAGAAATCTCCAGTTGTCAGTGACTCTTCCCTTGTTTATATTTAGTAACAGACGTCAGAAGGCATAAAAATACATGATAAATGCTGTTTAGTTGAGCAAGCTGGATTTACAGACTGTACTACCTGCAGATAACCACATCTGCTGTGCAGTATGTGCCTGGAATATATACTCACTGAGACTCTGAAAGGGGGAGGGTGTCTTCACAGGAAAGAGGCAGCTGATTCACAGGCAGAAAAAGGGAAAATAAGACACAATTATGTTTTCTTAAGGAAAGTGCCAACCTATTTACTCCATCATTTGTTATTTATTGACAGTTCTGCTCAAAGCATTTTTAGGGGTGTTCTTTTCAGTTCCTTCTAATGTGCATGCCAACACCAACCCCTTTAAAAGAAGACCCTAATATCGAGCCACCTCATTTGTTCAGTTTTAGGCTGGAGTTGAAGGTTGGAGGTTTCTTTATTCAGACGAGGGGCCTCACAGAACCACATTTCCTCTGTCCAGATGTGTTTCAGGGGTGGATAAAGGATACGTGTGTTTTATTGCCCTGTGACTGTTTCTTCAAACCCAAATCCACATTTGTAGACTATGGCATCATGGAGTCACCTCATTCACACATGGTCTAGTGTATATTTCAAAATTCACATTTTGTATACTATTCACATAAAACTTGGAACTTTGAAACCCTCCTATATCTTTTATACTTTCATTTCTTTTATACTTTCATTACCGTTGACCCTTGAACTGCATGGGTCTACTTATACATGGATTTCTTCCAATAAATACTGTACAGTACTTTGTAAATCTATTTTGTCTTCTTTATGATTTTTCAGTAACATTTTCTTTTCTCTAGCTTGATTTTTTTTGGTAAGAATACTGTATATAGTACATATAACATACAAGATATGTGTCAATTGACTGTTTATGTTATTGGTGAGGCTTCTGGTCAAGAATAGGTTATTAATGAAGTTTTGGGGGAATCCAACATAATATGTGGATTTTCAACTGTGTAAGGGACTGGTGCCCCAAACTCCTGTGTTATTCAAGTGTCAACTGTAAAAGATGCCCCAGGCCAGGCTTTTTTCCTGTCAGCCATTTTTATTTTTAAAAGGGTTCTCTATTTTATTTTATTTTTTTTAATGTTTTTTTAATTTATTTTTGAGACAGAGACAGAGCATGAACCGGGGAGGGTCAGAGAGAGAGAGAGACACAGAATCCGAAACAGGCTCCAGGCTCTGAGCTGTCAGCACAGAGCCCGACACGGGGCTCGAACTCACGACTGTGAGATCATGACCTGAGCCGAAGTCGGACGCTCAACCAACTGAGCCACCCAGGCGCCCCAAGGGTTCTCTATTTTATATGACATTTCCAGAATTAAAAGCTTTTGCAAACACATGCTTTTTTTTTTGTTTTGGGAATAGGTCTTATACTATTAGACCATTGTTGATAAGAAGAAATTTATGTTATTAAATTGCAACGTTTCAAGTCAAGTGTTTCAATGCTATAACTTATACAATGTCAATCCTTTTAAAAAATTTTTTTGAACGTTTATTTAGTTTTGAGAAAGAGAGAGACAGAGACAGAGCATGAGAGAGAGAGGGAGACTCAGAATCCCAAGCAGGGCCCAGGCTCTGAGCTGTCAGCACAGAGCCTGACACAGAGCTCATACCCACGAACCATGAAATCATGGCCTGAGCCAAAGTTAGACGCCCAACTGACTGAGCCACCCAGGCACCCCAAAATGTCAATTCTTTTCAAAATACTTGAGCACCTATGTTGTGCTAGACAAGAATATGTACTTTCATATGTTATAAAATGTTCATTCTTACTAGTAACTTTAAAACCGAAAACCAGAAACAATATATTCCATTTAAAAAAAAAACCTCACTGGGGAGCCTGGGTGGCTCAGTCATTTGGGCGTCTGACTTCAGCTCAGGTCATGATCTTGTGGTTCGTGAGTTCAAGCCCCATGTTAGGCTCTGTGCTGACAGCTCGGAGCCTGGAGCCTGCTTTGGATTCTGTGTCTCCCTCTCTCTGCTTCTCTGTCTCTCTCTCTCTCAAAAATAAATAAAGCTTAAAATTAAAAAAAAAAAAAACCTCGTTTATTAAAATTAAAAACCATCAAACCCAGGTCATTAGAGATGGCAACTTCCAATACAAAAAGAGTTTACCAAAAACTGTCTTTTGGGAGTAGATCTTAGAGGTGTTATAGATAATTGCTTCATTCAACAAATCTTGATCAAGCATCTCCTATGAGCCTGACACTTGTAATTAAGTGGTGGAAGTGGGCACAGAGAAGTGGAAGGGAGCAGAGAATCCTCGTTGCTGAGGCCAATTAGGAGCAGTCCGAAATGAAGATAACGCATTTCCAAAATTATCATGTATGGAACAATGTGAAAATATAACTGATGATTAGAATTCAATTGATAACTTTTCAAGAATACATCTGTAGAATAACGATGAACACCGTATAGTAATTCAGGGGAACCAGAGTATGAGCATTAATGAAAGGCAGTGATTCCATCTCAGTCATGAACAGGAAAGTTGACCCGAGGCAGAAAATGACTGCTCCAAAAGTGATATATCTTCTAAAAATGCTCAGATTTCTACTTATAACAATTACAACAACAATGATTTCACATCTGTTAGTCAGAGGGTTTTAATCTGCAAAAGGTGAAGTGTTTGACAGTTCCTTGTTCTCACATACAGATGAGCTGCCTGAAGTTTAACCTTTGGATGTGCTTAAGCAACCATGCTTTACAGTTTTTGTACAAAACCACCCAAACAGAAACAGTCTAGTAACTTGCAAACAGGAATACAGAAATCTGGAGACATTTTTTTTTATTTGATATAAATGGCTTCAATTACCTCCTTTTTTTCTGTCTGGGGGTATTTTTAACACTCACCCTAGTGTCTAGAAGCAACTTTACAATTAAAGAATTGAAGCTATTTGTGCAGATATAAATGTCAGAACAGGATAATTCTTCCATTTCAGTGCCTTACAGGATTTTAAATGAGTGAGTGTGGCTTTTTGATATGGGAGGATAAGAAATGCGGTCTTCTATCTTTACCTGAGTATGCTGGAATAAATATGAGTTTTAAACTCCTATATGTAGAGAATTTATATCTTGAGCTTCTAATTGTTGTAAATGAGCAAAAATTCATTGGATTTCTATAGTACTGCATTCAGTTTTTAAATGTAACTTTATGTTAAAATTGATTTTAAGGTGATTTTTGCAAAGGTAAGATGTTTTATTCAACTAATTCAAATTATATTGCATTAGGTTTTGTTCATGTTGCCTGAAGAACACAGGATGAAAAAACAGACAAGAAAATAGGAGATGGTCAAACACTAACTGTACATAAACCACATTGTCCTTATTTTTAATCGGTGAATGCTCTTAAGCTTGATCACGTACTGTGGAGAACACATTTTTTAAAGAGACTCTGGGCATTTACTAGAGATAGGCACCATACTATTTTACATATGTTATCTTACTTAACTATTTCTATGACTCATTTAGACTCATTTAGTCTATTTTACAAATGAAGATGTAGCCTGAAAAGATTTAACAGTGGTCCACAAATTGGTCTGCTAGCAAGTCATGTGGGAACTTTTTAAAAATAGAGATTCCTAGGGGCACCTGGGTGGCTCAGTTGGTTAAGCATCCGACTTTAGCTCAGGTCGTGATCTCGCAGTCTGTGAATTCCAGCCCCGCATCAGGCTCTGTGCTGACAGCTCGGAGCTTGGAGCCTGCTTTGGATTCTGTGTCTCCCTCTCTCTCTACCCTTCCCCCACTTGTGCTCTGTCTCTCTCTGTCTCTTAAAAACAAATGTTAAAAAAAAAAAATAGAGAGATTCCTAGACTGACTTCTGGTGGGTAGGATTTAGAAGTTCTAGAGTATAGATCTGAGTGTCTTTATGGTTAAACAGTTTCTCCAGTTGATTGTTATGAGCCCTGCCAGGTTTGGAGGCCATACTTGGTTGGAAGAGCCACCTTGTGTCACACAGTTGTGAAATGATAGTGCTGAGACTGGCACTCAGGTCTGTGTGATTCCAGAGTTGACATAATCTGGAAGTGACCATCATAGGGACCTGAGCAGAGACATTTAAAAACCACTGTTGAGTCCTAAGCATTTGAAAGAACCCTAACTTTCATTTTGTCTGACATCTTACCCAGTATGGAATTCCCCTCCCAACATCCTCTGACGGTGGGCTTCTGAGCCTCTGCGGCAGGCATTTCAGAGATGAGGCTCCAGTTTTTCCAGGCAGGCCCTGCTGTTGCTGGGCAGTTCTGATTATTCTCAAGTTCCGCTGAGTTCTGGGCACATATGTTCCTGCCTTTCACTTACTGGATTTGCCCTCTGGAGCTCTCTAGAATAAATCCAGTCCTTCTTTTGCATGAGAGCCTTTGTGCTATTCAGAGAAACACAGCTTCTCCATACTGTGGCTTTCCTACTCCAGGCTCCTGTGTCATGTGCCAAAATCAGATCCCCTCTGAAAAGAGACCACCGCAGCCTCCATCAACAACCATGATATCAACCATGGAATCTCCGCAGCTCTTGAGGAAGCATGTGCTATGCTGTTGCTCCTAAGTATCACATAATTTTGTAGCTTCCCTAGATTCCAGTTCATTTTCTTTTCCTTTTTGAATACTTAGCTCTTGTCAGAATTAGGAGACTGGGTCATGGTTTATAACACAAATCTCAGTTTTGCTTGTTGAAAAAGATCACTTGCATTCCAAATCAAAGATGTAGAGGAATTAGAAGCATGGGAATTTGGGACAGTAAGAGAGGAGTTAGTTGTGCTGTAGCAGCAGGTGTCTCCATTCCTTGTAGCCCGTGAGCCTGTGGCCCCTCTGCAGCACCAGCCAGCCTTTGCCGGAGGACAGGCTGTTCCTGAACAGCTCCTCCACTGTAGTAAAAGCAAACATATTTTTCTCCTATACTGAACCCTTCAGCCCTTTGTGTTTAAACTATTTCCCATCTTGTTTGAACTATTTTTTCTGGAACAAATATTTACTGTAGGCAGTGTAAATAACAGCTGACACTGTTTGTGTTGACTTTTCTATGACTCTTCTGGGCCTTTATTTAGTTAGCAGAGAGTTTGGAGACCTGAATTCATGTCTCTACCTTGTCACCAGTTTATGGCTTGCATGAGTCTTTTAATTTTCTGTGCCAAAGTTCTTTTGTGAAATAGGGTTAATAAGTACCTTTGACCTATCTTGTGGAGAGAGGTGTTAAATGTTGTAGCCATCTAGAGACCTGAGATGTCCAGAGAAATGAGTTCCATAAAACGATGCAATGCTATTGTGAATATTTATTTGCCATTAATATAAATGAAATTATCAGCTTATCGGTGGAATTTAGATTCTTTTTCAAGCACGCTGTTTAGTTTTTTTTTTTTTTTCTTTTTTAATTTTGCTGTTGCTGTTAGTTTAGACAGGGTGGGGTTATCAAAAATATTTACCAGAAAATTCTGGCCTTTCAGGGAACAGACTGATCACTCAGAAACAACTCCCTTAATTGATCTCAGATGCGCTTGGAGAGGGGTGTGCGAATGTGCATGCATGCACACTCAGATTTGTGTGCTTGCTCCATTTGTTCTCAGGAAGGAAACAGATGAGAGGTGCTTCCCCCTGCTCATCATCTAGCTCTTTCCTTTTTTTTCCCCCCAGCTCTTTCCTTAACTGTAGGTTGGACTGGAAGAAGTAAACTTTTTACATCTCCCTTGGGGGCAGGGGGTTTAAGGTTATCTGTCTGGCCTTTTGAGCAACACCTTTTTTTAGCATGTGTGAAAGTATGAGCAGATCTTCAAGTTTGCTAGTTAAGAAGAAATAATTATGAGTAGGATGGTTTAAAAAATTTTTTTTAATGTTTATTTATTTTTGAGACAGAGACAGAGCATGAACGGGGGAGGGGCAGAGAGAGAGGGAGACACAGAATCGGAAGCAGGGTCCAGGCTCTGAGCCATTAGCCCAGAGCCCGACGTGGGGCTCGAACTCACAGACCGTGAGATCGTGACCTGAGCTGAAGTCGGAGGCTTAACCGACTGAGCCACCCAGGCGCCCCATGAGTAGGATGGTTTAGATGAAGATACAAGTCAGTGAATTGCAGTTGCCCAGGATCACGAGTAGTATTTCCTTCAGGGCATAACACTGGAGTTGAAGATGTGAATAAAAGTGGTATCTTCTCCTTTTGTAGAAGCCCTCAGTCTCTTGTCAACTTTTCTGAATATCTGTCCCCAGTTTTCCCCTCTGTAAAATGTCAGTTTTGAACAATATTTCCTCTGGCTTTCCTTGCAGAGATACTTGTGGGGGTTAAATAGGACACTAGCAAATGCTTTGAAAATCAGATGGTACTTCAGAAATGATAAACATTGTTTGGTTCTCATTTGGAGTGGGCAGAAAAGATATCTCATTTCTTCAAAGTAATTTAAAGAAGATGGAAGAGAGAATGTTCCTCTTCTTGTAGTGATACAAACCACTTTGTTTCGATGCACTAAGGTTGATTTATCATGTGCAAGCTCTATAAGAAATAAAGGGGACCTCACTGGGTCTGCCAGAACCCTTATACCACAGGCCATTACAAACACATTCAAGTGTGGCTGACATCTAGTAGCTGTAGGTCTACCATGTGCCAATTAGAATATTTCACTATGCAATAAAAGAGAAGTTAATGAAACACATCTAAGAAATGAAAAGTAAGATTAGAAGTGGTGTTTTGGCCCTCACTCAAGTGGCACAGAGCAGAAGAGAGTATGGAAATCATGCTCAGTTCACTTCTTGTGTTTTTATTCACCACCGGCTTATGCATTACTAAGTGTCTGTAGATATCTAGATATCACCCCCTCACCCCAAACACTCTGCTCTTGGTTTTAATTCAGTACTATTTTATTGTTTATCAACATATGGAAATTTTAGAATTTAAATTCAAAATAATAAAATGAATTAAAATCATAATCAATTGGTGTCTTTGTTGGCTTTTCTGCTTATAAGACAGATTGCAGAGATTTTTCTATTTTGTTCCTCTCAAGAGATACTATGGACCCCCCAAAATACCTGGAGGCGGTTTAAAAAAATTTTTTTTAACCACAAGTGAACTGCTGTTTAGCAACATTGACTACAACTGTGCTTCTTGGGAATTTCGCCACTATGTAATTGGCTTCTTCATTTCTTTTCTTGCTTAACTAGTGTATATAATCACTGATTTATAAGTGTGAGCTATAATAATGTCAGCTGTCTGCTGGTATGATTGGAGAGCGTATTATGAAATGAAGTTAATTTCTATCTTCTTTTCTTGGAAACTCTTTTACACTTAATTTTGAGCAGATAAGTGACATAAAAGACCAAGCCACTTGAAGATAATGCATTTAGAAATTGCTGATTGATGAGCTTATGCTTATCTAATTTTGTTTTAAAAAGATCCTAATATATCTTTTGAGAATAGATTTTTGAATGGAAGAACAAAAGTACTCTAGCATAGGTGGATAACATACCAGTAAAAGGAACATTGAAGGGCTCCGACTGTGTTTTTCTCTGTCCAAAAATTATCTTAATATTAATCCTGGAAAATTCATGTTTTAGTTATGGTTGTCAGTGGTGGAAAATATTATTTAGCTTAATAATTTTAATTAAAATAAATGTTTGTGTTTTAAGCAAAACAGTCTACGTTGTAATAGGATAATAGCAACATTTTATGCATCTCTTTCTTTGTTGGATTTTCTTTTGGAGATAATGATCTTTTGGGCTGTTTTCCATAAATATGCATATCATACTTGTGTTTCCCTTTAAATGCATGCATGAGTAAGAAGCACTGAATTTGATTAACTTTATTAACCATAAATAATGAAGTGTACTCTTTTATGTTAACCCTTATTTTATTGTGTATCAGCCTTTAGACATTTGGCTATCTGGACAAGCAATCTTTTATATCCTTTTAAAAAATATTTATTGCTTCTTTGACTAATTGCTTCTTATGCGACTTAAAGCCTTTTGCAGTGGTACCATTTGTTAAAACACAGCCAGAAGCAGGCAGAGCAGTGTCATTTTTCAAAAATTTAGTGTCATTTTTATAGACAAATAACACTTGTAAATGATGGATAATAGCTAGCAGGATGCTGCATGGTATAAAATGTGCATGAATTATATTTTCTGGGAGCTAGAAGGTTAACTTGCCTATGAACTAATTGAAGAGCTTTATGGTAAATGCAAAATGCTGTATGCACATTATCGGCAAGACTTAAACCAGCTGAAAAAGGGATTTCCTTCCCTTGGGTGTTATTCATTATCTCATCCCCTTTCCTGGCTAGCTGGTGTGTAAGGAGAACATCTAATCATAATGCATCTATAGAATTTATAAAAGAGCATAGCATAGATACTTTTCAGAGCGATTGGCAGATTAATACTTTGCACATTAGAAATGGGAGTGGAGGTGAGTGTGGGCGCTGAAATTATCACTGCATAATGATATATCTTTGTGTTTACACAGACCATGTTTATCAGGCCAACTGTGGTTTCTGGCCCTCAGAAAACAAATGGTGGAAGATACTCCTGGTCTCTTTGGCAGCTTGCAGTATAGAAGTAACAGGAAGTTATCACCTACTTTTCGTTGAGGAAGGCTAACTCCCTGTTCTGTTTTTTTATACTCTTTACACTGGACAGTTGAAAACACACTGTCTCACTTTGCTAGCAATCAGAATGCTCAATAAACTATAGTATTATGTTAATGAAAACCTCAGAAACTTCACTCATTCAGAGGTGACACTTTCCCTGCCTATCTTGGTTGTAGGCATCCATCCATCCTGACCATGGGAGAAGAGGTACGTTTGGTCGTCTTTTTCATTTTCTTCTGCATTTTAACTGCTCTTTCTCGTTGGGTTCATGTTGGGGAAGAAAAGAAGTTGAGGGAAGGAAGCTAATTGTAAGAAATAGGATTTCTTACTTGACTGGTCTGGTCACAAGCTGGCTTTGTGTTTTCTGGGCTAAGTTGCCTTTTAGCATCTCTTTGTCTTTGGGGCTTTTCCGTTTCACTACAATAGTGAAAACAGTCTAGGCTGTATTTCCTTTTATTTACCCTGATTAGTATATCCATGGATTCATGTCTTACCACCTTCGGGAAAGTCTCAGTTATTATAGCCTTAAATATTCCCTGTCCTCCATTCTTTCTCTTCTTTTCTTCTAAGACTGTGATTAGACTTATTTTAGACCTTCTCATTGTATTCTCCATGTAGCTTAACATCTCTTCTATATTTTTCATTGCATTGTCTCCCTGGATTGCCTTTTAGGCGATTTCTTTAGCTCTTCCTTCCAGCTCATTAATTCCCTTTTCAGCTTTGATTAATATCCTGTGTAATCTTGCTAGTGAATTTTTTTTCCAAAAATTATCATTTTTATTTTTAAATGTCTTATTTGGTTCTTAAATCTGGTTATTAAAAAAAACTATGGTCATATACATATAAGATTTACAATCTTAATCATTGTTAAGTGGTACAGTTCAGTTAAGTTCAGTTAAGATTAAGTACATTCACATTGTTGTGCAACCAATCTCCAGGTCTCTTTTCATCTTGCAGAACTGAAACTGCCTGGTCATTTTTGATAGTCACTTTCTCTGTTTATTTTTGTGATTCTATCATTTTGCTTCTTTAATATTACATATGTAATTATTTTATAGGCTCTCTCTGGTAATTGAAACTTCTGAAGTCCATGGCAGTCTAAATCTGTTGTTTGTTATCTCTTCTGACTCTCATGCATGGTGTTTTGTTTCCATGTGTGCTTAGTAAACCTTGATTGCTAGTTCCTATTTGATTTGATTGATCTTAATCTGCAGATGAAGCCTTGGGACCTAAATCAAGGAAGCTTTTCTGGGAGAGTGTTTGCTTTTCCTTCTGCAAGTAGTCATGGGATGCTGCTGTCCTGAGACAATTTCACCACCTTCCAGATGTCCCAGAGCTTTAGTTTATTGCCCCCACCCAACCACACATATAAAGCCCTCCCAAATGTCACTTTGAAAACAGCACTGTCCCTCATAGGACCCTCTCCTTTCTTGTGCTCATTGCCTAGGGTTTCGTTTGTTTGCTTTTTCCTTTGTGCCTGTGGTGAGTTTTCTTGCTTCCTCTGAACCTAAGAAAACAAGAATGATTGCTTTTTACTTAGGATCTGATTGCTTTACTGGTAGACCCCAGGGTATCGGGTCTGCCATACTTGTGGAAGCCTTAGCTGATTTTAGAGCATCTTTCCCATGGGCACTCTTTTAGCTCCTGTGCTGGGCCCCTCAGACTGTAGTGCCCTCGTTAGGGAAAGCTTCTCCTGCCGTTGTATCCGAGCTTCTGATTTTATAGAGAGTTCTGCTCTATCTAGACCCTGTCAGGATCACCTTATCCCCTGGAAGAAGTCTGTTGCGCAGGATGACCTCTGGTCATGCCACCATAAATTCTGCATTTGGCTCCCTAGGTCGAGTCACCTTTGTTCCACTTCAGGGTGGATAATGGGATGCAGGTATTTCCCTCTGCAATTTTTATTTTTATTTTTTTGCTAGCCTGGGTCCCTCTAGGTATGTGTCAGCTGCAAGTCTACTATGTCTTCCAGATTCTAGGGAAACCTTCTCAAGTGCTGGTTCTTTTCTATTCTGGAGCCTCTCTCAGTAAACTTGAAGTGAGAGTAGGCACCCAACCCCACCACGCTACCTCTGGTTTTTTGTTTTTTGTTTTTTTTTTCACTCTCAGTGGGCAAAGGGTATACAAAATAATGAAATCAGTTCGACCACATTAACCTTAAAAAGCTCCTTTAAAAAGCCTGATGCCTCACTTTGTAAATTTATATCTGGCTTTGTAGCTCATTTGAAACTTCCAATTTACTATCTGCCCATACAAACATGTATAGCATGTTTCATTTCTTCTATCACAGGGTATTTTTCCCCTTCCTTTGCCCTATTGTTCATTAACATCTTCTAGAATGGACTGTATTTCCTACTTCGTCTGTAAGTTAGTTGGTTCACTTTTTTATTACCTTGCAGAAAGTGTATCTTACCCGCTGTGATTTTGGGACATAAGAGTATAAGACACAGAAGAGCTGTGAGCCCCCAGAACCACAACAGGGTCACTAAAAGTAGGGCAGGGCAGTACGTTTTCATTTGGAATCTTTTATTATTTTTTTTAATGTCATGACAGATTAACTCCATTAAAAATAAGATTATGTTTATATAGGCCCCCACTGCCTCCCTAGGAAGTGGAGCTTAACTCCCCATCCCTGGAGTATGGGCTGCATTTTGTGTGGAGACACCTGACAAACACTTCCTCAGCCAGGTGATCAGGGTTGATATCAACAAGGGCAAGTCACGCTGATAGTATGTACCCTTGATAAGATGTGATGACAATGACACTTCACCTCTGTGGTCTTCTCCTAAAAACCCATAATCACAGTATAATGATGAGAGAAAACACCAGCAAAATCCAAAGTGAGGGACATTCTACACAGTGCCTAACTAGCACTCCTCAAACTGTCAAGATCATCAAAAACAAGGAAAAGTGTGAGAAACTGTCACAGATGAGAGGAGGCAAAGGAACCATGACTATTAACTGTAATGTTATGGGATCTGGGAGCAGAGGAAGGATATCAGGAAAAAAAAAAAAGCTGTGAAATCCAAAGAAAGTATGGCATTTAGTTAATAGTGTACTAATGTTGGCTCCTTAGTTATAACAGATGCACAGAGTAATGTGAGATGTTAACAATAGGGTAGACTGGGTGATGGAGTATGTAGAGATTCTTTGCACTGTCTTTGCAACTTTTCTGTGCATCTAAAATGATTGTAAAGTAAAAATGTTATTCAAATTAAAAATCTAAATATCATTACATTGGGGCGCCTGGGTGGCGCAGTCGGTTAAGCGTCCGACTTCAGCCAGGTCACGATCTCGCGGTCTGTGAGTTCGAGCCCCACGTCGGGCTCTGGGCTGATGGCTCAGAGCCTGGAGCCTGTTTCCGATTCTGTGTCTCCCTCTCTCTCTGCCCCTCCCCCGTTCATGCTCTGTCTCTCTCTGTCCCAAAAATAAATAAACGTTGAAAAAAAAATAAATATCATTACATAAAAATAGGTATTAAACACTTTTCCTTATGCACTGGGAAATATTAAGTATATGTGATGTTATCTGTACTTCAGCAGAACCTTTGACCGTTTTCCAGAAGAGGTGAGAAATTGTGGTGGCAAGGCACATAGCACAGTTGAGCAGACAGCAGTTAGCATAGTGATGAAGAGCATCTCTGGAGCCAGACTGACTGGGTTTGAAACCCAATTTCATTCCTCCTAGTTGGGTGACCTTAGGCAAGTTAACATTTCCATGCCTCAGTATACCCACACGTAATATCATTATCCCACGTTGGGTGGTTGAGGACTAATGATGTAACACACATAAAGCTCCCTGGCATAATCCACATCCCTGCTGAATGCCAGGACTTTCACTCATTTTTCCAGCATCTTTACACCTACTCAAATGACTCAGACACGTTGGTGGATAACCTGATGCCAGGCAAGTTAATGTGAAAATGTCTGTTCTCAGAGGCCAGTGTTGAACTGAACGAGGATAGAGGGTGTGTTTCCCACATTGTTTAGTAATAACATCATCACTTGTGTATCCTGGATCATCCTTTGGGTACTGTCTAAATGTTAAGGAATGGATCAGATTAATACATGTAGTCCTATGCGTTTTGCGGTTGTGGTTTTGCAGAACTTAATTTATTTATGATTTTGAGGAAACACCTCATATGGCTGGGATCATAAAGCTTGTTCTGTGGATAGTGCTGTGTTTCATGCCAGATAAGCTTTCATTGTCTGCTTTCAAAGGCACTTGCAAGGCATCAGTGCCAGATTCTGGGTTATCTTCTTCTAGTCCTGACATCTGGCTTCTTGGCTGACTCTTTAGCCAGATGGAAGCACTGATGTGGCCTCTGGATCAGAATTAGCCCTCTTTTTCTCATTGTCCTTTTGCTAATTTGTCATCGATTAGAAGAAATGAGGACATAGAATTTTCTTAAAAAAAATAGCTTTATTGAGATATAATTCACATACCATAAAATTTATCCACATAGAATGTACAATTCATTGGTTTCAGTGTATTCACAGAGTTGTGCAACCCTCATTGCACTCAATTTTGGAACAACTTCATGACCCCCAAAGAAATCACATACCCATTAGTTCCCATGCCCGGACTCCCCACCACTCCTGGCCCTAGAAGATCAATCTACTTTCTATCTCTATAGGTTTTCCTGTTCTGGACCTTTCATATAAATGGGATCATATAATATGTGGCTTCTGTATCTGGCTTATTTTGCGTAGCATAACATTTTTAGGGTTTATCGTATTCTGGTATATATCAGTACTTCTTTCCTTTTTATTGCTGAATAGTGTTCCATTGAATATATAGACAACATCTTATGTATCTGCTCATGAATTGATGAACATTTGAGTTGTTTTTACACTTTTTGGCTACTACAGTAATGCAGCTTTGAACATTTGTATACAAGTTGTTGTGTGGATGAGTGTTTTCAGTTTTCTTGGGTACATACCTAGGAGTGGAATTGCTGGTTTATATGTTGTAACTGTATGTTTCATTGGTTGAGGAACCACTAGACTGTTTTCCATCATCTGATATTTTCATCAGTAGCAAATGAGCATTCTAATTTTTCTACATCCTTGTCACTACTTGTTATCTGTCTTTTTGGTTATAGACATGCCAATACTTGTGCAGTAGTATCTCATTGTGGTTTTGATTGGCATTTCCCTACTGATTAAGGATGATAACCGCCTTTTCATATGCTTATTGGCTATTTGTTTATCTTGTTTGAATAAATGCCTATTCATATCCTTTCCCCATTTTTAAATAGGTTATTTTCTTCTTCTTATTGAGTTGTAAGCGTTCTTCATATATTCTAGGTCAAACTCCCTTATCAGAAATATGATTTGCACATACTTTGTACCATTCTGTGTGTAGAATGATAGTCTTTGAAACACAAAAGGTTTTGATGTTGATGAAATCCACTTTATTTTTTGCTGTTGTTACTTGTACTTTGGGTCATATCTAAGAAAGGTTTGCTAATCAAAGTCATGAATATTTACTCCTATATTTTCCAAGATTTTTATAGTTTTAGATCTTATGTTTAGGCCTCTGATCTATTTAAAATTAATTTTTGTGTATGGTATGAGGAAGGGATCTCTTGCCTTTTTTTTTTTTTTCAGTGGATCTGTAATTCTGGTATGGGCTAGCAAAAGGTGCCTACAGGCCCAGCTTCCAATAAAAATTCTTGGGTGCCTAGTCTCTAATGGGCTTCCCTGGGTACAAACATTGTACACATGTTGTTGCATATTTTAAAACGTGTATTTACTATTTTGAGAGAGAGTGTGTGTGTGTGAGCAAGCAGGGGAGGGCAGAGAGAGAGGGAGGAGAGAGAATCCCAAGCAGGCTCTGCACCGTCAGCGTAGAGCCCAATGTGAGGCTTGAACTCATGAACCGTGAGATCCTGAGCTGAGATCAAAAGTCGGATGTTTAACTGACTGAGCCACCCAGGCACCCCACGTGTTGTTGTATTTTTATTGCTGGGAGAAAAGTGTGCTCTGTGTGACCCCTCCTGGGAGGGAGAGAACATAGGAAGTTTGCACATAGGTCCCTCCAGACTAGTGTCTTTTCCCCTTATGATCTAGCTTTGTATGTCTACTACATAGCTATAACAAATCTTAGTTATGAGTGTAAGTATGTACTGAATCTGTGTCCTTCTAGCAACCATCTGAACATGGTGGTGGTCTTAGGGCTGCATAAAACAGGGTCCAAATTCATTCTTTTGCATTTAGGTATCAGGTTGTCCTAGCATTATTTAGTGAAAGAGGATGTACATTTTCAAAGAGAGATTTAACTCCTGAAAGCTTAGGAGCACCACCTGTCTTACACAAGGTCATACAAGTAGCAAGTATATGGACTGGGATAGGAGCCTATCTTATTTTAGGCTGCTATAACAAAAGTATCCATAGACTGGGTAGCTTAAACAACAGACATAGCTAAACAACAGTCCTAGGTCTAGGAAGTCTGAGATCAAGTGGCAGCTGATTCATTTCGTGAGGAGGCCCCTCTTCCTGTTTTGTGAACAGACACCTTCTTGCTATATCCTCCTATGGTGTAGAGAGGGAGAGGTTCTGGACTCTTCTTTCCTCTTCTTGTAGGGGCATGAATCAAAATGATACCTTTCTTGAGTCTGCTGGAATTTTACTTCATTGTAGTTATCTGCTTCAAACTACTGGCCCTATGTGTATTATGTAAGCCTTATGTAAAAAGCACCCTTGGGATACCTGACTTTCATCATCCACAATTGTTGATTAAAGGTCAGCTACCCACTTCATCAACAAGGTTTATATATTTCTCTTAAATATATGTAAGTCTTATTAATTTTGCTTTTCTCATGGCGGCTTTTTGGTTTTTAACTGTGTCTAAAAACAAGTTTGGATTGTCTTCATAAAAGACAGCCTCGTGTATCAGAGAAAGCATGAACTTTGGGTGCAGAGGACCTGGGGTGAATGCTGTTCCTGCCATTTACCAGTTATACACCTTGGGTGACTGAGTCCTATGAGCCTCATTTTCCTGCAGAGCTGTTGAGAGGAATACATAAGGTAACATTTATAAAATGCCTAGGATATTATGTCTTGGCATCTAGTAGTCACTCAATAAATGGTTGCTATTCTTGTAGTTGACACTGAAACCCCAGCTATCACCAACTTTTGTCTGTGTGGTCCTTTTGCTAATACCCCTATTTGAATATGGCTTAGGTCAGTCTTTTTCTCAGAAAGTTAATGTAGTCATTTTATTTTCTAGCTTTTGTGATTTACTCTAGCTATTTGAGAGTTGAAATCTCTCAATCTCTCAAGTTTTCAGGGTGTGTTCCCAAGGGAACCATGAAGGATCGTAGTTTATCTTGTTCCAGGAAATATAGATGCTGAGGTATTCATGGAATATGTGTTTGCATTCCTGCTAGAGCAGCTCACGAATTATGTAGGTTAGAGGATGCAGGGTGCTTCTTTGCCAGAGGAGAAACTTTCTCTGAGTATTGTGATTTTCTAGTGGAGACAAAGATTTCTTCAATAAGATGGGAAGATTTTACAACACTGAGGAGGTAGAGTTCATTTTTAAAAATATTTTTGTAAATGTTTTACTTATTTTTGAGAGAGAGAGAGAGAGAGCGAGAGCGCGCAAGGGAGGGGCAGAGAGACAGGGATAGAGCATCTGAAGCAGGTTCTCTGGCTCTGCACGGATGGCAGAGAGCCTGAAGCAGGGCTCGACTTACGAACTGTGAGATCGTGACCTGAGCCGAAGTCAGACTGAGCCACCCAGGTGCCCCAAGGAGGCAGAGTTTAAATGAGTAGCAAGAGGTTGGTGAGAAGAAAAAAATATGAATAATTGAAAAGGAAAGACAAACCACCAATAGAGAGCTACACATACTGTGACCCCGTTGAGAGAGTTAATAACAGTGGTAGTGATACTAGTATTAATAATAGGTAACATGTATGGAGTATTTACTCCATGACATGTGTACAGTGCCAAGTGCCTTGATCATGTATTTCGTTGTATAATAGATAAAAGGTTCTACAGAGTCCAGTCGGGAGTTAAAGAGAGTAAAGAACTTATTCTGAGATCACACAGCTAGGAAATGGCAGATCCAGGAAATGAATCCAGTGTGGCTAGGGACAACAGAGATTTTTTTTTTTTTTTTTCTTGAGTGTGTGAGTGACCTGAGACCTCATCAAGCCTGTGAAATGCTGTCTACCTCCATTTCCGCAGCTTTTCCTATGGAGCCAGCTGCTCAGACTGGATCCTTTTCAGAGTAAAGAGGGCTCTATTAACATTTACCTCAGGGCAAAAGATGTGTACCAGACTGTCCCAAGCATATGGTCACCTGAGTGTAGGGGTTTTAGAACAATTCTATTTGAAGCCAAAAAGAAAAAATAAAAAAGTCATAGCCTTATTTAGAACAGATGATGGTATAGTATAAACAGATGATATGGAGAAAGCAGAACTGCTTGACTCCTATTTTGATTATATCGTATTTATCAGGAAAAATGATCTTGAAATTGGTATGGGTAGAATAAAGATGGTTACGAGAAATTAAAGCCCAAGATAGAAGAGATAATGAGAGCTGCTAAAAATGCATTTAGGTCTCCTGGGCACTGAAAGAACTTGCAGATGTGATTGTGGAACCACTTTAGATAATATTTTGTGAATCAAGGCAAATAGGATGCCAGAAGATTGTAAATGATTTCAGTGAACATGTACCAGTTTTCAAGGGCGGGGGGGAAAGCATAGTTTAGAAACTACAGATGGGTGAGCTTAAGTCGGTTTCTGATGAAATTCTAAAAGCAATATTAAACAGATGTTTGTGAAGATATAAAAAGGCAGCAGTGATTACTGGGAGACACAAAGGATTCTCTAAGAACAAGTTTGTTCCTGTTTGGATGGGATCATTACTGTGACACAGGAAGAGGATGCCAGATAGTGAATATTGATTTTAACAAGACATTTGAGAGTCTCTTGTGACATGGCAACATGGAGAAATGTGAGGTGGGTGATAATACAGTTCGATGAATTTCTGTTCGGTGCAAGAGGGAACAACAGCCATTTTAAAAGTAGGTGATAAATGGATGAATTGACAAACTCTGGTCAATGGGCCAGAATGGCCCCCTGCTTGTTTTTGTAAATAAAGTTTTATTGGAACACAGTGAAGCCATTCATTTCTATGGCTGCTTTTCTGCTAACTGGAATGATTGAGCAGTTGTGATACAGATCATATGGCTTACATAGCCTAAAATATTTGCTCTTTGGCTCTTTATGGAAAAAATTTGCTGGCCCCTGTACATAATGCTGGTTTTCAGACAAGCTGCATATTAGAATTGCATAGTTTCTCATTAATGCCCTAGCTTGTGTTCCCCCACACTCCCTAGCTGAATAAGAATCTCTGAGGCTAGATCTAGCTTTTTTTTTTTTTTTTTTTTTTTTAAGATTCCTGGGTGATTGTAATGTGTAGTCAGTCAGGCCTGGAGACCTCTGACCCAGAGGTAGGGTGCTAATGAGAAGTGCTGCAGGGGGCCAGGAACCATCTCATGTTTTCTATTAGAGCTAATGATATATAATTAATCTCTGGATGACACAGAAGGGAGAGGAAGAGATAGTTCTCTAGATGACAGGATAAGAATTACAAACTTTCTGCCCCTAGGGTAACAAAATGATGGTGGTTATAGTAATAAATGCAAAGTCTTGCATTTATGTACTATATGTCCCTGTGTAAGTATTGGGTGATGATTTAACGTCATTGAAATTCATGTGAAAATAACTAAGGGTTAACTGCCAACATTATGATATAACCAGGAAAACCAAAATGAAACAAAAGTAACAATAACAACCAAGGCAGCCTCAGCCTGTGTTAACCTAATTATAATGAAAAGCAAAGATACTATACTCTGTTTAGGTCAGATCACATCTGTTAGATCTAAGGTCCTTATGGCTGAAAATATGGCTGATTCAGCTTTCGATTCTCACCCAGGAGTGGGACTTACAGGGCCCACCCTCCTTAAAGCAGGATGAGCTGCCATGGGAGGCAAGGAGGTCTCATCTCTGGGCAGTGTTCAAGGAGAGATTGTATGACCATTTGGCATGGGTTAGAATTGAACATATTCTTGGTGATTATGTTGGGGGGTCTCCAGAGAAACAGAACCAATAGAATTTATGTGTGTGTCTGTGTGTTAATACATTTATAAAGAGATTTATTGCTCATGTGATTATGGAAGCCAGTAAGCCCCAAGATCTGCAGGGCCAGTCAGCAAACTGGAGATCTAGAAGAACCAAAGATGTTTATTCTAGTCTGAATCCTTAAGGCCTGTGGGCAAGAAGAGCCAATAGTGTAAGTTCCAGTCAGAAGGCCTGCAGGTTTCAAAACCCACGAAGAGGTGATGTTTCAGTTCAAATCTGAAGGCAGAAAGGAGTCCTTGTCCCAGTTTGAAGGTGGTTGGGCAGAAAGAATTCTCTCTTCCTCAGAGGAAGTCTGCTTTTGCTCTGCTTGGGCTTTCATTGGATTGTAGGAGGCTCACCCACACTGGGAAGAGCAATCTGCTTTACTCAGTCTACTGATTCAAATGCTAATCCAATGTAGAAATACCCTCAGACACACGCAGAATGATGTTTCACCTAATGTCTGTGCACCCATAGCCTAGTCAGAGACCATAAAATTAGCCACTATCACAGGGACCATCTAATGCAATGTCTTCATTTAGTGCGAGAGGAAACAGTCTCAGAGGATGTGGCTTGCTCAAGGTGCTCCAGTGGCCAAAGCAGCTGTAGGATTTGGGTCTCCTGCATCCACAGACCTGTGCTTTTCTGGCCAGACTGTTCAGTACATGTGGATGGTGTGCCAGTGACCTCTAGGGTCCTCTCCAATCCTCAGGATTAAACCGACTCTGTTAAAAGAAATGAAGAAGTGATGCCTCGGGGTGAGAAAGCTTAACCAGAGCAGAGCACTGCAGCCATCGGAAAGTAGTGTGCAATTTTGAGGCGCAGACCTATCCACTAGATACAGAGGTGGTCAGCGCATACCCAGGTGACAGCCACAGGCTTATTTACTTGGATTTTATACATAAACACCCTTCAGGCCTCTCCGGGAGCCCCAAAGCTAGTTAATCTTCTAATGCTCTGAAGAGCAGGAGGAAGAGGGATCTGCAGGTAGGATTTCAGGCTGGCGTGCATAATTAGGTGAGTGGCAGGCCACCTTGGGGAGCTCCCTGGTCCTCTCAGCATCTGACCTCCTTGTGTAGAACCAGCAGATAATTGGCCAGAAAGATGCAGGGCACCCAAAGGGAAGCTCTTCCTCTAGGATATTGCTCCTGACAGCCATCAAAATTGGCTAAGCACCTACCTGGTATCAAATACTAGGTCCTTCACATACATTATTTTCCTAGTTCAGAAATGGCTCTTCAAGTTACACATTATTATCCCCATGCCACAGATAAGAAGACTGAGCTCCAGATGCATTTTCTTCATTTTGGAGGAAGATTATTTGAATTGACAGCATAGATTCAAGCTTCTAATGGAATGTCCCTGCATGTTTCCACGCTGCTGGCACTGAGCCCATCTGATTTTAGGGAATGATAATAATGCAGTTATTCAGAAGATTGCTCTCAGAATCAGCTCTCAGTTACTGTCAAACAGCAGAATTTGAAATTCCGCGGCGGCTAACATGCTGACACCCAACACAGTTCAGGTGTTGTATAAATAAAGTCAACAGGCTGACTTTTGAGTAAAACATAATTTTTCAACTGCTGCCAAGAGGAAGATAATTGATGATAAAAGGCAAATAGAAATGACTTTTTGATTACCTGTTGTTTTAGATTACCTCAGCTTCTCTTCATCATTGCTACAGAGACTTAAAAGCTATGCAAAAAAGCCTCTTAGTGTAAATTTCTCCTCTTCCACTTCCCCTCCTATTACATTTCCCCACACCTTTTAATAGAAGCCCTCCTCTTGGGGAAGTCAGGAATTAGTTGCTTAACTTTCTAATTATTACAAGTGTGTTAAACAAATCACTGTAAGAGGCTTGCGTGTTGCAGGTGTCCATGCCTAAGTAGATAGTCAAGAGGGCTGCTGGAGAAAGTACTAGCGGGTGCTGCTGCCCTGTTCCCTCCAGGAAATCTAATTTAGGATGATAGTGGATGGACTTAGACTGCTTTGAGGAGTGTTCTGTCTAAATGCACAAATATATTATTTTTAGGCTCTAAACCACATGAATTGGTAAGTGGACCCACCAAGCTCAAGGAGTCTCTAAACACAGCTCTTGTACATGAGTAGGCAGTTGGAAAGTTTGGTGGTAACATGAGGCTCTTCTGGACCTGTTCTCATCAAGAATAGTCCTAGAAGGCATTTCTAGGTAGTCCCCAAACAAATTGGGCATGACAGCCCCATTGCCCTTCCCATACTCATTTGTGGGGGGGGTGGGGGGATGCGGGGAGGTAGGAGATCTGGGGTTGCTTCTGCCATTTTACTTCAAAACTTCACCATTCAAGTATTTTCAGTTTCGTAAACCATAAATAGAAATCTTACCCTTCTTGTTTCCCCCATCATGTTAGATTCAAGGCTGAAATTTTAAACAGAAACTGAATGGCATGGCTGCTCATCCCTGGATTAAGGCTTTATGGTAAAACAAACTTAATTGGTATAAACTACAAGACAAACAAACATGAACAAAGCACACAAAGGAGGGAAGGAAAGGAAGACTGCATATAGCAAGCTTAAAACTTGGTTTCCTTCCTTCTCCCCACCCGCTCCAGTCCCCTTCCTCAGTCTGTGATTGAACATCCTAAGGCCCTTTGAAAATCCATTTGTGTTTTTGTTGAATGCATCTCAGGTCTTGAGGACTCACAGCCTGGAGAAGTATTGATTGCATTTAAGGGTCCATTACTTAGGTAAACCAAATAATGTGACTGATCTTGGCTCTAATTGATCAAATCTCTCCCACAGTGTTGGAAAGATTGTAATCTAATCACTCCAGTTCCTGGTTTCTAAGGGGAAGGTTACATTTTGCTGAAATTTACCCTGCTTTGGCAACCTCTCCTTATCGGGGTTCCCCTTCTTGAAACACACAGTGTAGGTTGTAGATCTATAAACTGGGAGGTACGGACACACACAGATAATCTATGCCTGTAAAACTCCCTCAGTTTCAATTTCAACTCTCCATATAAATGGTAGACAAGAAATGTTAAGCCATGTTAGTTTTTCCCTTTTAACTTTTCACAGCTTGGTAAAGGGGAGTTGGAAGATACTTGTACCTAATCTGGGTCACTATTGGCCTCTCGTTTCTCCTAATGAGCTTTGCCTCGTCCCCATACTTCCCATGCTGTGTTTTCAGTTTCAGAACATGTAAGTGCAGTGTGTTTGAAGACTGTTGTTAAAAGCTGCTGAGATGCCGATTTATCCATGGATTGGCTTCCCTGGCTTTAACTTGTTCTTCACTAGCAGCCCCCTGCACCTTCCTGAGAGGCATTACATTGGCTCAGCTTGGATTTTCCAGGTCTTTTTACTTCCTTAGTTAGGCCTGGTCTATCCCACAGGTGAAAACCCAGGGCTGAGCTGGGAGTAGACAGAAACTTAGCAAAGCAGCTTGTTATTTACCCTAACCAGCAGGATAACCTATTTAATGAAGAATGCCAGAATGACTGAGTTGGAAGAAAAAGGCCCTGCCATGGAGAGAAATCAGAAATTTAATTAAAAGGTAACTTCCCTAGCATTCCTAAAGATGCCATAGGTTATTGGTCTCCCTCCCTTTCTCTCTGCCCTGCTCATGCTCTCTCTCTCTCTTTAAAAAAAAAAAAAAAAAAAAAGTGTTTCTACAAATGTAGAAACTGTGGTTAGGAACTATAGTAACTCTCTTAAAATTAAATAAAACATACTCTAAATATACCTCTTTTCTAACAAAACTAAGTACAATACTAGACTTCTCACTGGAGCTGGTGGGATGGACATCTTTAATGAGAAGTGCTTGGCTGCTCCATAGCATGGATTCTTTCTGGTATCTAAAAATGTAAGGTGACTAGAATGTGCTTCACAGCAATGTTTGAGTCAATATATATTGAGACATGGCTGTGAAGCCATTTCCAAGTGTAATTCTTGCCATTTTAATGCGTTTAATATTCATGCTAAACAGCTTAAATTCAGAGTAGCACAATAACGTTTCTTGCAAGTTTGTATCTAAGAAGTTGTGTAGAGAGTATTTCTAGTTTGACCTCTAATTCTGCCTGTTGGAGTACTCATATTTTCTGAGCTTTTGATTTCAAGTTTATAGAAAATTTGAAACAAGGGTAATGAACATGGGGAATTCATTACCCCTCTACCCCCACCCTCTCTGCCATCTACTTTGCTACACTTGTTCTCTGAACATTCGAAAGAATGTTGCAGACCATGACAATTCATCCCCACAGATTTCAGGTGTATCTCCTAAGAATTAGGTTTTCTTTTATACAATCTGTTACCATTATAACACCAGAAAAATTTAACTTCAGTATAGATATAATAATATTATCTAGTATAAGTTCATATTTAAATTAACCCAGTTGTTATTTTCCTTATAGCTATGTTTTTAATGTTTATTTATTTTTGAGAGAGAGAGAGAGAGTGCGAGTGGGGGAGAGCCAGAGAGAAAGGGAGACACAGAATCCCAAGCAGGCTCCGGGCTCTGAGCTGTCAGCACAGAGCCCAATGAGAGGCTTGAACTCAGGAACAATAAGATCATGACCTGAGCCAAAGTTAGACACTTAACCGACTGAGCCACACAGGTGTCTCTGCTTAAAGCTATTTTTTTTTTTTTAATCCAGGATCCAATCAAGGATCACATATTGTACTTAGTTGTCATATCTCCTTAGTCTCTTTTCAATAAGTCCCTCAGTTTTTTCAAACTCTATTGTGACATTGACAGTTTTGAAAAGTCAATGCCAGTTCTTATGGACTGTCTCACAGTCTGTATCTGCTCCGTTGTTTCCTCTTATAAGATTAAAAAATGCCACCTTTGGAGGGGTGCCTTCCTGTGGCAGGGCCTCAGGAAGCACAGAAAGTCAATCTGTTCCCTTGGTGGTACTGTTGGCTTTGATCATGTGGTCAAAGTGGTGTCCACCAGATCTCTCCCCTGTAAAGGCACCTTCTTCTTCCTGTGATTAAGTAGCTTTTGGGGGTATTTTGAGACCAGGTGAATGAATATCCCATTCTCCAACAATCTTTGCTGGGAGTTTTAACATCTACTGATGGTCTTTGCCTAAATCAGTTATTGAATTGGTGGTTACCATACCCCAGTTTGGGGAAAGAAGAAGTCAATTGTACTTTGGGTACCAGAGAAATGGCTCTAGGGAGAAAAAAAAATGCATGTCCCTTTTATTAAAAACAAAAGAATTTGTTTTGTCTGTATTTAAAATAAAGTTTTAAATGAAATTTTGAGTGTGAATATCAATAAATAAAAACCTGTGTTAATTTTGAGTGCAGATCATAAAATTGTGAGCTTATAAATTTCTAAAAGTTTTACACCAAATCTTAAAATTTGCATCAAAAATTATAGGGTTGAATCTTGTTATTGCAGTTTTTGGAACAAAAGTGGGAAGTGTTCTGTGTGCATGAGTGAAAGATCTCCATATAGCTCTGTCACTGTAGAAATATCATCTAAGGAATCTATGAAACTCTGAACGAATCTGTTGTATTTTTTAAGCAGTACTCATTTGAGAAATTGCTTGTGATAAATAGGTTTCACTAATTAAATCATACACTTCCATAGTACATTACATATAAAACTAGACTAGAAAATAAATATAATTAAAGTAAACATGCCCTTCTAATTAGTAATTGTTTCTGCCATTTTAAGCAAATTTCAGAGTCACAGAGAGCTTCTCCACTATAAACCTAATAATGAAGCTTGTGATAACAGGTGTAAATTAACACAATGGAAAACATTTACACTGTAACATGCTAAATTAAAAATGACATTAACAAGTCTCATTTTCAAATTCTGTATAATTAACATTTGTTCAACCCAGAGATGAATAAGTACACTACAATGGTAGATGTCTTTATTTATAGCTTATATTTGTCATAGCTTTATCTTTGTTAAATTGTAAACAACAGAGTTGCATTCCTTCTTAAAATATATCATGTTTATGTAATCTTAGACAGTTCTGACAAAGGGTAAAATGTGATATTTACTGGTGTCATTACTGTGGGTAATATGCAGGTGTGCCACCAGAACAGCTTTGGTCCAGGATACAGATAGACATGAAATACTGAGAGTGGCTTGAGTATGGAGATATGCAGGTACAGCGGTAATAATATACACGACATGATAAAATATTAGGATTCCCTCGAGTGTTTCCGTTCAATGCACATATGTGCTTCTAAGTGCTTTGAATCGATGTTTGTTTCTGCAAATAAATATTATCTTAAAGGCTTTCTTTTATGGCACTCGTTAATACAGGCTAGAAACCAGAGAACAGAGGAAACAGCTTTGTAGCTTAATTTGTCACAAAGGACATGATGTTTTACTCCTTACAGAGAGTTTCATCAGTACACTAATGATTGAATGAAGAATTAAGCATTATTGCATTACAGTGGCTTAGATCTTGTCATTGACTTCTTTGTTTTTTTATAGTTGACATTAAAAAAACTTAATATTTTAATTACTGCAACTGAATTTAAAAAATTGTCAAGGACATGTACTCTGAATTATTTTTTTGAGATTTAAAAAAATTTTTCTGTTTATTTAGGTTGCTTTTGGGTTTATTCTAGAGAATAGGGGATGGAAAGGTTTATAAGGGCAGGGTCTGTGTTGTGTCATTAAGCCTGGTTCATAGGGGATACTCGCTAATACTTGGAGAAATCTAAGATTCAGTACCTACAAGTTCTGGAACTTACTGTCTTGTCGAGGAGATGGAAAAGTGAAGCAGTGATTGCTTTACACCATCTGCTCTCCTGGTCCTCAGGTCTTCAGACTCAGACTGGAACGAAACCATTGGCTTCTCTGGATCTCCATCTTGCCAGCTCACCCTGCAGATCTGGAGACTTGTCAGCCTTCATAATTGCATGAGCCAAATCCTTAAAATAAATCTGTTTACACACACACACACACACACACACACACACACACACACATACATACACTCCTTGTTGGTTCTATTTCTCTGGAGAAACCTAATAACCAATATAACATTATAGAGTAGGTTAGGTATTATATGTGTGTGTGTGTGTGTGTGTGTGTGTGTGTGTGTGTGTGTGTGTGTATAAGTGTGTATGGCAGAATAGTAAATATTTGTTGGTGCCCTTAAAGGGAAGATTTAAGGCAGTTCCTAGCAGAGTACTGATATACAGTGAGAACTCAGTAATGATAGCTGTTCTTCTTATTAAGAAGTAAATTTGTCTGCAATTGCTTGGCCATTTTCTGTGCTTCTTAGAGGCAGAACAAGAACACTGGTGAAAATGTGATTGCTGCTGGTCGGTAGTAGCTGCTCCAGAACTCATCAATTGCTTGCTTTTCTGAGGTGATTTCAGTCTTCTCTGGCTACCACTGGCCACTTGGTTAAAGAAAATAGCCAGTTTCCCACCTCCTCCCATTCTTGCCCCACCCCCATTACCATGGCTTGTTCCTTCCCTTCCCTTTTCTCTCTATTCAGACCAGATTATTATAGCCCTATTTTATGAGATGGCTGGTTAGGCTGCAGAGGTGCTTAGGCCCCGTGCGAGGCTCTTTCTCCCACAGCAGATTACCATCCTGTACTTGTTGCCTTCCACCTACCTTGCCCCTATCCATCTCTTCAGGTTTGCTTCACTGCTTAATGTTGTCTGACCTGCAGGACAGAGAGACAGCAATGGGATAGAAGGGTTCATCGGGCCCCTGAATGGACAGTCCTGTTTTCTTTATTCCTGTTTGGCACATCTACAGATTATCTTTTTCATGTTTATTTTTTGTTTTTTAGAGAGAGGGAGAGAGAAAACAGGGGGAAAGGCAGAGAGAGAGAGAGAGGGGAAGAAAGAATCCCAAGCAGGGCAGAGCCGAATGTGGGACTTGAACTCATAATCCACGAGATCGTGACCTGAGCCGAAATCAAGAGTCAGACACTTAACCAACGGAGCCACCCAGGTGCTCCATTTATAGATTTTTTTTGAAGGAATATAAACATATCAACTTTTCCCAAACTAAATCTCAGAGATCGACTCAAACTGTATACCATGTCAAACATGTATCATCCAGGAAACTGGCAAACAGTAGGCCAACCCACAGAGAAAAAGAGATGAGATAGTATGCATTTCTGTTTGTTACTTAGGGGATTCTCTTTAGTTGTGGGCTACTGCATTGGGTCAGCAAAGTGAACTTATGTTGGGTGTTGTGAATGAAAAAATATCTTGAGCAAAGACGTTGAGGTTCATTGCAGTCTCTAATTCATACAGACAGATTTAAGGGAAGAGAGAGGGGTAATTCTGATTGAATTCAATATTCACATCTAGAGATTTTCTCTTTGTACCATCCCCAATATTTAGAGGACAGGGGCAAGTAAATACAGAAAGAGCTGTTACGCTCAAAACATGTAACAGTCTAGAATACTTAGATATTACTGCTGGGAAGTGAATGTTTATAAACTGTCTTCCTTGAGAGAGGATTCTGCTAGGTGCCAAGAGAGAGCAGAAATGGAAGATGCATTCCTGCCCTCCAGGCACTGACCATGTAATTGAGAACCCAGCCATCTTGAGACAGAGGAGGGTTGGGAGAAAAGGCAAGACAGCAATGCTGCCCACAGTCACAGCTCTTAAATATGTTCAGTCCTGGCCCAGTGGCCGGATGGGAAGGAAAGTGCCGCCCTGAGATCTAATTACCAGAGACAGAGATGCTCAGGTGTGAGCTGCCTAATTATGAAAGCCCAGGGCACAGAAGCTCTCATGAGACCGACCAGTGTTAAAGATACTGAAAAAATAATTTTGACAGCAAATTTAAACTCAGGTGAACTCCACTAGGAGCTGCAAATGTAGGAATGGAGCCTAGGTTCTCTTAAAAGCAAAAAATCCTCAGCAACAACTACAAAAACTTTGGATTCATTTTTTTCAAGCCAGATCATCATGCTAGTTTCACAGAAGTGTGTGAAAAATGAATGCACATGAATAGGGCCTTTTAAATGCTCATAATTAAGGCAAAAGATCACATAGTTGATAGTTTGGTTGGTGACGGTAGTAAAAACAGTTGCTCTTTGTGGAATGTATTGGTTGAAAAGAAAAGTTGTATTTTCTAGTATCCTGCATCGTGAAACTTTTTTTGAATGCAGCTATTTTTTTCTTCAACTATGTTCATTTCTCTGAAAATAAAAATCTACAGTGCAGTGAAGCTACTTTGCATCTTTTTCAATATGACATTCTCCCCATGTGATTGTACAGAATTCATTTTGCATGGCCCCATACCAAATCCCTCCAATTCCTGTCCTCATATACAGCAGAGCCATGTGGTTCACACATGACGCCAAGCCTGGTAGGCACATAGTGTTGCTGTCAGGAGAAGATGCTTGCTGAGGGGGCTGGGATGCACATTGCACACCATGTCATCCCACCTGCCCTTCCTGTTTGGGGCTAAGGCCACAAGTTCTTTCAGAGCCAAATTGATACTCTTTTGAGAGAAGCATCTGGCTTTTTGGCAGCTCTGTGGAAGTTACCTTGGTCATGTGAGAGTTTCTTCTGCATTTATCACATGTTTTAGATATTAAAAGGATTCCTGGCATTTTAATGTCCCAATTTCCAGGCATGAGGAACATGAAAAAGCTGAAGTCTGTTTGTACTTGCAAGGCCTCTTTGAAATTTGCAGGGAAACAACAACAACAACAACTTCCAAGTTGTACCTTACCTACATTCATGGATGGTTTTCGACTGCCTAATTTTACACTTGATCTTAGCCAAAAGGCTGAGAAGCAATGTACTGCCTAATTTTAATATCCCCAAATCTGGTATTTATGCTGGAGAGAAACATCAGTAGGGATTAGAGAGAAGTGGTCTTTAAAAATATTCACTGAGAAAACTAAAATGACATTTTTTTCTTAGTTTAAATGTTTCAGAATTCACTAATATTTATTGAACAGCTATGATGTTCCATGCAGTAGGTACCATACCAGACAACAATGTGTATTAGCTTGAGTTGCTATAACAAATAGACCATGGACTGGCATATTTCAACAAGAGACAGTATTTCTCACAGTTCTAACGGCTGAAGTCCAAGATCAAGGTATCAGGAGATTTGATATCTGGTGAGGTCCCTCTTCCTGGCTCACAGAAGGCTGCCTTCTGGCTGTCCTTACATGGACAGGTGGGAGACAGGGGAGGAGGAGAGGGAGATGTGTCTGGTTTCTCTTCTTATTCTTAAAAGGACACTACAGGAGCTTCACTCTCATGACCTCTTCTAAGCCTAATTACTTCCCAAAGGCCCTACCTACAGACACCATCATGTTGGAGGTTAAGTCTTCAACATAGAATTTGGGGAAGACACAAATATTCAACCCATAAGATCATGTTAGAAAGTTCATCAAGTTTTTCATTATCAAATTTCAGAAAGCCTTCCCAGTCTATACTGCTCACATTTCCATGTGACCTTTCTTTATTTTGTTGAATAATTTATTCATGTTGCTTATTTTATTAAATGTTGTCTATTCATATTGTATACCTTCAGCTAACTTTGATTACTTAATCATAATTTAGTATCCAACTCCTAAATATTTTTCTATGTTTCCATTCATTTCTCAGTCATTAGATAGTTTTTCAGGGGTGTGGATTGTCACATCTGTAACTTGCTTTATCCAGCTCCCAGCCCAGCATTTCTTTATGTTACAAACACCTATTGTGGACCTATTTGTGCCAAGCACAGATTCCAGACACTGCACTGAAAGAGAATTGCTTGCCTACTGGAGCTCACATTTTAGTGGGCCAAATAGCAGCTTTCAGATTGAAATATATTTGTGCTATAGAGAAAATAAAATGGGTGATAAGGGACATGGCAGAGGGCGCTTGCAGGTGGAGGGCAGCAGTCATTAGGATGGCCAAGGAAGCCCCACTGATGAGGTGACATTTGACCTGAGATCCGAGAAGTTAACCACATAGAGGTCTTGGCGAAAAGATTTTCAAACAAAGGAAACAGCGGGGATAGGGGCTTTTCTCTTAGCTCATTCATGGGACAAAAAAACAAAGAAAGGCCACGTGCCAGGGGTGGGATGAATGATGGTGAGACGGGGCCGAGGGGTTGGCAAGGGTGTGGGATGGTGTGGGGGTGGCATGAGGTGGGCTCAGAGAGTGGGCATGGGCTGGAGCTTTGGAGGCAATGGTGAGGAACTGGACATTTATTCCAAATGCAGAGGGAAGCTGTGGGAGAGTTGGAAGCAGGAGAAAAATAGGATTTTATTAATGCTGCAGGCTTATTCAGTAAATACCATGATGATAGTAGTATTCATAGTTAGTATGTAATTACATGTAATAACATGTGTACTTCCTATGATGTGAACACTCCTTCTGTGTTTGGTTGAAAACTAAAATGAATGAATAAGTGAATTATATCCCTCTGTGTTTCTAACAGTTTAATATTCATTATTTGCAGAAGATACAGTTTTATCCATGTGTAAGCATAAATTGTTCATTCGAGTAGGGCATGCCAATTTTAGCTAGGGTCTCCTCTTAATTTTGATTGTGTATCCCTTGTGGCTACATGTCAAAATATGACATATCAACATAAGCCAACCTGGATTTAATGAATAGGAAACCATGGAATTTATATGATTTGGGGGCACATGGGTGCTTTTTTAATGCCAATTCCAAGGATAAGTGGCATGGAGGTTATTTGATTAATTGGGCAAGCATAAACTCTAGGTTTGACTGCCTGCCTGTCATCTGAACACAAAACATTGAATATTAGTTGACTTAGCACTCCAGAATTAAAATCATGATACTTCTTTTACTGTGAACAGAATATTTTGCTTAGCTTTACACTGTCCTTTAAATTAGCACTGACAGTACCCTGAATATATAGTTTTTACTTACTAGTGAGATATTTTCCAAGGTGTATTTCAAGAATACTCTGCTCCCTGAAGTTCAAGGGTAGTCATAGTACATAGTACATAGTACATAGGTTGAACCTATGTACTGCTTTTGTGGAACTGGAGAATACCATATGTTCTGGAGGCGCTTCCTGAATTTCTTTGCTGACATCTTGCTTGGTAGAGCCATCAATCACATATGACTTTTATCCTCATTTGCATTTTGTGCACATTTGCACATAGTTTTAGCTCTGTGTTGGCCTTATTTTGGAAGACCCAGAAACCTGAATTGGTTTAACCATCAAGGTGATAAAGAGGGAGGCAGTAACCCTGATTAGAACCTGACCGGGCTGATGTGATCCTGAGTGCCACCCAGATCCCCTGGGATGATGCAGCTCTTGACCTGATGAGCTGGTGTTGGGTCTGTCCACTTCTCACCTCTAGGGACTAAAAGAAAGACTCTGAGACTTTCCCAATTGGTAATCCAGACCCTTTCACCACCATTAGGAAGATACACCATTAAGACACTCCTAACACATTCAGACTTAATTCCTATGTGTTTTTAAATTCTGAAAGTTCGTGACTTTTTTTTTAAAGTAAACTCTACCCCCAGTGTGGGACTCGAACTCACAACCACAAGATCGAGATTTGCATGCTCTATCAACTGAGCCAGTCAGGCACCCCCATGAAAGTTGGTGACTTTTTGGGGCGCCTGGGTGGCTCAGTTGGTTAAGCGTCCGACTTTGGCTCAGGTCATGATCTTGCGGTCCCTGAGTTCAAGCCCCGCATCAGGCTCTGTGCTGACAGCTCAGAGCCTGGAGCCTATTTCAGATTCTGTGTCACCCTCTCTCTCTGACCCTCCCCCGTTCATGCTTTGTCTCTCTCTGTCTCAAAAATAAAAATAAACGTTAAAAAAATAAAAATAAATAAAAGAAAGAAAGTTGGTGACTTTCTAAGAAGCTCAAAAATAAAATTTAGTAGTTGTGACAAATACTCATAGCCCTTGATAGAACCTATCCTGCAGATTTTAATATTTTGTTATTAATACCAGTTTTTCTTTCCTTGCTTGATTGTATTCTCTTATTTGAATAATGTTTTACAGTGCAGGAGCAATTTCTTATTTTGTCTTTTCAAAAATACAAAAAGCATACAGAGTATAGCATTATTATGGCCACCTGTAGATAAAGACACTGATAGTATTTCTGAGGTAGATATCCAGCAGGCTGTGGGACTAGGTGCCATCCCAGATGTGCAGCCATTGAGCATTGTGTTCCCACCACCATTCCATGCTGCCTTTGCTAAAGGCCAAAGTCAATGAAGTTTAACTCTTTCCAGTTTAGAAGAAGGCATAGGATAGTTAATATTAATCTGTAGTGTTTTAAGATTTCTTTCAGAGTGCTTTATTAGGAAGTTCACGAGATCGGAAGGATACAGTCCTCTTCAGGATTAGGAACTATTTTTGTTGAGTTTGAAGTTTGTCTTTTTTAGAATTCATAGACTAGAATTTGATCTGATTTGGTTCTTGCTGTATTCTGTTGAATTGAGGCCACATAGAAAGATTGTTGAATCAGATGGAATAGTAGGAGGAGGAAAAGGTAAAGAGAGGTTGAACACTTTTTTTCTTATACATCTTTATTTTGTATTTCTCACTGAGAGAAATACACTGAGCTCTCACTGAGAGCTCCCCACTTTTCTATTTACAAATCGTAATAACAGGGGGAAAAAGACAAGGTTAAGAAACTTGCCACAGTATGAGACAGACTGCAATCAGAACACAGTTCTGACTCCATCATAAAGCATATTTCCCAACTGATTGAGGTTTTCACCCGTTAGTACTCCTTGTTCTCCTTCGAGGGTTTATCCAAGTGGGGCTCTTTCATCTGAGGGGATCTGTCCCATCATCACTCAGTCCAGCTTCCCAGCTGGCCTGGCAAAACACTTTCCCAAGCCCTGAAACTGTGTTTTCTAACACTGCTTTCACTTGTCATTGTCCATGAGAAACTCCTTTGAAGACAAGGCAGGCCTGTAAGTACCAGGTGAATGAAGCAGGTGCTTCAGCACCCCAGCTCTGCGTGCTCTTGCCAGGCAGGTGTGTCAGACCTGGTGATGCTGACACCAGTTTTAAGCACTGCCTCAACATCCTGCTCTCATCAGGGGTTCATGGTGGTCCTCTGGTGTAACTGATAAAGATGTAAAACTAGGACATTTTCTCCTGCTGTGACTAGAAAAGGGACTGTAATATATTGTTTTCCCTTACTGGTAAGAGGGAGGTCTCCAAGAGCATTTGGAGCATTTGCAACTCAGTGATGTATATTGGCCGAATTAGGAAAGTGATTGCATCTCAGCTAGATTGGAGTCTTTCTCCGAGCAAAGGAATGCTGTGATCATTGGGGTGGAGCTCTTTGTGTGGAGTACAGTATCAGGGACACAGAGAAAATGGCACTCCAAGTAATTTGTTGAGTTTTCTTTCTTTGAGGACGTTATAGTTAATGAAAGAGGTTGAAAGCAACAATTGTCATAGTGCTTAATGACACTGGCACACAGGGTCCAAATGGCTACAGATTTAGAAAAGTTCAGCAGAGAAAATGAGGACAGAGGAGCATGTAGGGGAGGTCAAGAGAGTGTGGTCAGGGAACGGAAGGTTTCTGTGAAACAATGACAGGGTTGTGAGGAAAGGGGAAGGTTATGGGTCATGCAGGTAGATGAAATTCTGCTTAGGAAGCATGGCATATACAGTTCCTGGGGTTGAAATGGTCAGTAGCACTGAGGCAGATGTTTGCTAGGCTGAAGTATTATAAATCTCCATGTTTGAGATTTCTGTGAAATAGAACAGTTGAAATGAAAACTGAATTTAACAAACATTTATTCAGTGCCCCTTTGAGCTAGGTATCGAGGCAGATTCTGGGGAGAACAAAGAGGAGTACCTGCCCCAGAATTCACACTCTCCTGGGGGAGAGAGAAAATGAAAACTAATCTGTGCTGGATGTGAGCCCAAGGCACCTGGAACAAGGAGGAGGCAGCAGTCAGCCATGTTAGAGACTGCTTCCTAGAGTAGGGGAGTCTTCCAGCAGAACTAACAGCGAATAGGATGTGGGGAGAGACAGAAGAGGAATTTCAAGTTAAGCAAGAAGGTTAGCAAAGGTATGTGTGTGAAAAGGAACGCGATGCATTGGGGAGCAGTCCCAGGTATCTACAGTGTGGACACACACAGGTAACTTACGTAGAGCTAAGGAGGGAGGCAGGTAGGTCATCACCAATGGGGAGAGCCTTTTATGTCATGCTAAGGCTTCTGGACATCCTCAGGTCTCATAGACAATATTTGAAAGAGTGTGAATTTGATAGGATAGCTACTGGTTGCTAGGAAGCCATTGTGGATTTTTGAGCAAGAAAGTGATGTAATGAAGGTGGTGTTTCATTTAGTTAATTTAAAATGTAAACACTGTTATAATAGTTTTCTCTCATAAAAGTAAGATAGATTAATTTCAGAAAAATTCAAATGTAGAAAAGCTATAAACTAGACATGTTGCATAATCCCATGACCCATTGATAAAAATTAAACTATTTGAATGCTTTGTTACATTGCAGTCTTTTCTATGCATAGATGTGGCATTGGTAAAATCATGGGAAGAGTTTAGACCGGTATCTAGCCTCCTTTTCCCCCAACCACAAGCCTCATGATGTCTTTCACTTGCTCTTTCCAATGCTTATAAAATACATGAGAAATAACATCAAAGCTCCCTTTGTATTATTAATCCACAAAATGGTTGAGATTGTTTACTCTTTTGTGCCTTTCTGTAAGTCACTTTCTGCTTTTTGCAGCTCTTCTCCTTTTGATGTGTACACACTTGTAAATTGTTTTTGTGGGGGTGTTTCTGATATCTCCAGATTGTTTTCAATTCAAGGAAAATTTAAGTCAATTTGACTGATGCTGGAAGGCTGGAATCCTGGAAGGAATGAAATAAGGTGCTACATTGTCTCTTTGGCTGAAATCTATGGGAATAAGACTATATGACACCCCTAGTGTGGTGGGAGAGCAGGCAGGGCGTAGGTAGCCTCACCCAGCCGAGGTGTCCA
This sequence comes from Felis catus, assembly GCF_018350175.1. Classification (NCBI taxonomy): domain Eukaryota; kingdom Metazoa; phylum Chordata; class Mammalia; order Carnivora; family Felidae; genus Felis; species Felis catus. Next base: position 59,894,339 of record NC_058370.1, read on the forward strand.
TGGGTGGGTCTGCTGTGTCCTGTGTCCTCTGGAGGCTGGTGATCCTTCTCCACTTCAGTCTTGGACTTCACTGCAGAAGAATTATTCCTGTCTTGTATTTGCCTGCCTGTCTCTCTCTCTCTCTCTCTCTCTCTCTCTCTCTTTCATTTTTCTCTTCCCTTAATGACTTGATGAAGAACTTTTTGGGGTGAGGAGAAATATAGCCTAGAGTTTTATAATTGAAATGCTGACTTTGAAAGTATTTCTTCTGCCCAAGCCATTTCAGAGTCTACAGAGGCCCAGATCAAACAATTACAAAACAAAACAAAAAACCGAAAACACTCAGAGTTGAAGTTGAGAATGCCGTTCTTGACTTTCTCACCAAGTTATATTTATAAAATGTGTACATTCAATATATTTGCCCCTTCCCCTCATCTTTGAATCATAGTGAGTAGAGTTTTGAATCTTCAATTTTTGCTAATATTGTAAGCATTTATCATGATATATCTTTATATTTTCCTTGAAAATAGATGCATAATATCCAGTTACATGAATGAACCATAACTTGTGTAAACATCCTTCTATTGGACATATAGGGTTTTTTTTCCTCTTAATATTTTCTCTTAATTTAGAAGTGTTCACTATTGATACTAATATTTCTCTTAACATGAACATGTGCAATGGTGAACATTCTTTTATAGAAGTCACTGTACATATTGCCAATAATTCCTGATTGGAGGATGTGAGCTTTAATATAGTTCTTGATATCTTGCCAAATTTCCCGTTAGAGAGATTTGACCTGTTTTGCTAGCAGCAGGAACATACGAAACCTCCTGCTGTCCTGTACAGTTGTCTGCATTGAGGGTTATACTTTTTAGTTCTTTGCCTCCTTGGTAGGAAAAAATCGTATTTCTTTATTGTTTATTTTTTTCTTTTCTTTTTTCCTTTTTAAAAATTACTGACAATTTTCAATTTTTTTTACATGTTTAGTTATTTTTATTTCTCACCATCTTTTATATTTTTTGGCCACTTATTTTTCATGCCCTAACTCACTTTTATCTGATTTTTAAGAAACCATTTCCTATATTTATAAAAAATCTTTGTCTATAGGCTAAAACTATAACCCCCTTTTCTTATATGTTTTATATCTTTTCCCAGTTTATCTTTAATCTTTTGCAGATAAATTTGTGGAGATTTTATGATGTGTAGAAGTGTATAATTCTACATGATCAAATCTGTCCTTTTTTTTTTTTTTTTTTTTTTTGCACTCTCTTTCATTGCTTTAATGATTAGGAATGCCAGCCCCTTCTAAGATCACATAAATGTTTATTTATATTTTCTTTTTGTTTTATTGTTGCTTCATTTTATTTTTATTTAATTAATTAATTAATTAATTTATTTATTTATTTTAAGAGAGAGAGAGCTCGCATGTGCAAGAGTGTGTGAGCAGGGGAGAGGCAGAGAGAGAGGGAGAAAGAGAATCCCAAGCAGGCTCCACGCTGTCAGTGGAGAGTTGGACGTGGGGCTTGATCTCACAACCTGTGAGATCTGACCTGAGCTGAAATCAAGAGTCTGACACTTAACCGACTAAGCCACCCAGCTGCCACTATCATTGCTTCATTTTAAAACAATTATTCTTCAAACTGTTAAAAATTTATTTTTGAATATGTTATGAGTAAGATAAAATACTTTCTTTCCCAAATACTGTCCTTGTTATCCTCAAACCCCAAAGTGGATCTATAATGATACATTGTTAAGTTTTTACAACGCTGGTAAGATCATAATGGCCTAGGGCAATATGTGGGAAAATCCTAGAATTATTAAATAGAAGGAATTGAATGTAGCTGGTGAACAGCAGGCACTTGAAGCCTAAGGCATTGTGAGAATGGAGGTGCCATCCGTGTTAATGGGGAATTCATGGTCGGGGAGACCATCGTCAGGAAAGAGTTTGATAAATTTTCTTCAGCACTTTATTTTTCAGAGCCCTCATACACATGTTCATTTGTTTTTAATGTTTATTTATTTTGAGAGAGAGAGAGAGAGAGAGAGAGAGAGAGAGTAGAGGAGGAGCAGGGAGAGAAGGAGAGAGAGAGAATCCTAAGCAGACTTGGTTCTGTCAGCACAGAGCCCCATGCAGGACTTGATCTCACGAACCATGAGATCGTGACCTGAGCGGAAACCAAGAGTCAGATGCTTAACCAACTGAGCCACCCAGGCACCTTATACATATGTTCAGTTTTGATTAGAACCATATCAGTGGTCTCTCTCAGTGGACTGAACATCTTCTTGAGCAAAGATGTAGTAGATTAAGTGGATCAAGGGACAGAGGAAAAATCTGGGGTTTTAAAACTGTGTGCCTTGAAGTTCCCTCCACATTCCAAGTATGCTTTACTCACAACTCACCTTTGTAACATACTTTATGAGTAACAGATAACTTTCATACCTATTAGTTCACTTGGTTCTCAGAACAACCCAGTGTCGAAGGCATGCATATTATGTCTTTGTTTCTAAAGATCTGAAAACTTATTAGACACTAGGTGCCTAAGGTCATACAAAGAATATATGTTTTCCTGCTCTTTCAGTGAGTAAATGCTCATCAAGCGCCCGTGGTATGCCAAGCATTGTCAGGTACTGAGGATACATAGAAAGAAGAGTTCTTAATTGAAACAAGGAAGAATCAGACTCTTTTCCTTAGACTTCATTTAAAAAAAAATTTTTTTTTTCCACGTTTATTTATTTTTGGGACAGAGAGAGACAGAGCATGAACGGGGGAGGGGCAGAGAGAGAGGGAGACACAGAATCAGAAACAGGCTCCAGGCTCTGAGCCATCAGCCCAGAGCCTGACGCGGGGCTCGAACTCACGGACCGCGAGATCGTGACCTGGCTGAAGTCGGACGCTTAACCGACTGCGCCACCCAGGCGCCCCTAGACTTCATTTTTTTTTTAGAGCCAGGACTTGGTGCTTGGCAATACCCATCCATTAAAGTAAAAGAAAACTCACATAAGACAATTAATGTGACTGACACTGGATACTTCATACATGGTGAACTTGAGTGATCTGGATGGAATGGGGGAACTTGAGTGATAATTAGATCAACGTATTATGTTGTTTTCTGCTGTGGTATGCAATGTATACCTTTTTGAAGCTCTTTTTATTGGTACTAGATCAAAAGCCAGATAATTTGTTGGTTATTTATTATGTAAAGTGTAATTCAGAGTCACTCAGGCTCTTCCTTTAAAGAGAAATGTTTTTTTCTTCGTTGATATTCATGATATAAGTGTCCAGCACTACCATCTCTAGAAAGTTTAGTGTTTGCAGTTTAAAAAATAAAAAGAAAATGGGGCGCCTGGGTGGCTCAGTCAGTTGAGTGTCCGACTTCGGCTCAGGTCATGATCTTGTGATCTGTGAGTTTGAGCCCCGTGTCGGGCTCTGTGCTGACAGCTCAGAGCCTGGAGCCTGCTTCAGATTCTGTGTCTCTCTCTCTCTCTCCGCCCCTCCCCTGCTCATGCTCTGTCTCTCTCTCTCTGTCAAAAATAAATAAACATTAAAAAAAAAATTTAAAAGAAAAAAAAATAAGAAAAACTGGATTTCTGTGGCCTTTCATTGTAAGAGGAAAAACTAGTTACTCTAATGATTTTATTTTTTTGAATTCTAAATTGAAAAAAAAAAATATTGCTGTATTGGAAAACCAAAGGTGGGAATGCGTTTGTTCAGCTGATGTTTCTCAGTTTAAATTTCTATATTTAATTCTTTTTTTTTTGCATTTAAGTCTATATATGTATATTAATTCTATTGTTACATATGTATATTTTGTGTGTAATGCCACTTTATATTTCCATTTCATCTTACATTGTTATTCATTGTTCTTTTATGTGCTCCAATAAAGTCATTGTTTCTATATGTGTTTTCTGATTGACAAGTTGAATAAAGAAATTGATTTTCTTTGGCGTAAAACTAAGTATCGAGTCACGCAGGAAAGCCTTTGGAAAACAAATAGAGCAATCTTTTGTCAATGCTAATATTTCAGTTTTTCAAGCTACTTGCATGACTAGAGTGATAACCGATCTTAGAACAAGCATTTGATATTGATTTGCCAGTCTAAAGTAACAAGTTACTGCTTCACTTCTTATCAAGAATTAAATCAAAAATAATTCTGTGCCTTATATAATATGTACCTTGAGAATTCTCTTGCATGATTTATGTGCTGCAGTGTAGCAAGGATAAATGTTGAAGAATCATATGACTTTAGATAAAGGTTGTATATTATTACTACATAACTTTATTATATAGTAAATCTTAATTTGATATACACAAAAAGCTATTGCAGAGGTTCTTAAAAAGTTGGGCACATTATATTATAAGAATTTGCATCTTTTTTTATTAATCCTGATGAATTCATAGCCCGTAAGGCTTTTATTGTCCAATAAAAATCCCAAATGGGAAATACTGATTTGCTTACAAAACATAGACCTTTTTGCAAATCAGAATTGATTATCATTCAAAGCTGATACTAGAAATAAAAGTTCTATATTGTTTCCTCTTCTCAAAATTAAAAAATGAGGTTATAATTAGGTACTCTGTGTTTCATATGAAAGTCAGATAGTATTTTTTTTTTTGCATATTTTAAATTTATTTCCAGAATTTACCATCTGGTAAAATGGTTTGAGTTAATTTCAGATAGTTGCAAGTAACTCAGATGTTTCATACAGAATTAACAATTCATGTATCCCATATTTGCGTGTGTGAGTATATATGCAATATGCTTGTTGTAGCTCAGATATTTAAAATAAATCCAGAGTTAATATTGGATCTTTTTATTCTAACTCCTCTTCCTACCCCAAGGCCATAGAATTTTTTTTTTTTGATAATTTAGGTCTGTTTTTTGCTTATGTTTCATGTTCATAATGTGTAAATGGGAATGGGGGCTTTTTGTGACAATGACCCCACTCAAGCACCCAAGTGAAGGAAAACTACATCTTTATGCTTCCAGATTTGGTAGGGGAGGAGATATGGATATGTTATATGTGAGGATATGCATACCTGTTCCTAAACGAACTCCTAGCAATTGTGTGTGGATTTGACAAGTTGGTTCCAAAATATGTCTGACAAATACAGAAGGTCAAGAATATCAAGACAATCTTGAAAAAGAGTAAGGTTGTAGGACTTACAGAGCTGTAGGAATTAAGACATACAGTGTTGGCACAGGGATAGGCAAATAGACAAGTGAAATTGAAAAAGGAGTCCCAGGAACAGAACCACACCTGTGTGAAGACCTGATTTATGGCAAAAGTTGGCACTGCATAGCAATGGGAAAATAATGGTCTTTTCAACTAATAGAGCTGGGTCATTTGGCTTGCTGTATGGAACCAAAATGAAACTGATCACTACGTTACATCAAAATCAATTTCAAGTATTTTTTCCCCCTGAATTGACATTGGTTTCATGCATAGTATGAGGTAGTGGTCAAGTTTTAATTAATTGAGTTGATTAAATCATTGACAGAACAAAGATCATTAAAAGCTTAATAGAATATTGCCAGAATCTCAGAAATCTCTCCTGGGCATCCTTCTGCACATTATTCTTTCCCTTTTTTCCAGAGAAAACTATTGTCCTGAATTCTAACACTAAAGTTTATGCTTACTTGTTTTTGTACATCATACAAATAGAATTATATAGTAAGATATTCTTCTCTGTATTGCTTCTTTCAGTCAATATTGTGTTCATGAGGTTTATTTATGTTGCTGGATATAGCTGTAGTTCTTAAGAAGTGTGGAATTATGCTGTACCTTCCTAAAGGTAGAGTTGCTATATAAAATATTTGGATTTATTTATTTATTTAGATTAGACTCATAAGTATTTCTTTTATAGTTTGGGTTATATTCCAATACTATTTTATTTATTTTCTCATTCAGATTGCTCCAGCTTTGGCTAATGGAAACTCTTTCAGTTGGCTCCTATATCTCTTTGACATATGTCCGTTATTGGTGGTAGTGTTCTTGCTTTCTAGTGATACAAGGTGGTTCTGCCCTATCTTGTGTATTTTGTGTGCTAGTCCAAAAATGAGCCATTTCTTCAAGTAGCCCTGGTTCCTTTCTTTGGACAATGGTGTTGGAAACCAAGATCTGAATGCTAGCCATGCTTGTTGCCACTGGGGTATTGATGTTTCTGGGCCCACTCAGCTGACAGAGCAAGGTACACATGCACACACACACACACACACACACACATATACACATATATACATATATATACACACATATTTATAAATATCTCTATATGTTTCCATTTGCATATATATTAATTTGAAGCTAAGTTCAGTCTGTTGCCTCCAGCTCTAACCCATCATCACATGGATTGCATAGGTCATTCTAGCTTCCTCCCCTTTCTTATATGAGGGAGATTCCAAGGGTTTTTGGCCAATTGGAAGAATGCAGTTGCTATTTACTGCAGATGGGAAGGACTGCATGGGAGCAAGATTAGGGTGAACTTCTAAAATACTGTTATTCTACTATCAATAACTGGTGACATGAATTAAATAGATATTTTGTTATCTTAAATGTTAATAAAATATGTATAATATCTATAATTGTGAAATAATTTTTAAAAGTCAGATTGCTACTTTCTTTTGTCTTAGATTATGTAGTAAAATACATGTAACATAAATCTACCATTTTTACCATTTTTAAGTGTACAGTTCAGTAATGTTAAGTGCAGCAGATCTCCAGAACTGTTTCTGTCTTGCAAAACTGAAACTATATCCATTGAATAGTTCACCATTTGTCCCTCCCCCAGCCTTTGGCAACTGCCCTCTGCTTTCTATCTCTGAATTTGACTACTCTAGGTACTTCATACAAGTGGAATCATACAGTATTTGTCTTTTTGTGATTGACTCATTCACTTAGCATAACATCCTCATAGGGCCTCCATGTTGTATGTATTACTTTGCTAGGATCATGTAACAAAACACCACAGACTGGGTGGCTTAGCAGAAATTTGTTTTCTCACAGTCCTGAAGGCTGGAATTCCAAGATCAAAACGTCAGCAGGTTGGTTTGTTCTGAGGCCTCTCTCCTCAGCTTGCAAATGGTTTCTGTCTTACGGCCTCTTCACGTAGTCTTTTCCCTATGCACAATCATCCCTGGTGTCTCTCTTGTGAATCCAAATTTCCTTCTCTTATAAGAACACCAGTCAAATTGAATTAGGACCCATGCTAATGACTCATTTTAATTGAATCACCTCCTTAAAGGCCCTGCCTTCAAATATAGTCACATTTTGAGGTACTAGACATTAGGGCTTCAGTGTCTGAATTTCGGAGGGACACAGTTTAGATGATAACATTGTTGTATATGTCGAGTGTCAGAATTGCTTCCTTATAAGGCTGGATAAACTCCATGATATGTATACACCACATCGTTTATCCAGTCATTTGTCATTTGGGTTGTTTCCACCTCTCGGGTGTTATGACTAATGCTGCTATGAACATGGGTATACAGATATCTCTTTGAGACCTTGCTTTCAATTACAAAATATTGTAATTGTATTTTCAACTTTTTGAGGAACTGCCATACTATTTTTTTTTCAGTATCACAACTGTGTACCTTCATTTTTAAAATTTTTTTATTTTTTAATATAATTTATTGTCAGACTGGCTTCCATACAACATCCAGTGCTCATCCCAACAAGTGCCCTTCTCAGTGCCCATCACCCACTTTCCCCTCTCCCCCACCCTCCCATCAGCCGTCACCTTTTTCTCTGTATTTAAGAGGCCTTTATGGTTTGCCTCCCTCCCTCTCTGTTTGTAACATTTTTTCCCCCATCCCTTCCCCCATGGTCTTCTGTTAAGTTTCTCAAGATCCACTGGGGGGTAAAATGCCATACTGTTTTCTAATGAAGCTGTACCCATTTTACATTCCCATCAACAACATGCACGGGGTTCCAGTTTCTCCACACCCTCACCAACATTTGTTATTTTCTTTTTTTTAGAGTAGCCATCCTAATGTGTATGAAGAGTGTGAAGAGTCAAACATACCAACTAAAAACAAAGGAAAAAGAACATTTTATTTCTTCTGTTTCTCAGGAATAACCAACATTAACATCTTGGTATTCTTTTAGATATTTTTCTATGTAGATATGTATGTGTGTGCGTGCGCACACACACACTTTTGTATAATTTAACAAAACTTTGATCATTTGCTTATGTAATTTTTATCCTGTTTTTTTTCCCATTTAACATTACATTATGAGTATTTCCTGCATCACTAAGTATTATTGAAATACAGGAGTCTTAATGGCTACAGTAAATTATGATTTAATTATTTTCTGACTTTTGCACATCAGGTTGTTTCTAGTTCCCCATTTTGTATACAATTCTCTGATGAAAATTCATCTACGTAAATCTCTGCGTTTCTGACAGTTTCCTTTGGACATATTCCTAGGGAGATATTAGCAAGGTTCTGAATATGTGTTACAAAATGCAGAATTGTTTTCTGGAACTTGGTTCTGATCTGGGCTTCCTCCAGCCACATGTCACCCAACACTTACCAGAATTGAATATTAATTTTTAACTCACTTAAAATTATTTTTCTAATGGATAGGTAAAAATTGTTTCACTTTGGCTTTCTTTGCATTTCTTTAATTATTAACGATGATGTGCAATTGTTATGTATTTATTATTTATCCTCTTGTGAGTTTAATGAGCCTGATAAAATAATTGACAGGGATAGAAAATGGCACATTGAATTTGCAGAATTACCAATATTTTCCTAGTATAAGAAGATGCTATTAGTCATAGCCTTTAATGTTTAAGAATACATAATATGCCTAATATTAATATTAAGAGATATTACATTTATTAATGATAATTTCCTTGTTTTATAAGATGTAAATACTAGCCAGAGATGACTGCTTAAAATATAAATACTTGAAAGAAATGAGTATTATAATCTGAAGAACAATTCGCTTTTATCTAAAATTCCAATGTTATTACTAGCTTGAAAAAAATAGTTAATAAATACTATTTCTCAAACAGCAAGCAAAGTTAAACTAGATGAGAGATGAGGAGACAGTCTGACACAAAAAGTCAAGAGAGTGCTAATGCAAGTATAAGAGAGGAGAGATTTGGAGGGGAATGGAGTGGACAAGAGAGCAGGATGGACAATTAATCAATTTGTAGCCCGGAGAGTGGAATTCAGAGTTCTTGGGAGGGCTTTGGCAATTCAGCAGATTGCCTCTACCTTTGAGGTAAATTGTTATTCTCCTATAAATTGAAAGTCTCGGACACCTCTGTACTCAGATTTGTCGTATTGAGGTTCTGTATCTCTCTGGAGCTGTGGGCAAGTTGAGTTCATAAAGAAATGTTTCCATACCTGGTATCAAATGACCTGGTGTTTCTGAGTTATCCCTGGGGATTATGCAGATTATTTGTCTGAAACTGTAAATGCAGGTAGATGCTAGCAGGATGACTATGGTGATTTGTTTGTCTGTTTGTTTGGTATGTGTAAGTCCAGGGTAATTGTTGACAGATTCAGAAAGTCCTTGATCATTGTGGAGTTTGGTTGAATTAAAGTCTACAGGTTAGGTTTGTGGAGAGATCTGTTTAGTTCATCCTTGGAGAGGAGGTGTGTGTGTGTGGGGGGGTGTGTGTGTGGAGAAAATACACTTGGACTGGTAAGGGGGCCCGGATCCTTGGAGAGAATCGCATATAAACCTGTGCTATATTTACTAATCATTGCCTTAACTTTACATTTTGCATGTTTATAGATCAGAAAGGGAAAGCAAATTAAAACTGTCAATATTTTAAAAATATAATGCTTTGTATTAAAAAAGTAATGTGCTTGTAAAACATCCAAACTATACAGAAGACTTCCCACCCTCTGCCACTTCATTCACTTCAGAGATAACTATTTTAAGATTTTCAAATGTCTTTAAAAGCACACATGTTATTTTATGTAAAAGAGATTATATCATCCATGTTCTTCTACAGCTTATTCTTTTCACTTAATATGTATGTCTTAGATATTTTTCCATGTCTTTACATTAGATCCCCTCCTGTGGTCGCTTCTGCAGCACATATACATTAGATCCCCTCCATCCAATGGTGGCATAGTCTTCCATTGTATGAAATACCATAAATTTTAACCAGTCTCTAAAGAATGATACTTAATTGACTTTAAATTTGTTTTTGTTTTGCAGTTTAAATAATGCTGCAGTGACATCCTAAATATGAATGGTATATTCCTAAATATGAAACCCTTGGGTCAAAGTCAATATTTAATGACAGCCTGTGATGGATAAGGAGTGGTGTTTCTTTCTGTATAGTGGGTATTTTAATCACCTTCTTTCCAGGCATTAATAATATTTCACCTTGGCAGAGCACTTTAACATTTTTAAGGAATTCTTCGTTCGTGACTTCATTTGCTTCTTACAACCAGTGAACAGTGTATGTATTGGTTTTATTAACCCTGCTAAGGCATAAAATAGGTCTTAACCTGTCTGTGGCTGGACCTTACCTGGGTCTCCTCATTCTTGGCCCAATATTAATATCTTTGAAAGTAGTGGAGGATCCTTGAAAGTTGTAGCCCCAGTGGTAGGAAGTATTCTTCCAGTTCAATGGGAGGTTTTGCTATGTCTTCCCTCTTCTTTCTTTCTTTCTTTCTTTCTTTCTTTCTTTCTTTCTTTCTTTCTTTATGTTTATTTATTTTTGAGAGACAAAGCATGAGCAGGGAGGGGTAGAGAGAGAAGAGGACAGAGGATCTGAAGCTGGCTCTGTGCTGACAGCAACGAGCCCAACATGGGGCTCAAACTCATGAATTGTGAGATCATGATCTGAGCTGAAGTTGGACACTCAACTGAGTGAGCCACCCAGGTGCCCCATGTCTTCCCTTTACTATCATTCCAAGTTGACTCTGAATCATTAGCTTTTTAGTCAAGAAAGCTTTAAGTTCAATAACTTTCAGGTAGATTTCCCATTGAGATATTACAGTATCTTATATCAATGCATGTAGACTTTTAATTCCAAAGGGATAATATGACACTTCCATGTTTCTTTATGCCAGTCATTTAAAAAATTATTTGATAAAAAACCTAGCTTTATTAACTCTTTGAGGCTGCTGCTTTCAGAATGTACCTGAAAGGCCTTTATGTATCATAGCATATGTTTACTGTCCTGAGAAGACCAGATAAGTCTACTCACAGTATTGTTTTTTCTTATTGGTTATTCAGTGAAAGAGGGGTTGAGTGAAAATGAACACTGGTGATTCAGCCATCCATCCCTTCAAGCAACAAATGGTAGCTGAGTGCCTACTGTAAGTCAGGTATTGTTCTCAGCTAATTCTGAGAGGTGTGGACCCTAATATTTAGTGGAAAGAGACCCCTAGGGACTCAGAAAGCTGGACAATCAAGATGGAAACCCACAGAATAGAATCCTCCTGACACAGCAGGAGGCTAATTGATTTTGAATTGCCAGAGAACCAAGATGAGGAGCGAAGTCAAATGCTTATTCTCCAGTCTTTTCTTCTATTATGTGCCACAAACTGCCCAACCTTGTTCTGGGCACATTTTGAGGAAGAAGAACCTTCTTCCTAGGCTTTCTTCACAATAAGTTTATCTTAATACCACAGAGTTGTCTATATTTCCTGTGACGTTGGATTTACTCTCTTGTTTACGGTTGTATATTGGAAACATTAAAAGAGATAGAAACAGTAAGGAGTGAGGGAAGAGAGGAAAGGAGAAGGGGAGGAGGGATAAAGACATTTTAAGATAACATGAAGCAAATATGTTGTCAGAATATGTATGAGTGCCCCCTTTACAACATTTCTTAAAGAATGGTGATAATTATCATCATGTGTAGGCAGCTCCATAATATATAATATGCCTAATCTTCTAGGGATCTAATAAAATATTTGTATGATAGATTACATGTCTAATTAAAATTGGGAACTTGTGAATGATACATCAACCATAGGAAGACCCCCTGGTTTTCTGACACTGTGTTATATGGATATTTAGAATTAATCATCTTTACTGTCACTAGCACCTAATGAATTATAGAACTATAGAGTTCAAATAATTCAAAATTCTTAACATCTTCCTCTAACTCAAGCTTAATTGACTGTAGAACTTTCACGGTGGTAAGTTAGAGAAATGTCCCTGAGAGTCTCTGTCGAGGCAGGGCCATGGATCTATTTTTGTGTCTAGCTGGTGTTTTGTTTATAGTAAGTGTTAATTAAATTTTTTGAATAAAAAAATATATTTTTAAAACACTTCAGTTTTTTAATATCCAGGACTTCTGTGGAACTTAGAATTTGATTCTAACAGTTACTATTTAGGCAAATCATTTAAATTTTCCAAGTCTCATTTCTCCATTGAAGACAGGCATCTATCTGTAAAATGAAGAGAAGAATGTTTATGGCACACAGATTTTGTTTCATTTTTATATTTGCATGTTCATTTATTACAATTCTGTGTTTTTCATAAATAAGGGTTACATAGCAGGTTTGTTGAGAGGGATAATAAAATACCAACACTTTCCAGCACCAAACAGTTGCCCACTATTACTATTAATATGATTCCCATTGTTGTGCTCTACAAACAGAAGGAACATTTTAAGACCCAGAATCTGAATGGATTTGTATTCTGTTTTTTCAAATTGTGGTATGTATACAGATTAAATTTTGATGAGGAATAAGGAAAAAATTTTTTAAATCATTTATTGTGTATTTTTAAAGTATTTTGAGTATTGTTTTCAGTGCCTACTCTGTGCTAGGCAGGGTTCTAGGTTCTGTTCTGGGAATACAGTTTTACAGAAAGTAGACACAGTTCCTCCTCTGTGGAGCTAACCATGTAATGGAGGATTCAGATAATTCATGTAAGAAATGTGATTGGGGGCAGAATGTAGGGTTCTATGTAGGACACATGAAGGTCAGGACTGGTCAGGACTTGGGTCTGTTGAAGGCATCAGGGAATGTTTCTGAGAAGGAAGCATCACTAAATTGAGAGCTTCAGGATCAGGAGGAGGTAGGCAGGTGGCAAACATATCCCTGGGCTCAAAGAGCGGCCATAGTATAGAGATTAGGGGAGATTTGGGCCAACACTGGAGAGAGAAACAGGGACCAAGCCCTGCAGGGCATGGATGCCAGATTTGGATTCTGTCCAAGGGAGGGTGGAGCAGAACAGTGACTGATCA